>NC_054398.1:23231632-24431632 GCF_017976425.1 Toxotes jaculatrix
ATCTCGTCTTCTAACAGTCATGGAATTTGGTAGAGTTTCTTCTGCACTCCATTGCGGTTGTGGCACCGTATGTGTTTGAGCTGATTTAACCAGGATTAACATGACAGTTACAATTTAGGCCCGCGTAAAAAATTAGTGCAGTTCCCCTTTAAGAGCGACCAGTAGTAATGAGTAAAAGCGCCAAAGCCTACTTCCATTAGAGTGGCACAATAATGCAAGAGAGATGCTGGGAAGGAAAATAAAATTAGAGCTAAGGAGGAAATTAGAGAGGAATTTGACTGGTTGCTTTGCTGTTGAGACGTTGTTGTTGTGCTTGTGTCTGCTGTATTCTCTTGTATTTGAGCAATTCAGTGCTTGGCTATAAACTTCACACATCATGTAAAGGAAAAACACTTTACAACACACAACCCTTTATTGTTTAGTTCAGTAGCACCAGACTAACATTGTCAGACTTATAACTTATGCAAGCAACCAGTCTTTGCAAGTTGAACATTCCCTTGTGTGAGTGCTTTGTGCTGGATAGCCACGTCTCTGCCTGCCTGCCTGACATTACAGTGCAAGCAGCTGTAATTATGCAGCTAGGTTAAGTTAGCATGCACATCCATTAAAGTAAAAGGTCAGGGGAAAGTGCTGAATGACCAGAACAGGCTGACAGTCTGGGTTAGAGTGCAGGAGTCAAACAGAGCTGGATGTTTCCTGACAGCTAAGTGCTGCTAACAAGCACAACACTTTGCAAAGAGCTTTTTTTTTTGGTCTTGTTTTGTTATTGCACTTTTTTTTTTTTTTGACTGGGCTTGGTTTGTTTATCTTCCTGTTTAATCTGTACGTCTGTGAATGGCTCCACTCTCTCTTTTTTTTTAAATTTAATTTCATCACAATTTCTCTCACAATCACAGCTGATCAGAGAGACGTCTCCGGCATCATAACCTCCCGCTTCCTCCACCATCTCTCTTCCACTCTAAAGCACCATTACTGAACCACTAATCCCTGACCAGCTATATTATGTATTCATTATGCTCATTTATTCGGATACCAACTGCCAAACCACTTAATATTCTGTGTGCGTTTTTATTTTTTTCAAATCATATCCATAGAACAAGCGAGGGAGCACAGAGAGGGAGAGAAAAGAGAGAGGGAGACATTTTGGGGGAGATAATGAGTCTCAATCAGTTGGACTGTGTCGCAGTAGCTGTCAGCACTCGTCTCCCTCTTACCGAACCCTGATAGGTTGTGGCAACTTAGCAGGCGGGCCCATCGCTGAAGGCTAAACAAGGAGAGGAACAGAGTGAAAAAAAGAGCAGTGTTTCAGTAAACGAGCACAATAACGTCCTTTCAACCCCGATGGAGATCAGAGACTGCTGAACGGCTCGCGCTAATGGTTCTGTTATCTGTTTCTGACAGTTGGCCCTCAGGCCATACACACACTCACACACACAGACACAAACAGGTTGTGTTACTGTAAATGAAAAATTGACAGTTAAGCACTCTGGGGCTTTAATTAAACTTCTAGATCCTCTGCTACTGAAGCTGATTTTCATACCAGAAGAAAGTTAAAATAACTGCCATTAAACACAATTACGATTTGGAGCCACGACAAGAAAAGAAATGCAGTTACTTTTAATATAGGATGTATATTAACAAAGGAAGTTTTAATTTTGAAAATGTGAATTCCAGTGCGCCCCTCCTAATCAGCCAATGCTGATTATAAAACATAAGAAGTAAATACCCATAAAAAAACAACATAAAACTACAGTATGTTCCACAACACAAATCGTTTTTTAAAAGAAAAAAAAAAGAGTATTAGCTCAGTTGAATCATTCACTGCCTTCAGAGTCTATAACAACTGCTCCTTTAAAAGCATAACTAATAGTTTATTTTTTTGTGTTGTCTATCGTTGTGTGACAGCAGGTGCTCCTAGATGGATATCTCTGTTTTGACTGAACCTTTCACTTGAAGGTTTGTTCCTGTGTTATGTTCAACTAATAAGTGTCAAAGTGCTGCAGAGACACTCGCCCTCACAGGACGATGCCCAATATTGTTTCAGCAGAGTTCACGTTTATTATCCTTTAATCACTGGGGTCCTCCAAACCTTTGGCTCTCTGCCGTTCGTGAGTTTATTTGACAGGACAACGGTTGAGGTGGAGTTGAGCTCCTGGGGGCCCCCTCTGGGGCCGGTTGATATAGCTTCCTAATCGAGGGTTGCCAGACCTCTACTGATTTGTGTTTGTTTGCATAAAGTTGTGCAGTTCATGCCACGGGCCCCCTCTACCCTCACTTTGACGTCATTAGGAGAGAAACCTCTCCACACCTTGCCTGTTGCATTGTATTGAGCCTTTAACTGCTGACCTCAGTTCAGCCAGGTTACCTTCAGTTACCTTTAGAAGATACAGAAACTTTCCCTCAGAAACATGCAAAAGATTACTACATTAAACGATAACTGTCGATGAAAGTTTCAGCTTATAGTTCATCCTTATAAAATTAGCAGTTTACAAAAGTGAAAGTCCTTTTACTGACTTGTTCTGGAGCTCTTGACCACATTTGGCTTAATTATAAGAGATCCTACACTTGTGGCTTCAACAGCTGTAAGTTGTTTGCATCAAATGATGAGTTGATTCTTTAAAGAGAGGAAATATAAAAGAAAGATTCATCTTGATATCTTAAATTTGCTGAACTTTTTAGTGGAAGTTCTGTTTGAACTAAGCTAAACAAACAGAGTTTCTGGATTTCTCCAGCTGCTCACCTAAAAATCTCTTTGTCTAGTGCATTTTCAGCTGGGCATGCTAATAATAAAGGTTATCCTTTTTTTAAAAAAAACTAAAATTACACAATATACTGAAATATAGCAATATAGATCCTAAAGACTACCGTTCTGCATTTGTTTTTTAACCTTTTCTTTTGTCACATCTTTTGCACATTTGATGGTGACCAGCTATGACCATATTTAATATGTTATCTGTGCTATGCATGGATATTTATACATTTATTTTGTTTGTTAAAAAGTTATTTATGAAAGTAATATACAGTATCTTATCCTACATAGTGACATTACTTATGTCTAGGATAAGTTAGGCCTCAGAGAGGTTGAACATGTTAAAACTCCAAAATGAGTATGTAGTAGTATGTAGTATTTGGGAGGGATGAAGTGCTGTCAGCAACAATCACAGATATGGAGCATAAGAAAGTCAGTTGTATTTAGTCATGTTTTACAGCTGCAATATCTGAGACCACAAACAGAAGTCTGCTGCTGAAACTGATTCTCACTTTGATATAACTTTGGTACATTATATATCAAAGTGAGAAAACACACGACAGCCACCGCCTTAGGCAAACACTGTATCATGTTTAACTCGTGAGATATCATACTGACTCAGCACAGAAATAAAAACATGTGGCCAGGTTTGCTTTTATCTGATAGAAGAGGGAGACTTCTGCTGCCTGCTGTTATTGAGTTTACCAGTAAATGTAGAGGTAAGTGCCAGGGGATTTTCTAAATCATGTTCCTCCTTGCTCAGTAGGAACTGCAGAACTTTGAATGGTCATGCTGATAAAGTAGCATTTAATTATTCATACATCGCAAAAGCAAAGTTGACATTTTCATGCAGATTTTCCAAGTTCTACGCCCTTAATCCCACCATGCAGCTCAGCTGACTCCTTGACGTCATCTTTATGAGTCACGCTGGTCGACAGAGACCCAGCTGCACTGGACCGCAAAAAGCGAAACCCATTTACGGAGCATGTTGAATGACAACACAGTGTGTGTGTGTGTTTTTTTTTCTTTTTAATCTGTGTCTTTGTCAGTTTCTACATCTTGTTCTCTCTGTGCTTTTTAAACCACCAGAACTTGCTCCAGCTCCCATGATTGCACCAGCGTTCCTCCCGTCTGCTCAATGAAAACACTCCGCTGTCATAACAAGAGAGACGGGCGCTCAGGGAGGGAGAAATAAAGAAATAAAAAGAAAGAAGGAATACAGAGATAGCAGGAGACTTACACATAAACACACACCACCTCCCTCACCTCTACAGCAGGGCGACGGGCCAAACACAATTCAGGCCAGTTAAATGCTGCACTGAGTTACGCAGCAGAGAACAGACACAGAGTTGACTAATGGATGGAGGGATGACCACAAATCCTGACCAACCTCATCGACCGCAACAGAACTCCCTGCTTTCTTCACAGCAGCAGGAAGTTTTAGGGCTTTTATTGCTCACAGATTGGTTTAAGTCTTGGCTTTTTACATCTGTGTCTGTCTGTTTTATGCTCCGATATCTGTTTTGTCTCTCTGTCTTTATGGATTCTCGGTGCATGCTTTATCTAGCCATGCAGATAGGATTAGATTTATTTGCCAAGGCCTAAGATTTGTGTCTCCGCCCAAATTTTATAGTGACTGTTTCTATGAAAACACAGCGTTAAAGGAAATTCCATTCACCTTTATGATATTTAGATGACATAAAACTAACTCAGTAACCAGCTCTTGATCTTCTGCTGACTGCCGACGTCCATTTCCACCTCATTCCAAAGCTGCTCTGTTGGTTTGAGGCCGCTGGAGTTAACTTTTCTTACCACTGCATTTCTGGAAATAGGTAATGAATGCTTTGAGACATGGCACTTTATATCTTGCAATTAATGTATGGTGGACAACAGGAAATGTACATATGCATAAATACTCCTCAGGTAGGCTCACTAAGTGCTCAGTCAGTACTGAGAGGGGCAGCAAGAAAACCGGTCATACTGTAACTGGTCCATCCATGTTTGAAATGTTTTTACGTTCTTTTTTGTTTTTTTTTTCTCTTAAAGTCTTCTGGTTGTGGTGAGCACTTGATTGGTTTAGCTTTGTCTTTCAGCTCTAGTTCAGATGGTAGATCAGAGGTCCAACTAAAATGTGAAGAACCGTTATGCAATGCACATACTTAGTTGCTGGATGTAGCATGTCTGGCACTTAGTGATGAAATTCTGTTCAAAGTGTCTCAGCCATTCTGCTGTTTCGTCGAACCGTAACAGAACCAGCATCCTTGCATGCCTCACATACTGACTCACAGCTTTGCTGTCCTCTGTGTGCCGCGCCGAGCTGTTTCCCTAAATATGTGTATGCAATAAAATGGCTGATGAGTTTGTGTGCTTATCTCTTTATCTGTGCGTCTGCATCTAATTGTCTCTCTCTCTGAGTCAACACATGTGTTCACAAACTCTCTCACAGACACAACAAAGTTAGCCAGATGAACTGAGTCAGTCATCGGTCAGTGCTCGGCTTGATGAGAGCTAAACAAAAGCACACGCATGCAACTTTTTTACGGCTCTGTTTTCGTTTTGCTTGATCCGGTTCAGCCTCTGAATGAAACCAAACATGCCACATGTTCTGAATGCCTTGTCAGTTATTCAGCAGCCTAAAAAAGGACGAGAGGGCAGACATGTCGCATATGTGAAAGTATGTTCCAGTGCTGCTTTGAATACTTTACCGCTGTCTCATTTCAGTAATTGTGGGGCATGTGTTCCAACTGATTGAAAATATTTTGCATATTTTCCTTCATTTCCATAACGTGAGTTCAAAAACACATGCACACTCTCATAGACACATACAAAAGGGTACCAACATAAATGTATAGACATAAATACACTACAGCCCCCACAAACAAATACAGTATATGCATATTAAGACATAATTAAGACATAATTTCACTCACACACTAACAGTACACTCAGACACACAGTCACATCTACACCTGGGTTTATTTTAGAGTTGGTCCCAATCATTCTGCACATTCCTGTCCATGATGGTTGTTGTGTGACTGACTAAAGCGTGTAGTACACTTTAAGACAACTCATTTGTTAGAGGCTGTCATCTTACTTTCTCACCTCTGCGTACCTGACCAACCTGTGCACAGCGTGGAAGTTCTTGTTGGATTGTTTGTTTTGAAAATCTGCAGAAGTTGTCAGATGCAGTCTCCACTACTCTGACTTCAAAAAGTTCTGGAGAAGAGGAAGTTTAAGACTCAGGCAATGTGAGGGGATGTTTGTTTGAGGCACATTGACATCTTAAGGAAGGCGATGTGGATAGGGCATATTACAGCCGTGAAATTTGGAGTAAATAATTATGTTTCCCGGAGGATGATTCCTAATGATTTGTTGGCTCCACCTAACCCTTTATTTGCTGCTGTTGATTGTTTCTTGAATTTGGAGTAGCCAAAATGTTTTAGAGGAGTTTTAGAGAAGAGATAGTGCACATCTTTAAAAAGCATTTTAACACCCACGTTTTCTTTGTTTATAATGCACATAGTGCACAGTATTGTCTTCTCTGTGTCTTCCTTCTCTTTCTTTTCTCCTGTAAGGCTCTTTGTAACATCTGTTCTGCACAGTACTATATCAATAAAGTTACAACATTTACCTTCAAAGACAGTTTGGTACATGAATATATGTGGTAGATTGGACAGCTGAACTCAAGCTCGATATCCATATCATTTTCTGTAGACAGCTGTGGTACGACACCAACAGCAGCACAAAATTCCCATTTGTATCAAAGAGATGTCAGTGTAAGGCCATGAAAGTGGTACTGGGCACATTCATGTTCCTCAGAGGAGCACTCAACAGCATTACACACAGGATGTGACACGATCTAAAAGGCAGATTGCCATAACATTTTCGCAGTATACTAATTATTCTAAGAGGGATCAATCCTTTTGTTTCTAGTGACCCCAGTGCTTTTCATCTAACTGCTGCCAAAGCTCTAAGAATAGCACAATTAGCCGTATCTTATTGGGAGATGTAAAGAATATTGCGGCATCTAGGGGCCCTAAGCTCTTTAATCGCTTTTTTGTTATTGATTTACCTGAAACAAACCCCCTCCTGTTCTTCTGTGTTTGTTCAGCGAGGCTCATTGAATCGCTGGTGCTGACCCTGAAGATGCAGAGTTGTATTTATTCAGGGAAGGTTTGCTGAGTGTGCATGCTCTTTTCCAGCAGTCCAACAGTAAGACGCTCTGTGACCTGCAAAGCTACTGGAGCAGGAACTGCTTACATACCTTGGTCAAATCTGCCTCAACAGTAGCTTTCCCTTCCATCCCAGCTGATCGGGGCATTGTAACTGGTGTCTCTCACTGGTTTTTCCCTTAGGGGTATTAAGAGGATGTGGGTCATATACCTCATTGCCATCATTGGGCCCTGGGGGCACATACATGTTACCCACTGACTGATAACCAACCAGCCAGGTGATTTCATAGCGGGGTTGCAGGTTTTTTGTGCTGGGAAAACATTGCCTGGTCTTTTTGGTCGGATACTATGAAGAGTATTCACACACACCTCTTATGTTAATAGCAGGTCGTTGAAAACACTTGAATCTTTCAGTCAGTCTTTCGGTGAATCTTATCTGTCCCTTTCCTCTGTACATACCGTGAAATTGCCCTTGAGCAAGGCACCAAACTCCCAGTCTGCTCCTGTGTTACTGCTCGGTGACAAACAGTGGATGACAGTTCCTGTTGCTGAAGGCGTATGTGAACATCAAGTATTCCTGAGAAGTGCTGAGTCAGTCTTATTCAGGTTAAGGTTAAAAACTTTTAATTGACATAGACTTTTAATTAGTTTGTGTTTCATGTATTTACTGACCCGATCTCCACCTTCCTTTGTGTTTCCCCTGCAGGAGGAGTACAGGGCAGAAGGCATCAGCTGGCACAACATCGATTACATTGACAACAGCGGCTGCATCAACCTCATCAGCAAGAAACCGACAGCTCTGTTCCACCTGCTGGATGAAGAGTGCAAGTACGCCACCTGCTGAAATACAGCTTATGCTTTAAGAAGCAGCAGTTAGCCAGATACTTTGTGATGGATGATATATTGATATTGTGGTATGCTGTTTCACACAGGGATACAGTAGAGAGTAAATCCATCTCCTTGCTGTTACAATTCAGTGACCTGGTTACTGATTACTTTGGTTAAATATTTATTCATTTACTTTCTCAGGCAGAGATCAATCATGCACTATACCAACTATACTGATTTGGTTTATTGGAAATCTTAACTAATAGCTGGGTTTCCATGAAATTTGCCGTAGATATTGGTGGTTGTTTGGTGTGTGAGAGGTGCCAGTTTAAGGTTTAAGTGTGATGTCTTGGAGGATAATGAAGAATATAAATACACTTCCTTGTACACCTGTGCAGTTCCATCAAGCTTTTTTATCCTGTTAGGGTTTGAGCTGACTTGTTCATAATTTATGTCCCTATCCTGTCAGAACGTTGTTGAAAACAAAACATATTTCATCGTAGCATGCTTTTTTGAAATTACCTTTTGATCACCCTGCACAAGCATGTTTTACACCCAACTGGTGAATTGAAGAGACACGCTGCTCCCTCTGCAGTCCTTTTGTTCATTAGCATGATTGATGCCAACACTGGGACTTGCACCAGGACTTAACTAAAACATAAAGGACATGCTGGTTCCTCCGCCAGCATCTCTGGATCGAGTTGTAGTTTTTCTCTCTCTTCTCTATTGTGAAACACTCTCCTCCTGCAGGTCAACACTCTGCCTTTGCATCTTTCTCCTCCATAAATCAAAACCAGCGCTCTCCAACCCCCCTTGCATAAAAACACATCAGGCGGTACACACACAGCCATATTTATCTACGTTAGCTGTCATCTTACTTGCCACTTAGTGTAGCTGGTTCATCTGGATCTAATAACGCCTGGAATGGACCCAGTGGTGTGTATATGTTTGTGTACGTGTGTGTGGAGAGCGGGAACCACTTTTGGAGAATTAGGGTCAAAGGGGGATCTCTAAAGAAAAAAATGAGGGGGGGCGGGACCTCTCCTGGGGTTTATGCTGCCACAGGAAGGAGCTTCATGCTAAATGATTGGACAGAAAGAAAGAAAGACGCTTAGAGATCATTCACAGTTAGTGGAGCTCGCAGAGCTTCAGGGCCTCTGGAGAAGTGGATTAGGTTACTGCAGGATAGGGGGCGAGTGTGGGGGTTCATTTCTACAGTAACAGCATCAAGCTTTTAGACCCCTGCGGATATACTTCAGCCAGAAGTGTCTTTCAGAGGTGTAGGGAGGAGAGGTTTAGATGATATGAAACATCCCTTTAGGAATGTTGATCCAGCCGACTGAGGTCAGTTGTAAATGGGTAAAATATCCATGAAGTAAAGGTGAAAACACCGAAGACGAATGTGCAGACGTGCAGAATGTGAGACGATGAACCTTTGGTTAAATCCGAGCTGTAGCACTGAGTTTGCGACAGAGTTTGAATCCCTGAGGGTTAGAGGAATGGAATTAGAGGTGCCGTATTCTTTCCTTAAATTTAAGCAAGATGCTCTTCAGAAATGCATAATCATCAGAAAATAAAAGGAAGTATTAAGGAAGTAAGAACATTAGATGGAATAGTTGGTTGTGTCTGCTACTGTATTTAGCTTTCCCTTTTTAAATAGATGGGAAATTCTTGGGGAGATGCAAATGGCTGTTGCCAAAGGAGAGTTTCTCAGAGAAAATGTTTTGTACTTGCCTTGTTGTGCATAAAGTCTAAACTCAGCTTTAATTTTCGATGTCCCCACGCTTTGTGTTTCGCACATGAGCCTGATAAAATCACTGTTTCTCTAGTTTCCCCCAGGCTTCCAATCAGACCTTGCTGGACAAGTTCAAGCGTCAGCACGAAGGAAACAGCTACATCGAGTTCCCTGCTGTCATGGAGCCTGCCTTCATCATCAGACACTACGCTGGTAAAGTCAAGTATGGAGTCAAGGTGAGAATGTTCATCAGTTAAATGTGTTTGTTGTCTTTGCACAGTCACTGACTGTTACTGTAAACCTTGTAGCCTCAAAGATGTCGTATCACGCAGCCCTGTCTGCATCATTGGTGTCTGGCATTCTTCAGAAAACCAACTACAACAATAATCCATAAAGGATTTATGAATGTACTGTTTGCACTCCTGAATTTACAGTCTGGCCCAAGAAAGTTGGACCTGTCCTGTCTGTTACTACCAGCAAACTAGCCAAAAATCTGACATTATACTGAGTCTGGTGAACGAAGAAGTCCACTGTAATGTTGCAAGCCAACAATGCAGCTGCGAGCCAAGGAGTTCCCCTTTCACGAAACCAGACCTTTTGCACGTTAAGCCCAACGTGTTGGCATGTTAATTCAAAGGTTTTCCATTTTGACGTCAGTGTGTTAGTCATTGTGAAATGTGAAGTCATTGGCTGATGAATTCTCAGGTGTGTTACACCCTAACAACCAGGACAAAATCTTGAAAAGCAAAGTATGGCTCCTTTAACCTTATCCTGCTCTTTGTAAGTCAGGATTGGATCTGGATTCAAAATGTGAGATAAATGCCTAAAATGTCCGTAGAAAAGAGGTCCTCTGTCTGTGCGATAAAAGTCCAGAACTGAAGCTCTGAACAGATGAAAAAAAAACTTCTTCTCACTTCACATAAACCTTTATGGACCCTGAAAGCCTGCAGCAGACCTACCTGTTGTTCTGTCGACCTATTTTTCCAGCTAAATCTAATTCTCTGTTCGCCTCCCAGCTGCGTTTTGATAAGAAGCACATGTGCTGGAATGGGCCGAGCGTATTGTTGTTTGACTGTATAATATAAATCCATAACAGTTGGTTATCGTGGATGTGGGAAGGTATCCCGTAGCTGCTGAGACCCAAGGAGTTGTTTGGTGTGAACTGTGCAGTCCTTAAATGTGTCTGACGTTGGCTCGGTAGTGAACACACAGCTGACTCGTATCATATGGTGAGAGAATTTATTGAAGGGTTTATAGTTCATGGCTCTGTTATCATAGCGCGGCTTCAGTCGAAATATTTAATTACTTACAGACAAATGGGGCAGAAGAAGAGGCGGTGGTTTCTGTCTGTGTGTGTGTGTGTGAAAAAGTTTTTCACCACCTCATATTTAATGGAGATTAAAGGAACAGTTCAGCTTTTCATGAAATATGCATATTAGAGTTAGATGAAGATCCACTCTCTTATCTGTATGCTCAATATAGAACTGGAACCCGCAGATGGTTAGCTTAGCATAGCACAAGGACTGGAAATGGGGTAAACTGCTAGCCTGGCTGTCCTTGTACCTCTAAAGCTCACTAAGCATTTGTTTAACCTGCACAAAAAACAAGCTAGACTATACACAGATGTGTTGATTAGAGAATTTAGTTGGATTTATACTCCTTCCAAACCAAATGCAACACTATGAATGAGGCTCAGAAAATATGCAGTTTTAAACATCAAACAATGAGAATGGCGTTGATCCTCTCATTTAAAAGCAATTTCCCAAAATGTCGAACTATCCCTTTAACCGTCTGCTGATGGCAGTGAAACATTTGCTCATAAATAGTTGTAACAGTTGTAAACTGTGCTGCCAACTAAACTGGCTTTCTACTGTTTAACAAACAATAAAAAAAAACAGTTCAGCACAAGACAATAACTTCAGCCTCTGTTTCTTATGATACTTGAGCTGAATGACTGATTTTATTTGTTTGAATAACTGATGAGTTTTACAAAGAGTTTTTCCCTTTGCTTCAAATCTTTGCTTCATCATGATGATACAAACTTTCATGGATGCACACGTCTTTCCTTCATTCAGGACTTCAGGGAGAAGAACACTGACCACATGCGTCCCGACATCGTGGCCTTGCTGAAGAGCAGCAAGAACGCCTTCATCTGCGGCCTGATGGGAATCGACCCCGTGGCGACTTTCCGCTGGGCCGTGCTGCGAGCTTACTTCAGAGCCCTGGTGGCTTTCAGGGAGGCCGGCCGCAGACACACCCACAAAAAAACTGGTGAGGAAATGTGTACGAGTCCAGAATGGGTCAACAGCCTAAAGGTGCAAGACCGTGAAAACCTACAGTAAATTTTCAATCAGCTTCTTAATACAAGTGATGGGATCCTACATGGACACGTTTCCTGCCAAAGTTAGAGCAGTTGTGGTTATTGTGCACGAGAATCTTCTTCTCTTTGTGCTCTCCTGACTGGTTTGAATAATTAATAATAATAATAATAAATAATTTTGAGCAATTTCCTCAACTTATATAACATGAAACTTTCAAAATAATATAACATTTTATTTACAGAAGACCCTCATTCTTCTAGATGAGTTGATTTAATAGCATTATTAGTTGTATTAATCCTTCAGCTCCTTGCATGCGTTTGTTTCTTGCTCTGTGTGTGATGCTGTGCCAATTCCACTTAATTATGTGAAAATCACACCAGCAAAACATCTGGGCTCCATAGAGCCTTGTATGTGTGTGTGATGCAGGATGTAAACATTAAACAAGCTTGTCCCAGTGAGCTCTGATAAACACCCATAGGCTTGGAGTCTTAATGGCAGACTGACTGACTGAATGACCAGACATTCACTTCACAAGCAGGCACTTAACTGGTCATAGACACTGTAAGTGTGCATATTGGGGCTGATCCTCAGATGGCACATGGTGGGTTGTTTGGTGACTGTCAATCAAATCTGATGAAAACACACCCACACAGTTCATTGTTGCCAATTTAGCGACTTCCACGGAAGAACTTTTCAGCCTTTTATTACTCTTGTTATTGTTTTTCACCTCCCAGGGTTACAGCAGGCAACAATAATTGTGTGCTCCACATAATCTTTTATCATCACTGTTTGTAAACCAACAGATGATCTTAACTTCACAGCTGAACACCCACTTGTGTTCTTAACTGTAATTCATCACCATAAAGAAAACCTGTACTTCATACCGTGATTTCCAAATTCCTGTTTTAATTGGGCCAAGAACAACAGGGTGTGTATGGGGAGTTTTAGTTTGGAGCTGTGCTTCTGCTGTTGCCGATGAGGAGGAGGAAGAGGGGTTTTGATCTTCTTCTCCAGTGTTTATTTTCATAAACTGGGAGGAACGTTACAGTGCAGCGTTTGAAAATGTCACCACCGACTTATCTCCAGGGTTTTGTGTTTTTGTTCTTTTCATTTGACTTCCCTGTTTAATTCTTATCAGCCTTGTCCTTCATTTTTTTGTCCTTGCTTCCCCCGTTTCTTAATTCACCTTCTTCCACTCCTTTGCTTTTTATCTCCCCTTTCTACCTTTTTATTTTCCCTTTTTTAATGTTTAAGATATTTAAAGCTTTTTTCCCTTAATGATCTGAAATGGACACGCTTCACTGCAAACATTAAGTCTCTTTCTTCTTTTTCTCCCTCTGTCATCATTTTAGGGAATGATGCAGCAGTTCCCTGTTCTGTCGCCAAAACTGTAGACAGCTTCAGTTTCCTCCACCACCCGGTTCACCAGAGGAGCCTTGAGATCCTTCAAAGATGCAAAGATGAGAAATACAGTGAGTAACTCCACATACCTCAAGCCTCTCTGCCTCAGAGCGTACACGATTTACAAGATCTAAGCTGATTATCATTTGGACTTTTTACATTCCCACGTATCGTGAAGGAAATTGCTTTCAGCTTGTAGTAAACAGGGTCCAATTGAGGTGAAAGCTACTCACAATATCTTTGATCAAAAATTGAGAAATTTCGTTAAAGCATTTGAATGAGCCATCTCCTCACAAAACAGACAAGAAAGGGCTGAAGGCATTTATGTTTTATTCAACAATGCACAAAACATTTTTTCATTTTATAATTTCTCCATTTCCTGCACACTGATTAGTTAGGATTGTTTTTTAATTGGTGACATTTTATTCCAATTTATTGGAGCATGTTTGCACAATAAAGAAATTTATAAAGACTCCTCATATATGAGCAGTGTCTGAAAGGTGCTTCCTGATAATGGGTTTTATAATGGAGCTGATACCTGTCAATAAAGGTCTGTTGAATTGAGCTGAACTGAAGTGGAAAAGTGCTTCCATTTTTTTTAAAATCTCAGTCAGAATCTCTTCACGAAGCTCAGCTCAGTCAAAGAAATCAATTCCAGGCTGTATTGAAAAAGTCCTTTGTGGTCAAGTTGAGAATAATAGATCTCGGATGATTTTCAGCCTCAGTAAGCTGGTTTTATTACAGTCGTTAATAAGACACTGGAAATCAGACATTTGGCTCTTTCTGAGCTCTGTTCAGATTGAACAGCTCATAACCAGACATATTCCCACGCATGAGTGATCAGACAAATGAATCAGCCCCGTGTGGATCATCAGGGTTTAATGAAACCCCCGGATTTTCTAGTCGTCTTTTATCACTTGTTTTACCACTGATAACCACCAGAGTTTGAGGCATATTTGTGCGGTTGAGTGTGTCATCATGTGCCTACACATCCAAGTGGGTGTATACATGTTGTGTGTTGTCATGTTGTAGAGCAGCACTTTACGTTCATATGCAAAACTCCAGTGAAGTTTTACAGCTGTCAGCACTGAGATTGATTGTCAAGGAAATTTCCAAGTAAATTCTCCAAAGAGTTTCCTGCGTTAAAGGGAAACTCCTCTGATTTTACACATGAATATCAGTGTTTTTGTTATGGTTACTACCACTCAGCTTGTAAAAACAGTGTTATGATGTCTTGTGTTGCTCTGGAGGAGCAATCAAGTCTGACAAAATAATCCCAGTTGATATCATCAGGGGTTATCTTTGCCCTGGTTTGGAGACGGAAATGGAAATTACCAGCCAGTGACACGGGGCTTGAAAGATGTGGACATTTACTACACTTGCAGATTCAGATTAAAAAACATAGTGGAGTTGCGTTACAGGAAAGGACAAAGCATTTTTGTCGAGGACTAAATAAAGGGAATTTACCTCTGCCAAATCAGTTTCAACCAGTCTGTTTTTTTTTTTTTAAATCTGCCTCATATAAAGCCCCCGACTTTATGGAAATACAGTACTCTTTTTGTATTCAGAGTGGACAACACAGAAATTGGAGAACATACACTTTTAAATTGTCACAGATATTCTGACAACCAGCAGCCTCCCAGTTAAATTAATATACCTGACTGGTTTGAAGGAAAAGTTTTGGGGAAACACTTTTCATTTTATTCTCTCTTTTGCCAAAAGATGGGAGGAATGATAATACTATAGTCGCCAAACTCCAGGAAGTAGCCCGTCCCAGCCAAGAAATAGTCCTAGAAAATAGAGTTAACCCTGGTTTTGTGAAGTAAGCAGTGAGTTTGAACTTTAACAAGAGCAAACCACAAATGTAAACAGGAAACATCAAGGCCATTAGCTGTATATGTAATGTTTCTATACACCTTAATGTTCCACTGCCAAAACCACTGAGGTCAAGAAATATATTAGTCACTGACACACACTCACACACACCAGCCGACACACGCACACACCATGAGGCTGACGGGGGTAATGTAATGTCAGGCTAAGACAAGAGCAAGACCAACCCAACAGGATAAAAGACAACGGAAACATAGTGAAGACTCTTTATAAAATGCAGGATGTTCACAGTGAGAGCACGGTGATGGTTGCTGTGCTTCAGAGAGGTGAAAGTGATCGTGAGAGAAAGGACTGTGGAGGTCTCAGTGAGCTGGATCCTCATGCTGTGCTCACAAATATAGGGACTGACTGAGATGCGGGTGTAGATGAAATCAGTGAGCTCATGTATCTCTCCCCTTTTCCTTTAATTTTCCACCTTTCTTTTCCTCTCCTCATCTCCTTCCATCCAGGTATCACAAGAAAGAATCCCCGGACTCCTTTATCAGATCTTCAAGGCACCAACGCCCTGAATGAGAAAGCCAGCTGGTGAGTCAGAGATGAAGTTACAGCACAATTTTTGAGGACGATACTGATGTTAATATTTGAGTTTAAAAGATCAGATAACACATGTATCATAAGCAAATGAGCAGTTTTTGCCTGCATCAGTGACTGCTGGAGATACTGGACAAGGTGACTCTGTGCATAATAAGGAATTGTCACTTGTGCTGCTAAACCTGTTGCGAATCCTCTCCTCCCCCCTGTAGGGATGGCTACGGCGTTGGCTGTAACGGTCGCAGCTCCAGGTCGAGTCGTCTCTCCTCGACGGGAAGTCCTGCCCTGGAAGAAGACGGGATCTTCCTCAACTCGACCAACAGCAAGCTCCTGGAGAGAGCTCAGGGTATCCTACTGTGAGTGAGACGCACACTCAACCAAGCTCACACCAGTGTTTTACTCTCAATGCTGATTGCTGGACAGCCGATAAAGCCAGTTCACAGCATTCAAGTCTTTCATCTACCTGCCCCGATGTAATGTCTAATGTCAGTACTGATATCTTTAATGTATGCCAGGAGTTTTCTTCCCCAACAATGATGTGGGAGTGTGTGCAAGTCTGGCTGGTTAGCCCTACCGTTGGGTAAAGATGCTATCCCATGGTATTTTGGGTGATGTAGTAGCATAGAGGGATTAAAATGGATGAATGAGTCTTTCAACTTCAGGTTGATAAAATGTGCAGCATTAGGTCAACCATCTTTTCAATGTGACCGTTGTGCACAGACTGTTCATAATTACTTGAATTCTGAATTTAAAATCAGCTAATGAAAACTACACTTCTCACCTTTAGGAGAAACAAAAACTGCAAAAGCAAGCCGACCCTTCCCAAGGTAAGGTACACAATCCAGACACAGCACAAAACAACATTTTTAGAAACTCCAACTAAAAACAGCATCGACTAAGTACACACTAATAAATTGGTTCATTTAATATCTGATTTTCTGTGTGCAGCACTTGTTGGACGTTAAGTCTCTGCGCTACCTGAGCAGTGTGACGCTGCACGACCGCATCACCAAGTCTCTGCTTCACCTGCACAAGAAGAAGAAACCGCCCAGCATCAGCGCACAGTTCCAGGTCAGTGCTGCCGTCGCCCTCTCCTGGAATATCTGAGAATTACAAAAACATCAGTGACAGTGCATTAGTAATTGATTGTATGCAGACATTTAAGTGTTCAAGAATATTCTACACAAAAAAGTAAGATTAAAAGGTTATTAAAAATGCACATTTAAAGATTTAAAGACATAAATAAAGATGTATATAAAGATTTAAGGACATAAAAAAGAAAAAAGGTGTTAACTATGGATTCATTTTTGACTATGTTCATTTTATACTTTCACAACTTGTTTATGTCTCACTTGTTTTATATGAACTCACCAAAGGAAATGACTGTCACTTATGCTGAAATGCCAATAAAGTATTAAATCTTGAATCGTAAATGCAGGACAAGAGTTTTGTTATGTTGAATAGTGACTTAAAAGTGGCTGTTTTCTTTATTGTTGTTGGATGAAGAAGTGATGTCAGTTGTTTGTGTTTGCAGGCGTCCCTCAATAAGCTGATGGAGACTCTTGATCAGTCAGAGCCGTATTTTGTAAAGTGTATTCGATCCAACGCTGAGAAGGTAATTCCTGCTGCAGACGAGCCATCACTTAAATAGAGCTTCTTGTAATGGCTGGCCAATGATTTCTCTTTTGTTGTATTTACCCTTTGTCTTATTGTCTCGCTCAGCTGCCGTTGCGTTTCAATGACAGTCTGGTGCTCAGACAGCTCAGATACACAGGTATGCTGGAAACTGTCCGGATCCGCCAGTCAGGATACAGCATCAAGTACACCTTCCAGGTAATCCTCTCAATTTTTTTTTGTTTCATGCCCTTATTTGTTCATGTTTGCTTATCTTTGTTTAGCTTTGTTGTCCTTTTTTGGTCTGTATGTTTATGTGTGTCCTTTAGTACAGTACATTAGTTCTTGGCAGTGTGTGTAAGTACCCTGAGAGCCATTTAAAACATGAGTCACGTTCTTAGTATGCCTGAACATACTTGGCCACTAAAGCTGATTGTGATTCTAAATTTGCCTTTTGTTGCTGCACAAATATGGCTGAATTATTCATCTAAGTTATTTGGCTAAATGTTGAGATTCACAGTTATTAGTCCACTTGGAATACAGTTATTTTACTGTCATTTCTGAAACATGATTTTGAGATTGAAAATCAGGCTTTCTAAATATAATGAAATGTGCAGTAATGCTGCACATATAAGAATAACTGTTTTTCTGACCACACACATGCACTATGTTGCAGGACTTTGTGCATCACTTTCATGTGCTGCTGCCTCGAGGCACGAGTCCAACCAAGTCAGGTATCAGGGAGTTTTTCAGACGGATCCACCTGCTGCCTGCTGGGTATCAAGTGGGCCACACGATGGTATGGATTCTGGAAACCAGTTCATTTGTTTTCTTTGGTGTCGCCATCTCATTCGCTGTAGTGCCGTAGTATGAGACTGTGAAAATTTCCTGTCTGATGTAGGTGTTTCTGCGGGAGGTGGAGCGACAGCGACTTCAGACCCTCCTCCATCAAGAGGTCCTACGGCGAATCATCACTCTACAACGCCGCTTCAGGGCCGTCCTGGAGAGGAAGCACTTTGTCAACATGAGACGAGCTGCCTGTACCATCCAGGTGAGATGCTGTGATGGCAAATGCATGATGCTGGCTCCTGTTGTCTCCCTCATGCATTGGAAATAATATTTCATATTCCGAATAGCTATGAAATTACTGCTGTAAGTGCATCATGAATCAGACGAACAGTCCTGCACAGCAAAGTTTCTTCCACCCAGCATTTCAGGAGGAGTTTCCACAGTCCATTAAGGCTACTTAGCCTAAGTCTGTGTAAGCATTAAGTGATTAATAGCGGTGCATTTACTCCAGATATATAAGGAACAGGGCTCTTTAAATATGGTGATTAGCTATGATAAGCATTTATCCCCTCACAACAGTTTCCACTTATTACTCCAGCTCTTATTGCTCTCACTGTGTAATATAAAGTACATATTTGTCTTCATGAGGGATTGGCTTTCACTTCAAAATGAGATTTTCTGCCTTTTGAAACATGTTGTAGAAGAACGAGGTAACATTTTCCTAACTGGATTTATACGTTTTTAGGACAAAGCTGCTTAATTCAAAGCAATTTTTTATGTCTGAAAAAAATTCTTATTCTTTTTTTGTTTGTTTCAGTCATTTTAGAAACAAAAGAAAAGATATGTTACTGCTACAGGCTGTTATTTCTCTGAGGAGTGAAAGAAAAAGAGGAGAAAGAGGGAGAGAAAAAAAATGAAAGAAAGCAAACGGTGGAAGGACTGACAGAGGACGAAAACACTGCATTCAGGCCACTGTTGGTATGTTTTTACTGGAAGAGCCCTCAAAGGGAGCTGTCCAAATCTTTGTCAGGCTGAAAGAAAACAAACCCAGTCAAACCCAATTGGTCCAGAAAGTAAAACACTGAGCAGAAGTCAGTGAAGCACAGATAACATTTAGGAGAAGAATAATTTAGCGAAAGCATTAACATAAAACCTGTCAACTGTCTGAAAATGTTGAGGCTGGGGTTGTAAATGGATATCTAATATTTTACAAAAAGACAGTCTGCTTTTGATTTGGAAGGTTTTTTGTCAGAGGGAGGAGTTATGCTCATTTTTAGGTGCTAACATTTTTCTCGGCGCCTGCCAGGACTACAGTTTGATTATGAATAAAGTTTGAATTGGAAGAAAACAAAGTTATTCCAAGGTCAAATCAAAATAATGCAAGGTGTCCTCAGCTTGTTTGAATTTTTGAAAAACATTCCAGTGATGTCTGCCAGATGCAGGTGCCAGATAAGTCAGTCGTACTGTATCACATTGTCCTGACAGACTGTAACTTGCCATGAATAACAAAAATATCAAATTCCACAAACTTCAGTTACTTATTTGGGTCTTACCTAGAGTCGGTGTCAGGTCAATCCGGCACGAAGTGAAATGTTTTTAGAGGGAAATTAACACCTTTTCCTTCTGAAAAATATCCACATTTGCTGCCCAAAATTCATACTTCAAGTAGGTCAAATCGAAACGGGAAAATTAGTCATTTCTGTGAGGGGATTTGGTGTGAATCAGAAGAATGTTTTTGTCAAATATTTTGTTGAAGAAAAGCAAGAATGATTGGTCTTACAGCTGGACATCTACTCCTTACTCCATTCAGGTGAAAGCTTCTATCTAAAAGCAGTATGTATTTCTACCCCTCGGCGTAACTAAAAACATTTTTCTGTTGTGTGTTGTTGTGCAGCGATGGTGGCGATGCTGTCTCCTCAAACAGTCTGCCATCGACTCGAGTATTGAGGAGGGGGCGGCGGTTTGTTTGCAGGCGGCCTGGAGGAGTTTCGTGCAGCGCAGGAGGTTCCTGCAGTGGCGGGACTCTGCCATCGTCATACAGAGGAGCTGGAGAAACTGCTGCCATCGCAGATCTTCGGCGGCTGTAACTGTTCAGACAGCCTGGAGAGGATTCAGAGAGAAGAGCCGCTACTGTCGGACGTACAGGACTGTGATGCAGCTGCAGACGATGGGAAGAGGATACCTGGCTCGACTCAGGTGAATGGAAGATGGTGATGATGATTTGTCAGTGAAGCTGTTGGTGTTGTTGGTGGTGTGTGTTTTTTTAATAATTTATCAACAGCAACAACAGCAGTTCTTGTGTGCATGTTCTCCACTTTTTATTTTTGCCAGACCATCTTGTTAGGAGCTGTAAAATACAGTGATCACCATCTTCTTGGAGCAGGCAACAAAACATTGGGTTGCATATGGTTTTGTAAAAAGTTGAAGGGTTTTTAAAGCTGCCTCTGCAGTCAGCTCCACTGACTGTTTTAGCATCTTTTGGCTCATTGTTTTGATTTTCTGGTTCGTAACTTTACTGTTTTGGGCCACTCTCACTGCTCTCACTTTTGCAGCCGAGAGCTGTTTTTAGTGAAGAGACAGATATTTTGTCTTCGGGGCAGGTAGAAAATAACATTTCTCTATATGTGTTGCAAACTTAAATAGGCAAATGAAGTTTAACCATGTACACTTGAAAGGTGATGATACCACTGCCCCTAAGTGGCCTAAAAACTAAAACGGAGGGTGTGTGTTTTCAGCATTTAATGTAAAACCATGTTGATGTGTGAAATATTGTTTTCTGCTTTAATGGCACTTTTGTCTTTTTCACCGTTAACGTCTTCAGGTTCAGAGAACTGAAGGAGCAGCATAAAAGACTACAGAGTCCTGCAGTAGAGATGGATTCAGGCACCATGGAGGACCTCACCTCACTGGGACAGGAAAGTTATGTCCAGGACGTCTCTGCAGAACTTTCAGAAGACTTAAAGCCAGTTTTGTTCGATGTGGGAGAAACAGAAAAAGAAGAGGAGTCAGAGCGAAGTAGGAGTGTAGATGAGACAAGCCATAAGAACCGCACAAAACGAGAGAGCAGGCGCATGAGAGAGCTGGAGCAGGCTCAGTTCAGCTTGGAGCTGTTGAAGGTCCGAACCACCAGTGTAGGAGGCCCTGCGCAAGAAGACTCAGCACCAGACAGCGGCTCCTGTCAGCTGGAGGAGCATCACAGACATTCACCAGCCAGTCATGGAAGTTTTGAACTGCTCAGTGTAGAAGACATGGAGACTGAAGGCTCAGGGGGTTTTAGTTCCCAGTCGACAGCACCTCAAGAACAGGCTCTAGATATTCAGCCACACGAGGGACTGAGAGATTCAAACTATAATGAAAAGCCTTTAATGGAGGGTCCCAGGGCAACATTTTATATCGCTTCTGACCAAAGTCCAGTTCATGAGCCAAAATTCGAAAGCCCCAGCAAATCTTACAAAGAGAGAAGGGAGTCCACGTCTCGAAGGCCGGTAGTGGTTTTAATCAGTATGCAGAAGGAGAGCCCTGTGGAGGAGGGAGAGCTGCTGGCAGCCCAAATCTTAGAAGGAGCTCCTCAAACAGGAGCAGCATCTTCCAGTTCTCAAATGACCCCCATTGTAGGCCTGGAGGTGGGATCAGAGGGCGAGCAGGCTCATGGGACTTCTAACCAGGCCAAGAGAGACATATATGGGGTGGATAAGTCCTCTAAGGTCCCCTCTTCAACCACTCATGGATCAAGTCCAGACATACAGGGGATTTGCTCCTCAGAGGTGGACATCCAGATCGTCCTGGAGCCCAAGCCCGCTGTTCTCCCCAGTCAGCAGGAGAGGAACGTGGTCCAGCCTCTACAGGAGGCTCCCAGCCCAGTCCTGGACACCAAACCACCCAAAGCCCAGAAGAAGAGCTCAGCCCAGACTGTGATTGTGAACATGGTGGAGAAACCATCCAGCACAGTGTTCTCCCCACCCAGACGCAAGCTGCCATTCTCCAAGTAAGTGAACCATCATCCTGAGGGATGTGAGCACAGTTTGGAGAAGCCACAGTCCTGCCTTTGTGATGTTTGTTTAGCAGCACCATGGTTCATATAAGTGTCCCAAATCTGCTTTAATAACATCTCAAAACACATCACAGCTGTGTAATGAAATCCTTTCTCCAGGTGCAGACCCCAAACTTTTATCATTAAGTCCGAGGACTTTTTAGATGAATATTGTGTTCAGAAAATACAAGAAAAATGATCTTTTGTGATGTATATATTCAACACTTAGAGCATTAAACTAAATGCAATTTGCATTTTTAAAAAGTTGTTTTCAGTAGCTTCCCTTTGCACAAACTTTCTTTTTCATGAAAGCAGTTAAACGCACAACAATCAGCTAAAATGTGAGGCCTTTCTGTCAAAGCAGCAGTTATGTGTTAAAATAGATTTTAGCCTTTCTGTACAGCTTTTCATG
Source organism: Toxotes jaculatrix (assembly GCF_017976425.1). Lineage (NCBI taxonomy): Eukaryota > Metazoa > Chordata > Actinopteri > Toxotidae > Toxotes > Toxotes jaculatrix. The sequence goes on from NC_054398.1 coordinate 23,254,108, forward strand.
TCTGGTTCTGTGGTGCAGGTCAGATAAGGATTTGGTGAACCAGGAAAGATCTCTCGCCATGTTCAGAGACGACTCTAAATCTGGTGGATCCAGAAACAGAGAGGTAGGACCCAGAAACCTGTGTGAACACAACCACACACTCCCTCATGCATTATGTGTACACATTTTTGATTCCTATACAGTGATCTCTTTAATAACGAGAGATTTTAAATTGAAAGCACATTTCTGATTTTAAAACTTTAAAAAAATGACTTTTTTGGAATTAGATATTTTATCTTTTTATTGGCCACACACATGCATGTATTATGAGTGAAATGGTTTATAGTAGTTCTCATTGTGCTTACAGAAATAGAACCTCATAACCTCATAAAAGATAATTCTGGAGTCACGTAGCGTTTACATTTACTTTCCACTAGATAAATAGTCTTGTACACATGAAGTCAAGTCCATAATCTAATGTAGGTTGATACACAAACAGATGCAAAAACACACACACACACACACACACACAGACGATGTAGTAGCTGACCTGATGTTCCTGTGGTTGCCTGGAAGCAGGTGGGCCGTCCGGGCCCCAAAAAGAAAGCTCGAATGTCCCGGACACGCTCCGACTTCCTCACCCGCTGTAACTCTGAGGGGGCGACCCAGTCAGACGACGACGACGAATACTACATCCCCGCCCACTCCCGCACGCTGCCCCCCTCCCTGTCTCCCCCACACGCCCACCCCGAGGCTGACTGTCACAGTGACTCAGAGATGGTAAAATACCGGATCTCTGGAGGTCCCATGATCTCCAAACAAGTTTCCTGTCCACTCAGCCCCCTCCACAGCCTCTCTACCCGCCCACCTTCCTCTCAGGTGGACCTGGCCAAGCAGCTGGGGAGGAGCCTTTTAACACTTCTAACTCCACTTTTACTGGATCGTTTGACTACTCATGAACAGGCTGATATTTCTTCTCAAACAGACCGTCACCATGGTTGGTCTGTGGTGAAGAGCTTTGCACGTCGCTCGGGTTGTTCTTGGTTTGGAAGTCAGCCTGAGCTCAGCTGCCACCTCGAGGCTTCACTTGAGGCACTTTCCGTCTCAAGAATATATTTCTTTGTCAAGGGATACTTCAGCATTTTGGAGTTTGATCTCATATTTTCCTTCAGTAAACACAAAGCAAACAACTGTTTTCATTATGTATAAATTTATTGCTGCCCTGCTGTTCAGTAAGAGATGTTAAAAAAATTATGATAAATTTCCTAAAGATTTCCTATTTGCGATATTAAACTAAAAAAAGGATAAACGACATAAATCAAATCAGATAATTGTTTGCTGCTGTTGGCACCCTTAATTAAACTGGGAATGTGAAAAACGTCTCATAATGTGGCAGTTGTATTGAATGGAAAATATAAGATTAAAACTCAAAATGCTAACACATTAAGCTATCCCTGTACCTACTTCTTCTTCAACAATAAACAGATTTTCACAGTATGAACTGTTTGAGTGACAGGCTGTAGATCGCTGAAGATCTCGCCCACTCGCTATTTTGACCTCCGTCAACTGGCCTGTCCTGCAAACGCATCGTCACGCCTCGTGTTGCGCTGCACGCCAACCGCTGCTCCTGCATGATGGAGTCGTTTAGACCTTGAGCAGAGTAACTTCTCACTAACAACGTCGTTTTCTAACAGGATCTCAGAGCATGACCTCTGTTTCTCTCTCTCACCCACTCTCAGCATCAGCATTGTTCTCTGTCGTATTACTGATTTCTTCAGTGTCTTCAGATTAAGTAGATTATTATATCAGTAGATTTAGTAGAATCACTAGAACCAGAATATTTGTTCTCACTACTTTACTTTAGCACTGTGCATAGCTACTTTTATGATTTACAAACATTCATTGTAGTCATGAGGCCTTATGCATCCTTTTCTCCATGATTATAGAACAAATTATGTGAACATAATGTGTGTTTCCAGGTAGTGTACAGAGACAAACCAGCCTGTGTCAAACAGGAAACTGAGCTCCGCTCAATGTCACCAAACATCAGCATCCTGGACACGTTTGAAACCTGAGCGCCCGGTCAGATGATTTGAAATGAACTGTAATATATTTTGCTCTCTGTTCTCCAGGCTTCTCATAAAGACCAGAAGAAGATCCATAAGACCATGTCATCAGGAGACCTGGGCAAGGTGGAGGTCCTCAGAAAGACCTCCAGTCACGATGGAAGGTAGAGCCCCCCTTTGTTTCTTTTTATATATCTTGTATATTGATCTAAAATCTTCCTGCTCCAGATAACGCCAGTCTTTTATAGTACTGGAGCAAAAGAAAAGTTTGTCTGTCATTTGTTTGGAGAAATTAGAAATCAAAAAAGAAAAGATTTCATTACATTTCTAAAAACACTGACCTGTATTGTGCCTTTGGTGGTTTAGTAGGTTTATTATCTAACCACAAGGTGTCATAGACTTGATGAGCTTTAATTGTAAATATTGAAATAATGTTTTTCACTTTTTATGGTGAGCACTGTTTCTTTTTTCTTTTTTTTTAGCTAACCGATATTTAATTAATCAGCTGTGTTTGTGTTTTAGCAGGATGAGAGGGAAGATGCGATTCTGGAGTAAGACGAAGCACGGAGAGAAAAAACTGTCAAGAGAGAAGCAGGCGAGCAGGAGTGAAGCCGGAGAGACACACGGTAACAGCAGCAGGGCACAGTATACAGCACAGAATGATAAAAGTTTTTTTCAGAAAGAAAACACATTTTTCCTACAGCGATTTCCGTCTACCAAACCTGGATGAATAAAATCACAAATTATTATTTAGTAATCTATCTTTTCTCCACCTCTTGCTCCATTTTTGTCTCCCAGAAGGCCCGTCTCCTCCTCACAGTCCGGACCTGGAGGCGGCTCCTTCTCGGGGGGTCAGGGACAGCAAGGAGAACAAGGAGCCGTCTCCCAAAATGAGGCGTCGTCGCAGTGTGAAGATCAGCAGCATCGCTCTGGAGCCCGCCCAGTGGCAGAACGACGCTTTGCACATCCTCACGTCGGCCCACGACTACCGCAGCATGAACGACTTCCTCATGAAGAAGGTGAGAGGGTGCACCTGTACACATTGCACATGCTTAGCACACTCTGATCAGGCTGCATCGGAGCTTCATGATGCAGGGGCCACTTTTTAAAGAAAACATTACACTTTAACATGAAGTTGTCCCTCCAGATTGCTGACCTGGACTCTGAGGATGGTAAGAAGGACACCATGGTGGATGTTGTCTTCAAGAAAGCGCTGAAAGAGTTCAGGATCAACATCTTCAACTCGTACTCCACCGCTCTGGCCGTGAGTCCTCGCTGCTCTGTTTGTCTTTGTTTGTTCTCAGCTGCTTCCAACACAACAGGATCCGTGAGACAGGGAAGTTTTCAGTCACAGAAAAGTTATATTCAATTCATACTTGGACACTTTCCTGTGATTGTCTAATCATTCTGGTATGTTAGGTTTTGTCCAGTGTCACATAACAACATTACATCTGGCAGTTCAGGTTCAAGCAAAAATAAACTCAGAAACCTAAAAAATCGAAAAACAAAACCCTTGAATAGTAAATGTAACCGATCTCTTCTTTGCTTTCCTTTGCTTTCACCGCCAGATGGATGATGGGAAGAGTATCCGTTACAAAGATCTTTACGCCTTGTTCGAGCACATCCTGGAGAAGACCATGCGCATGGAGCAGCGAGACTGGAGCGAGTCGCCGGTCAAAGTGTGGGTGAACACCTTCAAGGTCTTTCTGGATGAATTCATGACTGAGTACAAGCCAATGGAGGGAACCATCGGCAGGGTAAGGCCAGATGGGTGTATGAAAATATAACTGGGAAATAGGTTCTCACGCTGTTAGACTTTGTTGATGGACAAATACACAGCTACATGCAGGTCGAGAGACATTTATTCCATTAATCCTGCATTCATTTCAAGAAAATAATGCAGATTATTAAAATAATGCAGAAGAATTTAAGAGTGATGTCATGTACCTGAAATGACCACTCTCAACTCTGCGACTGTGGAGCATAACTTATGCATATAGAATATCTAGATTGTATCGTTGAAGTAACACATTTCTCTCTTTTCAGGCTCCTAAGCGTGAACGCAAGAAGTCGAGGAAGAAGGAAACTGACATTGTGAGTTTAGCAGAACTTTGGTAGATTAAAACAAAGTATTTGGGATAAAAACAATAACATGAATATGATGTGACTGGTGGCTCTGCTGCCCCCTGCAGGTGGAAGAACACAATGGCCACATCTTCAAGTCCACCCAGTACAGCATCCCCACCTACTGCGAGTACTGCTCCTCTCTCATCTGGATGATGGACCGAGCCTGTGTCTGCAAATGTGAGGATTGGAAGCACACACACACACACATTTTAAATTTTCTCTGACTTAATCAATGGATTTAATTACAACTATTAATTGGAATTAATAGAAAATCATGTAAAGAGAGAGTGTCTGATGACCTTCACCTTGGGGTAAAGACATTTTGGGGAAGTATTTGCACTAACTATTCTTACTTTGTACCTCACATTTTTTGCCTTTTGTTTTGTACTTTTGTATTTAGCCTAAAAGCAGGCTATAAAGATCTGCAGGTCTGGCCAATATTACACACAGACACACACGAGAACACACCACCAGCAGTTCCTAATGTTCTCCTAACTCACTTACCCACAGGCACTCACGCCCTTGTGTGTAGTTTTTATTTCCACCCACACAGCACATTAGATCCCCTCCTACTTTTGTCACACACACACATGCAAAACACACACACACTGCACATTCATACTCACAAAACTCACACACTTGCACTGCCTCTCTGAGTGTCAGAAAAATTCAATTAAACCTCCTGCTCCTTTCATAAATCTATCGTCTGTCTAGTTACAAAGCTCCAGCTCCACTTTCAGAGAGCAGGCGTCGCATCCAAACTCTCTGCCGCGCTCGTCATTCACCTGCCCGAGTCTTTGAGGTCGTGACTGACTACAGCTGTTGTTGCAGTGGTTGGGGAAATGTCAACAGTCTGATTGTGTTGTTCTGTTGTCTGCAGTGTGTCGCTACGCCTGCCACAGGAAGTGCTGCTCCAAGATGACGACCAAGTGCAGTAAAAAGGTAGGTGGAGATACATTTTTTTTCCCGTTATCTTAAGGTTGGGTTGTTTCTGCATGGTGTTGTTTCTGGAAATTCACACGGACAGCAGTGAACGTAGATATCACAGCACATCAGTTTAATCACTAATCAATACAATGATTCTGAGTCTTTGCCTTCCTAATTTACTTTTACTTGACTTAGTGATGTCGTCAAGCTTGGTGTGCCTGCCATGTTTTGGCAAGATTTATTTCTGCTTTGGGATATAAACAGCGGCTTCAGGAAGTATTCACACCCATTCACTTGCACACTTTGTTTTGTGTGATAAACTGCCCAAAGCATAATGTATGAGCACAATTAAATCCACAGCACATTAAAGTGTGAAGTCACTGTTCACATAGATATTCTCCGCAAGATGTAAATTATATTATATTAATATTAATATTAATAAACAACATAAACTCAAAAACAAGGATTGTAGGACTTTTCCTCTAAAGTCAAACTTTTTCTTAGTTTGATTTTCTGTCTGCAGGTCTTACAGGCAAAGGTGTTTATTTGTACTTATTACTCTAATTTAATTTTTTTTTTATCAAGAAAGGCTCATTAGGCTCATTAGGTTTGATTTTGTGCTAATTGAGTTTACTGACTTACTCATATTTACAGGGGCCACAGCCCACTGCTCAGCAAAGGTCACACACAGGATGCCCCACTTTAATGTGACGTATTTCTGTGTTTGTGTTTTTCCGCACAAGTATGATCCGGAGCTGTCGTCTCGGCAGTTTGGTGTTGAGCTCTCTCGCCTGACCAGCGAGGAGCGAACGGTGCCGCAGCTGGTGGAGAAACTCATCAACTACATCGAGATGCACGGCCTCTACACCGAGGGGATCTACAGGAAGTCGGGCTCCACCAATAAGATCAAAGAACTCCGTCAGGGGCTTGACACAGGTGAGACTGACGCCTTTCATTTCATTTCTGTATAATACCTGTGCGTTCACGAACACAAACCTGACGTTCATTCTTTACTCATTTCGCAGTTCTGTATAGTTTGAGACACAGCTGTTTGTACTTAAAGTTTACTTCACTCTATTCAGGCTGCTCAAACAATGAAACACTATTAGTACTGTTACTACTACTACTACTACTGCTGCTACTGCTGTCATTACTACTGCTTCTACTACTAATACTACTAATACTACTTGCTCTTTTTGCTCTTTTTCCTCTTCTACCTCTACTACTGCTACAACAATTTCTGTTACTACTAATTCTACTATTACCTCTACTACTACTCCTGCTGCTTCTACTTCTTCTACCACTACTATTACAGCTTTTACTACGACTTCTTCTACTATTACTTGTAGAATGTTTCCTGTTCATTTAATTGAATGTTTCCTGTTCATTTCTCCGTTCCAGATGTGAACAGTGTGAACCTGGACGACTACAACATCCATGTCATTGCCAGTGTTCTCAAACAGTGGCTGCGTGACCTGCCCAGCCCTCTCATGACCTTTGAACTGTACGAGGAGTTCCTCAGGGCCATGGGTAAGTTCATAATTAGCCCCCTCAGTGTCTGCTTTTTACTGTTTGTCAGTTCAGAGGCTCCTACAGCTGAGAGTCAGCTTGATGGTGTGTGTGTTTTTGTTTTGGTTTAATTTTTTTTCTTCTCTTTTCAGGTCAGCCAGACAAGCGGGAAGTGATCCAAGGGGTGTATTCGGTGATCGACCAGCTCAGCAGGACACACCTGAGCACACTGGAGCGCCTCATCTTCCATCTGGTCAGGTGAGACATGAGATAAGAATCAATATCTGCAGTGGAGCCTCAGGCAAGACAGAGTCAGAAAATTAGGTTTTGAAACAAGATCTGAAGGATGATTTTGCTGTGCAGTCAGCTTTTTTTTTTATTCTTGGCTGCAGGGGTTTCAGATTCCCTTTATTTTTTTTTGTTTTTTTCTGCACTGATCATCAAACACTGTGGATCAGCCGCGTCGGTCACATGCCACCCTCTCAGTGATGTGCTTGTTGGGAATGAGCATCATATTCTCTAAGGATCAACATCAGGATTAACAGGATTATATGGTGGTGTGTTACAGGATCGCTCTGCAGGAGGAGACGAACAGGATGTCAGCCAACGCCCTCGCCATCGTTTTTGCTCCCTGCATCCTTCGCTGCCCTGACACCATCGACCCGCTGCAGAGCGTTCAAGACATCAGCAAGACCACTGCGTATGTCTACCGGCTTTAACGGGCCACTCTAAATCATCAAAAAGGACTTAAAATCTTACAAACTTAATGAAAATGCTGTTTAGTAAAGAAAGATGTAAAATTACATTTCACAACAAGCAACAATAATAAATAAATAATCATAAAGATTGTCACACTGACATAGTTCACAAAAAACAGAACAGTTTTCAGGAAATGAAAAAGTTATTTAGTAAATCACTACTTTGCAACTAAGAGTGATTAAAAACGTAGAAGAGACTTCATTCACCAATGATAATAATGGATTTACAAATGGCTTGAGCACGCCAACCCTCTGAGCTGCTCCTGTGCTGTTCTAAACACATCTCTCCGCCGCAGGTGTGTGGAGCTGATCATCAACGAGCAGATGAGGAAGTACAAAGCTCGTCTGAAGGACATCAGCAGTCTGGAGTTTGCAGAGAGCAAAGCCAAGAGCAGACTGACCCACATCAGGAAATCCATGGTAAGACCAGACTATAGCTGCTGTCAGTCATCCGACAACAGGCTTCTCTGACAAGTGCTCATGATGCTACAGATGTTAGTATGGATAATCCTTATTGCCTGTCATGGAGGTGGATGTTTCCCTACTTGTTCCTCTCACTCATCGCGCAAATGGTGACGGCTCCACGAGCAGCTGGCATGGTTTTCACACGGCCATGGCAGGAGTTCATTCCTCTGTGTTTACTTACATCTTTCATCAACAGATTTTCTTGTGCATTTGTTACACAAGCAAAAAGCTGACAAAAAAGAAAAACACAACTTAAGGGGATATACCTTAAAACTGTACTCTGCAGGTTTTAAATTCTTCACATGTGCAACAACCCTCTCTTTTCTGAGGTCATTTCTCGCCTTGCTGACTAATACCTCTCTATTAATATATAAGCATGTTCCTACTTATCTAACTTAAAGCCACAGCAGATGTTAAATAGGATGAGGTAGGTATAGGTATTTAATTTAGATCATGGCCAAACTAACCTCCTGCAGGGCTCCAGGGCAAAAATTCATTGCCTTGTCCATGTTGACCCCCACTGCACATGGCAGTTCAATTATTTTTCCACATACCTAGAAATCAGACAGTACTCTGGAAATGGTCAGTTGACACAACCTGTGTCTGAGTTGTTTTCTCTGTTAAGTACTTGACACAGTATAAAAAAAAACACTTTATGACCGTAAAATAAACTAAAACAATTAAAGTCTTGAAACTCTACAAGACTAGAACCACAATATAAAGGACTGAGGACCTGTCTTAGTTGACACTGTACTTCAGTAATGCAATTTTCTAACAAATTTGTGATTAATCATGTTATGTAGGACCAACTGACATGGAGCGAACCTGGGGCTTCTGGGTGCCCCTGGGCAAAGGCCCACTTTGCCCAGCTGGTAATCCAGCCCTGACTTAGATGTCTTTAAAGAAATCTCACTTTCCAACCAAATTTAGCTCAGATTAAAACCTAAATGTCTGACGTCTTTTAACCTGCAAATCACCAAACCCAAACTTACTTGATTACCTTCACTGCTCCCTAACCCTAATCTGTCCTTCCTTCCTTCCTTCCTTCCTTCCTCCCCCCACCCCTCCTTCCAGAAACCTGTACTAATTGCTGTTAGGTTTATGAGCATTACCCGCACTGCCACCCCGGTATGTATGCCCCTCCCACTCCATGTGCCCGCTCTCACCACCAGTCCTGTCCTGTCCGTCAGTCTATTTACTGCGTCCACTCACACTGTGTGTAACGTCCAGTCGCAGTACTCATCATGCCTGTCTGTAAAATAGTTCTCTTTAAGGTGTCTGGCTCTGTTTGTGTTTTTGTTACTGTTTTATTAGAAGTTGGTTGGTGTGTTGTGTTGTAGCTTAACACTTTACTGCATAATGCTCCAGGCCCTCAAGCAAAACCATTTAAAGCTGCACATTTCACATCGTATACTTACTCTAAAAGCAGGTGGGTATTGTTATGTAGGTTATACAGACGATGAGATGTGGCCCTCAGCGGCTTTGTCGCAGGCTTTAAGAATATGAAATGGTATTTACTGGTTTACTGGCTCATTTTGTCACTGTTCTGTTTACGCCTCCAGATAATGTCAGACTGACTTCAGTTAGATTTTTATTGCATTGAGACTTGATAAGTTCTTGTTCGGAGGACTGACCTGGCATCTAATGACCTTAGACTTGACTTGAGCTTTTGATATTCGTAAATTTGCCCTGGACTTTTTTTTTCTTTTTTTAAAGAAATGTACTCAGCATGAAACGACTCGTTATTTATTTGCTTAGCTTAAAAATACTTTTTGTGTGGCGCAGATTCCCCTCAATTCAACTTACTTCCCACAAAATATGATGAAACTTCAGTCTGACAACCTTGTAGCTACTTCCAGATGTTTCAGTTAGGAATGAAAATGCTATTAAAGAAGCGGTACTGTTCCTGTGTGACAAATGAAGGTTCCTCTTTCTGCTCTCTGACTAAAATTAGTAAATTTAGACAAGTGCTGAGTCTTTTTACAGTTTCAAGACATGCCTGTTTGTGTTGAGTGCTCTGATAGAGCAACTCTGTACACAGACTGTGGCTCCACTGACTCCTCTGACCACTCTCTGCTTTCTGTTTCTGCTTCATGACTTATTAACACGCAGCCTAACACAGCTAAACTTAAGGTAATGCCTACCTGTGAGTGTGTGCGTGTCGATGAAGGTGTGTTTGTGTGTGTGCACGGTGATATTCAGCAGACCTCATAGTTTCCTAGCAGTGGTGGTGTGAACTGTGGTCAATGTGGTCAAAACATCCTACTGTGACTATAGCGAGTCCACTGTTTGTGCTTCATCACCGTCACTGTCAACAGGAAACTGATTATTATTGATTGGTCAACCTCGGCTGACACGCTTTCTCACGCTGTGTAATTTCATGTGTGTGAACTTCCAGAGCAAAGGTCGTGTTCGACAGAGCAGCACCCACACACCTTCGCCTCCTCTCAGCCCCCGAGCACCTCCTGAGGTGGATGGAGAGAGTGCAGGAGGAGGTGGAGGCGGAGGCGGAGGAGGAGGAGGAGGAGGAGAGGATGCAGCAGAGGCTGGGCTGAACGAGCAGCAGCAGCTGGCGATGCAGCAGGAGGAGCGAATCCTCACCGAGCAGATCGAGAGTCTGCAGAAAGAGAAGTATGACGTCTCTGTGGATGGATTATTCAGATCAGATGACGCTGGAGGTGTTTTTGTGTTGTTTGTTGTGTGGCATAGGCGGGAAAAAGCTTCAGCACAAGCTACCAAAGTGTAAACAAGATACAAAAAGCACGGCCTACGACCATGCAGATTCTGAGGAAAGCTGAGTTTCTCAACATAAAACACAAAAACCATGAAAGAACTTCATGTTATATCATTAATACAAACAGGTTTAAAAATGAAAACAATTTTTATCAATTTTAGCAGATGCATCACTCAGTAAATGGTGCAGATAAAAACCCTGAGTAAATGTCTGTTACCTGTTGTTTTTTTAAGTCATTTCTTATCTGCTGTGTGTTACATGGATCACTTTAGGGACACAGACATGTTTGATTTGAATGAAGAACTGCCTGACCTGTAATGTGTGTGTGTGTGTGTGTGTGTGTGTGTGTGTGTGTGTGTGTGTGTGTGTGTGTGTGTGTGTGTGTGTGTGTGTGTGTGTGTGTGTGTCTTCAGGGAGGAGCTGACGTATGAGATGTTGATCTTGGAGCCACGGGCGTCTGACGATGAGACTCCTGAATCTGAGGCCTCCATCGGGACAGCAGACAGCTCTGAAAATATCACCATGGAGACCAAGGGAGCCAGCTCCGACCCCTCAGGTGTGTGTGTGTGTGCGTTACACTGTATTTCTGGCTGTGAAGGTATTTGTCCTTCTGTAGGTCTTCAGTTAGTGCCAGGCAGTGTTTCCACAGGTTGTTTAAGAGGAAGCCCTAAAAGCAATTGTTCATTGTCTGTCTCAAGTACAGCTGTGAAAACACACTGATAGAGTCAAGCTGGTCTGGTGCCCAGTGCCGGTTCCTGTAGCAACCAAGGCCACGAAGATATGATGAACCGGGCCCGGCAGCTCTGGGACAGATTGTCTTTCCATGGGAGAGCATTGCATGAATTGTAGAAGTATCTGCTTGACAGTTGCAGTGATCAGACTATTGTTTTAATCTGGTTCTAATCAAATTATTAGCTGTAATTTAAATGCACGGATTGATTTGTTCTAGTCTCTTTTTGGCAACGTTTTCACTTTTGATAACAGATATTTACCCAGTGTAAATGGAGTATCTGTGTATAAACAGTGTATCCTCAACATGGTTCTAATCTTTTTTTATGATGTGTCTTTAACTCTTCTCTCTATCTCTCCTCAGATCGCAGCACTTATCGCTCCAGAAAGTCGGAGGTGAAGAGCAGACGAGCTCTGCGCCGACAGCCAGACTCCCAGGACTCAGCAGACTCCACCTCCACCATCTCTTCCTCCTACCACCCCTCCTCCTCTCTCTCGTCCAACGCCTCCGGCTCTCCGTCCCCTCACTACCGGTTCCGCTCCTCCTCCTCCGGGCCCCTACTCACCTCTTGCGGTTTGGGGACCCCGTTGGCCGAGGCAGAGGGGGGTCACAGATCTGGCAAGACCCAGCACAGACTCAGGCTGAGCCGCAGTTCACCACGCGAGCCCTCGGGAAGCCACCGGAGGGAGTCGGACTTCAGCTCTGGGCCACAGCAGCTGGTTCTGTACGGCAGCAACGAGTTCATGGTGTGAAGCCGAGGAGGGAAGGAACGCCAACCGCAGCCTGTCCAAGGGCAGGAGGGTGTGCGAGAAGGGGAGGAGGGAGAGTCCGGGGTTGGACGAGGCTGGTCACGGGGCGAGGTTCATGCTCAGTGTCGCCTGCTGCCCCTCCTCAGCACCCACCCCCCTCCTCCCCCTAGTCCAGTCAAAGCAGAAAGCTGTGAGAATAAAAGATGAGAAGACTGGAAATGTTACACAGAGGGACAAAACAACAGATGGTCAGAGGAGGGAGGCTGATGACTAAAATGTGAATAAAAGAAGGAGTGAATTGAAAAGTTTGTTGACCCTCTGATCTCAGTGCTGTTCAACCCCTGCTGGAGCACCGGGGGTCAGTTAGAGGAGAGAGAAGAAGAAGCAGAAGGGAGTGAGGGGTCGTGAGACACAGACAAAAAAAAACCCCCACACCTGCAAAGCCAAATCTTATAGTGCCCTGTCTTTATTTTTTAGCATGTGGGCAGGTGGTTAAAGCCACCCAGAAGAAATGTAGCCATACTGACTGAACTGGCGGACATTTTGTCTGTAACCAGCGCCAAGCTAAGTCTGCTTTTCACGTTTACACAGGACACACCAGCCAAGAGGCTGCATGCTTCTCTATCACACTTTTTCCTACGTCAGTTTGAAGAAACTGTACAGAAACATGTCACAGCTACATATTATTATTATTATTATTATTATTATTATTATTATTATTATTATTATTATTATTATTATTATGTTACAGAGGAAAAAAAGTGTACATAGGAAGAAAATCCAGTGCTGCTCCTGGGTCGTTCATTGTTGATGAGTCTCTTTTTCCTGTTCTATGTTTTGCAAAGTGAAGTGTCTTGAAATCAGGTTCCACTTATGTTGTTCGGTTTCCTGTCGTTTGATTTTTCTCTTTTCCCTTCACAATGAACAGAGCCAGTTTTGGGTGTCCTCGGGTTCTACTCTTGAGAAATAATAGAAGGAAAAGCTGTCGATGTATGCTACGTGCGCGCCACGCGTGTCAGATGCCAGTCAGCCATAAGTGTTTTGTACCTTCCTTTCCCTGCGAGCTCTCTTTTTTCTTTCAGTTTTATTCACAAACATCAGTGTTACTTTGCCAGGACTTGAATTTTTTTATTATATATATTATTGCTGTATTATAGGTGTTGTTGCTGATATCAAGGATATCATGTTTTTGTTGTCAATATTGTTTCATGGTTTATTTTTGTTCAGATGAAAGCCATTTTTTCTTTCCTGTTTGTGTGTTTGTGTGTGTGTGTTTGTGTGTGTGTGTGTGTGGGTGTGCGCATGTATGTCTGACTGAATAATTCCTGCCACTGTATCAGCTTCCACTTTGTACATGTGTAGTCACCTCTACACACACATACACTAGTGTTTCCCCTGAAATATTATTCTTAAAAGGGTGTAAAATCTCTGCAAGCATCAAGTGACACTAAAACTAACTCAGACTTTGCAAAATATTTCCGAGGTTCATTGCACATGTGGGGAAACTCTTGCACTCACTGACTCACTCAGACCATCCATGTTGTCCTCTGAGCCATCCACAATACTTTCTCCTCCTTCTACTCCTTCTTTTTTAACAGACGTAACAGTAGCTCTTCCATCCTCTTCTCTCCCGACTCTGGCTGTGAAAAGTAGCATTTAATCTGCCTGTTAACCAGACAAAAACAAGTAGCACCTAACTCAGACCGTCCTCGTGTTTCTACATAACCTTACTATCTTTCTCTGTCTCTGTCCATGCAGTATCAGTGTAATATTCAGTTTTATGGGCCTACTCAGTAGCTTAACAGCAATGATGTCTCTGTACTAAAGCTGCAATATCTCTCCTTGCTTGCTGCGTCTGTGATCAGATACTTTTGGGCGACTCATGCTCCGATCTCACTAAACACAATCAGTGTTAATCAATTTTTCCTTGAAGCTGGAAGTCTCAGTGAAGACTGCGCTGATCTCAGTTTTAATGCAGGTGTGGAGACTTGCAATGTGTTGTCTTTTTTATATAAAATTAACTGTAGACCTGTTTAGACAAAAAAAAAAAAAACAACAATTTCAGTTTCAGAGGTGAGCTGAAAGGACAAAACTGATTCCAGGTCAAATATCTTTAAGCTGGTATTTGAAGGGACGGTATTTGTACATGTCCAGCCTGTCTATATGGCATTCTGCATAAAAACATAAAAAAAAAAGAAAAAGAAAAAAAAGTGAATGTACCTGTCACTGGAAGGCATGCTCTGCTTTCTCTGGTTGTTTTTGTTCCTCTTTTATACACAGTGTATGTACTATTTATGATCATGCTTTTGGGGTGTACATTGGTTTAAAAGAATCTGTTATAAAAGGTGTTATAAAAGGATATATTATCCTGTGTACGGTTCATTATCTACTATTAATCATGGCAACAGTTTAACGGGCCACACTCGGCCTGTATTGTTTGTGCTAGGAAGGGGGGAAAAAAAAAAGAAAAGCATTGTGTCTCTTTGTCTGCGCCACTCTGGACACAATTATGTATAAGGTGCAATTTGTGTTATATTTCTTTTTTTAATGATACAAACATTGTCTATGGTTGTAAGAAAAAAAAGACTTTATGGGGGAAAATTCATCTGCTTATTAAAAAAGCAAAACTGCAGCCACACCAATGAGTTGTGTAATTTTTGCCTGACAGTAGTGTGCTTTTGTAGGTTATATTTAGTGTATCCTCAAAAAAAAGCCTTAAAAAAATTGTTGAATGCATTTCCTTCCTCATTAAACATTAACAAAGACATTTTTTATTTTAAATCAGTTTGCATGGGTGTTTGCTCGCTTTTTCACTTACTTTGTTGACACATCACTGTATTTCTTTGCGTTTTCCATCAGCTGTTAATCAGTGGGCTGTGTCTCCACTGCCGTGTGCCTGTTTGTACATGACACAGAAACAGACAATTGCTGCACAGCGCTACTTGTGGTCAAAAGCTCCTCAGAGCACTTTCAATGGAGCATATTCATAACATTTAATCGTATTTATGTGGGTGTAAAAAGCAGCCACAGTTATCTAACATTTCCCACTGTGCAGGCCGGGATACGACACGTTGGCTGACTTCATCATGTCAGATTGCTGGTTTCAGAAACTTACAGAAATAGTCAGATGCAACGCCCCACAATCAGATCTCAGAAACGTGTGGGAGAGGGGAGTTTCTGTAGTGAGGCAGCTCGGCTGCTTCTGGGTTTTTGGTTGTTTTTCTCCTTTTCCCTCTCTGTGTGCTTGTGTGGCTGTGTGTCTTTGGTGTGAGTGTGTTTTCTGTTAGTAGATTCCTGGGCGGCTCCTCCCCACTCCTGCCTCCGGCTCTGGCTGATAGCGCACACCTGTGCACATTTTGGTGGATATAATAACCTTTTTTGAACTCTGTACTCCGGACCCCCTCTAACCAGTGTGCTCTCTCCTCCCGCAGTTTCCTCCGGTTTCATTCCCACATCCTCATTCATCGCCGCTCCAGCCGACTCTCCCTCGCCGCCCAGGAATCCTTCCTCCGTCCTGTCTCTTCGACCCTCCTTTGTTTACAAGAACTAAAATAAATAATATAATAAATATAATAAAATAATAAATAAAATTGATAGACTCCCGTAACAGTTTCCAAAACTATCCGACCGAGACGTGTTTGTTATTGTTCATTTTATTGCTCTGATTATATGTTTATCGAGGGGGGTTAGCTCTGACAGCTCAGTGCTGGTGTTTGAGAGGAGAGCTCCCTCCAAAAGCACCAAATCTTACTGCAACCACTTGCTTTAAGTTGTTATGTTATGTTACTAAATCTGTATTCACAGATATTAAGATGCTGTTTGTATTCTAATTTGAAATGAATGTATTATTATATTATTGGATGTTATTCAGTGGCTCATTTCTAAAGCAGCACAGGCGTGCCATGCGACCGCCGTGTGTCCAAAACAAAGGCTTCTCTTCTCTTCACCCACCTGGTAAAATGTGGAACCACCCAGTTTCTCTTCCAGTGAAATGAAAGTGGAACTGAGTGTAAAAGTGTTGCTGTAGGCTTTGAAACGCTGCGGCAGTGAGTCGCCTGTTGGTCACAGAACTCAACTGACACTACACCTGCTCTAACACGGTGAGTTTACTCTTTATATTGTACCTTTTTTTTTTTTTAATGAATTCTCTGACAAATAAGATTTGAGACTCAGGAGTTCATAGGAAATTCAACCCTGACTCAAAATGTGTCTTGTTTTAAATTCTGCAGATGTCTTCATTGATTTTCTTCGACCTGGAGACAACTGGATTAAGTAAGTGTATATCAATCCTCCATAAGTCATAATGTATTTGAACAGTTATTATTATAATAAGCACCTTTGAACGATATTTACCTAAAAATGTTTTTGTATTTTTATGTAAATTCTTATTTTGTGTAGTTTTAAGTTTCACACGTGGTGTTGGAAATAACACAAAGTCCACTAACTGGAATTTTCCAAAGCTTTCAGCTACATCTTGTCGCACTTATCATTAAGATTTTTTTCTATTTCAAAACTAGTGATTTCACTTTGAACGACATGACAGAAATACTTACTTTATTTTTATCCTCAATCAACATTAACCCTGTGCGTCATTTGAAGTCAGTACTAAGTCGTAGTAATACCACTGTGCAGAAGTACTTTGTCAAAAACTACACTTCAACAGTGTACTACTACCACAGTTTAATTGTTGATTATGTTTTGCATTATTAGTATGACTAGTCTGAGAACTAACTAGTCATTAAAGTTTTCAGATAAATGTTAGTTTTAAATGAAGTTATAAAGGACAGTATTTGCCTCTGAATTGTTGCGGAGCAGAGGATGAAAAAAGAAAAAAAAAGAAAAACTCAAGCAATGTACATCAAAATCTTAAGCACAGTACTTGTAAGTGTAAGTGTAAATTTACTTAGTTAACTTCCGCCGCTGTTTGAGGTGCAGTATCAACTAACTGTTTCAGTATAGATACAATAAATTACTTATGATTACATCAGCCAGAGTCATAATTGTTTCTCTATCAGTCTGGGCTGAAGGCTCCACTTAACAGGCACATATCAGGTGGATTCTTTATATGATAAGGAGCGTAAGAGGTGTTTCTGTTTCATATTTTACTGGTTTCTAATCTCACATTAGACACAATAATTCTTGCTATGTTGAATAGCCATAATGTGGCTGTGACAAATTCATGCCTCTGGCAACCTTGAAGACAGTGAGTCTGGATAATACCTAAAGTTTTTGTGCTGTGTTGTTTCTCTACACTCCTCAGAGATCAGCTGACAGAGTAAATGTCCAACATAATTTTCACAATTTCCATTCACATAGCCTCATGTTCAATTCATCCATTGTTGTGTAAAAATATTGATTGATTTGCCAAGCTCACAGGAGTCTGTGCTAAGTATTTGAGTGTATGTACACTGAAAAAAATGTTTCGTTGAATTTACTCAATTTTAATATTGAAAGTGGTTGCACGCAATACATTCATCTAAATGTAGACATATTTTTTAAGTTGACTGTACTAGTAATTTCAAATAAATTATGTAAGCAGTTTATAAAAGTGAGGAGGCTGTGGTGGCCGGAGGCTAGAGGAGAGAAGCACAGCTCCTGAACACAGCTCCAGATTGCAGCTCCTGCCATGGGCCCAAACTTTAAGGCAGAGGTGTCCGAACTGTTCCACAAGGGGCCGTGTGGCTGCAGGTTTTTGTTCCAACCAAGCACCAGCACACCAGATTTGACTCATTTAATCAACTGATCTCAGTCTTCAGACAGTCGATTAATCAAACTGTGTGCTCTTGATTGGTTGGAACAAAAACCTGCAGCCACACGGCCCTTTGTGGAACAGTTTGGACACCACTGCTTTAAGGGTATAGCCAGAAAGGCAGTTTAGAGTTAATTATTTTGTTGTGTATTATTTTGATTCTTCTTGAGAAGTGCTCTTGAGAATTTTTTTCCCCCTTTTTTGTTTACTTTCATCTTTTTGGCTGGCCCAATGTGCATTTTTTACAGTGAAGTTTTTGAACAAGACTCTAATTTTCACAACTCATTGGCCACCGGGTTTCTCGGCCACCCTCACATCTACATATGCATTTTGATTGTTTTAAATAAAATTATTATTATTTGAATTGACATATTTTACATACAGAATAAAACAATTTAATTTATATATATATATATATAAAAGGCCTTCTAGACTCAAATATTACTGGACCAAAATTGATCATTCTGTTAATGAAAAAACAAAGAGTAACTTCTTGTAATGTAGTCACCGTTTTATAGCCACTCATTTTCCAGTGACTGTGTTTGGGGAAAATGCTATTTGGGCCAGTATACACCATTTGATGAACACAGAGGAGTGGGTGTGAATGTGGGATCGTTGGGTTTTTACAGAAATGGTGAGTGTGAGTGGAGGGGGTTTCTGAAAGTATTTGACCATCCCACAAGTGCTCCTGAAGGAGCATTGTGGCAGCTTTAGGAGTTTGCTTAGTTGTCATGAAGATGGTTCACTTGTGTACACTTGACTTGAAAGAATCTGCTATTTTGAGAATTGCCCTTTTCGTGCCAAGAGTTAGATGAGAAGCTGAATACCACTTTCATGTCTGTACAGTAAATATGAAACTGCCATCAGGAGCCTGTTAGCTTTGCATAGAGACCAGACATGAAGAAATAGCTAGCTTAGCTTTGAAAATAATAGTGTCTCATCACGGTCTTCTAGGTACTTTCCATGCCCATTTGTACCCTGGCCATTATCTACTGGCACCACCTTCTGAAACAGGGTACAAATGGGCGGCTTTACTGGTGTCTCCTTTGCTCCTCGTATCCACCTATGAGTATTTAAGTTTATGTTTTACCATGAGTATTTATGTTTTACATATATTGGCACACAGGTGTACATATATCAGGTGTAGTAAGTAAGATATATTATACTGCCATTCTGACATTAGAGAGATAAAGAAAAGTAAAAGAGATATTATGTGTTAATTAGTGAGCCAGGCTAGTTGTTTCCACCTGTTTCCATTCTTCATATATATTTAACCAATAGACATAAAAGTGGTATCGATCTCCTCATCTAACTCAGGAAAGCAAATGAGCTTGTTAACCAAAAAGTGAAACTATTGCTTCACTTGTTAAAGGTCCTATAAGCTATAAGAGGTAGCTTTCTGTTTGGACACATTTGCATCACACACCACCTCATGGTATCTTCATATCGCCCACCCCTACATCACACCATCAGTAGATCTCTGAGACGTGCACCAAAAACCACAACAATGAGCAGTTTGTGATGCTTTGACAATTCTGAATTTTGTGAGTCACATTTGTTTTTATTTTATTTCTTTCTCATCCTCCTCTAATCCATCCCTCCTCTACTTTCAGACACCTCGCAGTGTGACATGATCCAGTTGTCAGCCATCTGTGGAAACAGGGTCTTTAACCACTACACCCTCCCTCGCTGTCCCATCACTATGGGCGCCCAAGAGGTCACGGGCTTCAGCGTCAGCAGTGGCAGTTTGTATTACTGCGGGGTTCGCAAGCACACCTTCCCTCTCGATTATGCTCTGACCTCCTTCATCACCTTCCTTCACTCATTCCCCAAGCCTGTGCTGCTGGCGGGCCACAATGCAATGCGGTTTGATGTGCCTGTGCTCAGCAGACTGCTGCAGGAGTTCTCCCTCAAGCAGCAGTTCCAGGAGGTGGTTTCTGGGTTTGTGGATACCTACGTGCTAAGCAAGAGGCTCTATCCTGATCTGGCCGGTCATAGCCTGGAGAAATTGGTCTCACGCTTCCTGAGAGAGACCTACAATGCCCATAATGCTGTTGCGGATGCTAGAATGCTACAGGAGCTGTACAATGAATGGAATCCTAGTGGAAGGATCGTCTTGGAATGTACTTACGCAGTAGACCAAGATTTTTAAAAAGCTACAGAAGATAAATTTGATTGAAAAGTTCGTTCTGTGTCATGATTAATATTTTTGGATTTGTAGTTTTGTTGTCTGATGCACTCTAACATGGTTCATACTCACAAGTGTAATATTATATTCAGATAATAAACTTAAACCATTAAAATATGACTTGAGCCTTTCAGCCAACTTTGTGTTTTTGTTTTGTTTTGTTTTGTTTTGTTTTGTTTTGTTTTGTTTTGTTTTGTTTTGTTTTGTTTTGTTTTGTTTTGGGGTTTTTTTGTTTTCTTTGGCACCACATTTCAGCAGCATATGGGGAAGAAGTCTGGCCACAGACGGCAGCCTCAATAAACCAGCATGAAATACAGCTCCAAGGCATGCTGTGTTTTGTTCAAAGAGCATATTTTTTTCTATACTATATAGTCATAATTTTCATTACCTGTCAGACAGTAGTAGACATGTGTAATAACCTACAGCAAATCTTCAAGTCTTTTGTCCAAGGGTTTGTTGCACAACATTCTGGGAAATGTCTTTATTGTTTAAGCATATATATTTTAGACCAATTTTCACAACAACAATTTTGTGTTTGTTGGTTGACAGAAGGGAAAGATAATTATTGTTGTTGTATTGTTATTGTTATTATTTGTCATTTAATTACTTTCTTAAGCTGCGGGATTCCTGATCCTGCTCTCTTGAACATGGGTTACAAGGACAAGAGTAAAGAACACAAATAAGCTTGAACCCGTGTTACAGAACTGAAGGGAAAAAAGTTCTATCCATTTTTATATTTTTTAATAAGAACTGAGTCTGTGTCTTTGAGCGTAGAGGTTTCCCAGGATATGACGAACAGTGGACATCATATTTAGTATCATGTACATGTAAACATTTTGTCTTGGTAAACAGATGCTTTGTTGGATATATAATTACTTTCTCTATACTGATGTTTGTTGGGGTCAGAATAATCACTGATAGTCATATATTTTTAAAAAACATTATCTCTTTCACAAAACCAACAACAATATGTCATGTCATTATCATCTGCCGGTCCAGTCCCAGGTTGCAGGTTGATGTATGCTTCTTCTTGCAAGAATGACATACTGCAAACTTTGCTCATCTCAGGGTCTTGGCTGATTTGGTTAGACTTTTCTAACACAGTGAATTTGAAATCCCTTCATACTGTATAATGTTACATCTGTTGTTTTATTGTTTTTTATGCTGCATGTTTTATTGTAAGATACTGTTTTTGTGTGGATTTAAAAGTCTGGGTCAGTTTAAACATCATTACAGTTTTGTATATTTTACAGAAGGAGCTTTTCTGGGATTATAACAGCTCTTAAATTAATCTGTTCAGTGGGGGAGGAACTTCAAAGCCAAGAAGATATACAAGATACAATGTGAATCTTACTGCAACCCCTTGCTTTAAGTTGTCGGGTTATGTTACTAAATCTGTATTCACAGATATTAAGATGCTGTAACAAAATTACTGTAACATTGTCAGGACACTAGAATATGACAGCGCCATTGTTAATGCTGTTAACACCTTTGCTTTTCAGACTATTACAAGTCAAAATGTCCGCTGTGAAAAAGGCCTGTTACAGCTGATGGAAAAATAATGAGTGTACTCTGCTGTTTAACCCATTTATGGATATACTCTGTCATATATTAGCCCATGCCATTGTTCATCTTATTATATGTTTTGACTCCCATTCTGTGCAGGTCTGAGCTACATCACCTTGAACTACGACAAGGAGTACACATTGTTCCTCTGATACAGATACAGAGGCAGACGTGATGTCCTTCTCGCTCAAGGAAACCAGCTATGTCTGGGGGCGGCCTCCTGTGTGTATAAAGAAGGCACAGAAACTTTTCTCCTTTGAGTATTACAGAGACACTGTTTTGACCCATGGTTTATGTATGCTCCTTCTTGCAAGAATGAAATACTGCAAACTTTGCTCATCTCAGGGTCTTGGCTGATTTGGTTAGACTTTTCTAACACAGTGAATTTGAAATCCCTTCATACTGTATAATGTTACATCTGTTGTTTTATTGTTTTTTTATGCTGCATGTTTTATTGTAGGCTACTGTTTTTGTGTGGATTTAAAAGTCTGGGTCAGTTTAAACATCATTACAGTTTTGTATATTTTACAGAAGGAGCTTTTCTGGGATTATAACAGCTCTTAAATTAATCTGTTCAGTGGGGAAAGAGCTTCAAAGCCAATATACAGGATATACAAGATACAATGTGATCCCGCTATAAGATTTTTATTATTATTATAATTTTGTAATTTTCTATTATTTAATTTGATTCATTTTGTTTTAACAGGGCTCCATGGTGTCATGATGTCCCAGCATTGTTTATGGTAAGATTTATTGTCCTCACAGCAGATCATATTCAACAAATGAGCCTCAGTACTGGACTGAATTTTACAGCAGTTGTGCTTGTCTTTTATTCTTATTACAAATGACAAATGGCACTAGTGACTAATGGTACAAGCAATTTTTTTTTTAATATACACTGTCCGTTGTAAACTTTATTAATTATTAGAAGAATTCCCGTGAGAGATTTGTTGAGTGAGTATATTTGTAAATAAAGTCTGGCAGAATCTTTATACCTGTTTTAAAGCCTATGTAGAGGAAACAGTCTCTGTACTAAATCAAGTCTGATTAAATGAAAGATTGAGCGGAATTTAAAATATGATTGCAGTTTGGCTTTTGTGGGTCATAGGAAGGCTAAGTTGTTGATTGTCCGATCAGTTGTGTTAGGTCATGCAAGATTGAACTGCAAATGGTGTCATAAACTGTAAAAGGGCTTGGTAAACAGTTGTAAAAGCAATTGAACCCAGGGGGTCAGATTCTTGGTGTGCAATGAGGGGGTTACTTACGACATATAATGAGCTGTTCTGAACTGTTTCTTTAGATCTATGACAGAAGGTACAGTGTGTGTGTGTCACAGGTCTCCAGATATCTGCATCTGAATTACCCATATATACTTTGTATGAATAAAGTGTATTTTAAATTGAAGAATTTGAGGTTCAGTGATCCCTTCTTATTAATCAAGTCGGGGAGAAGAGAGACAGCATTTCCCCGACACTTTTAATTTGAAATGAATGTATTATTATATTACTGGATGTGTTATTCAGTGACTCATTTCTAAAGCAGCACAGGCGTGCCATGCGACCGCCGTGTGTCCAAAACAAAGGCTTCTCTTCTCTTCATCCGCCTGGTAAAATATGAAACCAAACGAACACCGGGGAAGTTTCCACCTGCACAGAAAATACTTGTCGTTTGTTACTGCGGCCATGTTGACGAACGACGGCGCAGCCGAGCAGAAAAAAAACCCAAACTAAAAACAAACAAACAAACAAACAAAGCAAAAAAACAACAAAAAACTAAACAGTTTCTTAACCAGTGAAATGAAAGTGGAATTGAGTGTAGAAGTGTTGCTGCGGCAGTGAGTCGCCTGTTGGTCCCTCCCGGATGAGTTGGTATATGAAGGTAAGGGAGGTTGACTTCAATAATCTGCTCTCACAGAACTCAACTGACACCACACCCTGCTCTAACACGGTGAGTTTACGCTTTATATTGTACCTTTTTTAATGAATTCTCTGACAAATAAGATTTGAGACTCAGGCGTTCATAGGAAATTCAACACTGACTCAAAATGTGTCTTGTTTTAAATTCTGCAGATGTCTTGTGACGAAATCATCGTTTTCTTTGACCTGGAGACAACTGGATTAAGTAAGTGTATATGAATCCTCCATCAGTCATAATGTTGTCAGCTAAAGTAAAAATGACCTGTTATTTACCTTATTTGAACAGTTATTATTATAATAAGCACATTTGAACGATATTTACCTAAAAATGTTTTTGTATTTTTATGTCAATTCTTATTTTGTGTAGTTTTAAGTTTCACATGTGGTGTTGGAAATAACACAAAGTCCACTAACTGGAATTTTCCAAAGCTTTCAGCTACATCTTGTCGCCTTTATCATTAAGATTTTTTTTTTCTATTTCAAAACTAATGATTTCACTTTGGACGACATGACAGAAATCTTACTTTATTTTTATCCTCAATCAACATTAACCCTGTGCATCATTTGAAGTCAGTAGTACTACTACCACAATTTAATTATTGATTATGTTTTTGCATTATTAGTATGACTAGTCCGAGAACTAACTAGTCACTAAAGTTTTCAGATAAATGTTAGTTTAAAATTACGTTTTAAAGGAAGTTATAAAGGACAGTATTTGCCTCTGAATTGTTGCGGAGCAGAGGATGAAAAATGAAAAAACTCAAGCAATGTACAAGTACGTCAAAATTGTTCTTAAGCATAGTACTTATGTAAATTTACTTAGTTAACTTCCGCCGCTGTTTGAGGTGCAGTATCAACTAACAAACTGTTTCAGTATAGATACAATAAATTACTTATGATTACATCAGTCTGGGCTGAAGGCTCCACTTAACGGGTACATATCAGGTGGATTCTTTATATGATAAGGAGATAAATAAATATTTTACTGGTTTCTAATCTCTAATGTGCACAAATTGAGAAATTAAATCTTAAAATTAAGTCTGGTTAGAAAATGACAGACTGTCACTTCCCTGTTGTTGCACTTTGAATCAGCACGATTACGTGACAGAAAACTTATCGGTGCCCAACCACACACACCAACCAGCGATACGCTCATCCTGTGGCTGTCACTGGATGCCTCTGCTGCATAACAGACTTAAATGGAAGTTTCTGAATTATAATACACATTATACAAATACTACATACACTCAAATACTGAGCACAGACTCCTGTGAACTTGGCAAATCAATCAATATTTTTTACATAACAATGGATGAAATGACCATGAGGCTATGTGCTTGGAAATTGTGAAAATTATGGTGGACGTTTTTCAGTATTTTCTGATTTGTTAATAATTAACTGAGGAAATAGGTGGCACATTCATCAATGTTAGATATAATGTTTAGTGTTTCAGTCAGTCAAAATGATTCTTCCTGTCATATTTTGGTCTTGAGCAATAATGTGGCTGAAACCATATGACACACTCGGATCTGTGCTTTGCACTGTGTGTGGGTGTGCGTATTATTGGCAGGATTTCATGATAGAAAACGCTTTCATGTGTGATTAGTATGAGAATGTCATCGCTGCACGGATGAACAGAGAACATAGCACAAAATCCGCAGTTCATACAAGGAGATACATACAAAGAATATTACAAGCTGTACATTCCACAATTACAACTTTAGGTATTATCTGTGGTGGCAAAGACTCACAAAACAGAAAGTGTCTTTTCTGAGCGTTGTTACCTTTAAAAGGGAGTGAAGCACAATCCAGTCAACATAGTCACAATGTCTCAAAGAGTCAGAGTTTGGATTTTTCATTACAACTACATCTGATTTCTCCATCACAGGTGTAAGAGTACTGTTGTAAAGAAAAAATAGCATAATAGTCTCTGTGTGAAAAATTTGGGTAATTTTAACTTGATCTCATGAACTTTATCTGTGGGGCCAAGCTGGTTGACTTCCTGTTGGCTCCAGCCACACATGAATGGGAAAAAAAGCCCTTCTAGACTTTTCAAATATTATTGGACCAAACGGATCACATTCTGTTAATGAAAAAACAAAGAGTAACTTCTTGTAATGTAGTCACCGTTTTATAGCCACTCATTTTCCAGTGACTGTGTTTGGGGAAAATGCTATTTGGGCCAGTATACATCATTTGATGAACACAGAGGAGTGAGTGTGAATGTGGGATCGTTGGGTTTTTACAGAAATGGTGAGTGTGAGTGGAGGGGGTTTCTGAAAGTATTTGACCATCCCACAAGTGCTTCCTGAAGGAGCATTGTGGCAGCTTTAGGAGTTTGCTTAGTTGTCATGAAGATGGTTCACTTGTGTACACTTGACTTGAAAGAATCTGCTATTTTGAGAATTGCCCTTTTCGTGCCAAGAGTTAGATGAGAAGCTGAATACCACTTTCATGTCTGTACAGTAAATATGAAACTGCCATCAGGAGCCTGTTAGCTTTGCATAGAGACCAGACATGAAGAAATAGCTAGCTTAGCTTTGAAAATAATGGTGTTTCATGGTCCTCCAGGTACTTTCCATGCCCATTTGTACCCTGGCCATTATCTACTGGCACCACCTTCTGAAACAGGGTACCAATGGGCGACTTTACTTGTGTCTCCTTTGCTCCTCGTATCCACCTATGAGTATTTAAGTTTATGTTTTACCATGAGTATTTATGTTTTACATATATTGGCACACAGGTGTACATATATCATGTAGTAAGTAAGATTTTTTTATTTTTTTTTATTTTAATTACTTTATTGATCCCTCCTGGGGAAATTACTCTCTGCATTTTACCCACATTAGATACATTATTCTGCCATTCTGACATTACAGATCTCAATACATGATGAGGCCATACATGACCTTCAAACAAAAAACAGACTAAAACCTCAACAGGTATAACCTCTAATGAGCTGTTAAACTAACATTTATGAGCATACATAACCCTAATGAGCTGACAAAGCCAAAACCTGCATCCCTCAACTGTTTCACCTTTCCTTCCCCTCTCTCATGTGACTCTTACTCCCTATCCACTCACTTTCCCTTCTCCGCTTTCTTCACCACATTCCTCCTTTCCTTCTTTTCACCTGCTTTAACCTTCACTTGACCCTATATTCTCCCTTATCTAGCATAAGCTCCTTCAGTAACAATTCACGGCCAAGAAATAGTCTGGCCCATAACCCCTCGTAAAACCACAAAAAATATTCACTCACAGTTTTTGTAGAGATCAACAAAAGAGATATTATGTGTTAATTAGTGAGCCAGGCTAGTTGTTTCCACCTGTTTCCATTCTTCATATATATTTAACCAATAGACATAAAAGTGGTATCGATCTCCTCATCTAACTCAGGAAAGCAAATGAGCTTGTTAACCAAAAAGTGAAACTATTGCTTCACTTGTTAAAGGTCCTATAAGCTATAAGAGGTAGCTTTCTGTTTGGACACATTTGCATCACACACCACCTCATGGTATCTTCATATCGCCCACCCCTACATCACACCATCAGTAGATCTCTGAGACGTGCCCCAAAAACCACAACAATGAGCAGTTTGTGATGCTTTGACAATTCTGAATTTTGTGACTCACATTTGTTTTTATTTGATTTCTTTCAGACACCTCGCAGTGTGACATGATCCAGTTGTCAGCTGTCTGGGAAAAGAGGGTCTTTAACCACTACACCCTCCCTCGCTGTCCCATCACTATGGGCGCCCAAGAGGTCACGGGCTTCAGTGTCAGCAATGGCAGTTTGTATTACTGCGGGGTTCGCAAGCACACCTTCCCTCTTGGTCGCACTCTGACCTCCTTCATCACCTTCCTTCGCTCATTCCCCGAGCCTGTGCTGCTGGCGGCCCACAATGCAATGCGGTTTGATGTGCGTGTGCTCAGCAGACTGCTGCAGGAGTTCTCCCTCCAGCAGCAGTTCCAGGAGGTGGTTTCTGGGTTTGTGGATACCTACCTGCTAAGCAAGAAGCTCTATCCTGATCTGGACAGTCATAGCCAGGAGAATTTGGTCTCGGAGTTCCTGGGAGAGACCTACAACGCCCATAATGCTGTTGCCGATGCTAAGATGCTGCAGAAACTGTACAATGAATGGGATCCTAGTGGAAGGATCGTCTCGCGATGTACTTACGCAGTAGACCGTTTTTTTTAAAAAGTTACAGAAGAAAAATTTGATTGAAAAGTTCATTCTGTGTCATGATTAATATTTTTTGGTTTTGTAGTTTTGTTGTCTGATGTTCTCTAACATGGTTCATATTCACAAGTGTAATATTATATTCAGATAATAAACTTAAACCATTAAAATACTTTTTTGATGTCTCTTAAATGTACAGCTATAACCCATATTGGTAAATATAACAACCAAGCTATTACAGAGATGTGCAGTACTATAGATGAGGTCAAAGGTCACCCACCTTATTTGTTTAGGTCATATTTTACTGAAGTACAAGGGTTAGTTAAAGAGCAATTGATATACTGACATAGAGGACCTCTTGACTTACGCTTGGTGCTGTCGATGAATAAATTGTCCACGGTTTATTTATTGTGTTGTGTGCGTTTTCTTTCGAGTGATCATCTTGAAATCTCTCTTTTATTTTGAAAGTTTTCATCTTCCGGTCGGGGCTGTCTGTCTACGCCGGTTTTAAAACATGGAGGGAAATTTTTCACGAGATAACAATTAGTCTTTATTGACACCTTGTAGACTCTTGTTTCGAAATACAGTCGCCGTTTCGTTTATTTTACAAAATTTTATTGTCACTGTCAGATTTTAGAAACTGCGGGACCGTGATGCAAAAATCAGTCGCAGGTGAAGAGTCTGGGGAGTCGCTGGTTTTCTTTGACCTGGAGACGACTGGACTGGGTAAGATAACTTGACACAAGCTGTTATGTGACTTATTCTAGCTAAAACTTTATAGTAATGGTGTTCAGTTTCATATTTTGTCTGCACTAGGTCACACCACAGCATCAGAGCACTCACGGTTCAGTCACTTAGCCTGTGGGGTACAAACTTTAGCTTCGCTTTTTTCGCTTATATTTACATTTTGGGAAAATAAGCACGCCGAATTCACTATTAGCGGTTCCTGCTTGCTATGTACTGTTGGACGTAGTGATAACTGTCAATGACTTACTATGAAACCGGAGAAAACTTAAACACGTGATGATGTTCAGGCAAGTTCTGCAGTCGTTCTTTTGTCTATGATTTCTTATGCGGGTTTATGGGCGTTTTATTTGCGATGGACATTACAGATAATGATGTCATGTCTGAAATCGAAATGTGTTTCATGCATGTGTGTGCTGAAACCTTGTCATTCACTACGAGTTCAATCAGTTTGTACATACAAACTACTGCTCTGATTAGTTCTGTGTATGGAAGATAAAGAAATCAAAATACTTTTCAGCTGTTTTAATGAGGCGAAACTTTAACAGTGTGTATGTCTAAGATTTGGCCCTGTTGTTATATAATAGGGGCAGTATTTAATCTAACAGATCAATCAGTGCAGAACATTATTAGTTACAAGTTCCAAGAACCCAGGGTTAACATTTTTAAAATCGCGTTTTACAAGGATATGACAGAAAGAAAAGCAGCAAAAAGCTGAAACGGGCAAATGTCTGGCATTCTTTCTTAATAAATCACTTAAAGGATTCATCAGTTATCATTAAGAGTGGTCCAAGACAATATACTGTATATTACTGTGACAGTATGAGACCACATAAATTTGGCTGCCATTAGACATTTTGCCATATTTTTATACTTTACATCTCTGGGTGTGTTACATCCCTGTGGATAATGGTTCAAATCAGTGAGCAGGACTGTTTTTGCCTAATTGTTGTTAACTTCTGGCTGACTTTACAGCCTGCGATCATTTGATCAAAGCTTTCCCCCATTTGCGGCTTTAACGCTCAGTGTCTGCGAGGTCTTCTCTGAGAAAAATCCTCTGATGCTCAGTTTTATCTTCACCAGGTCCGAGTTGTGACATCGTCCAGCTGGCTGCAGTGAGCGGAGGTCACTCACTCAACCTCTACGTCATCCCTCGGTGTGGAATGCAGCGAGGAGCAACCAGAGTGACTGGCTTCAGGGTCCGCAGACAGAAGCTGTACCTGCATCGCCAGCTTGTTCTCACCAACTCCCTGCGAGAGGTCCTGGTCTCCTTCATAGCTTTCCTTCAAATGTTGAAACGCCCACTTGTCGTCGGCCACAACATTCGCCGCTTCGACTGTCCTCTGCTGGCTCGAGCTCTCGATGAAATGGACCTCAGAGATGAGTTTGACGCTTCGATCTCAGGCTGTGTTGACACTCTGCCACTGGCCCGTGAGATGCTGAAGGACCGCTGCCTCCAGAGTTTTCGACAGGAGAATCTGGTGAAGGAGCTGCTGGGTGTGACCTACAAGTGCCATGATGCTTTGGAGGATGTGCGGGCATTGCAGGCTCTCTATAATGTGCTTCAGCCCACGCCAGACTTGGTTTGTAGGCATATGTTCACTCTGGACACCATGGAAAACAAGCAAGCTGTGAAAGCTGCCAAAGCTAAAGTGCCCTGTAACATGCCAGGACAGCGCCCCCTGTGGGAGCACTTCAGACAGACAGTGAAAGTCACAGAAAACAAAGCAGAGGACTACAATGGAGAACTTAACGGATTATAAAATTTTTAACATCAATAAATTATCAGACTTGAAAATATTCTGTAAATAAATAAGACCATAACCCAGAAGACTGGCAGCCTCTACTGCCTTGTACATTTTATATTGTGTGCCAGACACTGTAACGTATAAAACCCACTGCATCACTTTATGGCACAAAACAAGTCCAGTATCCAAACAGAGCTGAAAGGGTCAGTTTCCTCCAGTTGATGGTGGACCATTACCGATGGGGAACAGTAACTTCAAACATGCTGATCTTCTTCAGTGAGGCCAAAAAGGAAAACAAGAAAACTCCAGCAGCAGTTTGTGGAAGCTTTTGAAAGGTGAGAGGAAGATTACAAACACATCACATCCACATCTGGAAGTCACACAGTTCTACCTCATCCCTTTGCACCACTTGCATCTTAGCCTAAAAGGACCTTTAGTTCTTCTAGATTACTTTTATTAGCTTAATCAGTCTGGAGTTTCAAATCGGTAAACATCAGATGAACAGCCTTTTGATTATTAACACATTCACTTTCATTAATTTCACAACAATGCCCAGGTCAGAGACAAGAGGGTCTGTTGCACCTCAGGCAGCTTTTGAAATCAGATGCTCTTATCCACACCTTCACCATTTAGTTCAGTCACAACAAAAAGGCAGACTGTCTTTATCCACAATGAGTTTTTATTAACAAAGAGCTTAGAATCTGACGTCTGTTTATGTGACTTGGAAATGGTGAAAATGTGAGTAACACTGGGCAGATTTTAAAATGTATTTCTGTTATTCCACTTTCAACCCAGAATTTTCAGTCATCAATATCATAGTGAGCACTGCTGGAAATTGGCCTTACATATATAGTTTGGTTACTGAAATTGTTTGTGCTTTTATTTGTTTCTAGGAACTTTGCATAATATTTTTATTGGAGGTAAATAGTTCTGCTAATAAATGTATGGTATTTCTACAGCGTGTCCCAAATTATATATGTCATTCTTTATTAGTTCTTGATAAATGTGTGAATACTTTAAGCAGGCCTGGAAGACATAGCTGAAATTAATATCACTATGTGAATGAGAGTGTTTTGCCATTATTGATATATCTCCTTAAATGGCTAAATTAAAAGCTGAAATCCTGCAGAGCTGCAACAATTAAGTTAATGGACAGAAAATGACTCAGCAACTGTTCTGATATGCTTTTCTTTGTCCTACATGATAGTAAACTGAATATCTTTGGCTGTTGGTCAGACAGTTCAAGACTTGATTAATCGAGAAAATAATATCCAGATTAATTGTTATTAAAAATAAAAATAAAAATTAGCTGCAGCACTAAAGTTCTTAAACTTATGTTCAGTACCCTCCTCAGAAGGTCTGGACCTTGGATTGATTTAAAAAAAAAAAAAAATGTACTCAGCAGACTCAGTTCAGTTTAGTAACAGAACAAGGCTTTATTAAACCACTTTTACAGACACGTTCTCTGCAGTCCCATGCTACAGCATCACCACATTCAAAAATGCTAAACCATGCCCTCATTAGAGAATATTTCAAGAAATCTTCACACAATAGTTAAATAAAATTACTAAACTAAGACATTGTGGCCTTCAGATTTGTGTGCATTTGAAGGACATGAGAGAAAAGTGAAAACCTCTAAAAATCAAAAATAACCTCTGTGCAATTGAACCTACAGTATTAAAACTAAAAGGTGACTTAAAATAAAATCAGTAACAAAGCTGTGTGTTAAACTAAAAGTTAAAATTCAAAATCAGTACTTTTTGATACAGTGACCTCTACAAGACTAAATTAAAACATTGTGAAAAGATGGCAAATAGGTCGTTTGTTGACAAAAATAACTGGAGGCTTTACATTTTTAGAGATATGGAAGGATGAATTTGAGGTAATGGCTCTTTAATCAAAAAGATAGTGATTTTTAAGAAAAAACTATTAACACCCTTCAAATCTCTTAATATTCTTTTATCTTTCAACAGTTTTAGGAACAGCAAATAATGAAAGGTTTAGTGCATCTACATTAGGGACAAGCACAGAGATCGATCCACGTCACTAACGTGGTCCTGTGGGTGGGAAAGTAGGTAAAAGCTTTAGCAGGGTTGGCTCAATACACTGTGGTCATTCATTCAGGTCAAACTAGAAAGAGAAATATTTAGTCACTTGTAGGTTGGCAGGCTGATAGAGCATTCATTCTCAAATATTCAATTCAAGATACGTCTATAAAAACTATTACAACAAGAAAATCCATGACTTCATGACTCGCTGAATCCAGATCGACCCTGGAATGAACCGGAATATTGAATATGCAGAAGTTTGCACCATACTGAAATAATCTAGTTACAACATTGTACCAACATGTTGGAAAGTGGTCACCACAAAAGATTATACTGTGAAGATAAACCACTCACTCCATGATTTCATAGTGCACAGGTAAAACCTTAGAATACAGGTAGTTCAGGGATATTTTCTCTTTGTATGTAATGTTTCATATTGATGGATCAGTACAAACAACAAAACATACAAAGTCTGAAAATTTTGGCTTCAGATACTCAGAAATACAGACATGTTTGTTCCTATAATTCTAAAAAATTGTATGCAGCATTTTGTCATACAGATGTACGAGACGCGGATGTGTTAACGGGCTCTTGGTCAAATTGTGTATGTTTGCAACAAGCAGCATTAGTGCATTTTTAGTCATATACAGTAGAACGAGAAGTTTTAATCAATACGCATTCCTGATTCCCATGTAGCCGTGCTTCGTGAGACGGATCTAGCTAGCCGCCCTTCTTGGTTGCTCCTGTTTTGTTTTTTAATCTTTATGATTGTTCACTACTTTGATGAGAAGTTTCCAGACCATAAACATGCGCTGGTAACACTTAAAAGCAATAATACTGAGCAGCAGCGTCAACTTCGCTGTGACTAGTGTGGTTCTCCAGTATTACTGCTCTAAATAAAGCATGCACAGGCATCTCAGTATTATACTATATGCTCTCAAATGTTGATATACTAACAAAGTTTTTTTTTCCCCCCAAACGTGGATATTGTTCAAGCTAAAGTTAAAATGATAAAAGTTGTTGCACCAGTGATCCTGGGGGAAGACAACTTCTGGCCCACAACAGACATGCTCAGTCATCAACAAGGTGGTACCATAGTTGTACAAACCAGTGAGCGGTGGTGTACTGCACCAGTGTAAAAACCTCCCCCACCCTGCTGTTTGAATAAGTTATTTGTAAGTGAGTGTTATCTTTATCCCAGACTGAAAATTTAAGAAAATACAGCTGTAAGAGTACTTTGAATAAAAGGTAAAAATGCCTGGCTCAGAGGTATACCTGTCTGTCACTTGTGCAGTGTAATACAACAGTCCTGCAATAAACTCTGGTTATAATGTTCAGTTCAAGCTTTGAAACTGTGCGATCATTTTGGAGGCTGCAGTTTGTGGTGCTGCTGAGTTGTATTGTGTTATACTGACAGATGTTTCTATTATTTTGTCCAGCCCATTTATCACTGAGGGCAGGCTGAATCACTGAAACACCTCTCTGTTCAATGCAATACTGTTTAACAGCACCACAAACTACATCCTCCAGAATGACCATTAAGTTGAATCAGTACTTTTCTAAAACAGGTTCAACAAAGACTGAGCAATATAACCTTCATGAAGGGAGGATGTATTGCAGGGCTGTATTGGACAGCATTAGTTTTAGTGTACCTAATAAACTGGCAACTGAGTATATTTTACTGTTATTTTTAGTATGTGTCCTTTGTCCAGCACCTAACAAGAATTTGGGATGTGTACGTCCTGCGGAGGATGTAAAGTTGTACTTGCACCACAACAGGTAAAAAAAGATGTTTAAAATCAGTTAAAATCCAACAGCAATGGTTTACTGCTGGATTTTAAAGCTAAAGAACACTGCCGCTGGTATAAAGGGGGGGACACAGTAGTCCGCACGCTGAGTTTGGGTAAGGGGTGGAGCTGCGGGCGCAGACAGGCATTGACACTCTGTGTCTGAAAGCTCCTTTAACATACTACCTACTAAAAAGTGCACGTCGGTCATCGGGCTCAATCCGTAACACAGTTTAAACCTTGCTGACTCAAACCAGAGAAGGAAAAAAACAGGTAGTATGAGGTTTTACACACAGACTCACAACTACAGGAGGCAGCAGGCTCGAAACATGTTCATCCCTGACGGGGAGGTGATGTGCAGGGAAACGCTCTCATTGGCCGAGACGAACAGCACGGTGCCCCGCCTCAGAGCGACATCAGAGAGAGCGGCGGCGGAGGTTGCCGTGGCGTCCCCTTCGATGACCAGGAGGATGCTGGCGCTGTCGACTGGAGCCACAGTGTACTGCTTCACTGAGGCTGGGACCTGGAGGAAGGACGGGACAGAACAAGGTGAGCATGTCTGTATGTTTGAAACTTAATACAACATTACTGATTATTAAATTTAAAAAAAAGGTTGATTTTACAGATCAGTCTGCGTCTGCTTGTTACCTAACGTGAGAATGTTTTTAACAGATGACATAAAAGTTAAGGTGGGATTTTTTTTATGTGTGAAATGTTTATTTTGAAACCACCTCACTTGTGCGACTGTGGCTGCCTGCAGAGAAAACAGACGGCTGTTTTCACACCTGTGACGTCATAGCAGGAAAACCGCGGGTGCTACAAATCGCATTAATGTTTGCTGCAGGTTTAACAGTCAAAGGTGGGACTGCTTACTGAGGTTTGCCCTGCAATTAAAAGTGAGTGTGTGTTGTGAAAAATGTCTGACAAGCTGCCAAACCGTATACCTGCCAAAGTGCAATCATCTAGTTAACTGAAGTTTCATACTTGTATCCTCATGACAGTGAAGTCTGGCACTGGGGGGTCGTACAGGGACACACAGCGGTCCGAAGCATCCTGGACACATGGGAAGATTTTGGAGCTGGCAGGGGCAGGGCTGTAGTTCAGCATTTCACACAGTGTGTTAACGTCGATGTACTTTGGCGTGAGACCGGCCCTCACCGTGTTGTCTGAGCAGGCCATACACTCGATACAGTCTGGATGGACAGATGAAAAGACAGAAAAGGAAACATAGTTTTAAATAAGCAGAGTGGAAAAATCAATTCTCATATGCTTTTACAATGTTAGATATAATCAGTCTGTGATGTTGGAGCTATTTCTTCTCCTCCACTTGCTTTATCTACTTTTACAGTTACTGACTTCTCAGAGTTCCTTTTGACTGTGTGTGTGAACTTAGACTCAACTGCAGGATGAATATGTGGGTGGATAGAAGAGCAGCGATAGCAAAGGCACGACTGCCAATTTTCCAAAGATAAAGGTGAACTAAACTAACAACACATTTTATAGCTGCACTGTATTTTAGTCTGCTGAGGCAGCTGTTAGTGAACAGAGTGCTGAACTCAGAGAAAAGCACTTAGTACAGGCACTAAAGGACTGACACCAAAACACAAAGTTTCCAGTTGAAATCTCTGATATCTGAGCTAAAGAGTTGTTAAGAGTTTAAAGAGTTGTTTTTATAATTTGGAAATGTGTGATTTGACTTCATCATTACTTGGAATAGTTTTTCCTGTTTTTATTTTTTTGAAAAAATTGTATCAATTGTATTAAATCTTGTGAATGTAAACATAAAGCACCTACTGACCTCCGTAAAGGTAAGCGTGAGGCTCACTGGCTCCCAGGAACATGGCCTGGCCTGGATCCAGGACCACATGGTTGAGGAAGTAGATGGAGAAGCAGCCGATGTCTCCAGGATACTGGGAGTGGAGACGGAGCAACAGATCACCGTTGCTGGTTGATGTGTCCTTTCCTGCTGCACCTGCACGGATGAACATTCACAAGTGTGACGGTCAGTACAACGTGTTAAAGATCGTAGAGTAACTGACCAATGCTTTTTATAAATGTGTTTTTAAAGTCCCCTATTTGTATGTTTAGTAAACAGAGTTTGGAGCCTCAAAAAAATTACGTTGCCAGACAGGGAAGCACAGTACTTCTCCACTTTGGTTTGAAGTATTTTATTGTTTTTGCAGGAACCTCTGAGACCCCTTTTTATTCTTATTTGAGGGTTTAAGGACAGATTAAAGGTTAAAGGTTAAAACACTTTAGGATTCTGGCATTAAACCACCTATTTTGGGAAAATCCTTACACAGGGGCAATCATTTAACTTTCTAAAACATAGAGACATTTCTCTGTAACAGTTTTTTTAATGTATACTTGTGTTAGTTGTGCTTCAGTACCACAACTTTGTGGATGTTTTCTCTTTTCAAGCAGTGAACAGTTCACTTTCTACCACACTTGGATCAGACACCAGATTGTTGACTATGATCAAATAAAAAGATTATTGCCACATATTGAGCAAAGCTCTCAAGGTTAAATAAAGAGAAATACATGATTTGCACTCACAGCAAAGCATGTATTTCTCTTTACAAATTCCAAAAAGTACTACCTTTAGACTTTTGTTTATGATTATATGATTATGATTTATAATGACATTATCTTTGAGCAAAATCTTGAGGTGCATGTGCAGAAGGACAAATAAAACGCATCAGTGCTGATTTTGAGTGCTTACCGACTGAGCTCATTAAAACCCAGAATTTCACATTTCTTTCCTGCTAATTAGCTCATTTCCTCAGAGTCCTCACCCTCTTCAGTGACTCTCTTCACCAGCATGTTGAGCTGGTCTACGAACACCTTCTTCTCACAGTTCATCATCCTGGTGAAGCACTTCTTCAGCGCCTGGCTCGTACGGACTGCATCTCCCACACTGCATCGCAACTCCTCCGCCGCCTCGTTGCCCACTAGAGCGTGGAACTCTGGGACACCTGATGCATGCACAAGGTATGAATTTATCTTTTGTGAAATATTCACCCAATGTACTTTACCTCAAATCCCATCTATTTTATATTAAATACTGCATACTTAAGGGTTTCACACCAAAACACTATGTCATCTTTTTTCCCATGCTCCTCCAGTCGTTTCCCAAAATGAACCAAAAATCCTCTAATGACCCTGTAGGACTTTGGGACTCACATTTGAGGAATTCCAGGATCTCCTCCACTGGTCTGAAGCCACAGAGACCCTGGAAGCGGGTGAGAGCAATGGCCATCTCCGGCTTGTGGTTGTTGTCTGGGTAGTGCTCCGGAAACTGAGCATGGAGACGAGCGGCTAACTCCTGAGTAAACCATAATGACATAAAGGCCATTGGTTATACCGTCAAAACCAACGGTGCAGAATACTGCGGCATGCACAATGTTAGCATGCTGATCCTTAAACAATTAACACAGAGTTGAAGTTTGATTTTTTTATTTGTATTTTTAAATGGGAATGAGCTTCTCTTCATAAAACAGAGCAGTCCAACAATAGAGCACTGTATTTCTATAAAGCTGTCAAATTCAGCATGGATCACATTCAGTGCAACAGAACCAGAGATAACATAGGTTTTCCCAGAATTTGAACACTGTGTAGGTGTGTGTGTGTTTGTGAACTCACCCTGTTGGGGTGGGCCTGTATGGACAAAGCTGTATTGACAGAGAGGACTTTGAAGAGGAAGGGCAGCTGACCCTGGAAGGTATCTTTAACCTTGGAGCCCAGGCAGGCAGGGAAGTGGGTGATCCACTGGCCCAGCGTGGTCTGTGCGATCCTGTTGTCTTTGATCTGGGCATCGCCTTTTGAGTGGGCTCCCATCCACAACTGGAACAAACAACATTACTTTCAGGTGGAAAGGTCCATTCATCCATTATCCAAATCCTTCTGCTGGTATTTGTTAGTGAGGTTTATTCGTGAGTGAAGGTAGATGTAGACTAAAGGTTACAGAGGTGGGTTTGTGATTGGAGGATAACTGGGTCAAAATCTTGAAAACCCTCATTTTTTCCCCTGGATATCAGAATTCTTCTAAAGAGAGTCCCAGTCGTTTCCAGGCTGTCTAAGACAAAGGCCTGGTATCATACATTTACCCAATTTATCTAATGGTTAATCCAAAGTGATTTATACTCAGCAAAGACAGAGTGTGTGTATGTGTGTCTGTGTCTGTGTGTGTGTGTGTATATATGTATATATATGTATATATATGTATATATATATATATTTATTTATTTATATTTATATACACACACACACACACACACACACACACACAGGTAGATAACTATGAAAGCCAATATGTCCAACCATGGCATTAATGTGGCTTGTGGTATGTGAAAATGTCACCACTGCCATAACCTGAACTAATGACCTTCATAACAAACCCCGCAGAGCTGCTGTATCTAAATAAAGAATGACTTATGAAAGGCATGAGGAGAACAAGCCTCTCTGCCAAGATACTGAGGAACAACAGCACGTTTAAAACCCTGAAAATGATATCAGTTTCACACTACCCATCTGATTTGTCAAATTGTGAAGGAATGATGCATCTGTTTGGAGGTCAAGTGGGAACACCAGAGCAAGATTTCAAAATCTTTGAGATCCTAAAATGCCAACAATAACTGATTTCTCGGAAAACTGGAAGAAAATCCAATTATCCATCTCTGTTCCAGAGTTTAAAAATTGCATGAACTGACCCCGCACTGCTATTTGCACCTTACCTCTGCATAGGGCTTGCCATCCTCTATGACAGCTAGTGGGTCTCCACCAATTACCAGTTTGGCCACTTCGCTGTCCAGCCCATTCTTCCCCCATGCATAGTTTTGTACAGCACAGGTCAGAGGAAACACTGAGGAGGGAGCAAATTTTAGTCGTTTAGTGAATTCTTAGTATACAGATTACATGAAAATAAAAATGACACTCATTTGGGACCCTTCCTACAGGTGCACATAATTCAGTAGACTGTAACTATCTGTCTCCACATACTAATAAGAGAAAGGAAAAAACAAGGAAAGCACAGTAACCAAAATATGTTCTCTTCTTCATAATGCATACATTTTGGACTGTAATTAACTGGCTAGTTAACGTCAGCTACACGACCAGCTTTGTAGTTCAGTAAGGTGTGGCTTATTTACACAGGGAGAAATAATCAACCTCAGTCTGCCTTGATATATGCCCTCATTATAAAACAGTAAAACGGGGTATACAGATCTCGCCAGGGATGCATTACATTATGTGGCTGAACACCGGCCAGCTGACGATGCAGCGTTCATTGAGAGAAACACACAGTAAGCAGGTTTACATTTGCGAGGAACTGAGTCTGTTCGCCGGTTTTAATAAAATGTACATGTAAAAGCGAGCACAGCCGTGGATGTTGTATATTTGGCCAAAAGGCCAAGCTACATGTTATTTCACTCACAGCGCTGGTTTTTTTTTTTTTTTTTTTTTTTAAATATCTGCTTCCCATTACACAAACAAAACGCCGGCTGAAATAATGATGTGGATGTTCGCTGACAACGAGCTCTTTGCTCAGACTCATCGCATTAGAAACCTTCCTCGGGCATCGTGCTCTGTTCATAAACCTTCGCAGCGTTAGCTGACTGACTGCATGTCGATGAAACAGATGATTTGAAGCAGTTATGAAGGAGAAAATCTCACTCACCTCTCACTTCCTCCATGACTGCAACGTCCGCTGTCAGACCGCTCGTGACGTCACGGCTCGCCCGACGAGCGACGTCGTAAATTGTTTATTATTTATTTATTTATTTTCTGCATGAATGTGTCCATTAATGTAAGTTTACAAAAACAAAACATTTATTTAATTGTTTTTTTTTTCTTTTAAGGGATTGATGGACTACACACTACGTACATACAGTCCATGTGGTTTCTACACAGATTGCATTGGGACCTCTTTCCAATTCGAAACTGTTTTCCTCTTTGAATATTCCTCAACTCTATTTATTTATCTTTAAATACACCGATTTGATTAGATGCGTTTTTTTTGTCTTGTTTACCCCGGCTCTAAATTTTGACATACTGACTTCTTCCCCCTTTTTTCTTTGCTTTTTCAGTCTTATGTACAGCATACCTTGAAATGCTACTTGACTAATTGTTATTAGTAGTAGTTCTTTCGAAATCGCAGGAAAAACCCGGTAAAGCTGAATCTTGATTCATTGGTCGTGGACCTCAAGTCTGATTTTCATAGGGACAAAATGAATGTAATATGAATGAACTGTTTTGATGCCTTGTTTGTTTGTTTGTTTAAAAGTCATGTTGCTATATGTAATAATATATATGCTATATGTATGTCCTTGAATTTATATCATAGTGAACTACGTGTATTGTTCCATATTGTTGTTTTGTTTTCTGTATTATTTGTTCTGTGTTCAATTAAGATGAAAAACACATAACAAAACCATAAAACTGCGGGAATATCACAGGAATCTAGTCAAGGTGAAAAAATGCTATGATATTCACAGTGGCCACTGTACACTTTGTGTGGAACATCACAAGCTGTCCATATATTAGCCACTGTGTGCCTTAAAGGAGGGCTTTTGTTAAGTTTAGAGACTCGAGAGACTACAGTGCAGCAGAGGCTCAGACATCCTAACCTTTATGGGTGTATTATGGGTCAAATGTTAAAAAAAACAACTTGCTCCTACATTTCCCAAGATGCAACTGAACAGAGAGCCTAAGCCGCAACGTCACGTCCGGGCTAGTATCTGTTTCATTAGCTTGAGTGACTCAGTGCAGTCACTCTTTCGCATGAGTATCTCTGAAAAAAATAAGAATGTTCCTGTGGTTTACTTTCTATATTCTAAAACTTTTACAAATTTGTAGTTATATTCTCTGGTGTCTAAAAACATCCACAGCATTCAGGTTAGGCCCCAAACACCTTATATCATCTTAAATAAAATGATATTTGCTAAAGGCTACTAAAAACAGTAGTATGGGATAAGCAAGATTGGATCTTTATTCAAAATTACTAGTGTTTGAATTTGC
Source organism: Toxotes jaculatrix (assembly GCF_017976425.1). Taxonomy (NCBI): domain Eukaryota; kingdom Metazoa; phylum Chordata; class Actinopteri; family Toxotidae; genus Toxotes; species Toxotes jaculatrix. The sequence continues at coordinate 23,295,091 of NC_054398.1, forward strand.
TAAACTTTTTCTGAAACACATTGATCTTTCACTTGACCTTCGTCAACCGTCACCCTTGTAACCTAGGTAACCGACTCATTGTTGCTTCGCAACCACTTTACAGATCTATACTTTTTGAGTTATGCTACTAGGTTGTGGATATCATTTAACTTTTATTCTGGTGACTAATTCATCATGTGAGTGATCCAAAATATTTAAAAAAGAGCATTTCACTTTCAGAAGAATGAAATGAGAGTCAAATAATACATTACTAAAATGAAATCCACAGGTGGCGCCTTTGCTTCGTGACCGTTACGTGTGTCAACTGACACACATCGTTTTCGAACTGTCTAAGTGCGCATGCGCTGTCAACTTCATTCGAGGAAGTGGATAGGAGAGGCAAACTCGAGCGACAGAGAAGAGTTTGTTGTTTATTCCCCGCTCAGAGAGGATAAAACAGCACCGCAGCCTTTTCAAAATGTCGGGATATGATAGCAACCCGTTTGCAGATCCTACCAGCGAGAACCCTTTCAATGTAAGTGTGTATGGTGTTAGATTTTGTTGAGTGGCTGCGAAGGTATAGTCGAGCCTGGTAGCTGACATATCATTCGTTAAAGGAAACTTGTTGGGAGGATGTGGTGGGCGGGATCTCTTTCTTCTCTCGTGAAAGCTATTTGCTAAATATGGTTGATTGACAGGGCACCAACCAATCAGAAAGCTGTGTTAAGAAAAGTGGGCGAGGTTTCCTTTGAGCTTAGTTGCAGGAAGTTAAACTGTAGCCAGTTAGGTATGTGTGTCAAACCTTTTTTTCCTGCCACATTACATGTGTTACTATTTTACTGTTCACTTTGGAAGGGAGTTGTATAATTTTGTCTATTTTCTAATATATTGAACGTGATTTCATGTGATTTTGGAGTCTTAATCTCTAATATCACCTACATTCCAGTGGGAGAAGTACTCAGATTTTCTACATAAGTAACTGTACCAATACCAAGAGTTTAGAAAAACTCGATTTTGAGTAAAAATTCAGATGTATTATCAGCAAAATGTGCTCAGAAGTACGCCTCACATTATTAGGTTGTTAACACTGATGCATCAATGTGTAAGCAGCATTGAACTGATGTAGCTGCTTCAAGGTGGAGCTACTTTTAACCAATTTGCATACAGCTAAGTAGTTTAGTCCAGTGGTTCCCAGCCTAGGGTCAGGGCCCCTCCAAAGGGCTTCAAGATCAGTCCGAGAGGTTGTGAGATGATTAATGGGAGAGGAAAGATGGAAAAGTTAAATTCTGATCTGTTTTCAGTTTTGGGAATTTTCTCAAATCTTTGATTTTTAGTTAAATATTGGATTATGTGAACAGTTACTGAAATGAAATCATGATAATTTTAGAGGCCAAATCACTCTTTCAAGTTGCACGTTGCTTGTAGACATCTGTGACAATGGCCTGAGCAAGACACTGCTTATTTGTAATTTGTCACATCAAAGTGGTTGGAAACCACTGATTTAATCTTTAAAAATGCGTTGTATTTTATGACCATCATGTATTTTTTCAAATCTTCAAATGTAAGATCTTATAAAAATCTTAATAATAACTAAAGTGGTCAGATAAATGCTGTGGAGTTATAAGTACAGTATTTTCAGGCTTTCTAATGTACCTCCATTGGTGCTGCTCCTTGAATTCCTAACCTACAGGATGTAGCCTAGAAGTCTATTCAGTCTATAAAAAGCTTTGTAACTTCATTGTCTTTGTGTCCAAAGAAGATATTGAATCTGGATCGTTGGGTCTGAACAATCAGCTGGCCAGTAGTGTTCAGCAGTGTTTAAAAGTCTATATTGTTTAGTGTTCAGAAGCAGGTCATCCAGCACTTGGCAACTCAGACATCCGTACAAGATAACATCTAATCTAGGTTTTAGCACCATGTCAAACACATTGCTGTCAGTTGGTCTTTTAAAAACAGGTTCACATCATTTGTGAAGTACAAAATGTAGAGGAATTCAGCTTAGTACAGAAACACTAACAGCTTTAAACTTACAATAAGAAATGAATGACTCAAAGGCAGCTGGGCTTCACATACAGTATAACATATCTTATGGTAAATTACCCACAGCACGCTAAAAATCAAAATTAAGAATGTATGAATACATTTATGATTTCAGTGACATTACATAATGTAGTCACTTTTACAGTAGTGCAGAGTCACACTTTTATTATATCAGGTGCACAATAGCTGTGACATCAGTGGAGACCACTGTTTGACTGCTGGGTGTGGAAGTGACTGAATAAATAACCTAGTAGCAGCTGGAATATGTTTATGCTGTCTATGCTGCAGTGCAGATCACTGCACTATCAACTGTTTAAATGCATACAGGTCTGCAGTCTGGTTACATTAAAATAGTTAATATTTTGCCAACTTTTGACATAGTTTCAGGATAATAACAACACACATAAAACTGATTGAACAGGTGCTCCCTTTGTGACCTTGAAGTCAAATGTGGTGTTTTTTCCTCACTCATCTACAGTGCACTTTTATGACTGAGTATAGCAGCAGCTGTAGCACTGTAGGGATGTGGTATGCAATATGAAGAGTTAATCTGTTAAGTGGCGATATTCAACTGCAGTTAGGAAACAAGGACAACAGCCACACCTAGTTATTCAAAGGTTATCACAGCGAATCCTGTTTCCTGGTACAGAGACATTTAGGCCAGGACATCAGCCTAATTGATTTGATCCCAGATTAATTTTTACAGTCTTTTACGTTCTTATTGGTAAAATTTTAAGACCTGACCATTGTAGACCATTAATGGAAAATTGCTTGAGCGTTCATGGTGAAACATGGTGTCCCCTTGTTTTGGCTTGTCCCAGCTTAATTCTTATTTCAGAGAGGCTTAGTGTTTGTCATTACTTTGGTTATAGTTGTCTTCATCCACTGCACTCATCAAAAGGCGCAGTACAGATGGCATTAAGCCATAAAGCCAAGTATTGAGGAGTGAAAGAGTTATATCCCTCTGTTTCCTGCTGGGAATGTTTACAGGTGTGTCAAGAGTAGATACGTAGTTGTAAGTGAGGTCACACTTTTAATCACATGGCCAGTAGGTGACGTGTTGGTTTATCATGTGAGGTTATTGTTCTTAACTTGTACATGTACAGGGGAAATCGGCACAGATTCTAAAAATAGTTCTGACAGGTGTTAGTGTGGTTTAGCTTTGTCAAAAGTTTACTTCTACTGTACACTCAGTTAAAACTAATGCAATCTAATACAACAGTCCTGCAATGAAGCCTATTTTCCTGAAGGTTATAATGTTTTTGTTAAACCTAGTTGCAGTGTGACCTGGGCACTGCGCTGTGCCGGGCACCATGAAATAAAATTTGTTGACCTTTTTTGACCCAGCAATTAAAAATGCTGCACTGTGAATGTGCTAGTTAGTGTGAGATACTGTACATCAGTTGTTGTTTTCCTTTTTGAATAGCTGTTTAACAGTCATGGCATATCTGGGGAAGCAGGATTTGTTTGTATTCTGGACAGTAAACAGATTTGAAAAATTCTCATCACAACATATTCTGTTTTCAGTGATATAAAACTGAGAAAGAAGCACATAGGAGAAGTTGGATTCAGAAAATTTTGGCACTTGTTTGGGATTAATTTTCTGATGATTCGTTGACTGATCATTGCAGCTCCGGTTGTTAGCGACTTACAGTATTTGACACATTCATTTCTTGGTGACCTTCAGCTGTTTTCCTTCACAAAAATTGGAATGACAGTAGGAACAAATGTGTTACCTTGTTTAGATATTTTTTTTTAAACTGGAAAATGGAATCACAAATCCAGTAATGTGTACCATTTTTCAGCTCACTGGAGAACTTTGATTTTGTCTCTGAACGTCTTGGAAAATTCATGGGCCAAAGTCTTGCAAAATCTGCTTTTTCCAGACCTTCACTTTTCCAACTCAGCATTTTTGGCCTCTCATATCAGTTGGAAACAGTTAAACTAATTTCGAGGTCTTTGATCACACAGAAACCATTAGGGTCAATTAATGTTTAGTGCTGGTCCGTGCCTGAGTCCTGTTAAGAAATGAGTTCTTCTAAAGTAATGATTCATCAAGACCTTTAGGGGTTATTGCAACAATAGCTGGATGTTATTGTACTTCACTTTCTTTGGTCAGAACATGATACCAGACTTTTATTTAAAGTTTACCTTCAGTTTTTCAGGAAGTGAAAGTTCCTACAGGAGAGCTCTTCTGAAGATAAGATAAACAGCAGTCATTTTTCTTGTGTGGTTTTCAGAGGTTAAATATCAAGGCTCAGAGTACATTTTAAGACCAACTAATGTTTAAAGCAGCTGCACTCCAGGTACTGGTCAGGCGCCTCAGGTATTTCTTCCTACCCAGTGTGACCAATACTAGCAGTTACTGATGACACCTGTTAGTACTGACAAAGATGTCAGTTGTCATTTTTGTCATGACTGTTTCATTTATAGTTTGTATATTTGGTGATTACATGATAATGATGACACATTTTGTTGTTTTCCAGGATCCTTCGGTCACACAAATGACCAACTCCAGCACTGAACCAGTTGACCAGTACAGCCCTTTCCCTGCCCAGTCCACAGTAAGACATCTGAAACCAGTGTCATTGTCCTTATGTTTTTTCTTGTCCTTTTTCTTTACCACTGTAATTTTTAGTTTGGCTTATTTGCTCTTCTCTTTGTCTTTATCTTTCTTCAGCCTGTTCATCTTTGCCGTTTTCTTTCCTTTTGTTTTTAATTTTTTCTCCCTTTTTCTCCTCTTGTTTGATTTTCATCCCCTACTCGCTGTTTTGCCTGCATGTTTTGGTTTTAATCTCCTCCTGCTTCCTCTCACTCTCCCTAATTTTCGTTGCATTGTCTTCCTTCATTTTTTTTTTGTTAGTCTTGGTCTTGTTTTCTCATCCTTTTACATCTCCTCACAGTCACTGTCATTTATTTTCTTCTTGTTTTTCAGGATGGCCTAGCTACTCAAACTACTCCAGCCTCCACCTCTCCCTACCAGCCTGCGGTGTTACAGCCATCTACAGAGCCCAGTCCACAGGTGAGTCACATATTAGTGGAGACCAAAAACTCTCTGCCAAACCCTTTGTTTATCTGCTGCAATTGAAAAATACCCTGTTAAAGTAGATTAAGGGACAGTACTTCCTCTGGATCTGGTCTAAAACAACACAGAACACAATGAACCCACAAGAATGCAGAGTGAACATAGAGGGGTGTGTACAAGGTGACAAAACAAACAGAAAGTCAAAAGGAGGCTACACAAACTAACCAAATTCAGAAAACAAAATAACCAACAAAACACAAAGGGGTGTTGTGGAGTTCATTTGTCTCACAATGTTCCCATCAAAACAACAAAAAAACAATTAAAGGTCAAATGATGGCTCCTAAAAGGTATAAACCAAACCACACCTTGTTTTTAAGAGATCTGGAGAGATAGTATATGGCATTGCTGTTTGGCCCATGGCACAGCTGCATTATTAAGGTTGTTATGTTTACTTAGCAGTTGTTTACTGGGACATAAGATCACAGAGCTCAACAACATCTGACGATGTATCTGTATCTATATCTGCATCTCTATTTATCTATCTACATAGATATATAGATATAGATATAGTTAGTTAGTTAGTTAGTTAGTTAGTCTTCTAGATGCATTACCTATTATTACTAGATGTAGTAAAGTGTGTGATGTAGCTAAAGAGCTAGGAGCTAGCCATCATTTCAGCCTCCCACCACTGTCTCCTCAGATTAAAAAGTTGCATTTGGTAGCTACACAAACATCTGCTCAGTTTACACAATATTATAATGAGCCTCCTCGTTCCACTGGTAACCTCATAAATATTCATGGTTAGCACTACAGATCACCTGTGTCCTTCATTTTTCTGCTAAGTCAGACATCAGATATGATGATCACAAATATGTATTTTTAGATACATAGAGTAAGAAGCGATAACAGCAGGCATGCCTCCATAAACAGTTGTGAAAATGCTTAGACTGACGTATACAGAGGTTAAATATGTGAAATACTGAGTATAAAATGCAGGCTGATAATGTTTTGCCTTGCAATATGTGCAAAGTCCTGTTGTGTCTGCACCATGTAATGTGTAATGTGTAATGTGACTTGCTGATATGTTTCTGTGCTTCTATCACTAAGATAGATTTCTGTACATCTAATGTGTTTGTTGACTCAAGTGTTTCTGACTCTCCTTATTCAGGCAGCTGCTGCTGCAGCTCAGGTCAACCTGCTGAGGCAGCAGGAGGAGCTGGAGAGAAAAGCTGCTGAGCTGGACCGCAGAGAGCGGGAACTCCAGAACAGAGGCCCGACAGGTCATTAAAGACAAAACCTCTCCTCTCCTCTCCTCTCCTCTCCTCTCCTGTCCTCTCATCTCCTCTCCTCTCCTCTCCTCACCTCTCCTCTCCTCACCACCTTACCGCAACAGGAAGCACGTGTAACATAATGTGTGCATTATGCATCAAAGAGAGAAATATAAAACTGAAGCTGAATCAGTTGTTTAATTACAAGCATTTTCAATTAAAAATACCAAACACAGATGTGTTACAACATTATAAATGTTAAAAAAAAATTTCAGGCTTGAGTTACTTAGGATGGACATTTGTCTTTATTTTGACAATAACAGAATAATTAATCAACAAAAATCATTTTAATGTAATGTGCAGATGGGTGTGTGGACAGTATATGCTTCTTTAGATGGAGGAGGCAGTATGTGAGCAGTGCTGTATAGAAATACAAGTTGCTATAGTAATACTTCAGTTTTACTTGTATATCCATCATGATTTTCCTGCAGTGGTGGATATCTTGTTTTATCTTGTTTCTAACAGGGATGATATTGTCTCTTTTTGACAGGTAAAGAGAATAACTGGCCTCCACTCCCCAGAAACTTCCCCATCAAACCGTGTTTCTATCAGGACTTCTCAGAGGAAATCCCCCCAGAGTATCAGAGAGTGTGCAAGATGATGTACTATCTCTGGATGTGTAAGTACATCGAAATGATAGGTGTGCATTTGTGCATCAGGGCTGAAATGTAGGAAGAAATTCAAATATGAAGCAGTTTCTGTAGGCAGTCAGAGTTGTTGTGTACATCTTAATGTATCAGCATTTTTACCTTTGTGTACAGAAAATCGGAGATGTGTCACCGTACAACGTTTTAAAACTTCAGTGTATTGTGATTCTCTGAATTTCAGAGAATCACTGAAATCATATTTCAGTGATTCTCTGAAATATTTTAATACCAAACATGTATTGTGTTTAAATAATCAGTACTGGTGTGCATGAGCACTGTAATCACTGATGTCCTTATGCACAGTAGTAATAGTGCTGCTAAAAATGCCACCTTGTGGCAACAGAAACATCCTGCGTGCAGATTGTACTGATACCTTCTGAAGATTTGGATCATGTAACATTTAAAACAATGTGTTTATCCTTTTATTCCTTGAGATTTTTTTAGTCCTTGACTTCTCTCTCACTCTCTTCGCTTTCTTAAGACCTTGTAACAGTTGCTATAGTTTTATTACCAGTAATGTTTTTTTCCTTTGTATTTACAGCAGTTGTAGAAGAGCTGTTTCGGTTTGCTATATAAACGAAGATAATGCTGATATTACTGGTATCATTAGCTTGATTGACACGCGGCTCTCTCTACTGTTTTTCTTCAGTGAACTGTGTGACTCTATTCCTCAATCTGCTGGCTTGTCTGGCTTACTTCACCACTGGTTCGAACCAGGGTGTGGACTTTGGCCTCGCCATTCTCTGGCTCATCCTATTCACTCCCTGCTCCTTCCTCTGCTGGTACCGGCCCGTCTACAAGGCCTTCAAGTGAGTTTATCTGCCGTTGCTGTTGGATACAGTAAGAAGCAATGCTTCCCATGTCTGTTCCTTCAAGTGTTATATGACTGTGAGGAGAAGTCTTATTTAAAATAATTACAACCGCTGTGTTTCCATGCCAACCACTCTTTTATGAGCAACACATTCAAAGTTACTTGAGGACATGTTTATTAGATCTTTCTGGCTTATTGGTTTATCCTGTGAGGCACAGTAAGCCAAAGAAGATGTAACTTGAAGACAAAAAAATTAAGTGTTATACATGTTACTAATCTACATAGGTATCTTATATGTTAGTGTTAAATGCAACCTAAAAGTGTAGTAAAATATCTGCATCTGCATTATCTAATTGTTACACCATGGCCCTGGGAAATACTGTTTTCTCTGTGGTTTTCTCAGTGGTGTCTGTCATTGCAAGATTGTTGTATTAAGCTGCATTAACTGCCAACAATCAGCGCAGTAATACACAGTGTTTCACAACAAGTACACTTTATTCTTTGCTTCTACCTCAGCCAGTATTTTATTGTTTTGCGACACCTTGTTATGCATTACTGGTTGTTAAGAGTTGCACAGACATGCACAGCATGTGCTTACTAAAGGATAATGCATCAGACAATAAAGTAATCTCTTTAATTTTGAAATTGCCAATATTCCTTTGAAAATAAATATTTGAAAGTGAATGAAATATTTTTAGTGAAATGCATATTTTCTCGTTTTTAGGACTGACAGCTCCTTCAGCTTCTTCTTCTTCTTCTTTGTGTTTTTCTGCCAAGTGGTGATCTTCATCATCCAGGCTGTGGGCATCCCCCACTGGGGGAACAGGTGAGTCACGCACTATATGTTAACATTCGGAGAGTTTAGAAAATGAAGTTAATAAACGTTTTAAATGGTGTCCCCAGCGATCATTGATCCCTCCAAAATCTTCTCAAAATGTGTGAGAGCGATATGTACATCCTCTGTTTGCCTGTGGTTCTTTAGTGTCTGAATTACTACCAGTCAGCTGGCCTGTAAGCTGCTGTCCTCTCTTCTCTCTTTCTTCCCCTCATTTTCTGCATTCTTCCATCTTTTCTGACAGAGACTTTCCATCCCTCAGCCTCTAGCCGGCTGCCTCTCTGTCTGCTCGTAACTCTGTAAGTTTCTGCTGCTCACTGTCTCTGCTGCCTTCTGCCGACACTCACTTTCTTCTTGCTTTGTCCATGTAAACTTGTATTTTGGTGTCAGTGAAACGAGTTAGGTGGTAAATGAGCTTTACACTTAACCGAAATACAAAAATCCTTTTACATGCTTTTAGAACATCCAGAATCGACTACTGTAATATTTTTTTTTCTTGCTAACCCATAACAGCAATAAAAGGTCTTAATTTGGTCTAAAATGCAGCCACCAGAGTCCTTACAAGATCTAAGATGTTTGATCATATACAGCAGCTTCAGAAAGTACTCAGTCAGTAACACTCAGTAAGCCATAATGATAACATGAAAACAGGTTTTTAGACATTTTTGCATATTTATTAAAAATCAAAAGCTGAAATCTTTCAAGTACAGAAGTATACAGGCACATCCTGTGTGCTTTAATTATCTTTGGGATGTGTCTAAAACTTGATGTTTGCCTGTGGCAAACTGAATTGACTCTCTGGGTGATGTGCCCTTTAAATAAGCTGAAGCTAAAGGTAAAAAAAAAATCCCTTTGATTTCAAAATGGCACTTTCCAGAATGACCCTTGCCCAAGTGGCTCTTCATTTCCCTCTTTCCCTTTTCCATTTTATAATGATACTTGTCATGTCATCAAGGCAATTTGCATAATGACAAAAAAGACAGTTAAGAGGATCCTTTGCCTTTTGATATTTGCCACTGTTGCATCAGTGAACTAGTAGCTGTTCCTGTGTTGATGAGATGCAAATCACGAAGCAGCACATTTCTGGCTACTTACTCTGATAACAACAAAGGGGCTTTTAATATGAAAATGTACCCACACTTTGAAATGTGTTTTATTTGATCTTTTGGAGCATGCATTCATGTTGCAATAATATCAATTTTATTATTTTCATTGTGTATTAATTATATATTTAGAACACATTTTATTTATTTGGAATTAAAAGTTTTCCAATTTGTAAAACTAATGTTGGCACATATAGTCCATGATCCAAGTGGCCAATAAAATAAGGGAATAAAAAAGTTCAGCTAAAATTTATTGGCAAATTAAAACAGGTTAATAGATGTTCTCCTTTCCACTAACATATCGTAAAATGTCTGCCCTATGCAGATCCCTAGCTTTTCTAATATTCTTATCAAACCCGTGATTCCCACAAGGTAGATTTTCATTCAGGTTTTCATTCCCTGTTGTAACTGATGGGTTGTCTTTGCTTATGTTGAGAGATATGTGACAGCATTTGAGCTTTTCTCCATGTCTCTATTGAAAGCTCCAAAGTCACATGCATATTCACGCTTGGCACACTTTGACATTTTTTAAAAGTTACAATTTCATGATTAGTGACCTTCTTTATGACTTTTCCATGCACCCTCTCAGCTTTTCATGCTGCTTCTTCAACACAGTTTCTCCTTCTCTCCCTAAATGTAGCCAAACTCCCATCCAGGATACATGTATACTATACGCACCTGTATACAAACATTTCATACTGTTGAAGACGACCTTTAGTGTAACTAATGTTGTTTATAAGATCACCTAAAACTCAATGATGTTTGTTGACTCCAGTGGCTGGATCTCTGCCTTCACTGCCATCTCTGGAAACAAGGCAGTGGGAGCCATCATGATCATAGTGGCCATCCTCTTCACCATGTGCGCCGTGCTGTCTGTCATCCTGCTCAAGATGGTAAGAGTTTATTCACTTTTCTTTAAATTTTCAATTCTAATTTGTGGATTAGTGACTAATTAGCACTAGACACAAAATACAGCTGAGGGTGATGGGAAGTCATTAGTTTTGTCAGGTATTTGATCATAAAGCAAATTAGCAAAATTAAATTTTGACCTGCTTTTGGCAAAGTTATTCCAAATCACCTTCAGAGGAACATGAGTTTCATTGCAATCCATCCAAACAACAGTAGATATTTCATGTGTAGAGATATTTCAGTCTGAACCAACATGGAGCTGTGCTGCTGGTGTGGCTGAAAAGTGGCTGAAAGTTGACAAACGCAGATGTAAATCAGGGGTGAACTGAACTAAATATAGTTATTCTAGGTGTCACTATCCCTCACCAGTGTGACCCAGGGCAGCCATTTGCTTATGACGCTCTCCTCCTCTTCAGGTCCACAGCATGTACCGCCGGACCGGAGCCAGTTTCCAGAAGGCCCAGCAGGAATTCTCGCAGGGCGTCTTCACCAGTAAAACCTTCCAAACAGCCGCCGCTGGTGTAGCTTCCTCCGCTGCCCAGGGAACCTTCCAGGGAAACAACTAATGGTAGATTGAGCTAAGATAAGCTCCATTGAACAGGTCAAGGTCTATATGTTATCAGGTCAGGATGATTAACCAAACTAACGCTGAATTATTGAGGAAGCTTAGATTCACGGACGACTTGGTTGGTACCGAAGTAGCAGTGATTCTTCCTGGAAGTTATTGGTACTCTGGGAACAGCTCCTGCCTTTTGGAGTCTGTGTAGCCTCAAAATAATAATCTAACCTTATAATGTATGGACCTTGAGCTAGGTGAGGCTACATCATTAGCCTCCCTCCTTTCACCCTCACCATCGATGCACATGTAATTCCCCATGTTAGCATGTAAAACGCAGTCAAGGGGAAAGTCACACATTAGTGCGTTTTCATTTTGAGGTGGAAAGTATGAATGAAGTTGACTGATAGCTATTTCAGTTTGTCCTGGCTTTGTATATTTTGTGTGCACTTTCTGGCAATGCTTTTCAGTGTAATGTGTGATTTTGTGTGTGTGTGTGTGTGCGTGTGTGTGTGTGTGTGTGTGTGTGTGTGTGTGTGTGTGTGTGTGTGTGTGTGTGTGTGTGTGTGTGTGTGTGTGTGTGTGTGTGTGTGTGTGTGTGTGTGTGTGTTAGGGGGGGAGGGTTACTGGCATTCTGGTCACATATATTCATGTGGGGGACAGTATGCTTGTGTTTTTCCACACTGATGTGTGGATCCTGATCGTGTAATATAAGTAAGATGAAGCGAAGCTTTTCTGTTTGTCATTCATTGGCATTTGTTCTGTCCTGAAAAGCATTTCTCATTGATGTTGAAGCCTGTTTGGAAAACCCTGTTGTTTTGTTGTGTGCTGCAAATTTCGTTCTAAGAAGAGAAAGAAAAAGAAAACACATAAATCATCATAATGTAGTTCATTGTGATCTTTGTGGCATTAGATTTTGGGATATTACTGTAACTGTTCATTTAATTCTGGGGTCATTCATTGAATATGGAAGAATCCTAAGGATAGACTGGCAGCCTCCCCCATCACTGGGGGATACTTGTAATACTGTCAGTTTTTAAAACGTGCCTTTGACTTCTGTCTGGAACCAAAATTGTGCTTTGACATTTTGAAAAAAAAAACAAAACAAAACAGAAAATTAAATTCCTTCTTTATTTTAGTTAACAGAGAGAACATAATTTTATTTCACTTTAGGGTAAATTTCCTTGCTAAATTAATAAACTGTTGTTATATTTTTTTTTCTTTATCACTATGGTATTAACAGTTTTTGATGCAGCTTCAACTATAAATTTGAACACTGCCTTGCTCAAGAGTTGTTTCTAAAGAAACCAAAGCAATACTGACTAGAAAAAGGAAAAACTTTGCCAATAAATTTACACAGAGTAGATTGACTCAGCCCATTTGGCTGAGTTGATCCATTCTGACATCTTCCTCTGTTAATTTCACTACTAACTGTAAATGTAGGAGGAGTTGGAACAGTTCTTTTTTTTTTATGTATTCATGATTTTTGAATGGAATAAGATATTCAGCCAAGACAAATCATTTCAAGTAATCAGAAAATACCCCAGAGGTTTTCTCAGAATTCATGGCGCTCTAATGAGGTTTGATGGTCTCGGGTATGAGAGGAGAGGCAGGACATCCAGTCCCAGTTTTCCCTGATGTGTGTGTGCGTATTTTCTGCCAGAGCAGTGTGATGAAATTGAAATTTGCCATAAGACTTACCTTTCTATGAACGGATCCAGTGTCTCACCAGTACACAGCTATGGTATTGTATTTTGCATTTCCACCTTTTTTGAAGGATCATTTCACCTTTCAGAAGAATTTCAGCTGTCAAAAGTCTCGCTCATACCTCTTTAAGATCACCACCTGGCTCTAAATTATTTGTGTATTGATGTATATTTTCTGTGATTTCTTACATTGGAAAACATGCATATGTGTGTTCTGTTTGATGTACTGTTTTGAAGCACCACCTAATACATGTCAGCATTCCTAAAGAACAACTGCAAACCGAGATCATTTGTGTGACTGCTCTTGCTGCAGATAAGGGTCTAATTTAAGGTTTGATCTCACATCCATTATATAAATACAAGGTTTGTATTAATTCACACATCTCTGCATGCATTGTACTGGGAGAACAGAATTCAGTGCCTTTTGTATTTCAATATTGAATATAACGTCTAATAAAATGCTTTGCTTTCATTTAAAGCTGTAATTGTTTTTCTTTATCACAAACCTGATAGTTTTTGATATGTTTTGCAAACATTCTGTAAAATTCTAAACATAAATGGGGAAAAAACAGGTTTTGTTTTTAATGTTGAACGACATAATGACACTGACCTGAAAGTGAGTCACAAACTCAAATATTTCCTTTCTTTCTCAGCAGGCTGCAGATTCTCCATGAGGGGGTGCTGTTTGGTCATTATCAGTCCAGCTCTTCACATGCCAACCCTGCACCGTCTTAAATCTATGGTCACGTTACATTTACGTCCTATAAATATTTGCTCTGTCTCCATTTCACTTCTGTTCAAACCTGAATGATGGAGGATTTCTAAAATATGTTTCCTATTTCGCTGCAATCTCCATCTGCCGCCCTCTGAATATGATTGTTGAATTGTCGATTGTCGCTGAATTGCATTGTTTTAAGGGAAAAGGATCTAACAGCTGCAGCTCAGACTTGCAGATGTAGACATTTTAATGTTGACTAATACTTGCACCAGCAGACAATACGTATTGCAGATTTTACTAATAAAAGCCAATAAAGTCTGGCAGGGGACTTAGTTTTATGTAAGGTCTAAAGTTTTCTAATTTTGTGTATGCAAAGATTTCCTGTACCCATCTGTCTTGTAATGTTCCCATTTGAGAAGAATGGCATGTCTGGCTAAAAGGGTAGTAAAGGCAGTGACACTGTATTGTGGAGGCCATGTTTATAGTTGGGGGTTACCAGGTTACAGTTATCTGTTCCAGCCATCACTTCTAGCAGAAGATATCCATGCTGATACAGATTTGTTTTTACTTTTCTGGCCTGTAGGTGGCACTGGTTGGACTGGAACTGCACTCAGCTGTGCAGTTGGATGATTTTATCTGGTATCAGGGGGGTTTCACATCAATTACCCTTGTTACTTTGCTGATGTGTTGCAGAACTGAAATGTCTGTCTTTATCCAGAACGCTAAAAAATCAACAGCTCAAGATGATATTTGAGATATTAATCTGACAGTTTCCTCCTCCTGCTTTATTTTAAGAAGGACAGAGGAGACAGGACACAAACTAAAGAGCAGAGGAGGACCTTTGTGACCACCCTGTGTCTGCAGTGACCCAGACAGTCTGTGGGGAATCAGCACTGAAACCCAAACTGCTGCCTCAACCATCTGTCTGTCTGTCTGTCACTGTTCCTGTCTGGCTGTCAGTCTGTGTTTCCTTCTCCAGCCTCTGTCTGGAGCTCAGAATAACTGTAATTACTCCCCATCACACACAGCCATCAGCAGCTGGGCTGAACAGAACCTGAGCAGACAGGCGCTTTTAGAAGTAGAATTGTGCAGTTTCATTCTTCTCTGCAAAACTAAAGTTGGAGAAATTCACATATTTAACAGACTGTAGACACTGATTTGTCACATTTGTTGTGGGGTGGTCAGTTTTTTGATTGCAACATAAATGTGTTAAAAGGGTAAGGTTTCTTTTTCTTAATGTCCATGAATGGTACAGAATATTTTTAACTGTTGCATCAAGGTTTTTGTCCACGGCTGCAGTTGCTGTGCCTGTTCTCCTCAAACTGAGGCTGTACACCTGTGGCAGGTCTGACGCTTTTCTCTGCCATAACCTACAGATGTATTGTGGCTTACGTCATCTACCAAACTCATAGTGAGTCAGGAGTCTGGTTTATTACCACTAGAGGGAAACATGGCCGTGGTGTTAGGTACTCTGTGGAGTGAAGTGCTGACTCACTGTCAGAGACACCCGCAGCAGAAAAACATACAATTTATCTTTACACGGCTACTGTTTGCTGTTATATACTGTCCCTTCTGACTGTGTCTCGTGCAAACAAACCTGACTGGATCACTAATTATTGCAAGATAAACTGGCTCCAAATATCTTTTCATAAGATGAGAACCTTTAAGTGGCACTATTAGAGTATTTAAATTTGCTCCAGATGTACTAAGAGGATATAGCACATAAAAAAGGAAACAAATACTGTAAATGAAAGGAATTCAGAAGCACTTAACCTTTAACCTTTAGATCTGAAAGTATGTGTGCTCCTGTATGCAGTTATCTCCCGCCATGAGTTAAATCAGTAAAATAAAGGTTTGGGTTTACATGTAAGGCCTAACAGAAGTTGGAGTGGACCTCCTCATTATCCCCTCAGTGTGGTGCTGACAGTTTATGCTGAGATGCCCTCTGCTACACACTGAAACGTGCCAAGCTCAAGGTTAAACAGGAGAAAAGCTGAATGAGGAACATTTCTCTGAGAAGAAAGAGGCTATTTTAAGGCTGCTCTGCATTCTCTCTCTGTCTTTATCAGTGTGTCCTGGTGTGTGTGTGTGTGCATAAAAAGAAGTTTGAGCTCTGAAGAAACTGTCCTTTAATTTTCTACAGATTATTTTAATGAGTCCTCCAATATCAATATTCACTGCACAAGACTGACTACATTCATGCATTATCTGAATCCTTAATGGAGACTTAGAAGGACCAGCTGGGCTTGATTCACATTTAGAGTAATCTAACCTTGCTCTACTTATAAATCCTGCTATGTGTACAGTCCTTCCCATAAAATGTCTTGTCCCACAGTCTTTGTTGTTCAACCTGGCTGATTCAAGTTTTGAGGGTTTACAAAACATTAGCACAGACCCAGTGAAATGATGAAGCTTCTAGGTTGTTTATTTTAAATTGAATGTACACATTATAAAAGGAACCAAAATAATATAGAAAGAAGCGTTAATGCATCAGCGCATTGCAAGTCCTATTTCTGGTGTAAAAAAAACAGGAACAGGAACTTACCTATGCCTCTGCACTGAAAAATACACACAGCTGCAAATGTATTAAGTGCACATAGTTAAAACTAATGCAGTGTAACAATACAGGAGTGCTGCAAGAAATCCTCCCTTCATGAAGCTTATAATATTCAGTCTTTGTTTAAACTGTTCCACAGAGGTATTGATTAAACTCAGTGATCATTCTGGAGGCTGTAGTTTGTGGAGCTGTTGCACTGTTGCACTACATCACACAGAGAGGTGTTTGTTACTTTGCCTTCCCTCACTGTTTGCATTGACTCTTACACAACTTACACATAAGGGTGTTTCCTTAAGAAGCCATTGCATTATGGGTTCTTTGTAACCTTTAACCTCTTACTGGCCTGCGTTGACAGCTGCATGTTTTCTAAGTCGTTTTGATTGTTAAAACTCCTAAACAATGTCCCAGAGGATCATCTGTCAATTGGGACCAAGAAACATGGTGTCAATGAATATCACGTTATAAAAAAGCTGAGGGGACCACAAAGACTCTAACCTGTTAGAGACATTATTTCCTTGGTCTCAAAGATGGCCGCCTTTAAGACAAAAGCAGGGCGCGGAGAGCGTAGCTACGTTACGTAACATGATGGCGAACTTCCGCTCACCTGAGCAGGCCACGCACAGGTAAGGTTTGTGCTTTTCAAGGAGTATTTTAAAACAATATGTCAGAGTTGTATGGGAGAAAAGGCTTCAAGGATTGTGAACAAATGATGAATGTGGCAAACGCTTCCCTTCTAAACTTCCCCAACTCCTTTAAAAAGTATAGGGAAAATCCACGAACGTTTGTATTCAGCTAGCGTTAGCCTCAGAGATTCGCTAACACGGCGGTCCGTACACAAACCTCAAGGGTAAAGTCATATTTATATTTTTACCTTCTTTTCCATCATCGGATCGCTTCTTCAAAGATATTTTACTTCCTCTGCTAGTTGTGTGTTTTCTGTTGGCATTGATAAAACGTTTGTCCGGGGCGACAGTAATGCACAGAGTCTAGAAGCAGTATAAACACGATGTCTAAAATTAGTTTAAATTTGACGTAGAAAAGCCGTCCACAACGACCACATTTGGACTGCAATTAGCCCTTACTCAGAGGTCCTGTGGATGTCAATACTGGACGTTCGGTAGACTTCGGAAAAAAGACGTCATCTGGGCTCACAGTCTTGGACGTTCAAAAACGACGTCGAAGAGACGTCGTTTGGACGTGTCTTTGCCCAGTAAAGCACAAAATCATTAGCAGAAAAATATGTTTAAAGTACCAAAGTAAATACGCACAAAAACAGCCATTTCACATTAATGTAAAATTGGATTATAGCTGCGGAGGTATTAATGTGTACAAAAGTTTAATGTTCCATCTGGTACAGGTGGAGTTCATTTTAACTACATGTTGTTGGGAGGTTTGATTTTAAATGTTACATTTAAAATACATTTGATGAAAACATGTTTTGTATTTTATCATGCTAATTATAATTACTTTATATAATTATGGGTAGCTTATATTTCGTTTTATTAATCTGAATTTGAAAAGTAGGTAGTGGAGTAAAATAATAAATATACTGTATATTAATGAATGAATAAAAATGAAGTAATAAATATCTAAAAATTGTACTTAGTCTCTGTGTTACTGGGGTAGCTGTAATTCTGTTAAAACCTGACCATATATTTAAGATTTAAATGTGGTATATATATTTATCTTTTTATTTTGAAATGTTCATCTACAGAAACTAAACATTAACTTGCGACAGTCAGCTCATGCCCTAAAGGGCTCTTATTTTGAAAGCTCCACCGGAAATAAAACTTTTGTCATATCTGCCACTCTTTCCCCTATCTTCACCTTCCTCCCCCTCCCTCACCTGTCAGCCTCCTCCTCACCCTCCGTCCCCCCTCCCACCTCACCTCGCCAGACTCTTCCCCTCGCTCACACCGGTGGTTGTCATGGCGATGGAGTCAGCCTCGGCGTCGGCTCCTGGGGTTGTTGCCATGGAGATCCCCGTGCGAGGTGCGCTCCCGGTGGTGGAGGAGGACGAGGGCTTCAGCGCGCCGCCGCCGGGGTCCGAGGAGCGACTTCGGTACCGGGGAGGTGGAGGGAGACGGCGGCGAGGGTTGCCGTTCAACCGGGGCAGCTACTACATGCTGATAGTGATCGGAGAGATCGGCACGGAGCACCAGCTGGAAGCCGCCAGAGCGCAGATAGAGCGGGGTGAGTGATGGACGAACCGCCGGGCTGAATGTGTGTCTGTTATCTGTTTGGCTGCTGTGAATCAGTGTGCAGCTTTGGCACTGAAAGACACGGTTAAAGGTTTAAATCTGGAAGCAGCAGAGAAATGTTTTTGACGCAATGGACAGGATAGTATCCATAGGTGGAGGCAGTTGCTGCAGCATTGCACCATGGGACACGCATTTTCTCTCACCCACTGAAAAATTGCAGACTCAGGTTGTAAATGCATCAGAGCTGTTTTTTTTTTTTTTACTCTAGTGGAGGAATATTTTGGCAAGCATCCTCCCTCTGGGTCTCGACCAAAGCACTGTACTCTAGTTAAAAGCATCAAATCAATATATGCATCTCTAATTAGCAATTAAAAAGATGATAACACACCTGACTAATCAGCATGGCTACATAACTAAGTACTAGAACGTATTTACAACCTGCACTACACTGTTTGAGTCTGTGTTGTCTTAACCATTTAATAAGCAGCTTGTATTTTTGAGCAGGCAATTGTGTGTGTGTGTGTGTGTGTGTGTGTGTGTGTGTGTGTGTGTGTGTGTGTGTGTGTTTTCATGCTTGCATGTGTGTCTCTACGTGGGTGTATTCCTGGACGGTGTGTAATATACCTTCAAACCAGTAAACAAACAACTCTGCAAGCAGTGCTCAGCTAAAAGAACACAACTGCTTCACAGTTATCACAAGAGGAAAGACATAGTTTCCTGTTGGACTCTTATTTTGTCGCACTGGGGCATCATTACTTGGCTGAATATGTGAACGCTGTCTGAGGTAAAACCCCGCTCCTACTCCTGTGGAGTTGCTGCAGGCTGCAGTCATTCCTGTCAGAGCGAGCTGTCTAAAGTTAGGGGACATAAACGGACCGTGGAGCAGTCAGTGAAAGATGTTGCAGTGTGCAGATTCAGGAGTGTACCAGTCAGCAATTTTCTGCTGCGTCGCTGCCACTCCGAGTCGTTCTCAGTCCAGATGATCAATCGCACTTTTAGATCCCAGCCCCGCCGCCGTAACAACCCCCATCCGCCCCCCTTTGGCCTCCTCTCACCGCCGTTAGAGAGTTGTCAGCTCTGCTGCTCTGTGTCGAGCTCTGTATCACACCCACTCGGCTCATTACAGCATCGATTCCTTCGCACAGGTCGGTGCTTTAAGTGTGACTCAGTGTGAACGACCTGCCATCGACCCTCATTACACATCAGCTGCAGGGTCCTTTTTGTAGACCTGCAACAAGTCACACTCTGCAGTGTTGTAGCCAAGACCAAAACAAAACCACAGCTGAGGAGCTTTTTTATTTGGACAGATTCAATTCCCTATTCATTATCAATTAATGTGACAGACTTTGTGTTTAATCATTCTGAAACTGCGTAGTTTCTCTAACATAGGTCTCCTACTAACGATTATTCTTTAATAATCATCTTATTATTCTTTTGAAAAATCTATTCAAATAGTGAAAAATGTCTGTGGCAGCTTGCTAAAGGCCGCGATGACGTCTTCAAATTTCTTGTTTTCTTGAGCAACACTCCAAAGTCTAAAGATATTTAATTTAAAACCACAGAAGACCAAGAAATGCAACAAATCCTCACCTTTGAGAAGCCAAATCTAGTGAATATTTGCCATTTAATGATTAATCACACTGGTGGCAGATGATGATTTTGACTGGACAGACTAATCAATTACTTGACTAATCGTTTCAGTTCTAGTCTGAGCAACAGTTCAAAACCAAAAAACTGAATCAAAAAGAAAAAGGTATCCAAAAAAATCAACTAATCCTCGTATGTATGTACAGAAATCCTCTATTTAAAGTAAACACTGTGTGAGAGGATTTGTTATTCAGTTAAGTTTAGTGAGGTTACATATTTTTTTAACCCACTGTGCACCAGATTCCCAGAGCCCAGGGTTAATACCTTCATCCTAACAGTAAAATGTATTTAAACCAACAACAGATGTTCCTTTGTGAAGCTCTTTTATTTCAGTTTTATTCATGTTTTGGTATCATCCTCAAAGTTTGAGGGTAACCCTAACAGCTTGAAATGTTCAGTATGTAAGTATGTGCTTAGTTTTCTGTATCACTCTGCACTGCCGGATTCTCACCTGTACTTGTTATATCTCATGAATCATTTGCACCATGTGTTTGTCCTTGCACCAAATCCCCAGTTCTCTTTATTGTTCCTTGAGAAGAAAATGTCTGTTCCGGAGAAAAGAAGCTCATCAAACATCACAAACACGTCCCAGAACTTGTGATGCAGCGTTTCTCCGAGGTGCCGGGGAAGACTTTCAGCCCCGATCCCTTTAGGTTTAGCAGATCTGGAGCCTGGAGGCAGTGAAATAGAAAGGAAGTGTGACTGTGGTTCAGACGCTCTCACCTCAGACAGCGTGAAGACACCATGTCCTGGCAGTCTCGATATTCTCAATCTTTGTTGGAGATAACTTTCAATCAGTGTCTTAACACTTTGCTGTCTATGGCCTGTTCTGCAGCATTAAGCAGCTATAATCTTTATATAATCTAAGAGGAAAGTGAAATATGTGCAGACATGAGTGCAGTAAATGACTCATTCAGTAACAGATGAGCTATTGAGTAGTAACATATTTTCATTAATACCATTATTAACATTTCATCACTCTCCAGTCAGCTGTTCCTTTTGGATTCAGGGGTTTAAAGTGACACAAAATCTGTCTTTTGAGTATCAAACTCACCCTGTAGAAACGTTTTTGTTGTTTTTGTCCTTTGCTTCATTGATGTTGGAGTCCAAGTTTTTACAGCAGTAATGAATGAAATGTTTCAGAATATCAACAGAAACTTCTCAAACCACTCTTGCAGCAAAGCCATCTGCCCTATCAGTTGTCCATGCTAAGTAGATTCCAAACAATCGTATCTTTGTTATTTCTTGGCAAAAGTATGGCTGTGATTGGATATTTGAATCCAATGCAGAAGACATAAATCAAACTGACTGCAACTTCTCTTTTAAGGAGGAAACTACAAATATTTTACAGCCACTTTTCAGGGGATGAGTGTTGATCAACTTAATGTTGCAGCACTAGTTGATTGTATGATATTAGGGTGGAACTGTCTCATCCTCTATAAAGAATATGTTTCATTCAAAAACCAAGGAAGTTTTTGAGTGCGACTTCTTATTCATGTCATTCTTGTGCAACAATCTATAATGGACTCCCTGTCCTCCTGAGGTGAGAGGGCAGAAAACACACAGCTGCAGTTGTAGGGGATTTTTTTCCTAATCATCCAGAAGGAGAAACAACGAGCCCATTTCACACTCAATGAGAAACTTGAAGATGCGACACAAAGGTCTATGATTTATGCTAGTTTTTTCAAGCTGTATAATCTGGTTTTACAAGAGAGAAGGCTTCAAAGATGAGACCCAAGTTGTTGGCAGATGCCCATCTAGTTAAAAGCCTGACTATATGATGAAGGGCAGGTCACAGCCTCTTCCCTAATGTTTTCAACAGGAAGTATTTGGGACAGTGTGTTCCACACAGTGGATAAGAAGTTCCCAGGCTGGGCCATCATAAAGTATGCATACTGATGAGCGAGTCAGAGTGACTGACTCTGGGACTTTCGGCAGATACTGACAACTAAAAGTAAAATGATGAAAGAGGTTTCTTGCCACATTAACTTGGATAAAATCAGTCTAACCAGATGTCTCATCGGAGGAGTGTGAGCTTGACTGACTTATTCTACAGCTGTCATCGTTATGCCGGGTTCTGTTTTTTTTCTTTGCCACTGTGGCCAAGTGCTTGCTCATCATAACTTCTGATATGATTTGGCGATATATAAATAAAATTGACTTGACTTAATTATTCATTGAAGTGGAGATTATTTGGTTGAAAATAGAGAAAATATTTGTGACAGTTTCTTATCTTGTGATCTTCTGATGTTTTGTGTGACGGCATAAAAGATATTTACTGTACTGTGATATCAATAAGAGAAAACTATCAAACGATCATGTCAGAGAAGCTGGAACCATCGTTTGTCCTTTTTGTTTGATTAATAGCTTAAACGATTACTTGATTATCAGAATAGCTGCCAATTATCTGTCAGTTGACCGATCAATTAATTGTTTCAGCACTACAATTTATTTACATCCACAGACACAAAGCCAGGTCACTGTAGTAACAAATATGTAAACATGGCCATTGATTTCTCCTGTCTTATCTATAAACAGCCAGTTATGTCTGCATGGTTTTTCAATGTTGACTCTGTTAACTTGTTGACTGATGTCACCCTCCAAGAAACGCAGATTCAGATGCACTAATGCAACAGCTTCCTGGTACGAGTACACACATTCCTCCAGGAGAATCCAGCCTTTATTCCCATCGTTTGACATCTTCTCTGTAGATACTAACAGTGTTTTACTGTGAGCACTGGGAGGAGAAGGTAACAACATGACACTAGGAGGTTGTAATTTTTATGCATCTGGTATTTGCAGAGACGTTTGCCAGTGAAGGATAGCAAAACCTTAATAACAGTGACACAGCATTTCTGGGAACAGGCCGCAGTCTGCAGTGAGGGAGCAGTTTCTCCTCATTTAAGGGCAAAACAAGGTCTTCAAAGTCCTTTTTTGTCAAAGAGGAGATTTTAGCACAGGGGTATGGATTTGAAAAATTAGAATAACCTAATTTCTTGCTCTCGCTGAAGGAATCCACAAGTGGATAAGATGAGAGAGGTATGTGCATTGGTTTTTATCCTTCTGGATGAGATCTGACACAAGTTCCCTCTGAAGTCTGACTCACTGCGGTTCAGTAGGATCTGATAAAGCTGCTTGAGAGTGTGTGTGTGTGTGTGAGAGAGAGAGAGAGACCGGTTGTGTGCAATGCAGATCAGTTCATTACCGTGTCATTTCCACTGACCACCACTTAATTTTAATGTTTATATTGAGGCTTACTGTTATTACTTCATAAGGTATGAAACACTTTATGATAATGATGATAAAAATGGTGATAATGTGGTGTAAGACTCATTGACCATTCAAAATAATGTAATAATTATAATGTAACTTGAGTAACTACTCAACATCAAAACATATCTGTGTATAATATTTTACAAATATTGGTACATGATTAATTTTGTCCATGATTTCTGAATAAAACTGAAGGTAAAATGTAGCAAACAATATAGCAACCAATTTAAACTTTTATTTAAAACTGCACTTATTCATATTTTGGCCTTAACAGTGGTTATATGTAAAGTGTAATCTGTTGCTTGTAGTGACCAACCCACAGTTAATTATTAATTATTATTATTAGCTGTTCCTCTCAGCTCTTTCAGCTCATTGTTTTGGTTTTCACGCCCTCAACTTTTTACAGTTCTAAGTATTGTTTTCAGATGCAGCAGGCAGCTGTTCTATGCTAACATTTTGCTTTTAACAAACTCAAGACAGATAAAGTTAGAGACAAGGTACTGAATATGGTGGAGTGTTCAGCAGTTTAAGCCAGATGTTTCTGTTAGAAGTTGGTGGAGTAAAACAGATAAGAGGAGAGTGAATACTGGACTAACATCAGCTTTATGCAAACATGATTCCACATTAATGCTAATGTTGCTTTGTGTCTGCTGGTTGTGTAAATAGTTTCTTGACACATTCATCACAACAGCTTTATGATGATGTGTTAGTTAATGCAGGTTTCAATTAGAATTTACAGATTGCAAGCTCAGATTTTTAATTATGCATTACAAAACTTAAGTAATCATCACAAAATATTGTTATAAAATTATGCTAATACATGAGCCCTAATTTATAACAAAAAACATTATTCCTTTTTTCATCTAAAGGTAAATGTAAACTAAAGTGGTTCTACTGGTGCTTCTAAATGAAACAGAATGAAGTTCAACATCCACAACCCAGAGACAGAATTAAAGATATTTTTTATCTGAGACTGATTTTTGTTCAGTGTGCCTTCACTAAATAATGGAAAAATAGAACTTCATCAGTTGAGAGTAACCTGAGGCTCTTTCTCATGCTGCTATCTAACTTAAAACATGAAGTTTTAAGTTAACATAGTGAATGTAACATGATACCAGTGTTATTTGTTGCTCATACTGATGCAACAAATGGATGCAGTGCTATCAGTCTCAGGGCATTTTGAACCTGAAAAGTTTTCTGCTCGTTGACCTTCCCTGCAGCCCAAACAGAGTCAGAAACAGAGCTGAGTGGGGAAGGTGGGAGGAAGTCAAGATGCTGCAGCAACATCTAAGAAAAGAAATTCTGTCTCAAGTTCACAAAAAGAGCAAGGGAGATCTCTTGCATGATGATGACTTGCATGCTAAATGTGCCCCTGCTTCAACAGAAATTTTGCTTAATTTCAATGATGTCTGTCCTTCAGTGCTCCATGTTGTTGTCCTCAAGCAATCTTTCTCTTCCCTCTTGGCAGGAATTCGATCCTGGGACGTCGACCTCCAGTGCTGCGACCTTGATCAGCAGCTGCAGCTGTTTATAACCCGTCACTCCGCCCACTTCTCCTCCGATGTCAGAGGTCAGTGTGATATGCCGCTTTTTAAGTACAGTTAGAAACAGCAAGGTTGTTGTGTATGTTAGTCGCTCCTGCTACAAGAGCGCATGAATTGCAAATTATCAGTGACTGACAAAGTGTCACAGGAGACCTTCGCTTGTCCTTTTGTTCTTTGGTATGAGTGACCACTGGGCTGGTAACCATGAGCATGCTGAGCTGATCTTGAATTTTAGATTTGTCAAAGAATTAGTTCATGACATTTGGAGCTTTGAATGTGCTGACATTCAAATAAAGTTACCTGCAGTACCTTCCACCTGAAGATATGGTAGATGTACTGATATCATATCAATACTGTTGTGTCTATATAGTAGGACAGTCTGTCCTAAAAGCATATTTATAGTTGAGTGACCTGAGTCTCTAAATCTATTTGCATACTCTGAGTTAAGTGAACGATGAGTGTTTCTACCTGCCTGGCCAACATATTCACCTCACTAACTTGTTTACTTTCCATACTCATAATATTGATAATAGCTGTTCTGCCTTTGTCTACATTGGCTGGTTTAAATGTAGGTTTTTGCAGTTTAGGCTGCTTAAGAATAGTTTCAGAATGCTGATTTGTAGTACTATTAAAAATTAATAACCATACCTGCAAGATTCACATTTTTCTATATTTAGATATTTTGTGAAAAACATAAAAATCTTTCAAACTTTTTCAGATTGAAATGAGCAAATCTTCAGTAAAGTGAAATAACAGACAGTCATATAGGTTTACAAAAAAAAGAGACTGTGAGGCCAAACCCATCTATTTCCTATTAAAACATCAGGCCAACCCGTTACTGTAGTGTGATTGACAGGAGTGAGTTGAATCAAGGGGACATTTAATCCATCTGCAAAGCTGAACTGTGTGTATAATCACCATGGTGACTGTTCAGGGAGCTGTGGACCTGCAGCGTTAGTCTGTCTGAGTGTGAGTCTGAGTGTGTGTGTAAGTGTTTGTTTGTGTGTCTGTGTGTCTGTCTCAGCCTTTCTGTGTATATGTCATGTGATGGTTTAGGGCTCAGAGCCCAGGACAATAGATGCTGAATAGGGACTTATTTCAGTCCTCTGCCAGGTAAGGACCTGATGGGATCAAATTCACACACACATACATGGAAACACACAAACAGGATAGATTATCACTGCACTGATGGCAAGTGCTAAGCAGCAGCAGCAGCAGTCAGCAGAAAGTGACACAGCATTTTTCATCACAGTTGTTAAATGAAGCAAATACCTTTAGAGGAAACAGAGAAATTCCTGTGGAACAATAAATATCATTAGGCTCTTTCACTCATCTGTCATCCAGTCTCTCCTTCTCGGTTACTTTTACTCCTCCGACCTCCGTGAACCAAAGTGAGTCACCTTCATTCGTGCTTACAACTGCTGCTTATTGACATAGCTGCTGATGAAACACTTGGATAGTTTAGTGAGTAATTCCCTCAGGTCCTCTCCATCTGTAACACATGAGGACATTAACGTTTGAATTCTTAACGCAGGATGATGGGAACATACACATCTTTTTTATTTTTATTTTCTTTATCTTTTTACCTCAGGAGGTCAGTGACATGTTTGGATCGTCTCGGTTGACCATATTCATGTTTCTTTGAGAGAAGCTGGATTGATTTCTAAATGGTATATTGGATTTCTAAAGGCCCTGTCCTGTGATGTAAAATAGCGGTCAGGCAGGACGTCCTGGAAGTGTAATTGGTTCAGTGTCCAGTGACCTCAAGCATCGTCCCTGCTGACGTGATGCTGAATCCCTCTCTAGTGCAGACCTATTTTGTTATATCACATCTCTGAGTCTCTGGATTCTCTGCTGACAGTGTTTGACAGTCTATGAATGATGGGCTTTGTCTTTTTAGCAGTAATGGCGTTGTTAATGCTAACGGCAGTGTTATTTCTACCAGATGCTGAGTGTGTTAAACAGCTAATCTGTGATGGTGACACACTATAGCGCCATGTGTTAGCACTCAGCTTGCATAAATATACAGTGCCTTGTACCTGAAGAGTAACAATGTGATTTCCCAAACTAATAAGGGAGACAACTCGCCACACTGCGAGGTGGCTGAGGCCTGAAGACCGAGGATGAAGGCTGGGAGTATTGATTATATGCTGCTTTTTTCAGTACAGTACACAATGCAGATCAATAGCACTTCAATGGAGAGCAATCCAATGGCCGCAGTGCAGAAATAGATAAGGGGATCACATTGCTTCGGGTTGACGGAAAAACTTCCATTGTGGGGGAAAATGGCAGCAACAGTTCTCGCTGTCCTCTCGGCTGGTTTTGGAAATATGGGCCGATTGGTTCGCTGATAAGGTCTGCCTGAATAGACAGTATTGATTATGCTCTACTCTCTGTCTCCACTAGCTGAGGTGCACTTGAGAAACCAATTTCAGTTTCCGTGCTGGAACGGCATCAGACCGTGAATCAGGGTGTTGAAGGAAACAACAAATCTCAAATCTGACATCTCAAATTCAGTTTTTTACAGACTTACAATCACTTCATTCAGATCTGAGAGAACATTCGAAAGCTAATGCCCAAAATATATCTGTAGTAGAGGAGAAAATAATCATTTACTGCATTTAAAGAATTAACAGAGATTTAGTTCAGTGGTTATTTTCCATAGTGCCAACCAAGGCCTTCAGCTCCCTACAACCAATGTTTTTTTCTTCACAAATTACTTTCTGCTTTTGTTCTGTCAGCCCTTTGAAATTGTTTTTTTGTTTTTCTGAACCAGAGTGAAGGGGCATTTATCTGATAACGCTTTCACAGCTTGTCCTTGATTTCTCTCGATGCACATAACTACCCTCTGCTCATGAATGTGTTGTTTCCTCTGTGGGACAGTTGTTAGTTAACTGAAAGGGGCTACAGTTACTGTACTGTTTGGGAACGTGTTAGTCCAGGGACAGCTGCCATCAGTACCACTTCTGAGATGCATCATGATAGCAAGTATTGAGAAAACAGAGAACCAGTGTTTGGTTAAGTCTTCAATTTAAAATGGTCGTTTGATCCAAACAGAGCTTGGGTTATTTTTCAATATGAGACTTGCAGTCTCCTTGTGTTAATGGTACCAAACTAACAAAAGCAATTTAATCTCGGGCTGTCAGGGTGTTATTAAAAGGGCAGGATACAGTATTTCTTCAATTACTCAAAACTGCACAACAAGCTGTTGAAACCTAACTAGAATAGTTTAATTATGTCTTCAAATTTCACAGTACACTGGTTTTTAATAAACATTTTCAAACTCTTCTGTACATGTGTGGAATGAGTGTGAAAAGAAAATGTTTTCTTGTCATGTCGTATTGGCAAAGCACAAGGTCACATCCCGGCAATGATGATACAGTGTGAGTCATCATCAGTGGGATTTACTAGTTTTTGACTGATATTAGAGATAAAATTACTGCTTGGTCGGCGTGTTATGGTGGTTTGTCTACAGCTTTGTATGAATTCATTGTTTTTCTCTCCTTGCACATTTAATTTTAAACCTTCAGGGGCCAAATCTAATGCCAAATAAATGTACGACTGTAGTGTTTATGTTTCTGAACAAGTGCTTCAGTTCCTCAAGTTCTTTAGCATCTTCAGTGACTCTGCACTGATGGTTTGGGTATATTTTGACTGGTGATTTCATAATACTTATTTACTTTAATAAAATCCATGAACATCCTTTATAACTTTTATATTTTGTTTAATGTAGATTTAAATCTGGATGAAAATGTTGGATTAGTGTAACACAGCTGAAAATAAATTCAGACAATACAGTCAGAGAGATTTATGAGCAGATTGTGTTTATTGATTAAAGATCTAAAATTCTCTTTCATAGTTTCCGTGATCATTTTTCATCTAATGGGTGTAATTTAGTTGACAAGGCTGTTCAGTACAGTGACATTACAGTAAGAAACACAATCACTCTTTTTAGTTTGAAAGATCTGATCATGTTCCCCTCTAACATTTGTCAGAGACTTAATGTGATTCAGAGGGTAGTCATTAAATACAAGCTGTTTATTAAAGCATGCATATTCTGTATATACTGTATTTATGGTGTACTGTATTTTTACATGGATATCCCTTCATAACAAATACTACACAGTGGCTCCTAGTGTTGAAACAGTGTAATGCAATGACTTTATATTTCTGCACAGTGGCTCAGTCTTTTCTCTCTTACTCTTTAAACACACACCCACAAAGAAACACACATACAGCTGTCAAATCTAACAGCACTTACACTCAGTTTATTAGGTACACCTAGCTACAACTAAAACTACAGCAGTCTAATTCCTTTCTGTTATTCAGCCTGCCATGACTAAGAAACAATGGGTGGGCAAAATAATAGAGGAATCATCCAGTATAACAAACACCCTCCAAAATGATCATAAAGTTGAAGAAACACTTCTCTAAAACTGATTCCACAAAAATTAAACATTATAACCTTCATGAAGGGAGGGTTTACTGCAGCAAAATTGTATTAGACTGCGTTAGTTTTAGTTAGGTGTACCTAATAAACAGGCAACTGAGAGTAAGTGCTGTATTCCCTGTGAATCCCAAGCAGCCTCACACACACACACTAACACAGAACAGGCAGCCCACACAAATACCCAGGCAGGGACCGGGTGAGATAGGCCATGGATTAGCGTCAGTGATTTACTCTGATTAACCCCGACACACTGAACTCACAAAAGCATGTGTCTATTTACAGTGTGTGTGTGTGCGTGCGTGTGTGTGCTTATTTATCTAAAAATTGCCTGTGTGCATACTGTGTTCATGGAGTTTGTATCCGAGTTCTCACAAGTCATTGAAAATCCTGTCTCCCAGCTGTGATTGCTACTACATTAACGGTTCTTACTTTCTGTTTTTTCACGAACACCCTTGAGCTTATTTCTCTGGAAATCTCACTTTGTCTGGTTTGGTTTTGAAATTTTCTGGATCGCGTCATGTCTTAAAAGGAGTTCTTGCCGAAGCTGTCAGAGAAGGTGAAGGAAATGCACGGCGTGGAAAAAAAAGTTTCCAGGTTTATCAAAGAAAAGGGACAGGAAGCAGTGAAATTAAGTCTTATCTTGCATTCTTACCCGAGGGAACGTGTCAGGAAACATTACAGAAGCATCCAGTCACTTGACCCGACTCGAGGCACTTTAGTTAGTGTATTCATTTTGACTAAGAATATCGTTTGTCTCCTTGGTAGTAATGACTGAAAGGTATTTCTAATTTATTCTCTTCCCCATTTATATCAGTGACGGTACAGAGTTCCAGTGTAACGCAGTACAACAGCAGCACAAACCACATCCTCCACTCACCATACAGCTAATTCAACACCTCTCTAAAACTGAACATTGTAACTTCCTTGAACTTAAAATGTCTTGCAGGGATGTTGTGTAAGACTTCATTAGTTTAAATTAATGTACCTTATAAACTGGCAGCTTAAGTAGAAGGGAAAGTGTATCTGTTTTGACAGATGACTAAAAGTCTTCAGAAAAGCCTTTTGGTACTCACTCTTTACTGAAGTGAAATTATTAATACCAAAACTTTCAAAAGACTCCATTTCAAGTTAAAGTCCTGTTTTTAAACAAGTTACTTATTTTAACGGTTTTACACATGCTGTGATTTTAATAGTGATTAACATCCTGATAATTTTTTCATTGATTGTTGGTAGTTTGGTTTGTAAAACTTCAAAAATATTGTAAAATACCTTTATAACAACATAAAAACCATAAAACTGTAACGGGTATAGAGTGAACCCAATTGCAGCACAAATCAGTATAAACAGTCTTTATTCAGCAAGTACACAAAAAGTGCAGGTGAATACAACGGGATTTGAACACATGTCTCCCGTGTGCTAGGCAAGCACTTAACCACAGGACCAACGAGGCAGACAGGGAATGTGGGAGACTCGTGAGCAGGAAATCAGTCCAACAGTTCTTAACAGGCTCAACGAGTTTGGGGGAAGAGAAATGGCTCAAACTCACTGCTGGTGAAACCTTGCTGGAAGGTGGTTAGAATGAGGGCTTGGTGTGGATCCAGACCTTAGACAGAGCCGGAGGAGCTGACGACAGAGGAGGTGAGCCGGAGAGGTGAAGCTGAGTGCCGAGCAGCCACAGGCAGATGGGGAATGGAGCAGGCAGGCAGTACTCATAGTCAAAGACAGAAGGCTGGTGGATTACCGGGGTAGAGACGTGAAGCAAGGTCGGAGGCAAGACGGGTGCTGGAGAGTCAGGCATGAGAGCGAGGACAATCTGGCAATGAGTGAGAGGAGTGAAGCTGCATATATACTGGCTTGATTGGAGATGGTGAGCAGGTGACAGCAGCAGGTGGAAGCAGTTGGGCTGATGAGGGGTGTGTCTGAGCAGCAGGGCAGGATTGATGACTCTCTGGATGGTGAACGGTCCGATGAACTTTGGTGCCATCTTTTTGGATGTAAGTCTTGGGTGGAGAGCCACACTTGCTGTCCCACTTGGTAGGTAGGTGAAGTAGTACGGCGGCGGTTGGCAGTGGCAGCATAGCGACCCACAGAACGAAGGAGAGTGGAGCGAGCTTGGACCCATGTTCTGCGACAGCGACGGATGATGGCTTGGACAGATGGACAGGAAATCTCCTTCTCTTGGGCTGGGAACAGTGGTAGTTGATAGCCGTATGCACACTGAAATGGAGAGAGGCCTGTGGCGGAGCAAACAAGGGAGTTGTGAGCATATTCAACCCACAGTAGGTGTGACGACCAGGAAGAGGGGTTCTGGGAGGCCATGCACCGCAGGGCTGTTTCCAGTTCTTGGTTCATGCGCTCAGTCTGTCCATTGGTCTGGGGGTGGAATCCAGAGGACAGACAGGCGGTGGTACAGACTGCAGAACTCCCTCCAAAACACAGAAGAAAACTGGGGACCATGGTCTGACACCACATCAACAGGGAGGCCGTGCAGGCGGAATACATGGAGCAGAACCAACTGAGCAGTCTCTTTAGCAGTGGGTAGCTTGGACAGAGGCACAAAGTGGACCATCTTACTGAAGCGGTCCACGATGATCAGTATGACAGTGTGGCCATCAGAGGTGGGAAGACCAGTAACAAAGTCCAGGGATATGTGAGACCATGGGCGGTGAGGAACAGGAAGAGGTTGAAGCAGTCCAGCAGGAGGCCGGTGGGAGGTCTTGTGTTGACTGCAAGTAGGACAGGCTTTGACGAATTCCTGGATGTCTTCCAGCACAGTGGGCCACCAGAAACGTTGGAGGAGGGCATGCCGTGTCCGTTGAACACCAGGGTGGCAGGAGAGTTTGGAAGAGTGGGCCCATAGTAGCACATCTGACCTCAAGGCTGGAGGGACGAAAAAGTAGTTTGATGGGCAGGAGCTTGGACCCGGCTGTCCTTCTGTGACTGGTCTAACCCTCTCCTCTATGTCCCAGGTCAATGTGGCAACAAGGCAGGATGTAGGGAGGATGGGTTCAGGTATGTCCACAGAATCCTCTGTCCTCAGGAACTGGCGGGAAAGGGTGTCAGCCTTGGCATTGCGGGATCCCAGACGATAAGAAAGGGTGAAGTTGAACCGGGCAAAGAACAGGGACCAGCGGGCCTGGCGAGAGTTTAGTCTTTTAGCTGAGCGTATATACTCCAAATTCTTGTGGTCAGTCCACACAAGAAAAGGCTCCTTGGTGCCCTCCAACCAATGGCGCCACTCTTCTAGGGCCATCTTGACTGCCAACAGTTCCCTGTTACCTATGTCGTAGTTTCTCTCAGCAGGGGAGAGGCGTCGAGAGAAGAAGGCACAGGGATGAAGCTTTTGGTCAGTGCCAGAGCGCTGAGACAAGACGGCCCCCACCCCAACATCTGAGGCATCCACCTCGACCACAAACTGGCGTTCAGAGTCAGGCACCTAGAGGATGGGTGATGAGGTGAACCGATCTTTGAGGGACTGAAAGGCTGCTGCAGCTGGAGGTGACCACTGGAAAGGCACTTTGGAGGAGGTCAGAGCGGTGAGAGGGGCAGCCACAGAGCTGTAGTTACGGATGAAGCGACGGTAAAAGTTGGCGAACCCCAGGAAACGCTGAAGCTGTTTGCGGTTTTCAGGAACAGGCCAGGAGGTGACAGCTGAGACCTTGGCTGGGTCCATCTGGATGTTGCCTTGTGCCACAGTGTTCCCCAGAAAAGACACTGAAGAGACATGGAATTCACATTTTTCGGCTTTTACATACAGGGAGTTCTCCAGGAGGCGCTGGAGAACAGACTGGACATGGTGAACGTGTTGCTTTTTGGACCGGGAGAAGATGAGTATATTATCCAGATAAACAAAGACATATTGGTTAAGCATGTCTCGGAGCACATCATTTATCAGAGCCTGGAAGACGGCAGGGGCATTGGTGAGGCCGAACGGCATTACGAGGTATTTGTAGTGTCCGGTTGGGGTGTTGAATGCCGTCTTCCACTCATCTCCCTCTCTGATGCAGATGAGGTGGTAGGCGTTGTGCAGGTCAAGCTTGGAAAAAATGGTGGCCCCCTGGAGCAGTTCAAAGGCAGTGGAGATGAGTGGCAGTGGGTATCGGTTCTTTATAGTGATTTCATTCAGTCCTCGGTAGTTGATACAGGGTCTCAATGTCTTATTCTTCTTTTCAACAAAGAAAAACCCAGCTCCGGCAGGAGATGAAGATGGACGAATGATGCCCGTGGCCAAGGAGTCATTGATGTAAGTGTCCATGACTTTTCTCTCGGGCTCAGACAGAGAGTACAGGCGTCCCTTGGGAGGTGACGTACCAGGCAGGAGATCTATGGCGCAGTCATAGGGGTGGTGTGGGGCAGAGATGTGGCTCTGGCCTTGCTGAAGACCTGGCGGAAAGCATGGTACTCAGGAGGCAACCCGGTGAGGTCAGGTGAAAATCTGGAGCTGGAGGAATGAAGCGGAGCTGAGGCTTGCTGCAGGCACCTCAGATGACAGGAGGAGCTCCACTCCAGAACGGCCCCAGTGGTCCAGTCAATATGAGGGTTGTGAAGGCGGAGCCATGAATACCCCAGGATGAGTGGCAGGCAGGAAGATCTCAGGATTTGGAACTGGATCGTTTCATGATGATTACTAGAAAGCAGCAGGTGAACAGGAGAGGTCTGATGCGTAACGGTGCCCAGGATGTGTCCATCTAATGCTCTAGCAGGAACTGGATGAGGCAAGGGAACCCACTTGAGCCCCAGCTGGAGGACCACCTACTCATTAATAATACAGGCATCAGCCCCAGAGTCAATGAGCAATGAGGCAATTGAGCTCACCAGGATCTCCCCAACTACTGGTGAGCTCTGGCTTTTGCTGGACAGTTGGAGATGTAGTGTCCCCCTGCCCCACAGTAGAGGCAGAGATTGAACTTGCGGCGGCGCTCCCTTTCCTCCAGGGAGAGGGAGGTGCGACCCAACTGCATGGGCTCAGGATCCCCCATTTGCTGATCCAAAGGGGCGGAGTTGACTGCAGCAGCACCCCCACGGGAACAAGGTGGAAGAAGACGTTGGGTTTCCCCTTGACGCTTCTCTCGTTGACGAGTCTGGATACAAAGGTCAATGCGGATGGCTAAGTCAATCACCCCGTCCAAGGTGTTGGGGGTGTCATGAGAAACCAGTTCATCTGTAATGTAGTCAGCCAAACCATGAAGGAAGGCATCACAGAGGGCTGAACTGTTCCAAGTGCTTTGGCTGGCTCTGGTGCGGAAATCAATAGAATAGTCTGCCACTGTTCGCTCACCTTGTTTCGGTCCCATCAGTCCCCTTGCAGACTCTGAACCACAATTCTCAAAGCCAAAAACCTTGCGAAGCTCGGCAGCAAACAGGTCAAAGGTGGCACAGGCTGGAGACTGTCTCTCCCACTCCGCTGTTCCCCATAGCCGAGCTCTGCTTGTCAGGTGGTTGATGACAAATGCTACCTTCGCTGGTTCAGAGGCAAAGGTGCGAGGCTGCAGGGCGAACAGAAGAGAGCAGTTGGTGAGAAAGGGGCTACAAGTCTCTCGATCACCGTCGTAACACTCTGGAGTTCCCACCCGGGGCTCAGGAGCCTCTCTGGGCGGAGAACAGGCTGGTACAGGTGCAGGAGCAGAAGCCGATGCTTCAGAAGGAGGGGCAACTCCAGTGGATGAGGAGAGCTGGGAAAGTTGGGCTGCTAGTTGTTGCATCTGTCCGGCTAATGCCGCTAGTGCTCGTCCCTGAGCCTCAGCAGCCTGTCTGGCTTCAGCAGCAGACGCAGTCATCATGACCTCATGTTGCTGCAGGACGCCCTCAATCGTCGCAGGTCGACTAAGTGGTGTCGGATTGTGTGCTGGGTCCATAGCTGGCCAGATTGTACTGTAACGGGTATAGAGTGAACCCAATTGCAGCACAAATCAGTATAAACAGTCTTTATTCAGCAAGTACACAAAAAGTGCAGGTGAGTACAACGGGATTTGAACCCATGTCTCCCGTGTGCTAGGCAAGCACTTAACCACAGGATCAACGGGGCAGACAGGGAATGTGGGAGACTCGTGAGCAGGAAATCAGTCCAACAGTTCTTAACAGGCTCAACGAGTTTGGGGGAAGAGAAATGGCTCAAACTCACTGCTGGTGAAACCTTGCTGGAAGGTGGTTAGAATGAGGGCTTGGTGTGGATCCAGACCTTAGACAGAGCCGGAGGAGCTGACGACAGAGGAGGTGAGCCGGAGAGGTGAAGCTGAGTGCCGAGCAGCCACAGGCAGATGGGGAATGGAGCAGGCAGGCAGTACTCATAGTCAAGGACAGAAGGCTGGTGGATTGCTGGGGCAGAGACGTGAAGCAAGGTCGGAGGCAAGATGGGTGCTGGAGAGTCAGGCATGAGAGCGAAGACAATCTGGCAATGAGTGAGAGCAGTGAAGCTGCATATATACTGGCTTGATTGGAGATGGTGAGCAGGTGACAGCAGCAGGTGGAAGCAGTTGGGCTGATGAGGGGTGTGTCTGAGCAGCAGGGCAGGAGAGGGGCAGAGCAGAATGTGACAAAAACAACAATTTAAAACGGAATAATCCGAAAATCCTCACATTTGAAATCATGGAACCAGGAAATACTTGGCACTTTGCCTTAAAAATTACACTTACCAAGATAGTTTCTCAAATGAATTTTCTTTCAATTGACAAAAGTAAAAGATAAAAGATGTTTATGAACCGAATTGAACAAAGCTCAGAAAAAACTGGGACTAATTGGGACTATAGCAGCAGCTGGTTTATGGGAAACAGGCTTTAACGTCCCAAAGGTCCAGAGATCCTTTGAAGAGAGAAACATCACATCTTTCTTTTCTTTCTTACTCTCTCTCTCTCGCTCGCTCGGTGAAGTAGATGTGGGTGGTGAGAAAAGGAAAAGAATCAGTGGGAATAAACTCGAAGTAATCATTATGTGTGTATCCTCCCTCCTACACACACACACGCACACACACAGGTTGAGCTCAGTAAGATGGCTTAGTCACACAGGGCTCATGAAAGACTATAGACATCCAAGCCTTAATAAGAACCTTCCAGAACGATCTGCAGTGTGGACTTTGTTTTATAATTCTACTGCACAGCCCTGAAGGACGCCATACTGCTAAGATGAGACTTTCTTCTTTAACTTTTCTGTGTGTATATGTGACCTCTGGAAACAAAAGCACTCATGCACAATAGTGCAGAAATAAAGGGAATTTATTGCTCAGAGAAAATAATTCCAGGTTGCAGCTCTACCTTTGTTAATTAGAAAAATCCTCATTAAAATGGCCTGACTTTTGTTTATGTAGCTGCCCTCATGGTGCACACTAGCAGCTGTAAAAACATAATCATTAAAGATAAGGACTTTTTAGTCCATTAGAAAATCTTTCCCCACAAATGATCAGTTTCCTTTAGTCTAACCTGTGTGTTGAGCATTTACAGGAACACACAGACACACACACACATAAGGGAGTGTTATCTCCATAGCATTGTCTGATGTGGATGTGGTAGAGGTGAGAGTTGGCCTGGGGGCGGCACAGAGTGATTAAAGATTCACATTTGATGGTGGAGCCAATTTGCACCAGTGCCTAGGGACCGTGTCTTTTCATGGCTGTTGCCGTAGAAACCTCGCCACTCTTGCCTGAGTGGGATGACACTTGGAAGACCCTGAAGCTGTCAAAGATGAAAGGTTAAAGAGGTTTTGTGCCCTTTATCGAAATATTACGACTGAGGTCAAAGCAGACACTGGGCTGGTGGAGGAGGACAGACAGGATGCGTGACAAAAATCACAGGGAGGAGGTTTAGTGTTTTTGTCTTGCTCCATAATTGGACATATTTTCGATGAAACTGGAGGTTCAGTTGAGAAATGGTGGCAGAACCTGAGGAGAAAATTTATCAATTGAGACATTTTTATTGAGGTTTTTTTCTGATAAACTTTTAAGTTACTGCAAAGAGGATGTTGTTTCTAAAATCCCAGTGGTAGTACTAGAAAAGTCAGCAAGGCACTCCATTCATTCATCGACTCTTGGGGGACTGTCTACTTTGGTATATTAATTTGATGGTTGACTTGGTTGGCGCTTTGGCCATAGCTTAGTTATGAAGTACCACAACACTGCAGGCTGTCCCCTCTTGCCGGGCTTTCTCTAAGTTTCTGGTGGACCTAGATGCACATTGGCAAGACAAAGCTTACAGTGCATGGATTCGCATTGCAGTTTTCTCATCCTCCCATAGCCATTTGACAACGTAACAGCACTTGGCAGTTCACCAGAATTTCTGTACAGTCAGACGTCTGTAGGCAGGTCACTTTCTCAGTGGGTATAGTCACTATCCAGCTGACTGAATTCCTCTCTCACTCTCATTTTTCAGACTGTCTTTCTGAGTTCATCATCTGTGACAGCTGTAAGCTTTGGATTTTCTCCCTGGTTTATTTCTGCAGTGAAGACTTTGGGAGACACTATCAGCTCATTTTTAGTCACAACCTCCGGCAGGTTTAACACTTTTAGGGCTGACTAAATCTGAAAGACTGACTGTAGATAGACTTGAATAAGCTCTCTAGCCTAGCATCATTAGGCTTACAAACACCCATAATGCAGCACTCTTGTTTCACATACTCTCTCCATTCAAAAAGAATATCTGAAGTTATGAATATGTACTTGTCTTGTGTTCAGCTCACATATCAGCTCCACTAATTTTTTTTGTTTCATGACTCAGCAGACCTTTACAATACTTAGATACTTATAACTACTTAGATACTTATAAGAACTTCTGATCAGATGTTATCCTAACCCCTGCTGAAGTGTTAACGTTGAGCTTGTAATCATTACTTTAATGCCTAATGTAAAAGTTCACCAAACGGCCAGTCAAAAACTTTATCTTTGAAAATAGAAATAATGGATAGAAAACTAAAGTATTTCTGAACGTGTGCGCCCATGAATGGGATTTGAGATTGCTGCATATTAGGAAGCAGTGCCTCATTTATTCATCTTCCCATTGTGTGATATCCCTCTCCTAAATCTTCCTCCACTACTTGCTGAAATGTATGCTTATCTGGAAGCAAAGAAAAACCCTTCTACCTCTCCTGTGAGCTCTCATTGCTGTTATTTCTTGCACTTCTTTCTCACGTCATCATTCTGGGCTTAAAGTAATATTTTTACACATAAAGTCTGAGCGGTAAATGGCATTAATTGCTTTACAAAAATCCCTTCTATCTCTCTCCTCAGTTCTTATATTATTTCAGTTCCTGACATTTTCCTCTCTAACATGAACTTGCTCCCTGGTCACAGCAGTATTTGCACTTTGGCTCTAAACTTTGAAACATGTATTAGCTTGTTGGGTTGGAGATCTTGGATCCCATTACATTCATGCTGAAAAGAAGGTTGAATGTATAAGTGAGAGGGAAAGTCTCTATGAAAGTACTGTCTCTGTATGCTTGTGGGCGATGACATGGCTCTTTGAGATTGTGATTTGTAATTGATCAGTTTACTTAAAATCAAAATTTTGACTCATGTTGTTAAATGATGAGTTAAGAATTTTAATTCTCCCTTAAGTGGCTCGACAAACCCTTGAAGTATTCTGGTGTGCAGATGATTAAAAGATGAACTCTCAAAACCTTTTAAAAGAAGGTAATTTAATATTAAACTATTTAATTTAATATCTTTAGTCTAATTTCCTCAGTATTATGTAGTAAATGTTTTG
Organism: Toxotes jaculatrix; assembly: GCF_017976425.1. Classification (NCBI taxonomy): domain Eukaryota; kingdom Metazoa; phylum Chordata; class Actinopteri; family Toxotidae; genus Toxotes; species Toxotes jaculatrix. The sequence continues at coordinate 23,334,106 of NC_054398.1, forward strand.
TTAGTAATTCATGAATTTTGCTGTAGACACTCAAGGTCTGAAGATCTGATTGCGCAAGTTGTTGGAGTTGCTGTTATTTATTTAATATATTTTTTTTCTATTTAATTTCTGTTTAATAATTTAAACTTTGTGTATTCATTCATAGTACTTGCACTAGCAGGAGGATCTGTTGCAAGAAACCAAGTTATCCTCCCATCAACTGTTAGCAAGACTGTGAGACAGCATGATGAGCTGTGTACAGGTAGACCAAAGCATGTGTCACAGAGACAGAAAGCAAAAAAACAACAAAAAAAAATACTGGTGATTGTGAGGAAGCTGAAATGAATTTATTCAATTCAAAAACTGACAAAGACTTTGTCAGTGAAAAATCATAAAAGTTTTTCAAGTTGTTCAAGCTGAGAATATCAAAATATTTGGTTTGAGGCTTTGTTCTTTTTTTTCTTCTCTGGTTTCTTGAATGAATGAGAATATCGACGGAGAAATTAGAGACTGAAAGACTCCGTTTTGGAAAAATAGTTGCAGCTGTTACACACGTCCTTCATCAGACATGTACAATGTACAACACGTTCAAATTCACATGTTGTACAATTTTTCTGAAGCTACACAGCAAAAGGGCAGAGTAATAACTTTGCCGTTTTCACTTTTATGACACCATTGTTCCTTCGTATTCCCATCGCCAATCACCTCCTTCCTCTGAACTGTTTCTTCCTGTGTCAGTCTCTGTGTCTGTCTCCTATATTGGATGGTGAGAAGGAGACATTTTCATCACTGTTAAGCTCTGCTAGATTGCCTCGATGGAATCGATTGAGCACAGTGGCAGTAGAAGTTATGGCTGGGAAGCTGGAGGCTCTTTTCCCCTGTGCCAGGAGAAGGAGGAGTGTGGGCTCCTCCTTCTCCTGGCTGCAATCTGCCTGATGTTCCAGAGCTCCTGAACTGAGCCCTTGGTTTTTTTTGTTTTTTTTTTTAATTGTTTTCCACTGTTCTGTAACACTAAACATAATTAAGACACTAACACAATGAACTTAATAACCTTCATTGTCCTCAGTGCCAACAGATTTCTCTGCTATTAGCTTTAAATTATAGATGCAGCATCTGTACTTCCCACTGTATGACAAAGTAATGTACAGTGTGTGTTCTTTGCCTGCTTTTTTTTTAATGGATTCTTTGAATTAGTGTGTGGAAGGGCGTGGATATAATTTTCTTTCTAATCTGTTTTCCTGACTACTTGTGGTGGTGGTGCACAACCATTTATTACTTCTGTCAGTGTTTTATATTTTAAAGCAGATGCTGTTCTTGTGTCAGGGGATCTACCTTATCAGCACATTGTTAAAAGAGTACATTGTCAGACTCACAATGAACAGATTAAAAAAAAAAGAAAGGGTCAAAATCGATGCAGCAGAACCAGGGATTTCTACTTTCTCCGTTCCAGGTATCCTTCGCTCTTGTCAAATCCTGACGTCTTCATTGCCCACAATGCAACTCAACTGCCGACAGTTCATCAGAGATTCGTGTGTGTGATGCTCGTAATGGCTAATGCTGGCGATTTATCAGACCTCGCCCAGCTCCCTCTGGAGCCACAAAAGGCTTTATAAATTTCACATATTCAGTGACACTCCTCAAGACCTGCAAACAAACTTTTATGTGTAAATTTCCCCTTCAAACACCATCATGGGATGAGACTTATGATCATCAGCTGTGTATCACTGGCTGTTACAGCACTCAAGGTAACCACCATTTTAATTTTGCTGTGTAACAGTGTCCTGACCCACAGTGTGACACAGCATTTCTGTTCTCTCACCTTGTCGCAGCAGGAATGGGAGGAAGAGTGTATCTGTGTGTGTGTGTGTGTGTGTAAGCTCTTGTTGTGCTTTCGGGGATTGATGCGTCCATTCAAGCCAAGGTCACAGAGACTCACTTCTGGGACACTTCAACCCTTCTAAACAGACCTGCTGAGGACACACTCTCATACACACACACACACACACCTCCTTTTTATACAAATGCATTAACCCTGTGTTTGTATGTTCCCGCACACACAGACACACTCAGATGACAACCTGCTCCACAAATACCCGCAGCATCAGCTATCGTTATAATGGCATCTGAGGAGCTGTCGGTTTCCATTTCACCGGGTCTGAGTTGAACCAGCGTGGAAAGGCCCTTTGCGCTTAGTCAACTCCTTTTTTTTCTGCCTCTCTGCACATCGTCTCGTCTTGTGCTTTCTAGTAAAACACTCCCCAGTGCCCCGGTGGCAGTGAGTGCGGTGAAGAGTTTAAAGTCCCTCAAGTTCACGAGTGCCACTGGTTTCCATCAGTTAGTGTAACATAAAAAATTCATGCTTGTTTCTAGTATTCGTGTTGTCGTCAGGCTGTAGTCTTCAGCAGACTGGTTCATTCAGAACCATTCCCACACTAGGAATGCTAATGCTAAAGGTGAAGCAGAATGCTAACTTGAATGAACCCTTCAGACAGGTTTGTTTTATTTCAGCTGACTGTGAACATAGAATTGTGAAGCATGAGCGGTTCTTTCAGGTGTCCACAGACCTAGAAGTAAAAATCCAGTTCATTTTCCACATAGACCAGGCTATGAGGCATTTTTTAGGACCTGGATTGGCATGAAATCTGGTTGAATCATCGTTACCAAAAAAGAGCATGGCTGTGTTACAAAATAGTCAAAAATAATACAAGCCTACATAGAGAGACGGGTCACTTAAGGTGCATTTCAGAAAGAAACAACCCCTTCGCTTAAAACTAGCATGACCTTTTATCAGAAATCCGATAAAACATTCAGTTTCTGAAATCAATAAAGAGTCAACTTTGGATGAAATTCAGCATCTATGTTTTGTTCCCAATTTCAATAATAAAGCTATGGTGGCCAAGGCTCATGGGTACTGTAGTTTTTAGAGCCACTGACAGAAAAAACACAATTTCTCAGAAAAACAAACTAACTTGAAATTCTGATCATCAAAACTCAGTTAACATCAGTTAGTGTTATTACGTTGTTCCTGTGTTTCTGTAGAACATAGAGGAAAAATCTGATTTTACATTCGGGAACCAGCAGTTCCTCAGAATTTGCAACCCTTACCATGAAATCAAGGAGAATAAAGGTATTAAATAATGGCCACATACTGAATACTAATAAAATGCTAACGTCAGAACCTCAGTGTAATTGTGTTCATTAAGATTAATAGAGACATTAAAGTCCTCCGCCTGGTAGCAAATGTTTAGCTGGCGACACAGTATAACATCTTATTACAGTGGATCCAGTCATACACAGATTCACTCTCAGCAGCTGCTGAAACTCATTTTGCTGTGACATTAACTGGTTTAGCTGATGATTCAGAAACCTTACATTTTCATATCTGCGGTGATGGAATCTCTGGAGAGTGTTTTTAAACAGCTCCACTGTGTGTTGAACGGACCTGAGTGAATCCACAACTGTGTGTGCACTAATGCTAATCCAGCAGTGCTCAAAGTGCAGTGTCATCATGGACTACTCCACTGTAATCTCTCTCAGCCATCAGCCTGAACCTTCCCATGTGGGCAAATGCGAGGATGTGTATTTGTTAAGGTGTAATATTTCTCTGTTATCTTCGAGTTTAATTTCCCTCCTTAAGAGAAATTACCGGGAAGTGGCGATAAATGGATAATTTTTTTTTCCTGCAGTTTGTACGACCCACCCAGGACAGCTAATTTGAGACAACAAGGTGAAATGTGAGAGCTGACGTCTAAAAGAATTTTTTTTCAGGTAAAACATGTCAAATATTTGCTCTATTTTATAAGTGAGACAAATGTGAATAAGTAATGAATAAATGCTCACTTTGCTGCCTTTGATCTGTGGTCACTGTAGTGTTGTGCTCTGCAGGCTAGCTTTTGATCCCCATCGTATGGTATGTCGAAGTGTGAAATGCCGGCCACTGCAGAGTTGGATTTTGAATGAATCCTTCCACTCCAACAATAATGCTCTTTTGCAGCAGCACTGATTGCAGAGGTGAGGCGCGATGATCCAACAGGCCGATGCACAGCTTGATGATTCATCCTGGTTTTTGTTTTATTTTATTATTTTTTTTGTTGCTCTGTGACATTTTGTTTAGTCGTTATGTGATCATAGCAAATCGGAGCACGGACAGCATTCATAAAGTAATTTCACTAAAGTAAGTTCACTTTGTTGTTTGAGCGCTGCACATTTATGTCATTAATGCAAATAGCAGTGCAGGTTGACTCCACCTGGCTGAGACAGCAGGAGACAGAGAGAGAGAGAGGAGGGGACCAAGACAGAGACAAAGCGAGACAGAGAGGGAGGCATCTTTCCAAAGTGGCTCATTGCGTCATACATTATTGAGGCAGCTCTTGAATTATGCAAAGCTTTGATATTGATCCCAGTGCTTGCCATCACTGCAGTCTGAGGGATAGAGTGAGAGTTAGTGAGGGTGAGGAAGAGGGGGGAATAAGGGAGGAAAGGGAAGACTGGGAAAATAAATAAAAGAGGAAGAGGGAGGTATACTAGGAAAGGGACTTGTGAGAGTTAAAGTGTTGCAAGAAGGAAACAGAAATACATGAAGAAAGGAAGGAGGGAGTAATCCACAGAAAACAAAGTAAGAAAGAGATGGAGACATGCGCTGACACATGCTCATATGGCAGGACAGGATTACATCCCGCAGTCATGAGTTCTTTTCCCACCTTTGCAGGAAATTTTGTTTTTCATGAATAAAAATAGCACCTACAACCAAGGAGTTACCTCAGAAGTAAGAAGACAGAGACGTTACTTCAGAGGGAACAGAAAGAGAGAAAGCTTTAGGAAAATATCAAACCTCTGGGACCAGTGCCTTTATGCTCCACACATCATGAGAGACATCCCTGCAGGGCCAAACAATATGTAGACTTGACAGAGCCAAGATTCAGACCTTGGCAGATACCAGCCTCCGTGGAGAGTCTGATGTAGACACTCAGTCTCTCTGTTACTTCACAGGAACATCTGTCTGTTTTCCTTGTTAATGGGTCAAATGAGGTTTAGAAGTCAGCCTTGTCTGTGCTTTACTGCAGCCAGTGAGAAGCAATACTGAGTTTGAAACTGATGCAGTGTTGAACACCATCTGTCCTGATATGTTTTGCCTCTGTAAAGTGATTTATCAGGTGGTACAGTCATGCAGTGAAATGGCTCTGTCAGACTGTAAGTCTCCTTTTTAAATATAAGAAACTCTCTAGATTTATTTTTACTTAAAGCAGAAACCTTTACCAGTGTAGAGTTAACTGTGTTAAGCAAATTTACAGAGAATGCTAATCAGTATTGCACCAGTCGCTGTTACATAGTGTGTTTGTTTCTGAACTCTTAATAATTGCTTCAAAATTTCAGTACGGGCTTGTCTCTAGTCACTAACACTGCTACAGGTGAACTCTCAGAAAATAAAGCTCATGTTAAATTATATTACTTCTGTGGTCACATACACGCAGGTTTGGTTGCGTCTCCAGCAGCTGCACATGAGAGCAACACCAAGTCTGAGCTGTGGGGGAAGTGATTCAGATGCGGTGACACCAGGCTGCCGTTAACTCTGCCACCCATCCACAGATATGACTAAGATGTTTTGTAGACAAGATGAAAAAGGAAACTCTTTCCCCCTGGTTGAGGGTTTGCAGCCTTATCCGTTCAGAGACGTGTCAGTCAGTCTTTCAGCTCCTCTCACTGGCAGTTTAAGTGAGAAGGTGGGGGCACACTGAGCAGAGAGGTGTGGTCTCAGTGTGTCCTGAATGGGCTCTGGTGATCTGATCAGCTGATGGGTTTTTATTCCACTGACAAAGGAGATGGAGATAGATGGCGTGTGTGTGTGTGTGCGCGCATAAGGCCACCTCTCGCCATATCAGACAACTATTTGGTGCTACAAGTACATTGCACCAGCTGCCATTCTGCTGCATCTAACACTTTAACAACAACACTTGGCAACAACAATCCCCTGAAAACACACACACACACACACACACACACACACACACACACACACACACACACACACACACACACACACACACACACACAATCCCTTTCACTGGAGCGTAAACATTGATCATAAAAGAGTTTTACTTTTATGATCATTTATAAGCCATTTTTATTATAGAAAATGGCAGAGAGAAGCATCAAAGACTGGGGAGAGAGTGAGAGAGATGGTGAACTGCTCTTTGGTGTCACATCATTTAACACTAAGTTAACAACTAAACAAACTTATCAGTGTTGTGTGTGGACATTATCCAGTGAGTAACCATCAGTGTTGTCACTGCAGAGCCTGTTTAGGTCAGATCATAGCTCTGTTGTTTGTTATATTTCTCTCTTTAATAATTAGGATGACAAAGTTATTAAAGTACTATTGACACACAAACACTGCAGTTGTGTAAATGTTGAATGGCTCATTGCAAAACTATGGTTATTAATATGCTGCTGTAAGAGCCTCCTACTCATCTGGAAGGCTTTCCACCAGATTTTGGGTCCTGGCTGCAGGGATTTAGTCACAGCAGCATTAGTGAGGTCTGACACTGATGCTGTGTGATAAGGCCTGGCTCAGACTGTTCCAGTTCATCCTGTAGATGTTGGATTGGGTTGAGGTCAAGGTTATGTGCAGACCAGTCCAGTTCTTTCACACCAGAATGTGAAAACCATTAAAACATAGTTTTACGGTCTTTATTAATTCACTTCCTCCTGTGTGTTCATTGTTCATATTTCTGGGTAAATTTGTGTTTATTGTGTAAGTGTGCAGGGTAGCTGTGGCCCCCATTTTTGCCCCGGGTAACCTGGGTTGTTCTAGATGTACTTGTCCTGTTGGGGTTCCTTAGGCCCTGGTTGCCATGGAATTTGGTTTTGTTAGTCTGGTTCCCCTCATGATTTTGGTGAGTGTCTGATCTTCCCTGCAGTGCCAGAACAGGACAAAATGTCCACTTTTCTGCATTAATTTAACCAAGACTAAGTTAACTGTCAGGTGGTTTGTTAAGCCCTACTCACTCAGGTACCTGTACAGGTTAACCTGTGACGTTAACACACCTGGCCCCATGTGGCCCTCCTTTATAGAGACAATATATGAAGTATAATTTGTGCATTGTCATGATACTAATGTTTCTGGTGAATTCCATATCAAGTTAATAGTGAAGTGAGCGTATCCTATTTTAACTCCCCTATAATATTCCTATGATTTCACATACTGTCAGTTAATGGGTTTAATGTGACATACTTTAAATTGCTGCATTGGTGTTTTTTTTTTTCAATTATTATTATTATTCTGAATCTCGTTTCGCCCGTGATCGACATAAAGCCGCGGTTGTTAATATCCTCGTGTCATTGTAAAACTGACGATTGGCTGACAGAAGATGTTTTTATTAAGCTTTGAGATGTGGTGCATAACAACACAAACACTCAGACACACACACACACACACAGCACAGACCTGCTGTTCTCTCTCTCTCGCTCGCTCTCGCTCTCTGCTTACAAAAGCAGTCCACCCACCCACACCGTCTTGGCAGTGAATGAGTTACTGCTGGTGCAGTGTGTGAGCCTGGTGCGCCCCTCCCTGGTTAGACCGCACGCCGCTGGTCGGCTGTCTGCAGACGGATGTTGCCGCATCCCGGCGCGCTGCGCTCCGCCAGCAGGTTGCGTTCCTTTCCAAATGTGCCAAATCTCCTCTGTCCTCCTGTCTCCGCTTGACGCACACGCACCGCGGACGCTCCTCTCCGGGTTCTAGACACACAACTCTCCGGTAAAGTGGTTCATCATCCACAACGGTACGTAAACTGTTTGTGAAATGCACCAACTGATGTGTATTATATCTTTTTCTACTGTTTATTTTCCGTAGTTTTTTTTCTTTCTTTCTTTCTTTTTTTTTTGCGACGGCGGGTTTCTTGAGTGGGACGCTCTGGAGCGACTGCTGCGTATTTTTTGCCCGTTTTTATTCCAAGCTCTGATTTTTCTCTTTCCGCGCAGACGTGACGTTCATCGTCAAACCACTGCGTGTCAATCGGTTTTCTTTTGTGCCTGTTTTTAATAACATCCAACCAAGCATCCAACCTCCAACCTCCGGGAACGGAACGTTTACTTTTATGCGCAGTGTTTTTGATGGCGCGTAATGGGAAGGGAAATGTCTGGGAGAAATTAGGGCATGAGACAGCATAAACTCGTTAAATAATCAGTCCTTTTAAATCTACCTTGACATAAGAAGAGGCATGTAAGGTTCAGTCAGGGGATTTCAGCAAGTCCGGTCTTTATCCAAGTAACGGGATTAATGAAGGTGATAGAACAGTCGGTGTCTGTTTAACCTATTTTCTCTATGAAAATAAACTGTACATGAGCCAGCAGATCAGTAACGAATGTGTATGAGCTTTTACAGAAATAAGCACAACCTGTACTTTTATCAGTGAAATAATTATTAGAAAACTTGACTAAAGATTAGAGTTGCAGGGATGATGTCGTGGTTAGAGGTGGTGTAGAGGTTGTCCTGTAGCTGCAAGGACACAGGTTCGATACCTAAACTGAGCCTTTTTCTGCCCAGTCATTGTGAGTGGATCTGGATAAATATGAGAAATACCTTAGATGCATGTGATGCCAATGAACCCAGTGCCACCCCTACACACCCCCACCCACCCCTTTCAGACATGGGGGGAGGGGGGGGGGGGGAGAAAAACCCCAAAATCTGCTTTAGTTGTGTCATTGCTATGGTTTCCAGTTGGCATGCTGGTAACGTAATGGGATGAAGTCAGTCTCAGACTGTTTTGGTCCAGAGGAGGATAAATGACCGTGCAGGTTCAGACTTGAGTGCGCAAAGACGGAGGGTAGAGAGTGTGTTTGGGTGGGGGTTGTCTGAGGGGGGGCGGGGGCTGTATGTGTTTTGGTCGCAAAACAACCAGCCGTCATTTGTACTCTAAAATAGATAACTGTGTTTCTGATGATTCATTCATGCCGAGAACGTTGCCGTTACTGCTGAAGTTAAACCAGCCCAGTCTGCGTGTTTGCCTGTGTGTGTGTGTGTAGTGGTCTGACGATTGATGCCAAGAAAAGCTGTTATTTTTCAGTATTAGTCAGGTTTCATCCTGTGTTATTGAGTTATCTTTATGTAATAGGCTGCTCTAGTTTCCTGTATGAGCTTCTTGGGACTGCATATTTCCAGTGACTCAGCAAAGGTGGTTCGACCCAGACACTCTGTGTGTGTGTGTGTGTGTGTGTGTGTGTGTGTGTGTGTGTGTGTGTGTGTGTGTGTGTGTGTGTGTGTGTGTGTGTGTGTGTGTGTGTGTGTGTGTTACTGATCTAATTGAGTGTCTGTCTGCATGCAGGATTATTTTGGCTCTGTGATATAAACTGTGATTGTCTGCATGCGTGGCTGTGTCTCCATAATTACTTTGCTGCATACTAATCCCAACTTTAATTTTGGGGGTAAAACTGAGCCATCAACTTCTCTAATCATGTGTCATGAAAGATTTCCTCTGGTGTGCAGCTTTGGTTTTCGCTGGTCAAGGATGCTGCAAATCAGTCCATGACTTGGTTTGTTAAAAAAAGAAAAATCAAGTGCTTGACAGCAGAATATGCAGTAATCATTTTTTTGTGTTAGTTATGGCGTCCTGCGGTTAAATTAGACTCTCTGATGACATGAAAGATGTTTTTGGAGCCAGGGTACTTTAACATTCTGCTTGAGTTAAACTGAGCTAACATGGCCTAGATGAAAGAGCTCTACCACTGTATTAAGCTGTATATATGTGTGTGTGTGTCTGTGTGTTGTGCTTTCCATGGATTTATGGGAGCAGGGTTTTGTCCATTTTACAATTTGTACTAAAATAGAGTGTTTCTGTTAATTTGCTCTTGTATTGGTGGAGACAAATTTGATGCTTCCTAAACCACAGTCTGGGCCCTTGGCATGCTGGGAATCCTGAGCACATTTTTCTTTGCCAAACTACAGTAAAAATCTAGCCTTACTATTAGGCCTGCCAGTGAATCAGCTGTTACCAGCTCAGCAAACATTTCTGAGTCTGAGTCACAGTTTGACATTTATTGCTTCCCATCTCATTGTCAATATGTTGTACATGTTAAAGAAACAGACTTAGAGCAGCAGTATTCAAATCCCCGGGGGCGGTGACACCCTGTGCCTCTTCATTAACAGTCACTGCTGAAGTACCACGAAGCAAGGCAGCTCAGGAGTGACGTGCACTTAGCCCAGCTGCTCGGCCTGGCAGTGAATCAACAGTTAGTAGTTGCACTGAGAGTGCTGAGTCACTTTTTGACATTTGATTCCCACGATTTAGTCCTCACATCCCACACTGACTCTACATAAATGCAAAGCATCTACATGAACTATAAAAAGTACTGTGGAAACCAACAGCTGTGAATGACTTTAGTTTTCTACCTGTTTTCTTTTGAAGCTGATTGGTCCAGCAGATTTACTAGTCTTTTATCATAAAACAGAAAGTCATTAATAAATCCTCTGGGGTCTCTTTGATTATAGAAAATGTCAGTTAATGGGGATGGAGTTCTGAATCAGATACGGTTTTGATAACCCTGGAGGGAGTGCTAACGCTGGCACAGTGTTTAGACATCAACTAGTGTTCCAGTTAATCGAGCAGCTGCAGCGTAAAGGTTAGAACAGGTTTAAAACCACAAAATGTAAATCTCAGCGGAGAAGGAAAAGAAATGAATGAGTAGCTGTTGTGTTTCATCAGCATCTACAGATGAAATGCCACTGAGCCTCGAATTCACATCTGAGCTGCTGAGAGGAGTTACTGGTTATTAATTTATTACACTGTTCACTTGAAAGTCTAAACATGATACTGTTGTAAAAGAGCTTGTGTACACAAGGGCTTAAAGCCGAAACATGGTAGCACCATTTTCATGTTTTCTAGAACAGTTTTTTAAAAGATGAACGTCATCAAAAAAGTCTTACGATGTAATGTGGAGGCATCACAGCAATGAAATTACAGCCATTTCAGGAAAATGTGTAAAATTAAAGTTTAACTTTGGGCGAATGTCCTTTAAAAACTCAAATGAATGTTTCTCACTATAAAAAAAGCTCTGAGATGAGATGCAGAGGACCAATAATAACGGATGATAATATGATAATTTTAATTGATTGCTTAGGGAGACCCATCTTTTTTCTTTGCTAAGAGGTAAAAGGTCATGTTTGATCAACTGATCGACTAATCGTTTCAGCTGCAGTGTGGATCATACCTGGGAGCAAAACTGGTTAACTATTTTAGGAAAACTGGCAGGTCAGTTAATCAGGTGATCTGAATATCCATTAATTCAAGCCCACTGGTGATTACCTCAGTTATTATTTGTGTATAATTTGCTTCAACAGTCTCAGCTGCATGTTTTCAAATCACTAACTCTTACCTACTCGAAAAGGTGCTTATTTGTTAAGCTGCAAGGATTTGGGATTTCGATGGAGACAATGAATGGCGCTCGCTCTCAGATTAGCCACTGGCCAGCTTAACACAGCCGAGGGGAGGTGGATCACATGATAGGGCAGACACCACATTTAGATAAAGTTCATTGATTCGAAGTCACACTCACAGACACACAAAGTCACAGCTTTACGCAAGTACAACATACACACACCTCTGTCCCATTTGTAATGTCTCTAAATGGCTTAAGCACCGATCATTATAAGGCACCCCAAAGCCCTCATGATTCTCGCAGGACTTGGCAGAGCCTGAGATGCAGACCACTGTGATCGTTGACATACTTCATTACGCCGTCTTATTAAAGTATTAACCGTCTTATGTCACAGGGTAAATGCTCGAATGGGAACATTAGATGGCTTTCTAATTAGTGACCGACTTGATTATGTAAATGCAGTTGGAGAGCAGTGCTTGAAATCGGCTTGAACCAGCTTCTTTTGTGTACCAGCTGGACCTTGAGCCGTCCATTTGGGTTGGGGAGTTGTGGAAAAAGATCTGCTGTTAGTAGGGAAAAAAAATATTCATTCATTTCAGCATTAAAGTCCAGCGATCTGCAACTACTTGAAACTTTTGTTTTTTCCCCAATCATACGTCTCACAAAGTCCAGTTGCCATTATCGGGTCTCCACAGGCCCCAGCAGGCTAGTCGAGTTGTTAGAAACAGAGACTTGCAGCAGTGAAGTCGTGGCCTTGATGCCGACTTCCATCAACAGCAGCATTTTCTTTGGAGGGGACCAACACTGAGCCCCTACCTGCTCAGTTCTGATAAGAGCATCAGCTCAATGATAAATGCTGTTGAAAAACACTGAGTGTGTTGGAAAGGGAGAACATTACAAAGCCAATCCAGGAAAACGGGAATCATTATGCTGCTGGCTCATTGCCTTGAGAAAACCTGTCTGCAAATCAGTGTAGTCTGTGTCCAAAATAAACTTTTTGGCTCATCCAAGTGTGGTTGGCAAGTAGCACCAGCTACTTAAACGTTATTTTTATTTTTAGTTATTTAGATATTTTAGTTGTGTTTTTTTTCCCTAAAATGTTTTTTTTGCCTATATACATGTCATTCTAAGCATTTCAGTGCTGTTACTTAGAATCAGCTTCCATGTGAAACATGAAGAGATAAGACTATTAGAGATTTAACTTAAAAGTTGCTCAGGACATTTATTTGTCTTGTACATGTTTTTGATGCTGTGTTGTCAACTTGCCATGTGGAAGTAGTGTATCAAACAGTGGTCCACCACTTTGGTGAAAGAGTGAAATATCTTAGGAGCTGTTTGATGGATTGTTGTGAAATTTTGTGCAGACATTCATGGTCCCCACACGATGAATCCTAATGACTTTGGATTCATTGACTTTTCCTCTTTTACCACCGTGAGGTGACATTTGTGGTTTTGGTACAGATATTTATGTCCTCCACGGGTTGAATCGTAACAACATTGGTTATCAGTACTTTGATTTATGACCAAATACTGTACCTGCAAAACTAATGACATTCTCATCAGCCTCAGCTGTGCTTTGTGTTTCTTAGCAAATGTTAGAATGCCAACATGTTAAATCAAGATGGTGAACATGGTAAACACCTGCTAAACATTAACAGGTAATTGGCATTGTGAGTTTGTTAGCATGCTGACATCAGCATTTAGCTCAAAGCAAAGCTGTGACCTAAGTACAGCTTCACAGAGTCGATAACATGGCCGTAGACTCTGAGTCCCGCTGCTACAGAACCGTTGTTTTGCTCTGATTTCCGTGGCTCACAGTCAGAGAGCATGTGCAGTGGTCAGCATAGACGAAGAAAATGCAAAGACTGTAGGTATTCAAAAGTTACAGACATACTGTAGCTGTCCTTCGAGGAGTTCTGGTGTTAGGTCTTTTAGAAGTGGATCACATAAGGGCAGAATGCATTCTAGACCTTCCGCTGCTGTTGTGTCACCCCACCTCAGCCGACCTGCCCAAAATTCTTTTTAGGTTTCAGTGGAGAGTTTTAATGTCCCATTTTTCACTGCTGTATCAGAGATAACACCGAGTGCTGCACTTGTATATTTGGAGGACATGAAAATTGGCATTAACACAAGGAACATCTTTACAAAGCAGTGTCTTAAAGTCAAAAATATATGTATATACTTTCACTGCAGTTTCACAAAGCCTCACTGGTTAGACCCTTGTGAGGCTGATCTCTATCTAAGCAACAGCGGCTCGGTAACCACTGCGTAATTTGTCACAATACAGTTAATCCTACCTCCTGATCTTTATGTACAGTAAAGAAGTGCTAGTTACATAAATACGAACATCCATTGTCGTTGCATAAAACATAAAGGTCTGTATATTATTTCTGCATCTAAAAACCCTGGGTAGAGTTAACAAAACAAAGGAGGGGATCAGAGAGGACGGGTACTGAGCCGAGAGTCTCGGGACTCGTCGACAACAATGGAGAGAAAAGAGGGGAGGTTCTGGCTCGGAGAATGCAGCAGTGAGCAGTCTTTGCAGTGCTTCGCGCCTCCCTGTTTGCTCTGCTGCTTTAGCCAGCTCTTCCTGCTGCTAGTGTGTGTGTGTGTGTGTGTGAGAGAGAGAGAGAGAGATAATGTACAGAGATGCAGAAAATAGCCATGCTGCGCTTCTGTTATACTAATGTAAAAAGAGACTCTTTCGACTCAAAACACAGACCAATGCGACGAACCGATCTGCCCCTCCCTCCGCTCCCCAAATACCCACTGCTGAGATTAGAGTCCCTGTTTTTCTGAGGAAAATATAGTCTCAAGGTACAGAAGCTGTTCAGACACAGTCTCTGTCTCCCTGTTCGGTTTATGTCTCTGCTTCATTGTGCTTGACGAGCCCTTAGTCCTTCTCTACCGGAGCTCTCCCTTTGTCGTTTTTAACTACGTAAATATCTCGTTTTTTATTTTTTCTATCTCTGCAGCCATGCAACCCACATACCATGGTTCTTAAACACTCAGCCACCAACCAGCAGATCCAAATCAAGGATGGACAGAGTTAGAAACCAATCTCAGTTTCTCTCTTCTTCTTTATGCACCCTGGGGCTTATAGAGCAGAAATAGAGAGGGATAGATATGTGAACTGAAATAGAGTAAAGAACACCATTATGCAGCCTTTTTGAGATGGAGAGCAAGAAGAAGAAAGAAAAGGTCTGAATGACAAAGCAAGAAAGAGAGAGGAAGAAAGGAGTTGCATTGGTATGACAGAGTGAGAGACAGAGTGAGAAAAAGAAATAGGAATAAACGAGAGTCTGAATAAGAGCGAATTTCAGAGGGACAATGAATGACACAGACGGATGGAGAGACAAATAGGACAGGACAAAGAGAGAGACAGAGTATTCACACCGCAGAAAGTCAATTCATGCTGATGGCAGCCATATTGGGCCGGAGTGTGGACGTGATGCCTCAGTGTCTACCGTCGTTTCCCTCTGATGGTGCAGAGCAGCAGTAAACATTGATCCCTCCATCAGGGGCTGTTCCCAGAGGCCCCAACCTCCATCCCCGTGTCCACTCTGATCTGCTGACAGAAATGTGTCTGACACACCCAGGCTCCGAGGGGATCGACCTCAGCAGAGCCATCGGTGTATGGGCAGCGCGAGTGTAACCTTTTATTATTTTCACCTTCAGCTTTGTCACACCTTAAAGGAAAATCCACACTGACACAAACCCTTTTCCCTTTTTCAAGCAGCTTTTTGCAACATATGCTGCGTTACCTACACTGTTCATCACAGTTCATAGACCATGTTCACCTTTGACCTGTCATACCTTTATGCCGTTATACCTCAGATCTGTTAGGATATTCTTGGAAATGTAGGAAAATGCTTAGAAAGATGTAAACAGTGGAGGCTGTGGGGTGAAGTGAAGTAAATCACAACACCTCATGATAAACTGAAGTAAACTGAGAATTTAAGAGACAAATCAGCTTCATGTTTGAGTTTGTTTCTTCAGATCTGGACTGAAGTTCTGTTGATTCAGGTTCCTTTAGAACGTTGTTTTACTGGTTCTTTAGACAAAACCTGGACAAGACACACTGTCGATGTGTAAAATGAAGCTTAACCTGAGGACCTGTGTGTTGCTGAACATAGCAGGTTTAAATGTGTGCTGCGACCAGGAGATGCAAATGAGCAGGGAGACAATAACTAATGAGGGGCCAGTGTCCATGGTAACCTGTCCTTCACTTAACCCTGTTGTAATGTGAACTTCTCTGGTTTGCTGTGTGCCTTTATAAAGACATCTTTATATTAGTTTCAGTTTCATATAAGTGGCGTGCATCTGTTTCAGAAGACTGTGCTACAGTTACAAAAAGCATCTTATTAGAGTATTTTATTAAAGTATTTTGCACACAAAAGTCTTAGAGTAGCTTAGGTCTTTATTAGTGGTCTTTATTAGTGGGTTTTTCGTCAGAGGTTGACATTTTTCAAATATTGGATGATTAATTTTGCAATTTAAATCTTTCAAATCCTCCTGCAGTCTCCTAAACCTGCAAACAGAACAGCCGACTGAAAAACATCCACCATGCCAAGCTGGAAAAGTCCTGAAGAAAGGCCTGTGTGTACGTAGATCCAAATCTATGAGAAGCTGAGCCCAGAAGGAAACTGGAACACACAGCTTTTTTTTTTCGCTTTTTTTTTTTTTTTTATTATTACTTTGAATTGAATGCAGCCAATAAATAATAGTGAAAGCACAGGCTGCATGTTCCAGTTTCCTTTTCAGCTTGACTAAGTCTTAGACTTGGATCTACGTCAGTTTGTCCTTCTCCGAGAGCCTTGACTGCAAGATACAGTGCCATATAATCACTGTATGTTCATTCAGTTAAAGAAGCTTCTGTTCATGTTAGACTGGATCAGCATCCAAGTCACCCTGCATCCAAAGCCACGTATCTATGAGGCTGTTGTTTCTGATAAGCTGTTATTACCAAGCGAGCAGCCAGTAACTTGAGCCCGCACGCTGGCGGTTTTAAAACCACCTTAAGCTGAGAGTAAATCCCTGAGGGCCAGTGCCTCTCACCCAGGAGCCGCTGCAGAAAAAAGCTCCAAACAAATAGCAGTCTATCTGCAGCCAATTTAACAGCCTGTGACTTCTGAATGGCATTTTCTTTCACCTCTCCATACCAATTTTCTCTTCCCACAGATTGTGATTTCTCTCGAGTCCTCGAAGTCTTCTTTGTCGGGGGGGGGGTAAAGCTTCTCCTCGGCATTCTCCACCTCTTTGGGTCGTCCCACCTCGAGGGATTGAATATCTTGTCATTGTGTGAGGGAAGGTCACGTCAACAGTTATTTTTCATAACTGTCTTCTCCCTCTCTTGTATGTGCCTGACCCAGAGACCCTGTCTCGTGTCCGTCATCGTGATGAATGGGACGTCCCTGCTCGTCAACGTATTGCTGACAGCCCGTTTGTAATCATTGTGCCTCACTCCTGACACCGCAAGACTTCAGGGATGAAAATGAGGAATGTCCTGTTGTAAAAAGACGTGGGCATGTAGCATATGTGTGTGTGGGTGTGTGATGCAGCATATGTTTATGTCAGACTGCTTCATTGTGGAAGTGCAACACACAAATTTCATAAAATAAAACAGATGCTAAACTTTCTGTTAAGATACAGAACATTTGTCTGTATATATACTCTGTGTTTTGCCTGGTGAAGACCTCTGCAGGTCAAAACATTACACTACTAAAAACTTAATAAGAACATTCCCTTTAATAGGAAAGTGTTCAAATTCTGCATTGGAGCTGAAAATATGTTTTTATAATTACACTTCAAAATAAAAGTTTAAAAGTTATACCGCCCATGTTTTAGTACAACGTTACACACTGCCACACAAGCTCATTTAGGGCAAATAATGCAGACATGTCTGAATGTGACTTCTTGTTCTAGATACCGCTGGAAGACAAAAGGCCCATTACTACAGGTATTTATACTGCTGGACAGCGTGGGGAGATGTTTGTGGTGGCCTTAAAAAGATGGTCTGACACATTTTAGTGTGATGTTTTGGCAGCATGAAGCGTAGTGTGTGTGTGTGTGTGTGTGTGTGTTTGAATTTAGACTGCTTTCAGCTCCTCTTTGGGTGGGACGGTAGGAGGAGTACTGGGGGAGCAGTGATGTCATAGTTGGCTCGATGTGGACCGAACTCTAAGAGACAATGACACTTTGCCAATGTCCTCCTGCTGCCCTTTTCTAGCAGCAGCTCTCGCTGCATTTTCATGCCTGTCCTCACTCTCACGGTGGTCGGTCGGCCTGTCGGTCGGTTTGTTTCTCTCACTTTCACTCTGATTACATTCTCTTCTACTCCTATAAAGTTTATCCTGAAGATCTTTCAGCAAACCAGCTTATTTAACAAATAAATGGGCAAATGTTACCGTAAGTCCATCAACAAACATGGCAGTTTCAAAGTTTTAATCTAAAGCTTATTGTGTGTAGGTTTATGTGTTTAAACCAAGCTGCCTAATAAATAACACATAGATTCTTCATTATTTATCCATACAGTGTTGTTCTGTCTGGTCTTAGCTTAATGTGCTATTTTCAGAATTTAATTGGTCATGTGGTTATTCAGGTATGTGTTTTTGTGTTCTCTTTTGGTATAAATAACATTTGAAAACCTACACCTCTGTAGCAAGATTAGACTAATAGTAAGAAGTCTAGCTTGACTGATTCTGGATTTTAGGCCATATTGAAATTTATGTTTGGGAGTTTAAAAATAAATTTGGTTATTAAAGAATAGACACAAATATGTGAACTCAGTGGGACATTTTATAGTTTAAGCTTGTCAGTGCGCTCTGGTGGACACTCTTTCTAAACTACATTAAAGATATCTTTAGCATGTTTTTAGTCACATTTCTGTATTCCTGATATATCTGTGAGAAGGCAACAAATGGACTAGAAAACAGTCACATTTGCAGATAATGCATCAGCAACTTCTGCACAAATCTGTTGCTATCAGACGTTAGTGTTCACTTGAATGCCTGTGTGTGCAAGTGTGTGTGTGTGTGTGTATATGGAGAGAAGTGTGGGGCATCACCATGGCAGTCTGCAGCAACAAAGACTGAATAATAGACTTGCAAAAGGAGCTCAGAGGCCCTTCAAGGAATGGCACGAAAAGGACTAGACTGAGATGGCTGGTATTATGGAAGCTGAACTAGCTCTGGATAAGTCTGGCCTTAAACACTGTGAAACTTACATACTGAAATACCAAAGAGCTGTGACTCTTCCATCGACAGCTCCTTGCCCTCTGTCTGCTCCTCTTATTCCCATTGATTTCTTCTTTTAAAGTGTCAGACATGATGATAATTGTGAGCCAGTACTTCAGTCCTGTGTTAAATCAGGTGAAAGGTTTCTCTGAAAAGACTGGACAAGTTAGTAAAGAACTTGGCAGTCATCTCATCTCCTTCATTCATGTGGTAATGGCTCAGTGACTCATGTGCTGATAATGAGTTGGAGCTATTTAATAACCCAGTTTAAAGTAAGTGAGGACAGTGATTTGAACCAAATCGTTTTTGCTTTGTTTTTAATTAAACAATATTTTATCACAGTCGCCTTATAGCTTTTGAGGGTAATGAGGGATCAGGCAAAGTGACAACACTGATTTGTTGTAACATAGGCATGTACCAGTAGTGGAGGAAGTACTCAAATCCTTTACCAAAATAAAAGTACTAAGATCACACTGCAGTAAATCTGTGTTACAAGCAAAAGTCCTGAACTGAAAATGTTACTAAAGGAAAAGTATATAGAAAAAGCACACCCTTGTGACAGTTACAGTATTATATATTATATTATATTTTTTAATTAGATTAAATGTATGAGTAAAATGTTACTGTTGTACTGTAGCTGGTTGAGGTGGAGGTTATTTCTAATCTTTTCATATAGGACTGCGAATAATAATTATTTCCACTATGGACAAATCTGCCTCAAAAATGGAACTAACCAAACCAAAACTAGACGAAGGTTCAGGGTTAATAACTGGATAATCTAAGCACACCTGTAGCTTTAGTTGTTGGCTTTAATCAGTGACTCAGAGAAGAGAAGCAAGCCTTTGCAGTCCCCTTCCAAACTGAAATAAATAAATAAATTAAAGCATTTAAACTTTTATAGGGTTACATTCATCAGGTGTTTGTTGGATGTTGATGAGATTCTCATGTGTCCTACTTTCAAAGTGCCTGATTATGGCGCAGTTTGCTGCAGATTCGTGGCTCACTGTTGGCCCAAAGCGAACCATTTATACCAACGCTATCACCATTCTGGCATTAGCACAGGCATAATTTATCAGCAACAATATGCCATGGTATTAATTCAGAAGAATTCAGTCAAAACCCACCACTGATGGTTTTGTGTACATATTTAAGCTGTGAAGTTTTTTTTTTTTCTTTAAAGATAAGATACACTTCAGCCGATTCCTGTGAGGAAATTTGAAGGATTTGCAGGGATTTGGATGTCCACTGCAGTCACTCCTTAAACCAACACTGTGTTCCTGACTCTACAGGACGCCACTATAAAGGATTTTAAGTAGAAGCTGATATTTTGAAATCAGCAAGTGCTTACAAATATATGAATATTGTCTTTAGTTTTTAGTTTTAGAGATGGTTGTATATTAAATGTACTTTGGCAAATTCTTTGCTTTTATTTTTTATATTATATGTGGAACATTGAACCATTTATTGAAATTTTTGATGGCTATGTCATTGTCATTGATTTGTTTATGTTGTAATAAGATCAGCTGCTTTCTTTTAACTAGGCTTCATATATTAAGGAAGGAAGGAAGGAAGGTAGGAAGGAAGGAAGATTAGCAAATGCTATGCCATTAGGTTTAGGAAGTTTTGGACAATACCTATCATTTCATTTGACCAGTTTAAATGGATATATACTGTGCTTTTTGCTTTTCCTAGAGAAACTTACCAGCTGGTTGTTACTGGCATAAAGGCTTTAACTGGCTTAGCAGCCCAATCATTCAGTGCTGCCAAATCACAGGACCAGGATTAGCATCAGGGTCTAAGACTCTGGCTTCCTGTTGCTGTTGTGAACCAATGACAGTGATTCGGTGGTTCAAGAAGTAAGTTTGAATCCTGGAGATTACTTCTTCACATCCTTGGTAAAATTGGGATACATGTCATTACCGTGGCATGTATCCCGTCTTCAGCTGGCGAGGGTTAATTACAGTGGCTAAGGCGGTTGTAATTAATCAATTATGTACTTAATTACAGTAAACAGCAGGTAGTAAGCATGGCATATATTTGACTGTTCATTTAGATAAGACAAATGATACAATGCCATTACCTGACAGTAATTATGTTCATCAGAATACCAGTGAAAACACTGGGAGTAAGTTGACATATTTCAGAGTTAGAGGACTTGCCTTTCAGTGGCCTGCACTGCAGACTGCAACAGTGACTCAGCAGCCACTTGAAGCTTGTAGACACAAACAAATGGTTCGACGTGTAGTTTTGATGCATGGCTTTTACTGCCGGGTGACAATGCAGTCCTGAAATGAGCGTGGAGACAGTCGAGTCTGTGCTGGCTTCTTTAATTTTCCAACCCACTTCACACCACTTTATCTCTAAGCTCCAGCAATATTCCAGAGTTCTGGGGAAGGAATGAGCTCACATTAGGCAAATGAGATTAAAAACAGGGTAATAACTTTTTGATGTCAGCTTCAATCAACCTCCGTTGATCTGATGTGTGTATGAGGATGAAGCCTGAGGCGTCAGTTCAGCTTCATTAACTCACTTGTTACTTAACTTTACTTGATTTACTTTTAACAGAAAACATGGCCAGAGTTACAGCAAGAGCATATTTAGAAGACCTGCAACTACAAAATATTTTTATTTTATTTTCAGATAATCAATGCATTTACAGTATAATAGAAGAAACAGTCAGTTTAGAGTTTAGTAAATTAATCTGCAACTTTTAAGGATAAATGTAAAATCCACTGGTTACAGCTTCTGAAATGTGAATTTTTGCTGTTTTTTTGGTGTTTTACAGGAGTAAATTAAATATCTTTGGATTTTGGCCTAAACAATTTATCGACTAATTGAGACGCTTCATGATCCTTTTTAAAACGGTGGCGTGAACATGATCCTTGATATTTCTCCAGCCATACTCCCACTCCTGGGAGGCCGACCCCTTCCCAGATAAAAAACAAGCAACCAAAATAAAAATGGACGCCTGACACAATTTCCTAAGCTTCTGGTGTTATCTTAAACTGAGGAATGTTTGGATTTATTATCAAAACAGTTGCCGATTTTCTGTTGGTTGACAACTTGGTAAATCAGTTTGTTTTTTCGACTCCAGTTGGTTGTCATGTGGTACACCATTGCTTTCTTTTTGTTCCCCTTCAGGGGACTGTCGCGTCTTTGGGGTGTACCAGCAGAGATCCTTGGGTGTTAAATGGTTTTTAGTCGGTGTTGACACCCTGTGACTTGAAAATTGTGTTTAGATGTTATGATGACAGCTCAGCCACACCAGCTAAGCCACAGAGATGCTGATCCTGTTCCCTCAGGTCAGGAGTACAGATACATTTCTTTTGTTGGTTTGTGAATTTGTTTTATTCCATAAAATGTCAAAAATAATATCAAATGCTCATCACACGCGCACACAAGTCCAAACATTCAAAGAGCCAAAGATTTTATTTTATTATTAAAAAATTATGAGAAAACCAAGCAAATCATTGCATATATGCTCAGTTATTAAATTTCATTTATTAATTTTTCTTCCACAGTATCTGTATTGAAAGTCTCAATAGGCAGTGCCAAAAAGTTTGAAAAATTATTTAAGTATCTCTCAGAGTTGATAATAAGTAATTACGCATGCTCCAACATTAAACATCAGCGTTTGTTTGTTTGGTTTTTTTTTGCAGTCATCTAGGCTCGAAATCTGCCTCACCAACAGTCAGCCTTTTGACCATGTGTGCATCTGTGTGAATCTGTCAGCCTCATTGGTTTTAGAACGGGATGTCGGCTGTCTGTCTTGCTTTACATTAGAATGATGACTTTTATGTTTGAAATAGAATCTGTCCTTGGAAAACGAATCATTTTCAGCTTTGTACTTTATGGCCTCTTGCTGAAACTAAGGCACTGATCACCTGCTGATCATTGTTCAACATCAGCTCAGAACCATCGCCCAGTTTATAGTTTGCTCTATACTTAAAATACATTATATTAAAAACAACATTTTAATGGGAATCGCTCCCTGCAGTTTGATTTTTGGTGAACATTGACTCAACTATATACTTTATTTCTTTAGAGTCTGTCTCCTTAGCAGTACAGTAGGTCCTCCTTGATTTTTTTTTTTTTTTTAAATTTTACCTGCAGTCTTCAAATTCCTTGAACCCTCCTCTCACCACCCCCCTGCCACCGTAAATGTGGAACATGCTATCTGGAGCAGTGCAGTGGCTGGGCCTCGGTCGATCACTGCTCCGTTTTAGTCGCCTTTAAACAGAGCGTTCTCGTTTGGGAGTTTCAGACATGGATATTTATATCAAGCAGGTCAGCTGAGGAAGAGCCGGAACGAGCAGAAACACTAAGTTCTGTCTGACAAACGACCTTCCCTCCTCTGGGCCTGGCAGTTATGAACACAGTCGTTCAAAGACCGAGTGAAGAGTTCATCTCCCCGAGATCCTTTAGTCAACCGACAGAAACAGGGCAGATGACACACAATGTCTACTCTCCCACCAAAGTTATTTCTGTCAAGAAAGTGGATCATTGCAGACGTGTGATCTCGCTTAACGCAGATGGCCTGCTGGATCAAACATTACTGAAGCCTTCTTTGGACCGTTTGACTTCACAAGGGATTTTTTTTTTTTGGATCAGACCAGGTGCTAGGACAGTGACTGGTCCAGTTCACATTTAAGGCTCATACAGTATGTCTGTATTAGGAAGATTTGCTTGCACTGAAGAATGGCATACATTACAGATAGAAGAACTAGAATACATGTACAATTAGTCAGAAAGTTAATTAGGTTTATTACCATGTAATGCCATGTGGCATAAAGAGGCACCACTTCTGATGTATGTCATACATCAGAAATATAACAAGACATCTTCTGGTAACACATATACATATGTGAATATAAAAATATCCACAATTACATTATATGTTGGTCTATATAGTTTAAAATAGTATGTTTATGTGTAAAATTTCAAATTTTGATTGTCAATTAGCAGAAAAAAGACAAGAAATGCAGTTTGCTCCTCAAATGACAGGCTTTAAATCGGTTTCTCCCTGTTTATTTCACTAAACAAAGTTTTGCATGGTTTCCAGTGAAAAGGACAATACAAAACAAAATGAATCTAATTTTCTATCACTGATAAGGCAAAAAAAAAAATGTGGTTTTCTTCTTCCACTTTTAATATTGAGTGGTAAAATATTAGATCTTAGCTGTTTAATTAAAATATTAAAGAGTCTGAACACTCCTCTTACAAATATAACTGAGCCTGACTGAGACTTTTCCCTGGTTTATAATATAAGTTTTATCTCTTAACAAATAAAATATATAACAATATATATTTTATTTGTTAAGAGATAAATAAATAAATAAAATATATAACAATATTACATCTTATTGTTGGCATCTGCATATAAGTCAACTGATAAACTAAAAGAAGTTGCAGTACAGAGATGCCAAGGTAGTCAGGTAGTTTAGAAACAGTGTCACCTTTGTTTGTTTGTAAAATGTCTCAGTCTTGGTCCAAATTCTTAAATGACCCAATTGAAGCAATCCTTATGAAACTGATGAATTGCTAGACTCTTATATTTATTCCTTCATTAGGGAAAAAGTTTTCTCTTTCTATTTTCAGCCCTCTCTCAACATGATGTCTTTTTTTTTCTTAAAGCAAAGAATCACAGGATTTCTGGCTCTGACACCTCCTGACTGACTGTTGACAAATACTAAAAATCCACAAATTTAGCCTCTAGTTGCAGAAGGAGGTTGAGTCTTTTAATCCCAAATTCAGTTGCTGTGTCTTTTGTCGTGGACTGAGCGAGCTGCAGAAATGTGTCACAGTGATAAGCTAATGAAATGCACCGTTTTGGTGTTCAGAATCACAGGCATATTACCGAGCTACAGAGCCAACACGTGATAAAAAGCTAAGAGTACTTAAGACTGATTGAGCTGAAAATGAAAGCAGGGAGCCTGCAACAGCAGTGAAGCCTGTGCAGAACTTAGATGGGCTTTAAAATAGTCTAAGTAGAAATTATCAACCAATATGAATATTTTCATAAGTCTCCTTTTTTTTTAACTGAGATTCTCAAACTGCCTTTGGCTGCATGTCACTTCATGTGATAGGATGATGCTCCTTCTTCCCTGCCTGGGATGCCAGTGAAGGAAAGCCACAGGGATGAATAGTTGAGGGCAACTTGGCTGAACATCGCACTCTTCAAAAGGACTGTTTAAACAAACACACTGAAGCTTAGGAACAGAAGCTGGCCTGGCCTGCCCGCGGATGCCTCAGCTTCACACTGTTTGTACCTCAGTGGATGCATTGTGACCCTGAAGGCTGACTCACTTCACTGGGTTGTAATTTCCAGTAACAGCCTTGTTATTTATTGCATTTTGCAGAGCACAGGGTTAAGAGACTAATATGACGATGGATGTTTGTCATGAATACCACACACGTGTTAGCTCTCTTACCCAGCAGAGACACTTGACTGTTATTTATCAGAGAAAAAAAAAGATATGCACTGTTGTGCCACAGTTACTTGTTTGAAATTGGAAAAACGTAATAGCTTGGAAAGAACTCAACTGACTCAGGTTTCTGTTGATTAAGCGCATTATATTGTTTTGTTTTGTTTTACTGTTTACTTCTCCTGGCCTTTCCTGGCTTTGAGGACACAGGCGGAAAAAGGCTGACATGCTGGTGTGTGGACATATGGGAGGTGAAGATGTGTTTAATCAAGGCATGTCTGACGCACTGCAGATATTCCCACCTTAAGTCACTGAAATATCCATCAGTCTTTCCATTTGACAGCTTTCTTTAGACTGAGCACATTCATCATTTTGTAAAGAAGAAACTTTCGCGATGCTTGCACATAAATTTGACGTTTGTCAGTGCCCCATGCAGAGAGATAGATGTTAACATGCACATATGCATTTTTATACAGCAGTCTGCCTCGAGGAATGGAGGAGCTGGTCAGTCCACCGCTTTGGTTCAGACTGAAATTTCTCAGTGTATCTTAGCAACTTGAGTGATGCCCTGACTTTTCCTCAAGCACCACCATAAAGTTGACATTTGTTGTTTGGAGTTAAATGTTTGTATAGTTATTGTATGGATTGTCTCACAGAGCCACTTGTGTGTCTGTAGACTAGAATAAATTCCAGCTCTATTTGTCTTCAAATATCTCCATGGAAATGATTCAAGCATCGCAGCAAATTTAGTTTAGTTTCTACTGCATGTTTACAAGTATGGAAACCTGAGGTGTATTTAGGTTTACGTTGAATGGTCCTGCGTATCATGTGTCACTGCATAAATTAATAGAAACACATACTAAAACAACATATGTGCTTGGGCATGTTGTGTTAAAAAGTAACACAAATACAGTCTGAGACACAGAAACAAGACACCCACATCTGACAACAACCCAACTTTTTTGAACAGCGTATAGCACTGTCGTCTGTGCCCAAAGATCCTGTAAAAAGCACAACTGATAAAAGAGAAAATGAAAATGTAAACATTTCATTGCTGCTGTTCCATCTCCTCAGTAGGAGGGATGACTAAACACAGAGCCTTAACATTCACTTGCCTACAACCATCTCAAATCCTCTGCTGATTTCTCACTTTCTCGCTTTACACGTCTTGTTGTCTCAGTGCAGTCTCAGCAGAACTAAGTAGGTCTTTATTAGAAACTCTTAGAAAGATTATATGACGCTTCTGATGCAGCGAAAGCCTTGTATCATCAGTATCAGCTTTTTCAGAAACACATGAATGATCTTGATTTTTAGCTTAGTAGCTAGTTTGGACCCTTTTTAAACCTGATTTTTAAAAGAGTTCATTAACCGAACAGGCTGAAAATAGAAACCTGAGGCTCATGTAGTCATACAATAGTAGCATGTTACATAATATTTTGTATGAAGCTGAATGTTCATTTTATACCTTGCAGTTGTATGGTAAGACCTCATGCACTTCACCATAGACATCAGTAAGGACTGAACTAACGATTATCTGACAATTGATTTTTTCAGTTGTTCATTAAATCTTTTTGTCCATAACACCAGAGAATAGTGAAAAATGCCTGTTATGATTTTCCACAAACTCTGGCGACATCTTCAGATATCCTGCTTTGTCCAACCCACAGTCCAAAATCCAAAGATATTCAGTTTAATAATAATTCACAAAGTGCCATGAAGAACAATGGTCTGAACCTGAGTTACACATCATTTAAAAACAAAGTATTAAAGGACCTTTGTGGAGTCACCTCCACAGATTGCCGTTCATTAGCTGTGTTTGGGAGGGAAAGTGAACCTGATCGGAGAGACCTCCAGCCTGCAGTGGCAGTGACAGTCCTCTCAGGCGCCCTGCATTGTTGGTGTTCTCTGACTCGCCCGGGGTGATGGGGGGAAAACGGCAGCGTTTCAGACTGACTTAGAGTGTCTTTGTTGTTGTAGTATCACGTTGTACCAGTCTGCAGTGTTAGCGAGCTGTCACCCTGCAGCCTGCCATTTCCAGCAGCAGCTAATGCAGTGTCCTCTCCTCTGTTTCACCTAAGAAAAGAACATCAGGAGGTCAAAGGGAGACACACTGTCCCTCTGGGCTTCATTTTCCTGAAAGTGGATTTACAGATTCATAGCATATCTCTATGCTATGAATCTGTTTCTCCAGTGTCTGTTATTGATGAGGTTTCATCAGTGTTGTGTGTTGCACTTGTCAGCGTTGGAAGTATCAAAGCAAACTTGCAAATCATCCCTCACCCTCGCAGCTTAGTCATCGCGCTGTGAAACCGGACGCGTCTGTGGGCAGATCTGCTGAAGTATCAGATTTTCTCCTGACTGCTGTACCAGCGTGTTCATTTGAACGCCGAAGGGTATCATTCTACATCCATCAACAAAATCCTTCAATCACCTCTCCTCTCCTCCCCTCTCCTCTCTCGCTTCATGCTGGGACTACTTTGGTAAAAAAATCATTGTTTTCTGTCTCACATTAGTGACGGTAACTGCAGTGTGTCTGCAGGATGAAAAAACAAACCCATATGGCTGTCAGTGTGTTGCTATGGTAACATCAACAGAAGCAGCTGCATCCTCTAGTTTTGCTTCAGTGATGCTCTCTGAATGTTTGTTTATATACTGTCATGTGAGTATACATTCACCCTATAGGTTATGCCAACATTGAATTTATTATCTGAACCACTGTCATCCTTTTTCTTCTTTTGATTGTTTTCTTCTTAGTCTTCAGGTTCAGGTTAGGCTCGTTTTTTTTAATACTGTGCCAGTATTGTTACCTTGGATTCTCTGTCTCTGATTTATCGTGGCACTCCTCTTATTGTCTGATCAGCCGTGGTTATTGCCGCTTGTACCCACAAGCCAAGGCGGCTTTAATTAAATACTGCAGCACATTTCATACACAGCACAATTCAGGTTGCATTAAACAATTAAAACAGAATAAGATGAAAAATAAAAACAATTAACAACAAAGTTAAAACAGTAAAATTAATCATTTTAAATTTCAGTATTTTGAAATCAGTGCAGAGATTTGACAGTGGGTGTAGTGTGTCCATATTTCTTTGATTTTACCCATGTTAGCAGTGCGAGTGTCGGCCTCACAGTCTGTCCATCACTGTGGTGACCTTCGGACTTGGTAAAACATCTTAACAGCTGCTGGTTAGATTTTCTTGGTCACTCAATGATGTATTTTAATCATTTTGATGATCCCCTTGACTTTACCTCTAGCGCCACAGGGAGGTTGAAAATAGTGTTTTTGAATAAAATTCCTCCACAACAATTGTGCAGCCATTCATTGAAACTTGCAGTTTTCATGATCTGATTATATTTGGAATCACTGAGAGAGAAAAGAAAAAACTTCTGACTTGTCTTTAAATGAAAATGTCACAGATGAATATTTTCTAGATAAGAGGAAAATGTGGTTGAATATAAAGCGTTTTGATTCAGCTCAGGTTTTATCATCAGTATTATAATGTTAATGCCATTTAGTTCAGGGAAGAATAAGAAATTATAAAGTACAATCATCAACTGAAAGAAGATATTATAGCTGTGATTATCATCTGTAATAGGACAGATACTCATTGACTGTGTCTTCCTGCCTCTCAGATGGTCTAAATGTGCACCTCTCTGATTACCTTATTGATATAGAGAAGCTGAATCATGTCTGCAACGACGTTTTTTTATTTTTCTTTACTGTGTGAAATTTCATTTATCAGTTTCATTCAAACTCTTCTGCATCTTAACTGTTGATAATGCCTCTTTATAATCTGACAGTATACCAGTCCTCCTGCCATCGAAGTATCTGTCACATCCAAGGTCTTTCATGGAAAACACATGTTGACAGCCTAGATCCTTACAAAGACAGTGTATCACTGCAAACTCAGGGGATGCGCTGAAGATCCCGGTGGAGTCAATGAGATCCCCTATTATTAGACCTCTCTAATATTAGAGCCTGCATCTGTGCTGAAACAAAGGGGAATTAAAAGCTTAACATCACCTCTGAATGGAACAAAGTGTTGACGCATAATTATGTTGAATATGCATAAGGATGTATGGAAATGTTCTGTGGAAACTGAATGCATTTTGTGAGATTTCCTTTACTTTTTGTGTGGATTTCTGTGAATTAGTGTTTTTACTCACAGAATTTTCTTTTAATATTTTTGTTACTTGTTTTAAATGGCCTATGTTTCCATCCACTGCCAGAAGTCAAGTTATGGAAAAGCATGAAATCAAATTTAATACGTAAAGTGAGTGGTAAATATTGGTCTCAACTTTGTGTTGTGCTCATGGCTTTAATTTTAAACTTCACCCAGCAGACATCAGTGACCTATTTCCTATTCCAACTTTTGTTCTTGTGTTGATGCACAAGTGGGTGGCCTGTCTCTATATAGTGATTGCCCCACATATGATGCTGAATGCAGTATAGTAAATCTCCCTGACTCAAAGAGGTTTTCCAGATCAGGTCTGGCTGGCATCCAGCAGGATGTCTTCAGGCCAGACAGTTGAGAATCTGGCAACGGTGTCGGTCAACTTGTTTACCTCGTCCGACCTTCATGCCTCATTTGAATTTTAGGCTTCAATGTCTCCACATGAAAGAAGTTAACATAATGTTCTTAATTTTCTCCCGCAGGACAAAGGACTCTCCACCACAGAAGTGATGTCCTAGAGACTGTGGTGCTTGTCAACCCTTCAGAAGACACCGTTGTATCAGAGGTAAGTCAACATATACTGAGGTACGGTTCCCTTCTGGTTGGATGTATGCTTGTGTATCAGTTTACCTGTCAGTTCCCAATAAGGCAGTGTGTTGTTTGCTTAAAGTTTTTCCAATGATACCAAAACAGTTCTTTTTTTTCTGTAGCCCAACCATTAATTGATTTCTGCAATTAATATCAGTGGGATTTTTTTCTACTTGAGAATTTCTTGTACTTGCAACATACCAATACCATTATATGTGTGATCAGCTTATATTGGCCCAGCCAAAAATAATGAGTCGGGCTCTGCCTAATTCCAAGACCTTGCTTAGAGGAATATAAACATTTTTCTGCAAAACCTTTATTGTACAACTTTGCCTGACTAAAACAGAGTCTAAATCTGTCAACATTACGATTTAAAGGATCTATCTGATCTAAGAAAATGAATATAGCCAGGCAAAGTAGTATTGAGATTAGATTCCATATTATTCATATTCCATATTAGATATTCATCATGAAAATCACCCCTTTTCCCAGCTTTGACACAATTAAAGTGCATCCTCTTTTCACAATGACACAGGTATTTGTCTTTCTATCTTGGCAGTGTTCTCTCTCCTTTAACTGTCCTCTGGTGCCCCCCCCCCCCGCCCCCCCTTCCGTGTGTCTCTCTGTCCCAGATCCAGTCTCTAGTCACAGACTCAGCAGGACACAAGCTTCTGGTCTTGAGCGGCCAGAGCTCAGATCACGGTGGCCTTCTTCTTCAAACTGGGGTTTTCACCTACCAGACCTTTTCACGTGTCTTTACTGATCCTGGGGTGAGTCAAATCTGCTGTTCTCTAACAATAACAATCTGATGAAGGTTTTACACTGACCATTCGTACTGTAAATACATGTGTGTTGTTTAAAATACTTGAAAAGTATACATGAAAGGATTGGTACACACTTTGGTACATGTGAGGATTTTTTTTCCCCCATAGTTTGAAGGAGGAGGACTGCACACAGACTTGCTCTTTTCTTCTTATTTATTCAAACAGTATAATGTTAAAACAAAGCACATCATCGCACCATCCATCAGGTGGTTATCTGGATCAGCCTTTGAAATAAGAAGCATTTTGAATCTATAAACTAACTAAACACATTATTGCCACGTGGACTGAGTGGAGGTGTTGCAAGTTATTTTTTACAAGTACAGTACTTCAGGAGTTTGTTTTTTTATTTTATTTGACCACAAGATGGTGCCATAATGAGAAAAGCAAAGGTGGAGAACAATATTCATGCCCGTACTTTCTCAGTTTCCAGTTGAATTGATCATTTTGTTCTTAAAAACAGACTCAAAGAAATTCTGACTATTGCAACACATTTTATTTTTTGTATGTCTTTACAACACAAGTCCATCTCATTTATGCATGCATCCCTAACTAATGTGTCTGGGTGTCTCCTCTGCAGGTCAGTGAATTACTGGGCACAACAGCCCCCAAGCAGCAGGCTACACTTACTGTGTCCTGCCGCGGGGAGGTGGGCTGGAGCTCCCTGGGACAGCAGCAGACCCTACGGGAGTTCCTGGACTACAAACTAAACCCTGAACCTGTTCTCACCAAGATGGAGGGCGTCACCGAGTTCACAGAGTACATCTCTGAGACGGTTGACGTCCCTTCACCCTTTGACCTCCTGGAGCCTCCCACCTCGGGAGGCTTCCTGAAACTGTCCAAGCCATGTTGCTACATCTTTCCTGGCGGACGAGGAGACTCTGCTCTCTTTGCTGTGAATGGCTTCAACATCTTAGTGGACGGAGGTTCTGAACGGAAATCCTGCTTCTGGAAGCTTGTCCGTCACTTGGACCGCATCGACTCGATTCTACTTACACACATCGGCGCAGACAATCTCCCAGGTATCAATGGGCTTCTTCAGAGGAAGATAGCAGAACAAGATGAGGAGCAGTCTCAAGGCTCCACCAACTACAGCGACTGGATGAAGAACCTGATCTCCCCTGAACTAGGTGTGGTCTTCTTCAATGTACCAGAGAAGCTCCGTATGCCAGAATCTAATCTCAAAGTGAAACGCAGCATTGAAGAGGCCTCGCTAACTCTGCAGTACCTCAACAAGCTAGGAATCAAACCAGAGCCTCTCTTTCGAGTGGTCAGCAACACTATTGAGCCCATTACTCTGTTCCACAAGATGGGAGTAGGCAGGTTAGACATGTATATTCTCAACCCTGTAAAAGACAGTAAAGAGATGCAGTTTTTAATGCAGAAGTGGGCCGGAAACAGCAAGGCCAAAACTGGCATTGTGCTGCCCAACGGGAAAGAAGGAGAAATATCTGTGCCGTACCTGACATCAGTTACAGCCTTAGTCGTCTGGCTTCCTGCCAACCCTGCAGAGAAGATCGTCAGAGTGCTGTTTCCTGGGAATGCACCACAAAACAAGATCCTGGAGGGGCTAGAAAAATTAAAGCACCTTGACTTCTTACGATATCCTGTAGCCACACAAAAGGACATAGCCTCGGGAGCTCCTCCCTCTGTTATAAAACAAACCAAGTTAAAACAAAGAACAGATAGCAAAGAGAGTCTGAAGTCCTCCCCGAAGACCACTGCAAAGGCAACAAAGAAGGAAACTGAAGGACAAGATGATGTGTCAGCTGCCACAGAGGCAAAGAGCGACTCTGTGAAGGAAAATATATCTGAGAAAAAAGAGGAGAAAAAGCCTACCAAGACAATAAAATCTAAAACTGATGTGCCAGAAAAGAAAAAGCTTTTGAAAGAAAAATCCTTAAAAAAGCACTCCAAGGAAAGGGTCTCAAAAATGGACGAGAAAAAAGACAAGGAAAAGAAGGAGATCAAGAAAGTAAAGAAAGACGACTCTGCTAAAAAGGATGAGAAGAAAGATGTTAAATCCAAAGAGGACAAAAAGAAGGACGCGTCGAAACCCGAGCTGAGAAAAATGACAAAGCCTGACCTAAAACCACTTACACCAGAGGTCAGGAAGACATTGCATAAAGCTAAAGTGTCAAGTAAATCCAAAACTGGAAAAATCAAAGCAGCAAAGGCTGAACCCAAACCAGAGGAGCCAAAACCTGAAACTATTCAACCTGAACCGATAGAGAATGGAGCTGTCGAGGGCACGTCCGCTCCCTCCACACCTGAGGACCTCACCAAGGATTTTGAAGAACTGAAAGAAGCTGAGGTTGTAGCTGTATCAGCAGAACCACCGGACAGTACTGAAGTTTCATTTGAGCCAACAGCACAAGAAACTTCATCTGATATTCCAGCAGGCACAAAGTCTCCTAAAAAGGAGGTCACAGCCCCAGAACTGAAAGCTGAAGTTGAAGACAAAGACGAGGAAATGACACAAGAAAAAGAACTAGAAGAGGCCCAGAAGTTTGAGGATGAGGGAGCAGCAACTCAGGATGAGGAAGAGGAAGAGGAGGAAGAAGAACCCCCAGCTGCTAAAAAGAAAGCAGAAGAGGAGGAGGAGGAGGAAGATATGGGAATAGGTGAAGAGGAAGATGAATCAAAATGGAAGGAGGCAAAGGACGATGGGCTTGACAGAAAACATGAGATTGAAGAAATGGAGAAGTCAGAAAATCTCTCAGCTAAAGTTGTGGCAAAAGAGGAGGTACAAATGACTCCATCCAAGGAGGAGCAAGAGGAAGAAGAGGAGGAGGAGGAGGCAGTGGAGAAAGCCGAACTAGAGGAGGTGGAAGATTTAGATGTAATAGCAGATGAAGAGATTAAGGTCAAACCTGAAGATGCTGTTGAAGAGCAAATGGTCACTGACAGCAAAACTGCTGAAATCTTGACTACAGCAAAATACGAGGAAGAGGAGGAGGAGGAAGGTTACTTGTCACATGTCGGAGGGGCCACAGCTCCCATAACCTCAGTAGCTCAAGGGGCGGCTGCAGCTGAACCCATCTCCTACATCCAAGACGAAACCATCCCTGGCTACTCTGAGACAGAACAAACCATCTCTGATGAGGAGATCCATGAAGAAGCAGAGGAGAGGATACCACACCTTCAGTATGACGTTGGTGCGTATGACATCTCCGTTCCGGATCAGACCGAATCTTTTGTCAACATTCACGGCATGAGGGAGATGCAAGCTGCAGCCATGACTGAGAAAGGGTTTATCCCAGCTATGCAGGAGCAAGTGTCTGTCTTCACCAACATCATCACTGCTCCTCTGGCAGAAGAGGAGCATGTGTCTTCTGCAACGTCCATCACAGAGTATGACAAGATGTCCTCCTTCCCTACTTCTATTGCTGAGGATCAGTCTGTGGCATCTGTCACAGCAGCTCAGGCAGAGGAACCACCCAAAACCCCTGTTCCCCTGTCAGTCTCACCTGATGCGATACAAGGCAAAGAGCAGCTGCCCTCTACGGGAACTCTCTCACCGCCTTCTTTAGAAGATGACAAGCAAGCCAAATCTCCAACTGATGACATGCAGCTTCCTGTTGCAGAAGTGAAGACAGCGGCTAAAGCTCCTGATGCTCACGATGCAGAGGAGGAGGAAGAAGAAGAAGAGGAGGAAGAAGATCAAACTCCTAATGTTGACATTTCACTTGAAAAACTCCAAGAGAGCTATGCTTCATCCCAAATATTACAGAGTAAAGAGAGAGACATCGAAACTCTTGCTGGCTCAGTGTCTCCTGTTTCCACGTCTGGACAAGACACCAAACCAGAACACCTGCCAGTTGAAGAGGAAAATATAGATGCAGTTGCACCTAAAGAGGTTTCATCTGTTGTGCCTACCAGACCTTTTGGTTCAGACTCAGTAACTTCAGAGAGTGAGGAGCGCTGCTTCAGTCCGGATGATGTCACTGTGAAAATGGCCTCCCCTCCACAGTCTGGACCCTCCAGTGCAGCTCACTCTCCAATTCGTCAGTCACCAGTGGAAGACAAGGTGAAGGTTTTCCCTGATGTGGAATTGCAAAAGCAAGAGGAGCTCCCCCATGAAGTCACTGAAACTGAAGACAAAGCTGAAAAGAAAGACGAGCCAGAAACTGAGACACAAAAAGATGCTGACAAACAGGAAGCAGATCAGCATGAAGCAGAAGTTGCAACATCTCTGGATAAAACATTTGAAAAGGACATAAAAGAGCTTCCACTGATGAAAGAGCCAGAAAAAGACACTTCAGCAGTGCCAAAGGATGAAGGAAAACAGGCAGAAACTGTCCCTGTTGTTGCTGCATCTTTAACAGAAGTTCAGCCACCCACGTTAGGGAGGGATTCCCTCATCCCATCTGGACAACGAGAGGAAGACGGTGACGTTGGGCTCAAAGACAAAGAACCTAAAGTGCCTGTTGCAGGTAAATTTCCAGAGAGGGAGAGTCGTTTCTTAGATGATGATGACGAGAGCAAGAAAGATGATGATGATCATGATGATAAATCTGCAGTTAAAACCGTCAAGGCGGAACAGGAGAAAGAAAAAGACGACACCTCTGATGTCAAAATAATCAAAGATGAACAGAAACAGAAATCTGTCATCGAAGAAGACGTTTCTGCCATTAAGTCCATCACGGATGAGAAAACAGAAAAAGAGGCAGTAAAGGATGATACTTCTGATATTAAACCTGTCAAAGAAGAGCAAATTGCAAAGGACACTGTCACTGTTGATAGAGCCATTAAAGATGAACAGAAAGAGCCTGAAAAAGACCATGCTCCTGAAGTCAAAACCACTAAAGAAGCAGAGATAGAAATTGTTGCTTCTGAGGCCAAACAAATCAAAGACGAGCAGAAGCAGAAAGATACAAAACAAGATGATGAGTTTGACCTTAAAACCAAAGGTGAGGTCAAAGAGATGGAGGTTGGGAAGGATGACGTGTCCGATGTTGAGACTTTGAAAGAGGAGGAGAAGAAAGAGACAGAAAAGGTTGATGTATTTGATATTAGCTCTGTAAAGACTGAAGAGAAAGACATCGAAAAGGTCCTTGCCACTGATATCAAACCTGTTAAAGACGAGATGGAGAAAGAGGCAAAGACGGATATGCCCATTACTGAACCTTCTAAAAGTGAGGAGAAGAAAAAGGAGACAGAAACACCTGACATCAAAGTGATCGAAGATCAGAAAGAGGAGAAAGAGATGGAAAAGGTAGATATTTCTACTATCAAACCCATTACAGATGAGCAGCAAGAAAGGGAGAAAGAGATGGGTGACATCACTGTTTCTAAACTCACCAAAGAAGAAGAAGAAATTACTGGCAAGGATGACACATCTGCTGTAACCATGAAAGAAGACAAAGGGCAAGAGATTTGTAAAGATGCCGTCTCAACCACAGGCCTCACCAAGGTGGAGGAAAAGGATGTAACAGTGAGTAAGGATGAGATTCCTGCTGCCAAGCCAACCCCAGAACAAGAAAAGGAGAAAGAGACAAGTAAAGATGATATCTCAGACACCAAACCTTCCAAGGAGCAGGACAAAGATATGGCAGCGAGCAAGGATGATGCTCAGACCTTCAAACCTACAACAGAACAAGACAAGAAGAATGAAATAAGTAAAGATGAATCTGCTTCTATACAACTTACCAAAGAAGAAGAAAAAGATAAACTGCCAAGTAAGGAAGATACTTCTGCTGTTAAACCAACAGCCAGAGAAGAAAAGGAACAAGAGGAAAGTAAAGATGATACTGCTGGTATCAAAATTACCAAGATGGAGGAAGAGCATGCAATAGTATGTAAAGATGATGATTTCTCTGCCACACCAGCTAAGGTAGAAGCAAAAGACACACTCAAAGATGCAGTCAAACCTGACATGGAAGGAGAAAAGGAGCAAGAGGCAAGTAAAGATAAGGATGCCCCTTCTGCCATCAAACCTGCTAAGATGGAGGAAGAAGATGTTGTAATTCCCACTGTCAAAGCATCGAAGGACGAAACAAGCACAAAGGTTGACATTTTTGTTGCTAAACCTACCACACAAAACGAAAAAGAGAAAGATATCAGTAAAGATACCTGTGCTGACAAATCAACAGAAGAAAAGGAGACAGCAGTGGAAAAGGAGGAAGCCTTCACTGTCAAACCATCTGAGGAAGAAGTGACAATCCAGGATCACAGTGCTGATATCAAACCTGTAAAGGAGGAAAAAGACACAGTAACAATTAAGGAAGAAATGTTTGATATCAAATCTGCCAAGGAGGAGGAAAGCAAAGACACTGCTGGTGTAAAACCCATCACAGATGAGGACGAGAAGATAGAGTTGAAAGACCTTACACCTGATGTAAAACTCATCAAGGAGGAGGCAAAAGAGGACACATGTGATACAGAGTTTAAGGTCAAAGAAGAGGAACTGGAAAAAGAGAAAGAAAAGACAGATATTTCTGATTTTGGATCCATTAAAGAGCCAGAGGAGAAGGACACTGTAGACACTTCTGTCAAAACGGCAAAGGATGACAAAGAGGTGGAAAAAGTTGACATTTCTGACAAACAAATAATAACAGAGGAGGCTAAAGATCAGGAAAAGGGTGACATCTCTGACCATAAACCCATTTTGGAGGAACTTAAGTATAAAGAAACTGAAAAGGATGACACCAAGAAAGAGAAAGAAACTGATGCCACTGTTGAGGAATCCAAGGATGCCAAAGAGACAAAGACATCTAAAGTTGAAGCCATCAAGGAGGAAATAAAAGATGCACTCAAACAGGACAGTTATGAAGCTGAATCCATCAAACAGGAGACATTTAGCACCAAAGATGAGAAAAAAGACAAACATGATTATCCTTTTGAGTCTGAACCCCAGATGGATGATAAAAAAGAGGTAGATCTTCCTGTGGTTCACACCTTGGAGGAAGAGAAGACTAAAAAGGATGACATTTGTGACATTAGTGATAAGCATATATATGAAGAAACCTCTGCTATGCCTCCTGGAGCTCAGACAGAAAAGGACACTTTTGGTGCTGCATCAACAGAAATGCAGCAAGACTCTTCTGTAACAGAATCTACTGAAGACCTGAAACCAGCAAAAGATGACATTCGTGTGTCTCCCCACCACATCCAGGAGGAGAAAAAAGAACAAGATGAAGAAGCAAAGGTTAGTCAAGAGAAGATGGAGAAAGAAAAAGATGACGCACATGTTGCTGAACTGAGCAAAGAACAGAAAATGGAAAAAGAGCAAGAAAAAGAATACAGCTATGAGACTGAAGACATCAAAGATGAAAAGACCAAACCAGCAGAGGATGAAAAGATGGTTAAAGACAAAGATGCTGCTGAGATCACAGAGAAAGAAAAGTATGACTCCTCTGATGCAGACCACACCAAAGAGGAGAAGTGGGAGAGAGAGGAATTACAGGAGAAAGACCAGGACAAAACCATTAGACAACCTGCACAGACAATATTAGGAGAAGCAGTGGCATCTATTTCAGATTTCAAGCCTGCATTTGTGGTTCAGTCCTCTGATGAAGACAGAGAAGATGAAGAGGAGGAGGACATCTGTATGGGAGGAGCAGGCTCCAGACCTTTGTCAGTGGATCCGCGAAAATCAGACCATGACATCTCCTCTGCAGGTCTGCCTTTATCTGAAACTGCAGAGACAAGTGACCAAACTAAACCACGAACATCAGAACAGACCACAGTGGTCATTCCTACACTTACAATGCAGGAACCCTCTATTGACGAGGACATCAAAGAGTCTGGCAAAGAAGAATCCAGACTTTCACCTGAAGAGGACAAAGATGTGAAAACAGAAACCACGTCTGCACCTCTTGCCAAGCCAGAGCCCTTCTTTGATATTGTCACATCAAAAGAGGAGGCAACCTCTATTCCAAAACAAGAACCGGCTTCTGATATCTCAGCTGCTAAACCAGAACCAGTGTCAGACTCAACTGAAAAAAAGCCTGTGCTGTCAACAGTATCAAGCACAGACAGTCAACACAGGAGCTGTACACTTTCCAGCACTGAGAGCCAGTCCAGTATGGAGGAAACACTACAACAAGAGAAACAGATACCCTCTCAGACAAGCCCAGGAGGTAGTGCTACAGAAAAGACAAAGCCAGATGAGAAACCAGGCAAGGAAGCAGAAAGGGAGATGGAAGGAGAACGAGAGGTGGCTTCTCCAGGATTTTCACGGCCTTGTACATATTTTATGTTGGACAAAGATTCTGAGGACACTGGACACACCGATGCTGTAAAATCAGACGCTGCAAAAATGGAGGTTAGTGAAAAAATGGTCTCAGAGAAGGAGACGGTCAGTGGAAGCTTACAAGATGAAAAACAAACCTTTGGTGCATCTAAGTATGACCCATACGAAAAACCCATCCCAAAAGATCATGACTTGGACTCTAGAGAAGAAAGTGAGGTTTCTTTAGTTTTTGATCACATCTCTGATATCGGTATTGACGATAACAGAAGAACAAGCCAGACGGAGGCTGGAGGAGCCATGTTCCTCCTTGACGATCAATACAAAGAAGAGCCCTTGTCCTTCAGCAGAGTTGACTACAGCCCGGTGTCCCTCACAGAGAGTGAAAGAAGCAGCCACCACAGTCGAAGTGCCTCCCCTAAATATGAAGACAGAGAGAAAGGCCAAGAGGAGGAGAGTGAGAGAGAAGAAAGACCAGATACACCTTACGTTGACAAGAGCTTTTCATCCATAGACATGCAAGACAACAAAATGTCCCAAGCTGCAGAGTCTTATTCTTTCACTCCCAAAGAGGACAAACCGGAGAAGTCGGAGAAAGAGAAAGAAGATATGAAGGAAGGGGCTGCAGCTGCTCTTCAACCAGGGGCAACAGGAGAAAGTGATCAAGTTTCCACCAGCACTGCCATTCAATCAGCAGGCGTATCATTAAGACAAGAGACACCCTCTCCCTCGTGGAGCTCAGATCAAGCTTCACCTACTCCTGTAATGTTTGGAGAATTCACAGAGAAGAAACCATCAGAAAAAGAGAAGGAAAAATCTGCTGAGTCACTGAAAGACAAAATGGAGTCCTCTGATCATGAAAGAGAGGGCTCTCCATCTGGTCGGCACTCACCTGCAGAAAAAGACATTTTACCTCAACAAGCATCACCTCCAGAGAGAGAGGAAACATCAGCCGACTCAAGGACTGCCCCTGCCACCACGTTTTTAGGTCATGAAATAGATGATAATGTTCTTGCCTCTGATAACAGTCAAATTAGCAGCTCTGCCACTTGTAAATCCATGTTAGACTTTCCTGAAGGAAAAGAGAGCCTGATAGATAAAAGGTTACTTGTAGAGGGGGAAGATTTCAATGTTGATGATGATGAAGATGAAGACGAGGAGGAGGAAGAAGAAGAGGAGGAGTTAAGTGATGTAGATATGGAGAAGGGTGCCAGAGAGCAGTCTGAAAAAGAGATGTGCAGACTCAGTCCTGATGAAAGTGCAGAGGGAGAGGACTCAAATAAGAAATCTCAGATGCCTGAATCAAGCTTCCTTAAAGATGAAACAGTGTGCAAACCAACACCTGGTGATGCCTCAGCTTCTAAAGTCACAGAGACGGAGCAGGACGTAACTAAAAAACCACCATCTCCTGACACAAAACCACTCAAAGAAGAGAATACAACTGCTGATACAGCTACATCCAAACCTCCTGAGACAAAGAGTGAAGATGTAGGAAAAACAACTCCATCACTAGGTCCAAGTGCTCATAAAATTGATGAAATTGGTGTTGCTGCACCAGATGCACCAAAGCTTCCTGAAACAAAGAAGGCAGAGGATGCAGACAAAAAGGATTTGTCCCCTGAGCCAACCACAAAGAGAAGGTTGTCATCAGCAGAGGATGTAACCTCCTCTGAAATACTAGAGTCAAAAAAAGGAGACGAAGACAAAGGGACTCTATCTCCAAGCTTTTTGACAAAGGAAACTTGTCAACCTACGTCCACAAGCAGCTTGACAGGTAGCTCTTTGCCACCTGATCATTCAGAGTCCAAGCCTACATCTAGTCCATCCCCTTTGCTAACAGCCAGCTATGCTGATATCGGACAGCGCAGATCTGGAGATTATTCTGAGCATTTTTACCATGAAGAAAGTCAAGTAGAAATGAAGGAGGATAAGAAAGAAACACATGTGCCCTCAGATACCTCCCAGCTATCCAAGCTAAGTGATAATAAATATTGCAGCCAAAGAGACACCCAAGAAGAAAGTCTAGATGAGAGGCAGACCTCAGATATCACCACAAAACATGAGGAAACTACCTCATTAGCGTGCACATACACCACCTTAACATATTCTACTTCAACATACTCCTCCACATCGTATAGTTACTCGTCCTCAGCCTCAATACCTGCCCCTTTGAGCCAACAATTCAGAGACAAAGTTGATACTTTCACAACAAGATCAAGCTCTGAAGTACCTCTGGTTAAACAGGAGCCATCCTTTGCGAAAGCGTCTACAAGCACCTGCTTTGGAGGATTTCAGAGGGATGAGTATATGGAGGTGACAACGAAACCTACAACAAAGGTTTCTTTACTGGGTCAGTTTGAGGAGACCAAACCATCATCTCCAGTCTTATCTACCACTGCCAAACAGACTGAGGATCAAATTGGACCTACAAAGCCTGAAACAGACACAAAGTCAAGCACTGATAGTTTTTATATGCTAGAAACAAAGATTACAACATCCTCCACAGCACCATCTCTACAACATACTGAGCTGGTGAAGGTGTCAGAGGGTTTATCCACATCAGAGGCTCACTTTGATGTCTCTCCTCTCCAAAGGGCTGACTCCTCTGACAAGGGCTCCCAAGGGTCAGCAGAAGACGAGGAGCCTGATACACTTGAAGTGGAGGACAGTACCCTACCGTGTCGTGTAGAATGTCAAAAAATCAAAGTGTCTGAGCAAAAAGAGACTTTTTCATCAATATCTGAGTCATATGTGGTAAGTACCACACATGCCACACAGACAAAGACTGTCACCATCACCTCTACCACTGTTGTGTCTAAACCTGAAGTGGTGTCGCAAACAACTCAACAGACAGCCTCAGTTACTCCACTGAGTGATAGTGGAGCTAGCAAAACCTCATGTGCCATAACAGATGTGTCCAAAACAGAAGAGGATAAAGAGAAAAAGGACAAAACATCAGAGGAAAAAGAAGAAAAGACCAATGGAGCTATTGCACCTGTGAAGGAAGATGCAAAGGTGGCAGAAAAAGAAGCACATGAAAAAGATGAAAAGAAAGAGATTGATAAAAAAGACACTGAGGTCAAGGAGAAAACAGAGGAAACGAAACCAGAAGAAAAGACACGTAAAGACAGCACAGAGGAGAAGAAAGCTACAACTGATCCAAAGATATGTGAAAAAGCAGAAGTTGGGACAGGAAAAGAGGCGGAAAGAGTAGAGGAGAAAAGCCTGTTGGACAAGCCTCCAGAGAGATTAGAAGTTAGAAGGAAGAGCAGTATATCTGATTGGGAACTACTACAGAGGCCTGATGACTGCCCCAGTGCCCCTCCTCCAGGTTATGGTGATGCAGAAGGGGAAGAAGAGGAGGCAATGGAGGCAATGGAATGGATGGCCAGTGTCCACGGTACCTCAATGTCCTCTTCAAAGGATACCTATCAGATAGAATCATCTAGCAGAGGAGACATAAAGAGTGATCGTCCCTGTGACTTGAACACCGGTGCCACCTCCTCGTCCACCTCCCCTCCAGGTTACTCCTCTTGCGAATATAAACATCGCAAAGGAGAACTTTCTCCATCATTCATCAACCCTAGTCCTCATCAGCTCTCCAGTGACGAGGGTGAGGAGGACGGGCGCAGTGACCACTTCCAGGATGGGGACGAGGACGAACAGGAGCAGCACTCTGTGAAAAGGAGGTCGCACAAGCAGAGGCACCACCATGCTCAAAGTTACCGCGGAGATGCTGGACAGGGGCCACACCAGATGCCCGGGGCCATGTCATCTGGGTTGGCTGTGACATTAGCTGGAGAGGAAACACCTCCGACATCAGCGAGCGAATCATTGCCATCACAGTCGGACTCTGACGTCCCTCCAGAAACTGAGGAGTGTCCGTCCATAACAGCTGAAGGAAATCTGGACTCAGACGAAGATGCTGAGCATCTGCCCGTGGACAAGTTATCTGCATCTGGAGCTGGAGGGGGCCACCCTGCATCACCTAGATCATCTCAGAGGACTCATGACCCTCCCCCTGCCCCGATGAAGGACCCTCTTCCTCATCCTCCCCACCCCGATGCGTGCATGGTAGATCCAGAGGCTCTTCTCAATGACCACAGCAGCACAGAAAAACTTCTCAAGAAAGAGCACAAGACCACCAAGGGTCTCAGAAA
This sequence comes from Toxotes jaculatrix, assembly GCF_017976425.1. Lineage (NCBI taxonomy): Eukaryota > Metazoa > Chordata > Actinopteri > Toxotidae > Toxotes > Toxotes jaculatrix. The sequence goes on from NC_054398.1 coordinate 23,377,053, forward strand.
GGGCAAGCCCAAGTCAGCCTCCCCTGCTCGTAAGGGAGAAGTCAGGAAGAGGTCCTCTACTCCAGTGAAGAGTAAGGACTCCACCTCACCACGATCAGCCTCCCTCAGGAGGAAGGACACGGAGAGAAGCTCCAGACTGATCAAGATGTCTGAGACTCAAGGCTCCAGGAGTGAGATCCTCAATCCTGGGAAAGGCTTGGTCAATGGTGTGAAGAGCAGTTCAGGTGGGTAACACAACACAACACAACACAACATGAACTTGCCTTCAAAATAATTACTGTTGAGTTTTAATTGATTTAACTGATTCAGAATTGCATACTGAGTGCTGCACACAAAACAGTGAAAGCAAGGTTGAGCTCCTAATATTCTGGCATTTTGGAGATGTGTTTTAACTTTCATAACAAAAAATATATCCCAGCTTTTGGATCATATTTGAAATGCCAATAAAATACTTGGATCTAACTGGGATTTTTTCAAAAATAGTTAAAATTTGTACCATTAGCATGTGAAGTGATATACTGTGCATTAAACAGCATAAGTATAACGTACGTATAACTTCTAATTCTACAAAAAGTGCAAATTACACATTATGGTCATTTTATTCAGAATAATTGATTTCAATAAATAAATTAGTTAACAGAATGTAATTTGTTCAGTTGAGAAAGAAATTATAAGTACTCTTATTAGGCTCTAATGCCTGTTTGTATCCTTGTTTACTTCCAGGTAACAACTCACAGAAAACCAGTTCAGCTGTCCCCCCTGGACCACCTGTCTACGTCGACCTGGCCTATGTGCCCAACCACTGCAGTGCCAAGAATGTGGACCAAGAATTTTTCAAGAGAGTGCGGGCTGCGTACTACGTGGTGAGTGGGAACGACCCAAGCAGCGGAGAGCCCAGCCGTGGAGTCCTGGACGCCCTGCTGGAAGGCAAAGCTCAGTGGGGCTCCAATTTACAGGTATCTCTGTCCATCTGTTTAATTCTCCACAGGATTTTGTCCACAGTATGGGTACTGTTTCCTGTTTAGAGTGTGCTCATACATGTAGTGGCCACTTAATCACAGTACATATTTATACGTTAAGCATAAATAAAAGGACAATCTGGAGTTTACAGAGACTGTCAAAAAAAAAAAGAACAATCTCAACAGAGGCAAGTAACAGAGGGCAACATTGTCTTGCTAATTAGACAGAGTGGAGGGAAGCTGTATCCAAACAACTACCACAGTTATGCCAATGACTGCTCAGTAAAAAGAGCAACTCAGAACACAAAAAATTCATTTTACCTTGTGGATGGTCTACATCAGCAGAAAATCATGAGATTTCTTTACTCCCACCTGTGAAGAGAAAGCAAATAAAGCTTAAGCAAGCACATTATTACCAAACTTGAAATGTGTATGTATATATATGTATGTATATTAAACTATCTGATTCAACAACAAACCCTGCTCTCTGTTCTTCCATGCCAAATGGAGGGTAGGGATTTGACCAATAACATTGCCTGAGGGCCACCATCTATCATGGAGATACCTTTGCACTGTCTTAAGTTAACTACACTTGTCTGCACAGCGGGACACTGCTGAGTTTAGACAGAACTCTTGCAAAAATCTATAAAGTATTTCCACCAAGATGCACAAAGGCAGTAGTGTGCACATCCCATGCTATATTTAGGCCAGGTGCATGGTAGCAGATTCAGTGAAGACAAAAAAAAGAGAATATCTGCTCTCAGAATTAAAGGTCCAAATCTCCAAAGAGTCCAAATGTTTCAGCCAAACCCTGATTGAACTACACATTCAAAAATACTGATAGGTTTGGAATAGTTTGACATTTTGAGAAATACACTAATTTGCCCATCACTGCACCGTAACAAAAAACATGCATATAACCACAACTTGTCATCTTTACTCTTTGGTTTTGAACAAATTAAACAAATGAGATATAACCTGTTAACTAGTGAGCTTTACAGCTTCTGGGTGATTGATTTTGTTACCTTTGGATAGATCCAGTCTCACTGTGTCTCTCTATTTTCAGCCTTTATGCTAAGCTAGGCTAAGCAGCTGCTGGCTCCAGCTACATACAGAACATACTGTACAGACATGAGTGTTATCAGTCTTCTCACAGGAAGAAAGCAAATAAGCTTATTTTCCAAAACGTCAAACTGTTCCTTTAATGCCCTTTCTTAAATTTAGTGTCCTGTCATCGTCGTCACACAAAGCCAACCGCTTTCTCTTTCGCTCCCTTCCTGCTATTTCTCCTCTCACTTTGTCTCTTTTTGTCCCTGTCAGGTGACTCTGATCCCGACCCACGACACAGAGGTGACCCGTGAGTGGTACCAGCAGACCCACGAGAGGCAGCAGGACCTGAACATCATGGTCCTGGCCTCCAGCAGCACAGTAGTCATGCAGGATGAGTCCTTCCCTGCCTGCAAGATCGAGTTCTGAGCTTCATGAGCCCTGCTGTGCCCCCCCCCCACCCGCCGTCCTTCCCATCTTCCCCATCCCTGTCATCTGCTCACAACGGAGGTACAGCGAGAGCAAACAGCGCACTCTGTTTCTTCAAAGCTCCTTGCTCTCTCGTGGTAGCAGTCTCAAACACATTTGCTGCAGCCCTCAAAACACTAGATTCTGTTAGCTGAAATCAAAGTCAAACCTCTGGGTTTATGCTTTCTGTGACCGTGGGGTTATCACGCAAGTAAAATCGTACTTTTACGTTTGTTTTCTTCTGTGAGTTAAATGTCTGCCCTAACACACTTCTTATACTAGCACTAACAGCTGTAGTAAAAATTCAAATCATTTTCAACAACATAATCACACTTGACAGCTTTCTTTGCCTCATATCTTACAGACAAATGGACATAGTTTTACCACAAATGCATAATGCCACAGTTGAATTATAGATTAGTTGGAAGTAGCTCTTACACTTGTGGCTCAAATTACGATTAACTAAGAAATTGTATACTCCCCAGTGGCAAATTTCACATCCAAAAGGCCAATTCAAGTGCCAAAACATGAATTCTTATGTGAATGAAGTAACTTCTCCAAAATATCTCCTAAATTATCTCCAGCAATCAATAAATTCTGTTTTTAGAGGAGTAGATTTTTTCTCAATTGTTCCTCAGTTTGAGGCTTTCTTTTCCATCAGTGCGCACAACAAAACTCATCCTCTGCAATTCTGCTCTCACTACAATAGTGTTTGGATTAACTCGACAATGACATAAATTGATGTAATGTTTAAAAAAAACATGAAAAAAGAAAAGAAACGTTCTTTCTTGTCATTTGTGGTGAAGTTTTAGGAGGTGCCTGAAGTTGCCATTCTTTGAAGTCTTTCTTCTCGGCTTTCACAGCTTAGCTGGTGCATGATGCTTGTGTTTTAGCTTGGACTTTTTCAGAGAGAACTGCATAGGGTTTATCCTTAATTTAGCCAGCCTTCAAATGTGGAATGCAGTATAGTGTAGATAGATTACTACACTGTTTGGCTGTCTATGCTCAGTTGAATTCAGTAGGCGCCAGGCAAAGGGACGATGTTTCTACACTAATCATATATCTGCTGGATGTAATGGTTCTTCTTTAAGTCTTTATCATGGTCTTTGTTGGTTGTATGTACTCCAGTATACACATAGGATAAATGTTTCTATATCAGTACAGAGGTTATGTTAAATAAATGATATATTTTGTGATGATGCAGCAAATTATGATCCTGAGGTGAATGCAGCGTTTTTGATCATGAATTTGAGAAGGTTTAATCAATATTTCCGTCATTTCCTCCTGTTCAGCTACATTTTACCGTCTCTGTCAATATCACAAAGCGATGGGAAAAAAAAAAACAAGCAGTGACCTGTGACAAATGTAGCAAAGAAAGCTCGTCTGTTCGTCCCTTTAGCGGGAACAAAACGCTAGTGGGAACTGCAATATTAATATGTGGTATTGGGGTTAATTTTCAGGAGAAAAAGAGGCGTGTTACAGGAGGCTTCTTTCATGTGCCTTTAGCCTGTGGTTTTGGAGAGATCAGGATATATTTTAAGGACATTTTGAAGCAGAGCCAGAAACCAGGGTAACTCAAGTACACGCTTTGAAACAGAGGACCAATCAGTTCATACAGTACACACACAAACTGAATCCACACCCAGGATATTCAAAAAAATAGTACACTCACACATTGTTCGAACTATTGAAATAACTTTGGAGTTGTATAATCTAATTAAGCATTAATTCCACATCCTGAAACTCCACTTTAGAAAACTATATGAATGTCTTCGAGCAAGGTATTGCACCAAATAGGAACGCACTTTTCTGAGGTGGGAGAGGAGAGTTTAGAAGTCGGGTGTGTGTTTGTAGTTGAAGCACAGAGAGTTAGTGTAGCAGCAGAAAATAACTTTTCACTGTAAAATAAAATGAAGTTTGAGACGTTTCTCCAAATTGAGCTTGATGTTTAGCGAGGGACGACATCTTAATATGAACCTAATATTAATCCCAGAGTAATATTTATAGAATGAGCATGAATGTGATGATTATGATTGTACTGGACGCAGTTATAAAGGAATGTTTTAGAGGTAGTTTTGTGTGTGTGTGAGAGTATACAATACACACTGAATAGCTGTTTTTATAATGCAGCATGGTTTGTTTCTGTAGGTTATGTGGCGAGTGAGGTGTTTTTGTGGGCTCAGTGTGAAAGGTCTCTCTGCTTGTTCACGACCAGACTCGAGAGTATCTCATATGTGTGCTCACATTAAATTTACATGAGGCCAAGTTTTATTTCTTTATTTCTATCTGAATTTTTAGAGTAACAGATTTACATTTGCAATTAGTTTCATTTTCTCCAAATTTGTGCTTACTTTTAATTTTTGTCTAAATATGTAATAGATTTCTGCCAAGATGGCTCATTTCATGCTTTTTTTTTTTTTTTTTTTTTTTTTTTTGGTTGAAGACAGATTTGAATCTAGGGGACAGGCCAGGCTGGGTGAAGCAGGGCAGGCCTGGATTTCCAGAAAGGACTTTGTTTGAGCTATTGACAACAGATTGATTGTGAGGATGTTGCCAACAAAAGCAGGGAGGATCCTTTGCTTACACAGTTTAACTTCACCCAGCTCTTTACCTCAGCCTGATAGAAAAAAAAACAATATGGACAAACCTCCTTTAGAAGGCTAGAACATCTTGTTAACTTGTACTAGCCTGGGACCAGTGCCATTTTCTTTCCCTGCAATACTCGCAACACTAGCACTACTTTATACCTCATCTTCCAAAGCCGCCATGTTCTCTGCCCTACCTGGCCTGCCTTTAGTTTCAAATCCAGCTGATTTATAAGATTGCCACTGAATGTTTTTCTTTTTTTTTTTTCTTTAGCATAATACTTGTCAATTATGCACTGTGTAAGCCTTGATATGCATCTCATTTCTTGTGATGTTTGAGAGGCACACATAGCTTCTTTTTTTTTTAATCCCACTGAGGAGAATCTTAAGTTTGATGCAGGTTGTATTTAAATAGCTGGGTACGCACAAGTACACACACACCCTAGTCTGGAGGGAGCTGATTAACTGAAGGGCACATAAAGACATGCACACAGAAGGGACAGTGAAAGTTCAAAATGGCTCCCTGTTTCAGTTCACACCTACATGTTTGTGAAACGATCAAGCAAAGTCCTTTTCACCCCTTCTTCAATGCTGTATGGAAATGTGTCCAAAACAGGAAGAAGCTTTTTAATGTATGGATCAGATTTCGTGGATGGTCTGATGTGTTTTACTGTCTTTAAATAATGTTTTTAAGTTTGCAGATTCCAAAATACCCAGCCTTGAAATGTTCAAGGCATTAGCAGAACGCTGTGAATCACTCAATACTGAACTGTATGACTATACAGAAGCTGAATGCACTATACAGGAGATCTATTTTTCTGAATGTAGAGTTGGTACTACCATACGAATGCTGCTGGAACAAAAACAATAGACAAAAAATAAATAAAAACAACAACAAAAAAAAAAAAAAAAACATTCACACCAACCAAGACAGAAATAAATTTTTCGAGAGCACAGAAAGCGGGCAGACACTGTTTTCTGTTTTGACAAATTGTCATTTCAGTTATAGTTCTGTTCCAAAGGAAGAGAAGTTTGATTTTCTGAACTGAGATCCCATAACAAACACATTAAAAGTAACTCAGAAACAGTAATAACTGCAGCTGCAACTTTTTCCTTTTCCTGAATACGACTTGAAACACATGCAGACTCAAAAACCATCAATACAATTAAACAAATGCTACATGTACACTTATGTACTGTACAATGAAGTGTACATATTGCTCCGGAAAGAACAAAACTGAAAGATATAACAAACTATCCTTCTTGTGACACCTGTTCATTTTAGCTGGTTTTAGTGACCGTATGATCAAAACTGCTAACTACTCCTTGAACCAAGAGAAATACACACAGCGCTGACAAGATACAGAATGAAAAACAGTACATCTTTCTTTTCGTCATCGCCATATCTACATTAAAAGGAAGATATCATTTGATCACAACATGGTGTCATCTGTCCATCTAATCTTTCTGCATGTGATTTATTTAGTTATAATCCTGAATGTAATTGTTTAACATGGAAATAATAATAAAAAATACAATGCTATTTTAAAGAGGTATATTTGAAAAAAGCTAATTGTCTTAACTGGTACTGAAATGACCTACAGTAATATAATACTGGGCTGTGCTTTTATTGTTTGCCCTATTAACATGTTGTTAAGAAGACGCTGTATTGATAGTTCTGTTTGATTCTCTCTCTCTCTCTCTCTCTCTCTCTCTCTCTCTCTCTCTCTCTCTCTCTCTCTTCTTTTGCATTGTATTAATCTTAGTTATGTTTTTCTTCCTCAGCGCAATATTCAATATCTCTCTGTCTCTTTAAATCTAACTGGTTAAACTAGAACTACTGCAGATTCATTGTAAAAGGGAAACAGCCTGGTGATCATCAATTAAAGTACATTTAAATCTAAATGGGTGTTGTTTTGTCTCTTTTATATATATGTATGAGTGTTAGGGAGTAGCCAATTACATCCTAATGAGTTATTCAAAATGATACCAGTATTAGAGTAATCATAATCACATAAAAGATAAAATGGAAAGTAATTTATCATCTATGGCTAAACAACATTACAGGCTGGTCCACAGCCTCTGCAGGAAGTCACTGTTAATCTTGTCTGAATGTTACAGAGCTCTGTTAAAAGACACGGAATGATGAAAAATCAACTACAGAAAGACCCAAAAACAACTCCAAAGAAATGCAAAATGACTACAAAGAGACTCAAAACAACCACAGAGACAAAGAACGACTGCACAAGATTCAAAATGACCACAAAGAGCTGCAAAATGACAACAGAGATGCAAAATGTCCTCAAATAACCACAAAATAACTACAAACAACACCCCATTTGTAATAAATTTGAATCTCTTTCAGCATCCTTGAAAGAGACTTGATACCAGGGGCCCATTGTCTCACTCTCAGTCCATAACGCTAGCCACCATGCAAGGCCGCAGTTAGAGGCTGTGGTGGTTTGAGCTACAAGCTAACATCTTCATGCTAACATGATACCGCTGTGACCTAGCACAGCTTTATGCACTTAGACGTATTTAATGAATAAATATGGTTGGTAAACATAGCCAGAGATTTGTACATTAGAAAAAAAGAAAATACGTAATTATATTAATGGCCACAGGTCTTACCTTATTACTCTATTTGCAGTGTCTCTCAGATTGTGCTGGTGACGGTTTCTGTCCTATGGAGGAAAAAAAAAAGTTTATAGTTAAGCATAGAGTAGTAAACATGTTTTTGTAAGTAACTGCCTAAATCTTAAACTGTAAAATGACATAAGTCCCACCTTTCTAACTTGGCTTTAGTTTGGCACCGCAGTGCTTTGAGCTAAATGCTAACATTAGCATGCTAACATACTGATGTTTACCATGTATAACGCTTACCATTACTAACATCTTAGTTTAGCATGTTAGCACGTCTTAGCTAATTTGCACCTGACACTAAATACAAGTGGCTGAAGAGAGTGTCATTAGTTCTGCAGGTGTTTGGTCATGAATTTAAGTACGATAGTAAAAGTAAAGGTTACCATACCTATTACAATTCATCCTGACAGTGGAACCAAAAGTGACAACATGGAAAAATGGAAAATCAAACACAAAAAAAGGGACCCAGTTGAACTTAGGTATAAGGAAGTGACTAACATTTACTTACTAACTTTGTAGGACAACCTAGTTGCGGTGACCCCCAAATTATGTTGTGGACGGTTTCTGCACACTGAAACAAAACCTGTAGGTTATTAAACACAGTGAATACGTGTTTAACAAACTTCAAAACACTCGTCTTTCGTTACCCACGTCCTATACTGTAGTCCTATGAAGGTAAACCTTACTATACTATGACCATTTTTAAGACATTTTGAGGTCAAAAAATTTTTTGACTTTTTTTGGCCGAAAAAAACGCCTTACTATACTATGACCATTTTTATGATATTTTTACCCAAAAAAATATTTTGACTTTTTTTGGCCGATTTTGACGCCTTACTATACTATGACGTTTTTTATGACATTTTGAGGTCCAAAAACATTTTGACTTTTTTTGGCAAATTTTGACGCCTTACTATACTATGACGTTTTTTATGACATTTTGAGGTCAAAAAAAAATTTGACTTTTTTTGGCTGAAAAAGACACCTTACTATATTATGACGTTTTTTATGACAAAAAAAATTTTGACTTTTTTTGGCCGATTTTGACGCCTTACTATACTATGACGTTTTTTATGACATTTTGAGGTCAAAAAAATTTTTGACTTTTTTTGGCCGATTTTGACGCCTTACTATACTATGACGTTTTTTATGACATTTTGAGGTCCAAAAAAATTTTGACTTTTTTTGGCCGATTTTGACGCCTTACTATACTATGACGTTTTTTATGACATTTTGAGGTCCAAAAAATTTTTGACTTTTTTTGGCCGAAAAAAACGCCTTACTATACTTTGACGTTTTTTATGACATTTTGAGGTCCAAAAAAATTTTGACTTTTTTTGGCCGATTTTGACGCCTTACTATACTATGACGTTTTTTATGACATTTTGAGGTCCAAAAAATTTTTGACTTTTTTTGGCCGAAGAAAACGCCTTACTATACTATGACGTTTTTTATGACATTTTGAGGTCAAAAATTTTTTTGACTTTTTTTGGCCGAAAAAAACGCCTTACTATACTATGACGTTTTTTATGACATTTTGAGGTCAAAAAAATGTTTGACTTTTTTTGGCCGAAAAAAACGCCTTACTATACTATGAGGTTTTTTATGACATTTTGAGGTCAAAAAATTTTTTGACTTTTTTTGGCCGATTTTGATGCCTTACTATACTATGACGTTTTTTATGACATTTTGAGGTCCAAAAAAATTTTGACTTTTTTTGGCCGATTTTGACGCCTTACTATACTATGACGTTTTTTATGACATTTTGAGGTCCAAAAAATTTTTGACTTTTTTTGGCCGAAAAAAACGCCTTACTATACTATGACGTTTTTTATGACATTTTGAGGTCAAAAAAAATTTTGACTTTTTTTGGCCGAAAAAAACGCCTTACTATACTATGACGTTTTTTATGACATTTTGAGGTCCAAAAAATTTTTGACTTTTTTTGGCCGAAGAAAACGCCTTACTATACTATGACGTTTTTTATGACATTTTGAGGTCAAAAAATTTTTTGACTTTCTTTGGCCGATTTTGACGCCTTACTATACTATGACGTTTTTTATGACATTTTGAGGTCAAAAAATTTTTTGACTTTCTTTGGCCGATTTTGACGCCTTACTATACTATGACGTTTTTTATGACATTTTGAGGTCAAAAAAATGTTTGACTTTTTTTGGCCGATTTTGATGCCTTACTATACTATGACGTTTTTTATGACATTTTGAGGTCAAAAAATTTTTTGACTTTTTTTGGCCGATTTTGACGCCTTACTATACTATGACGTTTTTTATGACATTTTGAGGTCCAAAAAATTTTTGACTTTTTTTGGCCGAAAAAAACGCCTTACTATACTATGACGTTTTTTATGACATTTTGAGGTCCAAAAAAATTTTGACTTTTTTTGGCCGAAAAAAACGCCTTACTATACTATGACGTTTTTTATGACATTTTGAGGTCAAAAAAATTTTTGACTTTTTTTGGCCGAAAAAAACGCCTTAGTATACTATGACGTTTTTTATGACATTTTGAGGTCCAAAAAATTTTTGACTTTTTTTGGCCGATTTTGACGCCTTACTATACTATGACGTTTTTTATGACATTTTGAGGTCCAAAAAAATTTTGACTTTTTTTGGCCGATTTTGACGCCTTACTATACTATGACGTTTTTTATGACATTTTGAGGTCAAAAAATTTTTTGACTTTTTTTGGCCGAAAAAAAAACGCCTTACTATACTATGACGTTTTTTATGACATTTTGAGGTCAAAAATTTTTTTGACTTTTTTTGGCCGAAAAAAACGCCTTACTATACTATGAGGTTTTTTATGACATTTTGAGGTCAAAAAATTTTTTGACTTTTTTTGGCCGATTTTGACGCCTTACTATACTATGACGTTTTTTATGACATTTTGAGGTCCAAAAAATTTTTGACTTTTTTTGGCCGATTTTGACGCCTTACTATACTATGACGTTTTTTATGACATTTTGAGGTCCAAAAAATTTTTGACTTTTTTTGGCGGAAAAAAACGCCTTACTATACTTTGACGTTTTTTATGACATTTTGAGGTCCAAAAAAATTTTGACTTTTTTTGGCCGATTTTGACGCCTTACTATACTATGACGTTTTTTATGACATTTTGAGGTCCAAAAAATTTTTGACTTTTTTTGGCCGAAGAAAACGCCTTACTATACTATGACGTTTTTTATGACATTTTGAGGTCAAAAAATTTTTTGACTTTTTTTGGCCGAAAAAAACGCCTTACTATACTATGACGTTTTTTATGACATTTTGAGGTCCAAAAAATTTTTGACTTTTTTTGGCCGAAGAAAACGCCTTACTATACTATGACGTTTTTTATGACATTTTGAGGTCCAAAAATTTTTTGACTTTCTTTGGCCGATTTTGACGCCTTGCTATACTATGACGTTTTTTATGACATTTTGAGGTCAAAAAATTTTTTGACTTTTTTTGGCCGATTTTGACGCCTTACTATACTATGACGTTTTTTATGACATTTTGAGGTCAAAAAAATTTTTGACTTTTTTTGGCCGAAAAAAACGCCTTACTATACTATGACGTTTTTTAAGACATTTTGAGGTCAAAAAATTTTTTGACTTTTTTTGGCCAAAAAAAACACCTTAGTATACTATGACGTTTTTTATGACATTTTGAGGTCCAAAAAATTTTTGACTTTTTTTGGCGAAAAAAACGCCTTAGTATACTATGACGTTTTTTATGACATTTTGAGGTACAAAAAATTTTTGACTTTTTTTGGCCGAAAAAGACGCCTTACTATACTATGACGTTTTTTATGACATTTTGAGGTCCAAAAAATTTTTGACTTTTTTTGGCCGATTTTGACGCCTTACTATACTATGACGTTTTTTATGACATTTTGAGGTCAAAAAAAATTTTTGACTTTTTTTGGCCGAAAAATACGCCTTACTATACTATGACGTTTTTTATGACATTTTGAGGTCAAAATAATTTTTGACTTTTTTTGGCGAAAAAAACGCCTTAGTATACTATGACGTTTTTTATGACATTTTGAGGTCCAAAAAATTTTTGACTTTTTTTGGCCGAAAAAGATGCCTTACTATACTATGATGTTTTTTATGACATTTTGAGGTCCAAAAAATTTTTGACTTTTTTTGGCCGATTTTGACGCCTTACTATACTATGACGTTTTTTATGACATTTTGAGGTCAAAAAAAATTTTGACTTTTTTTGGCCGAAAAATACGCCTTACTATACTATGACGTTTTTTATGACATTTTGAGGTCAAAAAAATTTTTGACTTTTTTTGGCCGAAAAAAACGCCTTACTATACTATGGCGTTTTTTATGACATTTTGAGGTCAAAAAAATTTTTGACTTTTTTTGGCCGAAAAATACGCCTTACTATACTATGACGTTTTTTATGACATTTTGAGGTCAAAAAAATTTTTGACTTTTTTTGGCCGAAAAAAACGCCTTACTATACTATGACGTTTTTTATGACATTTTGAGGTCAAAAATTTTTTTGACTTTTTTTGGCCGAAAAAAACGCCTTACTATACTATGACGTTTTTTATGACATTTTGAGGTCAAAAAAATGTTTGACTTTTTTTGGCCGAAAAAAACGCCTTACTATACTATGAGGTTTTTTATGACATTTTGAGGTCAAAAAATTTTTTGACTTTTTTTGGCCGATTTTGATGCCTTACTATACTATGACGTTTTTTATGACATTTTGAGGTCCAAAAAAATTTTGACTTTTTTTGGCCGATTTTGACGCCTTACTATACTATGACGTTTTTTATGACATTTTGAGGTCCAAAAAATTTTTGACTTTTTTTGGCCGAAAAAAACGCCTTACTATACTATGACGTTTTTTATGACATTTTGAGGTCAAAAAAAATTTTGACTTTTTTTGGCCGAAAAAAACGCCTTACTATACTATGACGTTTTTTATGACATTTTGAGGTCCAAAAAATTTTTGACTTTTTTTGGCCGAAGAAAACGCCTTACTATACTATGACGTTTTTTATGACATTTTGAGGTCAAAAAATTTTTTGACTTTCTTTGGCCGATTTTGACGCCTTACTATACTATGACGTTTTTTATGACATTTTGAGGTCAAAAAATTTTTTGACTTTCTTTGGCCGATTTTGACGCCTTACTATACTATGACGTTTTTTATGACATTTTGAGGTCAAAAAAATGTTTGACTTTTTTTGGCCGATTTTGATGCCTTACTATACTATGACGTTTTTTATGACATTTTGAGGTCAAAAAATTTTTTGACTTTTTTTGGCCGATTTTGACGCCTTACTATACTATGACGTTTTTTATGACATTTTGAGGTCCAAAAAATTTTTGACTTTTTTTGGCCGAAAAAAACGCCTTACTATACTATGACGTTTTTTATGACATTTTGAGGTCCAAAAAAATTTTGACTTTTTTTGGCCGAAAAAAACGCCTTACTATACTATGACGTTTTTTATGACATTTTGAGGTCAAAAAAATTTTTGACTTTTTTTGGCCGAAAAAAACGCCTTAGTATACTATGACGTTTTTTATGACATTTTGAGGTCCAAAAAATTTTTGACTTTTTTTGGCCGATTTTGACGCCTTACTATACTATGACGTTTTTTATGACATTTTGAGGTCCAAAAAAATTTTGACTTTTTTTGGCCGATTTTGACGCCTTACTATACTATGACGTTTTTTATGACATTTTGAGGTCAAAAAATTTTTTGACTTTTTTTGGCCGAAAAAAAACGCCTTACTATACTATGACGTTTTTTATGACATTTTGAGGTCAAAAATTTTTTTGACTTTTTTTGGCCGAAAAAAACGCCTTACTATACTATGAGGTTTTTTATGACATTTTGAGGTCAAAAAATTTTTTGACTTTTTTTGGCCGATTTTGACGCCTTACTATACTATGACGTTTTTTATGACATTTTGAGGTCCAAAAAATTTTTGACTTTTTTTGGCCGATTTTGACGCCTTACTATACTATGACGTTTTTTATGACATTTTGAGGTCCAAAAAATTTTTGACTTTTTTTGGCGGAAAAAAACGCCTTACTATACTTTGACGTTTTTTATGACATTTTGAGGTCCAAAAAAATTTTGACTTTTTTTGGCCGATTTTGACGCCTTACTATACTATGACGTTTTTTATGACATTTTGAGGTCCAAAAAATTTTTGACTTTTTTTGGCCGAAGAAAACGCCTTACTATACTATGACGTTTTTTATGACATTTTGAGGTCAAAAAATTTTTTGACTTTTTTTGGCCGAAAAAAACGCCTTACTATACTATGACGTTTTTTATGACATTTTGAGGTCCAAAAAATTTTTGACTTTTTTTGGCCGAAGAAAACGCCTTACTATACTATGACGTTTTTTATGACATTTTGAGGTCCAAAAATTTTTTGACTTTCTTTGGCCGATTTTGACGCCTTGCTATACTATGACGTTTTTTATGACATTTTGAGGTCAAAAAATTTTTTGACTTTTTTTGGCCGATTTTGACGCCTTACTATACTATGACGTTTTTTATGACATTTTGAGGTCAAAAAAATTTTTGACTTTTTTTGGCCGAAAAAAACGCCTTACTATACTATGACGTTTTTTAAGACATTTTGAGGTCAAAAAATTTTTTGACTTTTTTTGGCCAAAAAAAACACCTTAGTATACTATGACGTTTTTTATGACATTTTGAGGTCCAAAAAAATTTTGACTTTTTTTGGCCGAAAAAAACGCCTTAGTATACTATGACGTTTTTTATGACATTTTGAGGTACAAAAAATTTTTGACTTTTTTTGGCCGAAAAAGACGCCTTACTATACTATGACGTTTTTTATGACATTTTGAGGTCAAAAAATTTTTTGACTTTTTTTGGCCGAAAAAAACGCCTTACTATACTATGACGTTTTTTATGACATTTTGAGGTCCAAAAAATTTTTGACTTTTTTTGGCCGAAGAAAACGCCTTACTATACTATGACGTTTTTTATGACATTTTGAGGTCAAAAAATTTTTTGACTTTCTTTGGCCGATTTTGACGCCTTGCTATACTATGACGTTTTTTATGACATTTTGAGGTCAAAAAATTTTTTGACTTTCTTTGGCCGATTTTGACGCCTTACTATACTATGACGTTTTTTATGACATTTTGAGGTCAAAAAAATGTTTGACTTTTTTTGGCCGAAAAAAACGCCTTACTATACTATGACGTTTTTTATGACATTTTGAGGTCAAAAAAAATTTTGACTTTTTTTGGCCGATTTTGATGCCTTACTATACTATGACGTTTTTTATGACATTTTGAGGTCAAAAAAATTTTTGACTTTTTTTGGCCGAAGAAAACGCCTTACTATACTATGACGTTTTTTAAGACATTTTGAGGTCAAAAAAATGTTTGACTTTTTTTGGCCGAAAAAAACGCCTTACTATACTATGACGTTTTTTATGACATTTTGAGGTCAAAAATTTTTTTGACTTTCTTTGGCCGAAGAAAACGACTTACTATACTATGACGTTTTTTATGACATTTTGAGGTCCAAAAATTTTTTGACTTTTTTTGGCCGATTTTGACGCCTTACTATACTATGACGTTTTTTATGACATTTTGAGGTACAAAAAATTTTTGACTTTTTTTGGCGGAAAAAAACGCCTTAGTATACTATGACCTTTTTTATGACATTTTGAGGTCCAAAAAAATTTTGACTTTTTTTGGCCGATTTTGACGCCTTACTATACTATGACGTTTTTTATGACATTTTGAGGTCCAAAAAATTTTTGACTTTTTTTGGCCGAAAAAAACGCCTTACTATACTTTGACGTTTTTTATGACATTTTGAGGTCCAAAAAAATTTTGACTTTTTTTGGCCGATTTTGACGCCTTACTATACTATGACGTTTTTTATGACATTTTGAGGTCCAAAAAATTTTTGACTTTTTTTGGCCGAAGAAAACGCCTTACTATACTATGACGTTTTTTATGACATTTTGAGGTCAAAAAATTTTTTGAGTTTCTTTGGCCGATTTTGACGCCTTGCTATACTATGACGTTTTTTATGACATTTTGAGGTCAAAAAATTTTTTGAGTTTCTTTGGCCGATTTTGACGCCTTGCTATACTATGACGTTTTTTATGACATTTTGAGGTCAAAAAATTTTTTGACTTTCTTTGGCCGATTTTGACGCCTTACTATACTATGACGTTTTTTATGACATTTTGAGGTCAAAAAATTTTTTGACTTTCTTTGGCCGATTTTGACGCCTTACTATACTATGACGTTTTTTATGACATTTTGAGGTCCAAAAATTTTTTGACTTTTTTTGGCCGAAAAAAACGCCTTACTATACTATGACGTTTTTTATGACATTTTGAGGTCAAAAATTTTTTTGACTTTCTTTGGCCGATTTTGACGCCTTACTATACTATGACGTTTTTTATGACATTTTGAGGTCAAAAAAATGTTTGACTTTTTTTGGCCGAAAAAAACGCCTTACTATACTATGACGTTTTTTATGACATTTTGAGGTCAAAAAAAATTTTGACTTTTTTTGGCCGATTTTGATGCCTTACTATACTATGACGTTTTTTATGACATTTTGAGGTCAAAAAAATTTTTGACTTTTTTTGGCCGAAAAAAACGCCTTACTATACTATGACGTTTTTTATGACATTTTGAGGTCCAAAAAAATTTTGACTTTTTTTGGCCGATTTTGACGCCTTACTATACTATGACGTTTTTTATGACATTTTGAGGTCCAAAAATTTTTTGACTTTTTTTGGCCGATTTTGACGCCTTACTATACTATGACGTTTTTTATGACATTTTGAGGTCAAAAAATTTTTTGACTTTCTTTGGCCGATTTTGACGCCTTACTATACTATGACGTTTTTTATGACATTTTGAGGTCAAAAAAATGTTTGACTTTTTTTGGCCGAAAAAAACGCCTTACTATACTATGACGTTTTTTATGACATTTTGAGGTCAAAAAAATTTTTGACTTTTTTTGGCCGAAGAAAACGCCTTACTATACTATGACGTTTTTTATGACATTTTGAGGTCAAAAAATTTTTTGACTTTCTTTGGCCGATTTTGACGCCTTGCTATACTATGACGTTTTTTATGACATTTTGAGGTCAAAAAATTTTTTGACTTTTTTTGGCCGATTTTGACGCCTTACTATACTATGACGTTTTTTATGACATTTTGAGGTCAAAAAAATTTTTGACTTTTTTTGGCCGAAAAAAACGCCTTACTATACTATGGCGTTTTTTATGACATTTTGAGGTCAAAAAAATTTTTGACTTTTTTTGGCTGATTTTGACGCCTTACTATACTATGACGTTTTTTATGACATTTTGAGGTCCAAAAAATTTTTGACTTTTTTTGGCCGAAAAAAACGCCTTACTATACTTTGACGTTTTTTATGACATTTTGAGGTCCAAAAAAATTTTGACTTTTTTTGGCCGATTTTGACGCCTTACTATACTATGACGTTTTTTATGACATTTTGAGGTCCAAAAAATTTTTGACTTTTTTTGGCCGAAGAAAACGCCTTACTATACTATGACGTTTTTTATGACATTTTGAGGTCAAAAAATTTTTTGACTTTTTTTGGCCGAAAAAAACGCCTTACTATACTATGACGTTTTTTATGACATTTTGAGGTCCAAAAAATTTTTGACTTTTTTTGGCCGAAGAAAACGCCTTACTATACTATGACGTTTTTTATGACATTTTGAGGTCAAAAAATTTTTTGACTTTCTTTGGCCGATTTTGACGCCTTGCTATACTATGACGTTTTTTATGACATTTTGAGGTCAAAAAATTTTTTGACTTTCTTTGGCCGATTTTGACGCCTTACTATACTATGACGTTTTTTATGACATTTTGAGGTCAAAAAAATGTTTGACTTTTTTTGGCCGAAAAAAACGCCTTACTATACTATGACGTTTTTTATGACATTTTGAGGTCAAAAAAAATTTTGACTTTTTTTGGCCGAAAAAAACGCCTTTCTATACTATGACGTTTTTTATGACATTTTGAGGTCAAAAATTTTTTTGACTTTCTTTGGCCGATTTTGACGCCTTACTATACTATGACGTTTTTTATGACATTTTGAGGTCAAAAAAATGTTTGACTTTTTTTGGCCGAAAAAAACGCCTTACTATACTATGACGTTTTTTATGACATTTTGAGGTCCAAAAAATTTTTGACTTTTTTTGGCCGAAGAAAACGCCTTACTATACTATGACGTTTTTTATGACATTTTGAGGTCAAAAAATTTTTTGACTTTTTTTGGCCGAAAAAAACGCCTTACTATACTATGACGTTTTTTATGACATTTTGAGGTCCAAAAAATTTTTGACTTTTTTTGGCCGAAGAAAACGCCTTACTATACTATGACGTTTTTTATGACATTTTGAGGTCAAAAAATTTTTTGACTTTCTTTGGCCGATTTTGACGCCTTGCTATACTATGACGTTTTTTATGACATTTTGAGGTCAAAAAATTTTTTGACTTTCTTTGGCCGATTTTGACGCCTTACTATACTATGACGTTTTTTATGACATTTTGAGGTCAAAAAAATGTTTGACTTTTTTTGGCCGAAAAAAACGCCTTACTATACTATGACGTTTTTTATGACATTTTGAGGTCAAAAAAAATTTTGACTTTTTTTGGCCGATTTTGATGCCTTACTATACTATGACGTTTTTTATGACATTTTGAGGTCAAAAAAATTTTTGACTTTTTTTGGCCGAAGAAAACGCCTTACTATACTATGACGTTTTTTAAGACATTTTGAGGTCAAAAAAATGTTTGACTTTTTTTGGCCGAAAAAAACGCCTTACTATACTATGACGTTTTTTATGACATTTTGAGGTCAAAAATTTTTTTGACTTTCTTTGGCCGAAGAAAACGACTTACTATACTATGACGTTTTTTATGACATTTTGAGGTCCAAAAATTTTTTGACTTTTTTTGGCCGATTTTGACGCCTTACTATACTATGACGTTTTTTATGACATTTTGAGGTACAAAAAATTTTTGACTTTTTTTGGCGGAAAAAAAACGCCTTAGTATACTATGACCTTTTTTATGACATTTTGAGGTCCAAAAAATTTTTGACTTTTTTTGGCCGATTTTGACGCCTTACTATACTATGACGTTTTTTATGACATTTTGAGGTCAAAAAAAATTTTGACTTTTTTTGGCCGATTTTGACGCCTTACTATACTATGACGTTTTTTATGACATTTTGAGGTCCAAAAAATGTTTGACTTTTTTTGGCCGAAAAAAACGCCTTACTATACTATGACGTTTTTTATGACATTTTGAGGTCAAAAAATTGTTTGACTTTTTTTGGCCGAAAAAAACGCCTTACTATACTATGACGTTTTTTATGACATTTTGAGGTCAAAAAATTTTTTTGACTTTTTTTGGCCGAAAAAAACGCCTTACTATACTATGACGTTTTTTATGACATTTTGAGGTCCAAAAAATTTTTGACTTTTTTTGGCCGATTTTGACGCCTTACTATACTATGACGTTTTTTATGACATTTTCAGTTCTAAAAAATTTGTGACTTTTTTTGGCCGATTTTGACGCCTTACTATACTATGACGTTTTTTATGACATTTTGAGGTCCAAAAAAATTTTGACTTTTTTTGGCCGATTTTGACGCCTTACTATACTGTGACGTTTTTTATGACATTTTGAGGTCCAAAAAATTTTTGACTTTTTTTGGCCGAAAAAAACGCCTTACTATACTATGATGTTTTTTATGACATTTTGAGGTCCAAAAAATTTTTGACTTTTTTTGGCCGATTTTGACGCCTTACTATACTATGACGTTTTTTATGACATTTTGAGGTCCAAAAAATTTTTGACTTTTTTTGGCCGAAAAAAACGCCTTTCTATACTATGACGTTTTTTATGACATTTTGAGGTCCAAAAAATTTTTGACTTTTTTTGGCCGATTTTGACGCCTTACTATACTATGACGTTTTTTAAGACTTTTTGAGGTCAAAAATTTTTTTGACTTTTTTTGGCCGAAAAAAACGCCTTACTATACTATGACGTTTTTTATGACATTTTGAGGTCAAAAAATTTTTTGACTTTTTTTGGCCGAAAAAAACGCCTTACTATACTATGATGTTTTTTATGACATTTTGAGGTCCAAAAAATTTTTGACTTTCTTTGGCCGATTTTGACGCCTTACTATACTATGACGTTTTTTATGACATTTTGAGGTCCAAAAAATTTTTGACTTTTTTTGGCCGATTTTGACGCCTTACTATACTATGACGTTTTTTATGACATTTTGAGGTCCAAAAAATTTTTGACTTTTTTTGGCCGATTTTGACGCCTTACTATACTATGACGTTTTTTATGACATTTTGAGGTCCAAAAATTTTTTGACTTTTTTTGGCTGAAAAAAACGCCTTAGTATACTATGACGTTTTTTATGACATTTTGAGGTCAAAAAATTTTTGACTTTTTTTGGCCGAAAAAAACGCCTTACTATACTATGACGTCTTTTATGACATTTTGAGGTCCAAAAAATTTTTGACTTTTTTTGGCCGATTTTGACGCCTTACTATACTATGACGTTTTTTATGACATTTTGAGGTCAAAAAATTTTTTGACTTTCTTTGGCCGATTTTGACGCCTTACTATACTATGACGTTTTTTATGACATTTTGAGGTCCAAAAAATTTTTGACTTTTTTTGGCCGATTTTGACGCCTTACTATACTATGACGTTTTTTATGACATTTTGAGGTCAAAAAAATTTTTGACTTTTTTTGGCCGAAAAAAACGCCTTACTATACTATGACGTTTTTTATGACATTTTGAGGTCCAAAAAATTTTTGACTTTTTTTGGCCGAAGAAAACGCCTTACTATACTATGACGTTTTTTATGACATTTTGAGGTCAAAAAATTTTTTGACTCTCTTTGGCCGATTTTGACGCCTTACTATACTATGACGTTTTTTATGACATTTTGAGGTCAAAAATTTTTTTGACTTTCTTTGGCCGATTTTGACGCCTTACTATACTATGACGTTTTTTATGACATTTTGAGGTCCAAAAAATGTCTGACTTTTTTTGGCCGAAAAAAACGCCTTACTATACTATGACGTTTTTTATGACATTTTGAGGTCCAAAAAATTTTTTGACTTTTTTTGGCCGATTTTGAGGCCTTACTATACTATGACGTTTTTTATGACATTTTGAGGTCAAAAAAAATTTTGACTTTTTTTGGCCGAAAAAAACGCCTTACTATACTATGACGTTTTTTATGACATTTTGAGGTCCAAAAAATTTTTGACTTTTTTTGGCCGATTTTGACGCCTTACTATACTATGACGTTTTTTATGACATTTTGAGGTCCAAAAAATTTTTGACTTTTTTTGGCCGATTTTGACGCCTTACTATACTATGACGTTTTTTATGACATTTTGAGGTCCAAAAAATTTTTGACTTTTTTTGGCCGATTTTGACGCCTTACTATACTATGACGTTTTTTATGACATTTTGAGGTCCAAAAATTTTTTGACTTTTTTTGGCTGAAAAAAACGCCTTAGTATACTATGACGTTTTTTATGACATTTTGAGGTCAAAAAATTTTTGACGTTTTTTGGCCGAAAAAAACGCCTTACTATACTATGACGTTTTTTATGACATTTTGAGGTCCAAAAAATTTTTGACTTTTTTTGGCCGATTTTGACGCCTTACTATACTATGACGTTTTTTATGACATTTTGAGGTCCAAAAAATTTTTGACTTTTTTTGGCCGATTTTGACGCCTTACTATACTATGACGTTTTTTATGACATTTTGAGGTCCAAAAAATTTTTGACTTTTTTTGGCCGATTTTGACGCCTTACTATACTATGACGTTTTTTATGACATTTTGAGGTCCAAAAAATTTTTGACTTTTTTTGGCCGATTTTGACGCCTTACTATACTATGACGTTTTTTATGACATTTTGAGGTCAAAAAAAATTTTGACTTTTTTTGGCCGATTTTGACGCCTTACTATACTATGACGTTTTTTATGACATTTTGAGGTCCAAAAAATGTTTGACTTTTTTTGGCCGATTTTGACGCCTTACTATACTATGACGTTTTTTATGACATTTTGAGGTCAAAAAATTGTTTGACTTTTTTTGGCCGAAAAAAACGCCTTAATATACTATGACGTTTTTTATGACACTTTGAGGTCAAAAAATTTTTTTGACTTTTTTTGGCCGAAAAAAACGCCTTACTATACTATGACGTTTTTTATGACATTTTGAGGTCCAAAAAATTTTTGACTTTTTTTGGCCGATTTTGACGCCTTACTATACTATGACGTTTTTTATGACATTTTCAGTTCTAAAAAATTTGTGACTTTTTTTGGCCGATTTTGACGCCTTACTATACTATGACGTTTTTTATGACATTTTGAGGTCAAAAAAAATTTTGACTTTTTTTGGCCGATTTTGACGCCTTACTATACTGTGACGTTTTTTATGACATTTTGAGGTCCAAAAAATTTTTGACTTTTTTTGGCCGAAAAAAACGCCTTACTATACTATGACGTTTTTTATGACATTTTGAGGTCAAAAAATTTTTTGACTTTTTTTGGCCGAAAAAAACGCCTTACTATACTATGACGTTTTTTATGACATTTTGAGGTCCAAAAAATTTTTGACTTTTTTTGGCCGAAAAAAACGCCTTACTATACTATGACGTTTTTTATGACATTTTGAGGTCCAAAAAATTTTTGACTTTTTTTGGCCGAAAAAAACGCCTTTCTATACTATGACGTTTTTTATGACATTTTGAGGTCCAAAAAATGTTTGACTTTTTTTGGCCGATTTTGACGCCTTACTATACTATGACGTTTTTTAAGACTTTTTGAGGTCAAAAATTTTTTTGACTTTTTTTGGCCGAAAAAAACGCCTTACTATACTATGACGTTTTTTATGACATTTTGAGGTCAAAAAAATTTTTGACTTTTTTTGGCCGAAAAAAACGCCTTACTATACTATGACGTTTTTTATGACATTTTGAGGTCCAAAAAATTTTTGACTTTTTTTGGCCGATTTTGACGCCTTACTATACTATGACGTTTTTTATGACATTTTGAGGTCAAAAAATTTTTGACTTTTTTTGGCCGAAAAAAACGCCTTACTATACTATGACGTTTTTTAAGACATTTTGAGGTCAAAAAAATGTTTGACTTTTTTTGGCCGAAAAAAACGCCTTACTATACTATGACGTTTTTTATGACATTTTGAGGTCAAACATTTTTTTGACTTTCTTTGGCCGAAGAAAACGACTTACTATACTATGACGTTTTTTATGACATTTTGAGGTCCAAAAATTTTTTGACTTTTTTTGGCCGATTTTGACGCCTTACTATACTATGACGTTTTTTATGACATTTTGAGGTACAAAAAATTTTTGACTTTTTTTGGCGGAAAAAAACGCCTTACTATACTATGACGTTTTTTATGACATTTTGAGGTCCAAAAAATTTTTGACTTTTTTTGGCCGATGAAAACGCCTTACTATACTATGACGTTTTTTATGACATTTTGAGGTCCAAAAATTTTTTGACTTTTTTTGGCCGAAAAAAATGCCTTACTATACTATGACGTTTTTTATGACATTTTGAGGTCCAAAAAATTTTTGACTTTTTTTGGCCGAAAAAAACGCCTTACTATACTTTGACGTTTTTTATGACATTTTGAGGTCCAAAAAAATTTTGACTTTTTTTGGCCGATTTTGACGCCTTACTATACTATGACGTTTTTTATGACATTTTGAGGTCCAAAAAATTTTTGACTTTTTTTGGCCGAAGAAAACGCCTTACTATACTATGACGTTTTTTAAGACATTTTGAGGTCCAAAAAATTTTTGACTTTTTTTGGCCGAAGAAAACGCCTTACTATACTATGACGTTTTTTATGACATTTTGAGGTCAAAAAATTTTTTGACTTTTTTTGGCCGAAAAAATTTTTTGACTTTTTTTGGCTGAAAAAAACGCCTGACGTTTTTTATGACATTTTGAGGTCCAAAAAATGTTTGACTTTTTTTGGCCGAAAAAAACGCCTTACTATACTATGACGTTTTTTATGACATTTTGAGGTCCAAAAAATTTGTGACTTTTTTTGGCTGATTTTGACGCCTTACTATACTATGACGTTTTTTATGACATTTTGAGGTACAAAAAAATTTTGACTTTTTTTGGCCGATTTTGACGCCTTACTATACTATGACGTTTTTTATGACATTTTGAGGTCCAAAAAATTTTTGACTTTTTTTGGCCGAAAAAAACGCCTTACTATACTTTGACGTTTTTTATGACATTTTGAGGTCCAAAAAAATTTTGACTTTTTTTGGCCGATTTTGACGCCTTACTATACTATGACGTTTTTTATGACATTTTGAGGTCCAAAAATTTTTTGACTTTTTTTGGCCGATTTTGAAGCCTTACTATACTATGACGTTTTTTATGACATTTTGAGGTACAAAAAATTTTTGACTTTTTTTGGCGGAAAAAAACGCCTTAGTATACTATGACGTTTTTTATGACATTTTGAGGTCCAAAAAAATTTTGACTTTTTTTGGCCGATTTTGACGCCTTACTATACTATGACGTTTTTTATGACATTTTGAGGTCCAAAAAATTTTTGACTTTTTTTGGCCGATGAAAACGCCTTACTATACTATGACGTTTTTTATGACATTTTGAGGTCAAAAAATTTTTTGAC
The DNA here is from genome assembly GCF_017976425.1 of Toxotes jaculatrix. Classification (NCBI taxonomy): domain Eukaryota; kingdom Metazoa; phylum Chordata; class Actinopteri; family Toxotidae; genus Toxotes; species Toxotes jaculatrix. Next base: position 23,401,534 of record NC_054398.1, read on the forward strand.
TTTTTTTGGCCGAATAAAACGCCTTACTATACTATGACGTTTTTTATGACATTTTGAGGTCCAAAAAAATTTTGACTTTTTTTGGCCGATTTTGACGCCTTACTATACTATGACGTTTTTTATGACATTTTGAGGTCCAAAAAATTTTTGACTTTTTTTGGCCGAAAAAAACGCCTTACTATACTTTGACGTTTTTTATGACATTTTGAGGTCCAAAAAAATTTTGACTTTTTTTGGCCGATTTTGACGCCTTACTATACTATGACGTTTTTTATGACATTTTGAGGTACAAAAAAATTTTGACTTTTTTTGGCCGATTTTGACGCCTTACTATACTATGACGTTTTTTATGACATTTTGAGGTCCAAAAATTTTTTGACTTTTTTTGGCCGATTTTGACGCCTTACTATACTATGACGTTTTTTATGACATTTTGAGGTCAAAAAATTTTTTGACTTTCTTTGGCCGATTTTGACGCCTTACTATACTATGACGTTTTTTATGACATTTTGAAGTCAAAAAAATTTTTGACTTTTTTTGGCCGAAAAAAACGCCTTACTATACTATGACGTTTTTTATGACATTTTGAGGTCCAAAAATTTTTTGACTTTTTTTGGCCGATTTTGACGCCTTACTATACTATGACGTTTTTTATGACATTTTGAGGTCAAAAAATTTTTTGACTTTCTTTGGCCGATTTTGACGCCTTACTATACTATGACGTTTTTTATGACATTTTGAGGTCAAAAAAATGTTTGACTTTTTTTGGCCGAAAAAAACGCCTTACTATACTATGACGTTTTTTATGACATTTTGAGGTCAAAAAAATTTTTGACTTTTTTTGGCCGAAGAAAACGCCTTACTATACTATGACGTTTTTTAAGACATTTTGAGGTCAAAAAAATGTTTGACTTTTTTTGGCCGAAGAAAACGCCTTACTATACTATGACGTTTTTTATGACATTTTGAGGTCCAAAAATTTTTTGACTTTCTTTGGCCGATTTTGACGCCTTACTATACTATGACGTTTTTTAAGACATTTTGAGGTCAAAAATTTTTTTGACTTTTTTTGGCCGAAAAAAACGCCTTACTATACTATGACGTTTTTTATGACATTTTGAGGTCCAAAAAATTTTTGACTTTTTTTGGCCGAAAAAAACGCCTTAGTATACTATGACGTTTTTTATGACATTTTGAGGTCCAAAAAATTTTTGACTTTTTTTGGCCGAAAAAAACGCCTTAGTATACTATGACGTTTTTTATGACATTTTGAGGTCCAAAAAATTTTTGACTTTTTTTGGCCGAAAAAAACGCCTTACTATACTATGACGTTTTTTATGACATTTTGAGGTCAAAAAATTTTTTGACTTTCTTTGGCCGATTTTGACGCCTTACTATACTATGACGTTTTTTATGACATTTTGAGGTCCAAAAAATTTTTGACTTTTTTTGGCCGATTTTGACGCCTTACTATACTATGACGTTTTTTATGACATTTTGAGGTCAAAAAATTTTTTGACTTTTTTTGGCCGATTTTGACGCCTTACTATACTATGACGTTTTTTATGACATTTTGAGGTCCAAAAAATTTTTTGACTTTTTTTGGCCGAAAAAAACGCCTTACTATACTATGACGTTTTTTATGACATTTTGAGGTCCAAAAAATTTTTGACTTTTTTTGGCCGAAGAAAACGCCTTACTATACTATGACGTTTTTTATGACATTTTGAGGTCCAAAAAAATTTTGACTTTTTTTGGCCGATTTTGACGCCTTACTATACTATGACGTTTTTTATGACATTTTGAGGTCAAAAAATTTTTTGACTTTCTTTGGCCGATTTTGACGCCTTACTATACTATGACGTTTTTTATGACATTTTGAGGTCCAAAAAATTTTTGACTTTTTTTGGCCGATTTTGACGCCTTACTATACTATGACGTTTTTTATGACATTTTGAGGTCAAAAATTTTTTTGACTTTTTTTGGCCGATTTTGACGCCTTACTATACTATGACGTTTTTTATGACATTTTGAGGTCCAAAAAAATTTTGACTTTTTTTGGCCGAAAAAAACGCCTTACTATACTATGACGTTTTTTATGACATTTTGAGGTCCAAAAATTTTTTGACTTTTTTTGGCCGATTTTGACGCCTTACTATACTATGACGTTTTTTATGACATTTTGAGGTCCAAAAATTTTTTGACTTTTTTTGGCCGATTTTGACGCCTTACTATACTATGACGTTTTTTATGACATTTTGAGGTCAAAAAATTTTTTGACTTTCTTTGGCCGATTTTGACGCCTTACTATACTATGACGTTTTTTATGACATTTTGAAGTCAAAAAAATTTTTGACTTTTTTTGGCCGAAAAAAACGCCTTACTATACTATGACGTTTTTTATGACATTTTGAGGTCCAAAAATTTTTTGACTTTTTTTGGCCGATTTTGACGCCTTACTATACTATGACGTTTTTTATGACATTTTGAGGTCAAAAAATTTTTTGACTTTCTTTGGCCGATTTTGACGCCTTACTATACTATGACGTTTTTTATGACATTTTGAGGTCCAAAAAATTTTTGACTTTTTTTGGCCGATTTTGACGCCTTACTATACTATGACGTTTTTTATGACATTTTGAGGTCAAAAATTTTTTTGACTTTTTTTGGCCGATTTTGACGCCTTACTATACTATGACGTTTTTTATGACATTTTGAGGTCCAAAAAAATTTTGACTTTTTTTGGCCGAAAAAAACGCCTTACTATACTATGACGTTTTTTATGACATTTTGAGGTCCAAAAAATTTTTGACTTTTTTTGGCCGATTTTGACGCCTTACTATACTATGACGTTTTTTATGACATTTTGAGGTCCAAAAATGTTTTGACTTTTTTTGGCCGATTTTGACGCCTTACTATACTATGACGTTTTTTATGACATTTTGAGGTCAAAAAATTTTTTGACTTTCTTTGGCCGATTTTGACGCCTTACTATACTATGACGTTTTTTATGACATTTTGAAGTCAAAAAAATTTTTGACTTTTTTTGGCCGAAAAAAACGCCTTACTATACTATGACGTTTTTTATGACATTTTGAGGTCCAAAAATTTTTTGACTTTTTTTGGCCGATTTTGACGCCTTACTATACTATGACGTTTTTTATGACATTTTGAGGTCAAAAAATTTTTTGACTTTCTTTGGCCGATTTTGACGCCTTACTATACTATGACCTTTTTTATGACATTTTGAGGTCAAAAAAATGTTTGACTTTTTTTGGCCGAAAAAAACGCCTTACTATACTATGACGTTTTTTATGACATTTTGAGGTCAAAAAAAATTTTGACTTTCTTTGGCCGATTTTGACGCCTTACTATACTATGACGTTTTTTAAGACATTTTGAGGTCAAAAAATTTTTTGACTTTTTTTGGCCGAAAAAAAACGCCTTACTATACTATGACGTTTTTTATGACATTTTGAGGTCAAAAAAATTTTTGACTTTTTTTGGCCGATTTTGACGCCTTACTATACTATGACGTTTTTTATGACATTTTGAGGTCCAAAAAATTTTTGACTTTTTTTGGCCGAAGAAAACGCCTTACTATACTATGACGTTTTTTATGACATTTTGAGGTCCAAAAAATTTTTGACTTTTTTTGGCCGATTTTGACGCCTTACTATACTATGACGTTTTTTATGACATTTTGAGGTCCAAAAAATTTTTGACTTTTTTTGGCCGATTTTGACGCCTTACTATACTATGACGTTTTTTATGACATTTTGAGGTCAAAAAATTTTTGACTTTTTTTGGCCGATTTTGACGCCTTACTATACTATGACGTTTTTTATGACATTTTGAGGTCAAAAAATTTTTTGACTTTCTTTGGCCGATTTTGACGCCTTACTATACTATGACGTTTTTTATGACATTTTGAGGTCAAAAAATTTTTTGACTTTCTTTGGCCGATTTTGACGCCTTACTATACTATGACGTTTTTTATGACATTTTGAGGTCAAAAAAATTTTTGACTTTTTTTGGCCGAAGAAAACGCCTTACTATACTATGACGTTTTTTAAGACATTTTGAGGTCAAAAAAATGTTTGACTTTTTTTGGACGATTTTGACGCCTTACTATACTATGACGTTTTTTATGACATTTTGAGGTCAAAAATTTTTTTGACTTTCTTTGGCCGAAGAAAACGACTTACTATACTATGACGTTTTTTATGACATTTTGAGGTCCAAAAAATTTTTTGACTTTTTTTGGCCGATTTTGACGCCTTACTATACTATGACGTTTTTTATGACATTTTGAGGTCAAAAAAATTTTTGACTTTTTTTGGCCGAAAAAAACGCCTTACTATACTATGACGTTTTTTATGACATTTTGAGGTCCAAAAAATTTTTGACTTTTTTTGGCCGAAGAAAACGCCTTACTATACTATGACGTTTTTTATGACATTTTGAGGTCAAAAAATTTTTTTACTCTCTTTGGCCGATTTTGACGCCTTACTATACTATGACGTTTTTTATGACATTTTGAGGTCAAAAAATTTTTTGACTTTCTTTGGCCGATTTTGACGCCTTACTATACTATGACGTTTTTTATGACATTTTGAGGTCCAAAAAATGTCTGACTTTTTTTGGCCGAAAAAAACGCCTTACTATACTATGACGTTTTTTATGACATTTTGAGGTCAAAAAAATTTTTTGACTTTTTTTGGCCGATTTTGAGGCCTTACTATACTATGACGTTTTTTATGACATTTTGAGGTCCAAAAAATTTTTGACTTTTTTTGGCCGAAAAAAACGCCTTACTATACTATGACGTTTTTTATGACATTTTCAGTTCTAAAAAATTTGTGACTTTTTTTGGCCGATTTTGACGCCTTACTATACTATGACGTTTTTTATGACATTTTGAGGTCCAAAAAATTTTTGGCTTTTTTTGGCCGATTTTGACGCCTTACTATACTATGACGTTTTTTATGACATTTTGAGGTCAAAAAAAATTTTGACTTTTTTTGGCCGATTTTGACGCCTTACTATACTATGACGTTTTTTATGACATTTTGAGGTCCAAAAAATGTTTGACTTTTTTTGGCCGAAAAAAACGCCTTACTATACTATGACGTTTTTTATGACATTTTGAGGTCAAAAAATTGTTTGACTTTTTTTGGCCGAAAAAAACGCCTTAATATACTATGACGTTTTTTATGACATTTTGAGGTCAAAAAATTTTTTTGACTTTTTTTGGCCGAAAAAAACGCCTTACTATACTATGACGTTTTTTATGACATTTTGAGGTCCAAAAAATTTTTGACTTTTTTTGGCCGATTTTGACGCCTTACTATACTATGACGTTTTTTATGACATTTTCAGTTCTAAAAAATTTGTGACTTTTTTTGGCCGATTTTGACGCCTTACTATACTATGACGTTTTTTATGACATTTTGAGGTCAAAAAAAATTTTGACTTTTTTTGGCCGATTTTGACGCCTTACTATACTGTGACGTTTTTTATGACATTTTGAGGTCCAAAAAATTTTTGACTTTTTTTGGCCGAAAAAAACGCCTTACTATACTATGACGTTTTTTATGACATTTTGAGGTCAAAAAATTTTTTGACTTTTTTTGGCCGAAAAAAACGCCTTACTATACTATGACGTTTTTTATGACATTTTGAGGTCCAAAAAATTTTTGACTTTTTTTGGCCGATTTTGACGCCTTACTATACTATGACGTTTTTTATGACATTTTGAGGTCCAAAAAATTTTTGACTTTTTTTGGCCGAAAAAAACGCCTTTCTATACTATGACGTTTTTTATGACATTTTGAGGTCCAAAAAATGTTTGACTTTTTTTGGCCGATTTTGACGCCTTACTATACTATGACGTTTTTAAAGACTTTTTGAGGTCAAAAATTTTTTTGACTTTTTTTGGCCGAAAAAAACGCCTTACTATACTATGACGTTTTTTATGACATTTTGAGGTCCAAAAAATTTTTGACTTTTTTTGGCCGAAAAAAACGCCTTACTATACTATGACGTTTTTTATGACATTTTGAGGTCCAAAAAATTTTTGACTTTTTTTGGCCGATTTTGACACCTTACTATACTATGACGTTTTTTATGACATTTTGAGGTCAAAAAAATTTTTGACTTTTTTTGGCCGAAAAAAACGCCTTACTATACTATGACGTTTTTTATGACATTTTGAGGTCAAAAATTTTTTTGACTTTTTTTGGCCGAAAAAAACGCCTTACTATACTATGACGTTTTTTATGACATTTTGAGGTCCAAAAAATTTTTGACTTTTTTTGGCCGAAAAAAACGCCTTACTATACTATGACGTTTTTTATGACATTTTGAGGTCCAAAAAATTTTTTGACTTTTTTTGGCCGAAAAAAACGCCTTACTATACTATGACGTTTTTTATGACATTTTGAGGTCCAAAAATTTTTTGACTTTTTTTGGCAGATTTTGACGCCTTACTATACTATGACGTTTTTTATGACATTTTGAGGTCAAAAAATTTTTTGACTTTCTGTGGCCGATTTTGACGCCTTACTATACTATGACGTTTTTTATGACATTTTGAGGTCCAAAAAATTTTTGACTTTTTTTGGCCGATTTTGACGCCTTACTATACTATGACGTTTTTTATGACATTTTGAGGTCAAAAATTTTTTTGACTTTTTTTGGCCGATTTTGACGCCTTACTATACTATGACGTTTTTTATGACATTTTGAGGTCCAAAAAAATTTTGACTTTTTTTGGCCGAAAAAAACGCCTTACTATACTATGACGTTTTTTATGACATTTTGAGGTCCAAAAATTTTTTGACTTTTTTTGGCCGATTTTGACGCCTTACTATACTATGACGTTTTTTATGACATTTTGAGGTCCAAAAAATTTTTGACTTTTTTTGGCCGATTTTGACGCCTTACTATACTATGACGTTTTTTATGACATTTTGAGGTCCAAAAAATTTTTGACTTTTTTTGGCCGATTTTGACGCCTTACTATACTATGACGTTTTTTATGACATTTTGAGGTCCAAAAAAATTTTGACTTTTTTTGGCCGATTTTGACGCCTTACTATACTATGACGTTTTTTATGACATTTTGAGGTCCAAAAAATGTTTGACTTTTTTTGGCCGATTTTGACGCCTTACTATACTATGACGTTTTTTATGACATTTTGAGGTCAAAAAATTGTTTGACTTTTTTTGGCCGAAAAAAACGCCTTAATATACTATGACGTTTTTTATGACACTTTGAGGTCAAAAAATTTTTTTGACTTTTTTTGGCCGAAAAAAACGCCTTACTATACTATGACGTTTTTTATGACATTTTGAGGTCCAAAAAATTTTTGACTTTTTTTGGCCGATTTTGACGCCTTACTATACTATGACGTTTTTTATGACATTTTCAGTTCTAAAAAATTTGTGACTTTTTTTGGCCGATTTTGACGCCTTACTATACTATGACGTTTTTTATGACATTTTGAGGTCAAAAAAAATTTTGACTTTTTTTGGCCGATTTTGACGCCTTACTATACTATGACGTTTTTTATGACATTTTGAAGTCAAAAAAATTTTTGACTTTTTTTGGCCGAAAAAAACGCCTTACTATACTATGACGTTTTTTATGACATTTTGAGGTCCAAAAATTTTTTGACTTTTTTTGGCCGATTTTGACGCCTTACTATACTATGACGTTTTTTATGACATTTTGAGGTCAAAAAATTTTTTGACTTTCTTTGGCCGATTTTGACGCCTTACTATACTATGACGTTTTTTATGACATTTTGAGGTCCAAAAAATTTTTGACTTTTTTTGGCCGATTTTGACGCCTTACTATACTATGACGTTTTTTATGACATTTTGAGGTCAAAAATTTTTTTGACTTTTTTTGGCCGATTTTGACGCCTTACTATACTATGACGTTTTTTATGACATTTTGAGGTCCAAAAAAATTTTGACTTTTTTTGGCCGAAAAAAACGCCTTACTATACTATGACGTTTTTTATGACATTTTGAGGTCCAAAAAATTTTTGACTTTTTTTGGCCGATTTTGACGCCTTACTATACTATGACGTTTTTTATGACATTTTGAGGTCCAAAAATGTTTTGACTTTTTTTGGCCGATTTTGACGCCTTACTATACTATGACGTTTTTTATGACATTTTGAGGTCAAAAAATTTTTTGACTTTCTTTGGCCGATTTTGACGCCTTACTATACTATGACGTTTTTTATGACATTTTGAAGTCAAAAAAATTTTTGACTTTTTTTGGCCGAAAAAAACGCCTTACTATACTATGACGTTTTTTATGACATTTTGAGGTCCAAAAATTTTTTGACTTTTTTTGGCCGATTTTGACGCCTTACTATACTATGACCTTTTTTATGACATTTTGAGGTCAAAAAAATGTTTGACTTTTTTTGGCCGAAAAAAAACGCCTTACTATACTATGACGTTTTTTATGACATTTTGAGGTCAAAAAAATTTTTGACTTTTTTTGGCCGATTTTGACGCCTTACTATACTATGACGTTTTTTATGACATTTTGAGGTCCAAAAAATTTTTGACTTTTTTTGGCCGAAGAAAACGCCTTACTATACTATGACGTTTTTTATGACATTTTGAGGTCCAAAAAATTTTTGACTTTTTTTGGCCGATTTTGACGCCTTACTATACTATGACGTTTTTTATGACATTTTGAGGTCCAAAAAATTTTTGACTTTTTTTGGCCGATTTTGACGCCTTACTATACTATGACGTTTTTTATGACATTTTGAGGTCAAAAAATTTTTGACTTTTTTTGGCCGATTTTGACGCCTTACTATACTATGACGTTTTTTATGACATTTTGAGGTCAAAAAATTTTTTGACTTTCTTTGGCCGATTTTGACGCCTTACTATACTATGACGTTTTTTATGACATTTTGAGGTCAAAAAATTTTTTGACTTTCTTTGGCCGATTTTGACGCCTTACTATAATATTACGTTTTGTATGACATTTTGAGGTCAAAAAAATTTTTGACTTTTTTTGGCCGAAGAAAACGCCTTACTATACTATGACGTTTTTTATGACATTTTGAGGTCAAAAAATTTTTTGACTCTCTTTGGCCGATTTTGACGCCTTACTATACTATGACGTTTTTTATGACATTTTGAGGTCAAAAAATTTTTTGACTTTCTTTGGCCGATTTTGACGCCTTACTATACTATGACGTTTTTTATGACATTTTGAGGTCCAAAAAATGTCTGACTTTTTTTGGCCGAAAAAAACGCCTTACTATACTATGACGTTTTTTATGACATTTTGAGGTCAAAAAAATTTTTTGACTTTTTTTGGCCGATTTTGAGGCCTTACTATACTATGACGTTTTTTATGACATTTTGAGGTCAAAAAAAATTTTGACTTTTTTTGGCCGAAAAAAACGCCTAACTATACTATGACGTTTTTTATGACATTTTGAGGTCAAAAATTTTTTTGACTTTTTTTGGCCGAAGAAAACGCCTTACTATACTATGACGTTTTTTATGACATTTTGAGGTCATAAAATTTTTTGACTTTCTTTGGCCGATTATGACGCCTTACTATACTATGACGTTTTTTATGACATTTTGAGGTCCAAAAAATTTTTGACTTTTTTTGGCCGAAAAAAACGCCTTACTATACTATGACGTTTTTTATGACATTTTGAAGTCAAAAAAATTTTTGACTTTTTTTGGCCGAAAAAAACGCCTTACTATACTATGACGTTTTTTATGACATTTTGAGGTCCAAAAAATTTTTGACTTTTTTTTGGCCGATTTTGACGCCTTACTATACTATGACGTTTTTTATGACATTTTGAGGTCAAAAAAATGTTTGACTTTTTTTGGCCGATTTTGACGCCTTACTATACTATGACGTTTTTTATGACATTTTGAGGTCAAAAAATTTTTTGACTTTTTTTGGCCGAAAAAAACGCCTTACTATACTATGACGTTTTTTATGACATTTTGAGGTCCAAAAAATTTTTGACTTTTTTTGGCCGAAAAAAACGCCTTACTATACTATGACGTTTTTTATGACATTTTGAGGTCCAAAAAATGTTTGACTTTTTTTGGCCGATTTTGACGCCTTACTATACTATGACGTTTTTTATGACATTTTGAGGTCCAAAAAATTTTTGACTTTTTTTGGCCGAAAAAAACGCCTTTCTATACTATGACGTTTTTTATGACATTTTGAGGTCCAAAAAATTTTTGACTTTTTTTGGCCGATTTTGACGCCTTACTATACTATGACGTTTTTTAAGACTTTTTGAGGTCAAAAATTTTTTTGACTTTTTTTGGCCGAAAAAAACGCCTTACTATACTATGACGTTTTTTATGACATTTTGAGGTCCAAAAAATTTTTGACTTTTTTTGGCCGAAAAAAACGCCTTACTATACTATGACGTTTTTTATGACATTTTGAGGTCCAAAAAATTTTTGACTTTTTTTGGCCGATTTTGACGCCTTACTATACTATGACGTTTTTTATGACATTTTGAGGTCCAAAAAATGTTTGACTTTTTTTGGCCGATTTTGACGCCTTACTATACTATGACGTTTTTTATGACATTTTGAGGTCCAAAAATTTTTTGACTTTTTTTGGCTGAAAAAAACGCCTTAGTATACTATGACGTTTTTTATGACATTTTGAGGTCAAAAAATTTTTGACTTTTTTTGGCCGAAAAAAACGCCTTACTATACTATGACGTTTTTTATGACATTTTGAGGTCCAAAAAATTTTTGACTTTTTTTGGCCGATTTTGACGCCTTACTATACTATGACGTTTTTTATGACATTTTGAGGTCAAAAAATTTTTTGACTTTCTTTGGCCGATTTTGACGCCTTACTATACTATGACGTTTTTTTTGACATTTTGAGGTCCAAAAAATTTTTGACTTTTTTTGGCCGATTTTGACGCCTTACTATACTATGACGTTTTTTATGACATTTTGAGGTCAAAAATTTTTTTGACTTTTTTTGGCCGATTTTGACGCCTTACTATACTATGACGTTTTTTATGACATTTTGAGGTCCAAAAAAATTTTGACTTTTTTTGGCCGAAAAAAACGCCTTACTATACTATGACGTTTTTTATGACATTTTGAGGTCCAAAAAATTTTTGACTTTTTTTGGCCGATTTTGACGCCTTACTATACTATGACGTTTTTTATGACATTTTGAGGTCCAAAAAATTTTTGACTTTTTTTGGCCGATTTTGACGCCTTACTATACTATGACGTTTTTTATGACATTTTGAGGTCAAAAAATTTTTTGACTTTCTTTGGCCGATTTTGACGCCTTACTATACTATGACGTTTTTTATGACATTTTGAAGTCAAAAAATTTTTTGACTTTTTTTGGCCGATTTTGACGCCTTACTATACTATGACGTTTTTTATGACATTTTGAGGTCCAAAAAATTTTTGACTTTTTTTGGCCGATTTTGACGCCTTACTATACTATGACGTTTTTTATGACATTTTGAGGTCCAAAAAATTTTTGACTTTTTTTGGCCGATTTTGACGCCTTACTATACTATGACGTTTTTTATGACATTTTGAGGTCAAAAAAAATTTTGACTTTTTTTGGCCGATTTTGACGCCTTACTATACTATGACGTTTTTTATGACATTTTGAGGTCCAAAAAATGTTTGACTTTTTTTGGCCGAAAAAAACGCCTTACTATACTATGACGTTTTTTATGACATTTTGAGGTCAAAAAATTGTTTGACTTTTTTTGGCCGAAAAAAACGCCTTACTATACTATGACGTTTTTTATGACATTTTGAGGTCAAAAAATTTTTTTGACTTTTTTTGGCCGAAAAAAACGCCTTACTATACTATGACGTTTTTTATGACATTTTGAGGTCCAAAAAATTTTTGACTTTTTTTGGCCGATTTTGACGCCTTACTATACTATGACGTTTTTTATGACATTTTCAGTTCTAAAAAATTTGTGACTTTTTTTGGCCGATTTTGACGCCTTACTATACTATGACGTTTTTTATGACATTTTGAGGTCCAAAAAAATTTTGACTTTTTTTGGCCGATTTTGACGCCTTACTATACTGTGACGTTTTTTATGACATTTTGAGGTCCAAAAAATTTTTGACTTTTTTTGGCCGAAAAAAACGCCTTACTATACTATGATGTTTTTTATGACATTTTGAGGTCCAAAAAATTTTTGACTTTTTTTGGCCGATTTTGACGCCTTACTATACTATGACGTTTTTTATGACATTTTGAGGTCCAAAAAATTTTTGACTTTTTTTGGCCGAAAAAAACGCCTTTCTATACTATGACGTTTTTTATGACATTTTGAGGTCCAAAAAATTTTTGACTTTTTTTGGCCGATTTTGACGCCTTACTATACTATGACGTTTTTTAAGACTTTTTGAGGTCAAAAATTTTTTTGACTTTTTTTGGCCGAAAAAAACGCCTTACTATACTATGACGTTTTTTATGACATTTTGAGGTCAAAAAATTTTTTGACTTTTTTTGGCCGAAAAAAACGCCTTACTATACTATGATGTTTTTTATGACATTTTGAGGTCCAAAAAATTTTTGACTTTCTTTGGCCGATTTTGACGCCTTACTATACTATGACGTTTTTTATGACATTTTGAGGTCCAAAAAATTTTTGACTTTTTTTGGCCGATTTTGACGCCTTACTATACTATGACGTTTTTTATGACATTTTGAGGTCCAAAAAATTTTTGACTTTTTTTGGCCGATTTTGACGCCTTACTATACTATGACGTTTTTTATGACATTTTGAGGTCCAAAAATTTTTTGACTTTTTTTGGCTGAAAAAAACGCCTTAGTATACTATGACGTTTTTTATGACATTTTGAGGTCAAAAAATTTTTGACTTTTTTTGGCCGAAAAAAACGCCTTACTATACTATGACGTCTTTTATGACATTTTGAGGTCCAAAAAATTTTTGACTTTTTTTGGCCGATTTTGACGCCTTACTATACTATGACGTTTTTTATGACATTTTGAGGTCAAAAAATTTTTTGACTTTCTTTGGCCGATTTTGACGCCTTACTATACTATGACGTTTTTTATGACATTTTGAGGTCCAAAAAATTTTTGACTTTTTTTGGCCGATTTTGACGCCTTACTATACTATGACGTTTTTTATGACATTTTGAGGTCAAAAAAATTTTTGACTTTTTTTGGCCGAAAAAAACGCCTTACTATACTATGACGTTTTTTATGACATTTTGAGGTCCAAAAAATTTTTGACTTTTTTTGGCCGAAGAAAACGCCTTACTATACTATGACGTTTTTTATGACATTTTGAGGTCAAAAAATTTTTTGACTCTCTTTGGCCGATTTTGACGCCTTACTATACTATGACGTTTTTTATGACATTTTGAGGTCAAAAATTTTTTTGACTTTCTTTGGCCGATTTTGACGCCTTACTATACTATGACGTTTTTTATGACATTTTGAGGTCCAAAAAATGTCTGACTTTTTTTGGCCGAAAAAAACGCCTTACTATACTATGACGTTTTTTATGACATTTTGAGGTCCAAAAAATTTTTTGACTTTTTTTGGCCGATTTTGAGGCCTTACTATACTATGACGTTTTTTATGACATTTTGAGGTCAAAAAAAATTTTGACTTTTTTTGGCCGAAAAAAACGCCTTACTATACTATGACGTTTTTTATGACATTTTGAGGTCCAAAAAATTTTTGACTTTTTTTGGCCGATTTTGACGCCTTACTATACTATGACGTTTTTTATGACATTTTGAGGTCCAAAAAATTTTTGACTTTTTTTGGCCGATTTTGACGCCTTACTATACTATGACGTTTTTTATGACATTTTGAGGTCCAAAAAATTTTTGACTTTTTTTGGCCGATTTTGACGCCTTACTATACTATGACGTTTTTTATGACATTTTGAGGTCCAAAAATTTTTTGACTTTTTTTGGCTGAAAAAAACGCCTTAGTATACTATGACGTTTTTTATGACATTTTGAGGTCAAAAAATTTTTGACGTTTTTTGGCCGAAAAAAACGCCTTACTATACTATGACGTTTTTTATGACATTTTGAGGTCCAAAAAATTTTTGACTTTTTTTGGCCGATTTTGACGCCTTACTATACTATGACGTTTTTTATGACATTTTGAGGTCCAAAAAATTTTTGACTTTTTTTGGCCGATTTTGACGCCTTACTATACTATGACGTTTTTTATGACATTTTGAGGTCCAAAAAATTTTTGACTTTTTTTGGCCGATTTTGACGCCTTACTATACTATGACGTTTTTTATGACATTTTGAGGTCCAAAAAATTTTTGACTTTTTTTGGCCGATTTTGACGCCTTACTATACTATGACGTTTTTTATGACATTTTGAGGTCAAAAAAAATTTTGACTTTTTTTGGCCGATTTTGACGCCTTACTATACTATGACGTTTTTTATGACATTTTGAGGTCCAAAAAATGTTTGACTTTTTTTGGCCGATTTTGACGCCTTACTATACTATGACGTTTTTTATGACATTTTGAGGTCAAAAAATTGTTTGACTTTTTTTGGCCGAAAAAAACGCCTTAATATACTATGACGTTTTTTATGACACTTTGAGGTCAAAAAATTTTTTTGACTTTTTTTGGCCGAAAAAAACGCCTTACTATACTATGACGTTTTTTATGACATTTTGAGGTCCAAAAAATTTTTGACTTTTTTTGGCCGATTTTGACGCCTTACTATACTATGACGTTTTTTATGACATTTTCAGTTCTAAAAAATTTGTGACTTTTTTTGGCCGATTTTGACGCCTTACTATACTATGACGTTTTTTATGACATTTTGAGGTCAAAAAAAATTTTGACTTTTTTTGGCCGATTTTGACGCCTTACTATACTGTGACGTTTTTTATGACATTTTGAGGTCCAAAAAATTTTTGACTTTTTTTGGCCGAAAAAAACGCCTTACTATACTATGACGTTTTTTATGACATTTTGAGGTCAAAAAATTTTTTGACTTTTTTTGGCCGAAAAAAACGCCTTACTATACTATGACGTTTTTTATGACATTTTGAGGTCCAAAAAATTTTTGACTTTTTTTGGCCGAAAAAAACGCCTTACTATACTATGACGTTTTTTATGACATTTTGAGGTCCAAAAAATTTTTGACTTTTTTTGGCCGAAAAAAACGCCTTTCTATACTATGACGTTTTTTATGACATTTTGAGGTCCAAAAAATGTTTGACTTTTTTTGGCCGATTTTGACGCCTTACTATACTATGACGTTTTTTAAGACTTTTTGAGGTCAAAAATTTTTTTGACTTTTTTTGGCCGAAAAAAACGCCTTACTATACTATGACGTTTTTTATGACATTTTGAGGTCAAAAAAATTTTTGACTTTTTTTGGCCGAAAAAAACGCCTTACTATACTATGACGTTTTTTATGACATTTTGAGGTCCAAAAAATTTTTGACTTTTTTTGGCCGATTTTGACGCCTTACTATACTATGACGTTTTTTATGACATTTTGAGGTCCAAAAAATTTTTGACTTTTTTTGGCCGATTTTGACGCCTTACTATACTATGCCGTTTTTTATGACATTTTGAGGTCCAAAATATTTTTGACTTTTTTTGGCCGATTTTGACGCCTTACTATACTATGACGTTTTTTATGACATTTTGAGGTCCAAAAATTTTTTGACTTTTTTTGGCTGAAAAAAACGCCTTAGTATACTATGACGTTTTTTATGACATTTTGAGGTCAAAAAATTTTTGACTTTTTTTGGCCGAAAAAAACGCCTTACTATACTATGACGTTTTTTATGACATTTTGAGGTCCAAAAAATTTTTGACTTTTTTTGGCCGAAGAAAACGCCTTACTATACTATGACGTTTTTTATGACATTTTGAGGTCCAAAAAATTTTTGACTTTTTTTGGCCGAAAAAAACGCCTTACTATACTATGACGTTTTTTATGACATTTTGAGGTCCAAAAAATTTTTGACTTTTTTTGGCCGAAAAAAACGCCTTACTATACTATGACGTTTTTTATGACATTTTGAGGTCAAAAAATTTTTTGACTTTTTTTGGCCGAAAAAAACGCCTTACTATACTATGACGTTTTTTATGACATTTTGAGGTCCAAAAAATTTTTGACTTTTTTTGGCCGAAGAAAACGCCTTACTATACTATGACGTTTTTTATGACATTTTGAGGTCCAAAAAATTTTTTGACTTTTTTTGGCCGAAAAAAACGCCTTACTATACTATGACGTTTTTTATGACATTTTGAGGTCCAAAAAATTTTTGACTTTTTTTGGCCGATTTTGACGCCTTACTATACTATGATGTTTTTTATGACATTTTGAGGTCAAAAATTTTTTTGACTTTTTTTGGCCGAAAAAAAACGCCTTACTATACTATGACGTTTTTTATGACATTTTGAGGTCAAAAAAAATTTTTGACTTTTTTTGGCCGAAAAAAACGCCTTACTATACTATGACGTTTTTTATGACATTTTGAGGTCCAAAAAATTTTTGACTTTTTTTGGCCGAAAAAAACGCCTTACTATACTATGACGTTTTTTATGACATTTTGAGGTCCAAAAAATTTTTTGACTTTTTTTGGCCGAAAAAAACGCCTTACTATACTATGACGTTTTTTATGACATTTTGAGGTCAAAAATTTTTTGACTTTTTGGCCGAAAAAAACGCCTTACTATACTATGACGTTTTTTATCACATTTTGAGGTCCAAAAATTTTTTGACTTTTTTTATGACATTTTGAGGTAAAATTTTTTTTTGACTTTTTTTGGCTGATTTTGACGCCTTACTATACTTTGACGTTTATCACATTTTGAAGCCATACTAAAGTATGACTTTTCTTTGCTGATTTGGAAGCCTTACCATACTATGACGTTTTTTAATGACATTTTGAGGTTATACTAAAGTATGACTTTTTTTTGGCCGATTTTGAGGCCTTACTATACTATGACGTTTTTTGGCACATTTAGAGGTCATAATAAATTATGACTTTTTTGGCCAATTTTGAAGCCTTACTATACTATGACGTTTTTTATGATATTTTGAGGTCATACTAAAGTATGACTTTTTTGGGCTATTTTGAAGCCTTACTGTACTATGACGTTTTTTATGATATTTTAATGTCATACTAAAGTATTACTTTTTCTGGCCTATTTTGAAGCCTTACTATACTATGATGGCATAGTATAGGCATATTTTTATTGGCATATTTTTAGGTCTGTCACAGCTACGACAAGGACTGGGACCCAAATGCACGACCCCACAGACGAATTCAAAAATAAGTGTTTACTCTAACAAAGTTTCTTACAAGGATTACCCATAAAGGGGAAAAAGGCACAAAAAAAAAACAAAAAATACAAAACTTGAACTCAAAATCACTCTTAGAGAGGAAAAAGACTCAACAACCTGAGAAACCAAATCCAACCAAGAAAAAGTAACAAATGATACACAACCTGACTTGAAACACGATGACTTGATCATTGGGCAAAAGACAAGACATGAGACGAGAGACAAGAACGAAGTGACAAGAACACAAGCAAACAACGAGACTTAAATACACAAGGAAAGGGGCAACAGGTGAAACCACTTAGGGCGGGGCACACAATCAGAAATGGAGGGAAACAAGACAAAGACAGGAAGTAGAACAAGACAAGATACACAAGGGCCATGGTTTCAAAAATAAAACAGGAACTACTAACAAAATTTAACAACCTAAACAAGAGTCCACAAAGGGGTTCAAAACATAAAAGTGTTCAGAAAACAGCCCCCTTAGGGGCTAGTCATGACAAGGTCATACTAAAGTATGACTTTTTTGGCCTATTTTGAAGCCTTACTATACTATGACGTTTTTTGGCATATTTTGAGGTCATACTAAAGTATGACTTCTTTTGGCCTATTTTGAAGCCTTACTAAACTGACGTTTTTTATGATATTTTGAGGTCATACTAAAGTATGACTTCTTTTTGGCCTATTTTGAAGCCTTACTATACTATGACGTTTATATGATATTTTTAGGCCATACTAAAGTATGACTTTCTTTGGCCGATTTTGAAGCCTTACTATACTATGACGTTTTTTATGACATTTTGAGGTCATACTAAAGTATGACTTTTTTTGGCCGATTTTGAAGCCTTACTATACTATGATGTTTTTGTGATATTTTGAGGCCATGCTAAAGTATGACTTTTTTTGGCCTATTTTGACGCCTTACTATGCTATGACATTTTTTAGCATATTTTTAGGCTATACTAAAGTATGACTTTTTTTGGCCTATTTTGAACCTTTGATCTTTTTTATTAGGTCTCAAGCACGAAATTCGTGTGAAGCCCTATTGTAACTGAAGGGATTATTACTACTGTTCTCCTCTTTTATTTCTCTCCCGCCACTTTGTACGCTAATTTGACCCCCTGAACGTGCTCAAAAACTCACCAAATTTTGCCCAAAGCTTTCCCCCGACGAAAGTGTTTGACACTTTCTGTGCGACCAAGCGCGGTCAAACGGCTCTGTAGCGTCCCCTAGAGTGTGAAAATATTCCAAGTAAGACCCACGGAATTCAGTACACAGTAACGAACTCATCCTAGAAGAATGGTCCTATCATGCTGAAAATTGCTCTGTTTGCTCTTAAGGCCTTCATGACTAAACGTTGTGAAAAGCTTTGGTCTGGGTTACACTGTCTGGCTGTGGCGCTGCCACGAAATTGACCCTTCGCCAACACACAGGAAATGTATTTGTGCCTGTATATCCACCACATACTTCATCCATTGTGGATCAAACTTTACAGTCATGTTGATCATGTGATTCAGAACAGATTGATGTACTGATATCATGATACACAAAGAGCGCCAACTACTGTGAATTGGAAATATGTGTATTTTTCATGTAGTTCACTGGAAAGCAGACCAGTTGAAGAGGGAGAAACTGATCAGCATACAAAAGAGAACACAGTGACATGCTCATATCATGCTACTCACATACAGCACCTACTGGGGGCGAAGACATGTCTTTTGTACATGTGTATATCTCTGTATATCTGGAGAGCAGATGGAATTAGGGCTGTTGGAAAGAAGAGAAGATAGTGGAGGAATATGTGCAGTTGAGCTCCTTTTACTTGGAGCATAAATGTCTTTATGTCAGTGTGCCTTGTGAGCTATATAATGGAAATACATACATTCTACATAGATGTGTTAACATGGAGTTGTCATGACAAGCTGTGTAGATTTAGGATTTTGTGTGGATCTTACATCATCAATCTATTAGCAGGGCACTGCAGGGAATTGAACCCCACCCTAGTGTACTAGGTGTACCATAACCAGTGCCTTTTGCTTTTTGAAGTGATGTAAAGGTAAAGTAAAACCTACATACCACATATCTAGTTAGAATGAGATATGGCATTCGTGGAAATTCTGTTGTAATGTAGGAAAGAAAACCTTCCTTTGAATAATGTATATGACCTATATGTAGGTATTACTGCTATAGAATCAAAGTATGGATTTATGACATATAATGTATAATGTGTTATGTATTTTTGCGTTACGTCTGAGGGTAAGTGGTGATGTACATGATTGTATATGATTTGAAATAGTTCGTAATTGTTGAGAAAGTAGAGAAAGCAAAGGATTTGGACATGTAAAGAGCACACAAACACAGTAGAAATGTAGAAAATGCACCAGAGCTCTGTTGTGCTCCAGCAATAAAAACACAGTACATATAAAATTATAAGTTCAGAAAAACAGGTAAAAAAGACTGAAACATATCTCTGTTCTTTATCATATCTCAACCACACAAAGCTAGAACTGTTTAAATAACACCTGTGTACATCAACAAGCCACAACCATTGTAAAATTGCTTCACTAAATCACTAAACATTCTCAACGTCCATCCACAAACTCTAACCAACACTTAGGTGATTTACAAATAACACACTGTCCATCAAACCAAACCAAATTACATATTTTATCTGCACAGATAGTTCCTCTTACAATGCAGATCAACATTTGTACTGCCAAAATAAACCCCATCTAACCAAAAACCAACACACTATACAAATTATACAAAGCTTTAACTATTACCAAATCATCCACATGGCCAAAATGTCTACCTAAACTCACCTTGTTGTTTTATTTACACATTGGCAGAATTCCGAAAACAAAAGGGGGTGTGGCCACAGACATCATTCATCAATCATAAGACACTGAACCAAACAACTAGTCCCACTCAACTGAAGTCCCACCTCCCTACATTTAATCATGAAATGTTTATGGTTAAAATACAAATTATACAATGCTTGGAAAAACAATGTCTAACTTTTAACAACAGGCTCCATTAACCTGCTTCATCAACATCACTCAAACTGAACACTGACTGCGTGAGTTATCCTTTGACAAACTTCATGATACTTTTTCTTAACGTGCAACTTTCTTGGAACCACATTACACATGTAGTCACATAAACACAACTCACTCAAGTCCATTAAAGTTAACTTTTTCATATATATATCCACTAAATACCAGGATATATTTAACCAAGGACATCCTGGTATTCTTAACAAATGTGGCTGAAAATAACACCATTGAAATGTCTACACAAACTCTAAACGACACTGAAGTAATTTACAAATAACACACTGTCCATTAAACAAAATTGCATGTTTGCTCTGCACAGATAATCAGGATGACCTTCACACTCTCAACTCATTTATAGGCTCATATGATGATACAGTCATAGCGCCCCCTGCAGCGAGGGGGCCATGTCTTTTCAGTTGCTGTATACTGCTGTGCTTCTCTGGGGAGAAGAGCAGGAGAGAGGAGAGGACATAGGAGGACTTCTGTGCGTGGCTGCGACTCCTGTGACTCACAAGGGGTGCGAGGGCCCACCCATCACCCCCTGAACGTGCTCAAAAATAATGCTGCCATTTTGCATTTCGCACTCGCCGTACTTTGACGAACTGTCGGATTGTCCGAAGTGTCCGATTGCATAGAATTTTGGTCAGATTGCTCATAAGGCATTAGGGACAAAAACTTATCAAACGTTTTAGTGTGGCTTACATGGTCTGCCCGTGGTGCTGCCACGAATTTGACCCTTGGGCAACACACAGGAAATGGATGTTTTTGTGCCTCTATCTCCCACATACTTAATCCAATGTGCATCAAACTTTCCAGTCAGGATGACCTTCACACTCTGAACTCATTTATATGCTCATATGATGATACACTCATAGCGCCCCCTGCTGGGAGGGGGCAATGTCTTTTCTGTTGCTGTATGCTGCTGTGCTTCTCCGGGGAGAAGAGCAGGAGAAAGGAGAGGACATAGGAGGACTCTGGCGCTTTGGCCACGGCTGCAGCTGTGGCTCCCGCAGGTCGCAAGCGGTGCGAGGGCCCGCTCATCGCTGCTTGCAGCTTTAATTTCTTTTTTTTTTTTTTTTTTTTATGTCCTGTGGTCCATGGTATGCAGGACATTATGTCGTCATGCCGGTGTTGGTCGCTCTGTAACCACAGTAACTCGAGAAAGATGCATAGTACAAACTTTATACTTACACCACAGGTAGACTAGTGGAGTAGATGATCTGATTAAATTTTGGAGCACCTTTCTGCAACAATATTCAGAAACAACTATAACTCCACTCTACGCTAAGGGCTTCAGATTGATAACAGGTATATGGCAATATGCTTTGCTCCTTAGTCAGCTAATTGGCTTAGATAGGAGCAAACAGATTTTTCTTGAGAACATGACAAGTAAGAGCAATATATAGCAGAAACTTACAAGTGTCTCTTGTTATAGAAAGGTTAGTTCAGTTGCACAAAACTGTGTTTGCACTGAGTCTGTGAATTAAATATGAGGTAAGGAAATAGGCTTTTGGCTTCAGTATTGGAAACAACAGGCTTGGTCGGGTCAGCTTTGATTTTTCAGGTGGAAAGATGAAAGAGAAGTTGTGCTTCAGCAGCACTGCTCAATTTCCACTCCTCACTTGTCAAAATAACTTAACAGTTTTCTCTTTGATTTTTGCTTATCTCAGACTTAACTGCGAGGGAAAGAGAATGACACAGTAATCTTTACGAGAAAACAACTACACACTCCCTGAAGAGAGGGGCAACAGATCAATCTGGGCTCCAAAAATCAGCCTTGATGGATCCACACCTACACCCACACCTGAAGTGATAACACACTCTGCATTAATTTCAGCCAGTGATGAATGGCTCCTAATTTATCAGTGTCTAATTTCATTGCTCCTCTGCAGTAAGTGTCTGAGCCTCGAGCCTCTCTCTGTCTTGCTGTCTGCACTCACGGGAGGAAAAAGAGTGAAAGTGAAAAAGAAAAAGAAGAAATTTGGACTGTTGTTCACTCACGTTGGCAGGTCTCCTAATTTCGGATGCTATACCATTATATGCAGTTTGGGTCTCCGGTGGGACAAGAAGCCACACACACCGCTGCTCGGCTGCCACATCTCAAAGCAAAACAACTCCTCTCCTGCTTCGCCATCCCCCCAGTTACCATGGTGACACATTTTGACTTTGGAGGAGGTTTATGGCGGAGTTGAGGATGTATGTGAGGGCGTGGGTGCAGAGGTGGCACTGAAGGTCTAACTGGACACCTTCCTGCCTCTCTGTCGGGGTTGGAGGGAGACTAGATGAGGGTAATTCTCTCATCAGCATGACTAATAGTTACTCTCCTCTCCTGTCTTTGCCTCCCACTTCTCTCTTTGCATTTACATTTATATTTTAGGCAATTAGCTGAGAGCAACCTAAAGTCACTGAACAGTGGAGAGGAAGTTGAGGGTTTGGGCACACACCCTCCTACAGCTGAAAACACTCATGTAAAGGAAATGCGACACAAGAAATGGGATTTTTAGAGCAGAGTGGAAGAGATCTGCGAACCTCAGTCTGTAGCTTGTTTTTCCATTTATTCACCTTTATCTCTCACAGGACCACAACTGAAAGGCAGATGAACAGTTGGGCCACTGGAAACATACAAGCCATAAAAATTTATACCAAGAGTACATCCAATACATCTTTTAATCTTATGTTTGCAGCTGATGCATTCAGATAACAGAGACTTTCAGCAAAGCACAGTGTTGTGAAAACAATCCAGGATGAGTCATCAATGATTTTAAAAATACAACTCAAAGTGCCATGGCTCTAAAATGCTGCAGCCTTATTCCACAGATTTGCATCAAATTCACAAACTCTTTAAAACATCAACATCATCATTTTATGATGTTTAATTATTTCACAGGGCTATTTAACTGTCAACTGTAGCAGCAAGTCTCGGCAAAAAATGCAGGCAGCCAGGTAAAGTATCAACAGGCCAATAAAGCTCTGAGTCGATCGTGAATGAACCTGGACCTGAAGCTCATAGTTTGCCTCTTTGCACTGCTCAAAGCTAAACTTTGCTCAAGTGAGCTTTAACACTGTTTGAAGTTGTAATGCTTCTATTTTTTATGACCGACAATTAGCCTTGCCACATGTAAACGCTGAGTAGGCAGGAGAAGGTGAAAGCTTTTGTCAAGTCAGATTTTAGAGTACAAGCATTTGACTGGTTCTTGGAGGCAGCACGAAGCAATGCACAACCGGTATGGCTCAAACTCACAAAA
Source organism: Toxotes jaculatrix (assembly GCF_017976425.1). Classification (NCBI taxonomy): domain Eukaryota; kingdom Metazoa; phylum Chordata; class Actinopteri; family Toxotidae; genus Toxotes; species Toxotes jaculatrix. The sequence continues at coordinate 23,425,200 of NC_054398.1, forward strand.
GAACACAGCCAAGGCAAACAGGACATAACTTCACTTCCCATCATATCGCATACAGTGGTTCTTCATCCTGAGAGACACTTTATACTAAATAACATCTCTTCAGTTTTTGACTCTGCTACTGGAGTGCGAACAGGTCACAAAACTACCTGGAGCCAAACAGTCTGTCATCTTGTTAAAACTGTAAATGAAAGTAGCTACTGTGTACTGAAGCAAGAAGAAAGCTGTGTGTTTGTAGATGAAGTGTGTGTGTGTGTGAGCTAATAGAGGCAGAATGAATGGATGTTTTGTGTTTAATGTACGAACTAAAGCCTGAGAAAAAGACTCGTCATCCAGACAGAATGAATGACATAAGCTTTTGGCTTCCGGTGAGTCGGCCGTCTCTGTCCGTCTCTCTCCGTTCACCCAGCGTTGCTCAATTACATCTGGGGGGACGCCGCCATGGCAACGCATGGGAGCAATAGGAGGAGGCATGAGTCATCATTATTCTTAAAAGCCGTTTGGAGAGGAAAGGAGTGGGAGAGTGAGAGGAGGGAGGGGGAAAATGCAAAGAGAGGAAGATGAGAGGAGAGGTAAGTAGGAGAGAAACAAAAAAACAGTGGAAAGGAAAAGAGAGGAGAAGAGACATGGATGAGATTAAAAAACACTACAAGTTTGTAAGAAAAAGAGAGGAGAAAGGGGAATGACAGAAAAAATAGGGTGGTGAGGGGACAAAAATGTGGAGAGGGAGACGAGAGGGAAGGAAACAAGGAGATGAGAAGAGACAGAAAGCAGAGGAGAGTCGGAAACTAGGGGAAGAGAGGAAACGAGGAAAATGGAGTGAGGTAAAAAGATGGGAGAAGAGACAGGAGAAGGAGGTAGAAGGAAAGAAGTGGGTGAAGAGGAGGAGAAGAGAGGAGAGGTAAAAAATAGGGTGAAAGACAGGTGAGGAGAGAAGGAAACAAAGGGAAGACAGATGAAGGAACTAAAAGGTGGAACAAAGTGGTAAGAAATTAGGAGAGGAACATCCGATTTGGTAAGGAGGTTGGAGAGGAGATTAAAGTAGGAGAGGAGAGGAAATTCGGAAAAAAGTGAAGACAGGAAAGGAAACTAGAAAAGGTAAGGAGACAAGGGGAGAGGAAAGAAACAAAGGGAAGAGAGGACAGGAAAAACAGGAGAAGAAAGGAAACAAATTCTCAATCCTCATTCTTGATCCCTCCTGGGGAAATTACTCTCTGCATTTTACCCACACCAAGTGAACAAAACACACACACAAGCATGCACATGCACTAGAGACGTTGGGGCAGGGAGCTGCCTAGTGAGGCACCCGGGGAGCTGAGGTGGATCGGTGCCTTGCTCAGGGGCACCACAGCCATGGTCGCAGAGGCGGGGGCGGCACGTCTCCTTCACCACCACCGTATCCATTTTTTATTTTAATTCATTTTTAATTTTAATTAAAATGGGGTGAGCTGATAAAATGGGAGAGGAGATAAAAGTAAAAGAGGAGCAGAAGCAGGGAAAAAAGTCTAGTCTAGTCATCTAAACAGGAGCTAGCAAAGAAGAAAAGAAAAACAGGAGAAACAAGACGGAGAGAGAGAGAGAGAGAGAGAGAGAGAGAGAGAGAGAGAGAGAGAGAGAGAGAGAGAGGTGTGTTGGCAGAGCAGTGACAAGGAGCTTTGTTTATGGAGCAATAACAGGCTTATGTGTCTAGACTTTGGGCCATTAATAACAATACACACACACGCGCGCGCGCAGTCAAACACACATCAGGTGTGAACACGTGATCTGTCGTTCATGAGAACATATTGAACAATGTTTTCACTGTTTTTTTTATTAACCGCCTCCCCCCCAGCATCACATCCCAACCTGAACCTCAAGAGATCGAACACAACACATTAGACCTCGACTTTGTTCTCCAGCAGCCAAACTCGTCACAGGAAACACAGACCCTCTTTGGCTGGCATTAAATAGCATGTTAAATAATCACATAAATACACAACTATAATTACCTCAATCACCTCTCCTTTAAGTAAAAATTACTTAATCCTATTCAATTCCAAAATTCTTTCCATGATGGCTAAAATATACATATACGTTTGTTCTACAGCAGGTGTTTCCAGGTTTGGGGAGTCAGTGCATTTTCAGTTTAACGAGTTGGAAATGAGCAGGGAGCTGTTTTATGTATCCCATCTGTACTTTGGTGTCACAGACAGTAGAGCCTCAATGCAATGTCCATAATTTCTGTACTTGATAAATAAAACTATAAGTCATTGTTTTATGACAGAGCTGTAACTCTACCAGTTTTGGTCAAAGTAATAAAAATATTTCCTTAGAGATTCACTTTTTAAAAAGAAACTGAAAGTGAACTGACCCCCAGTTCAATCACGTCAATAAAAACTTTTTTCCATTTTTACCTGAGCATCACTCGTCTTTACAAACCATCATTTGATTAATTTGACATTAAAATTAAACATGTCATTTGGTGACAGCAGGTTGCATGTGGACACAAGCAGTCTGAGCATTCGGCATCAACTGAGAAAACTGAAGAAAACTGCAGTATTCAGGCAGTCGTCACTATGTAGAAGTACATTTATACTATTCACTGAATCAAGTGGTTTTTTCCCTTCAATTCTAAAATACATCTTTACCACAGATTTTCTTGAAATCAAATTTGATTTATAACCCCCCCTCAAAATGAAAAAGTAATAAAAATACAGCAGGACACCCACAGTATGTAGAATTCTTCAACTTAAATATTTCTCTTCCAAGTTATTTAAAGGCACATTTACAGGTAAACTGTTTCCATTTAACAGCAGATGATTATAGAAAACACTACTACAGTTTGATCAAGCTGGCTCAAGTTTTGTGTTACACAAACACTGGTATTAAAAAAAAATATTCAAACTATTCTATTTTGATTTAATGAATAAACTAAAAATCCTGTTAAGAAAAAGTACCACTACCTGAATTTAGCAGGCAAGCATATGTATAACTTCAAAATGAGAACCCGTATCCCTCCAGACTCTTGACAATAATCTGCTTGTAATCTGTGGAATTATAAGTGTCAGATTCCTGATGTCGCACAACGTCCATCTTTGTATTTTACAGTCGACTGCTTTAAGCTGCACCTGCTCCTTTGGTTTGAGAATAAGGTCCTGTTCTTTAAGTTTCCAATGTGCAACCTTTTCTAGCAGAATCATCTTTATAAACCAGGCGTGCAATGTGAAATACTGTTAACATGGTCCTAAAGTAATAGTTTGACATATAGTTTGCAGATCGTCTTAATTGTTTTTGGTTTATTGAGTTAGAAACTAAATACAAAGATAAACCTAGCAGATATCTCAGCTCAAAGACTGGAAACAGAGAAATATCTAGACTGGCTCTGTCCAAAAATAACAAAATCTCCCTACTATCATGTCTAAAGTTCACTAATTAACACGTTATATCCCCATGTCTTTAATTCAGACAAAACCCTTAGTGTACTAATTATAATTTGAGAAGACTCCACTAAGTTACTGCATCCAGCTAAGAAACAATTTGGCACAAACAGTTACACTTGGTTTTTGAACAAATTAAACAAATGAGATATAACCTGTTAATTTGAGGTGATGTTTTTATAATTTTTGGACTGAGCCAGACAAACAATTTCCCCCTGTTTTCAGTCTGCTTAACTAAGGTAACTGGTTGCTTGCTGGCCACAGCATCTTATTTATCATACAGATATGCCAGTGGTGTCAATCTAAATTGCATTACAAATTGCACTGCATTTCTCCAAGCTAAAACTATTTCTTTAAGCTTTAATTTTCACCCTAGATGCTGATGTTTGGAGATGAACTGCACTGTAAAATGCCAAAGAAGTTAACTAACTCAATTTCAATTTCAATTTCAAAGCATGTATTACTGTAAGGCAACAGGGTGGAGAACAGAACAGGACATCCTTACTTTTTGGAATTACAAATGTGTAATCTATGACACAGTGTGAAAGATTCTGTAAAATAGCATTTTGGTTTTAGCGTGGGCAGCATCCGAATTAAACTAAAGGCACAGCTGGTCTGAATGTTGGCTTGATGCACTGTTACTCAGTCGGAGCTGGTTTATGAATGTATAGCAAGACAATGAAGATGCAGATCGAGGTGATAAGGTGGTTTTGAACTGATGAAGGTCCAGTGTTTTCTCACCGTACAGAGTAGGGAAGGTGTGGATGTGCAGAGCTGAAGTTGGTGCGCATCAGAAGAGTCCGCGCACAGTCTGAGTGGTTATGTTTACAGTCTGCGTATTTCTAACACCCAAGGCAGAGTATGGCCTCTGTCCAGAATCAGCATCTCCGTCCAGTGTTTTTTTTTTTTTTTTTGTGTGACTGTTAGCAGAAGGACAGAGGAAAAAAAAAAAAAACGCGGAGAGACGGACAAACCCCAGGTCTTCAGATCGTGCCCTCAGATACCCAGAAGTCCTTGTGTGTCTACTCACTGAAGCTGAAGTTAAGGCCAGAGCTCTCTGTGATCGGGGAAGAGGGGCCCGCACTGGATACAGCACTGGAGGGGATGCTGCCATCTTAATGGGAAAAAAAAAGAAAACAAGTCAATTATCTCCAAAACCCAGAAACACGCTGATTCCAGTAGTTACACCAATCTGCACAATTTGTACACAATTTGTAGTTACACCAATCTGCACAATGTGAAAAAAAAAAAAAAAGGACGGTGACAACACTGAAAAGGAGGGACCAGGTAGATAAAGAGGGTGTGATGTTCTCTCTGAGTCCTATTTACAACCGATGCAGATCCCACAGGATGGCCTGCCAGACATTTATATTCTGCTGTTACTTATCTCATCTGACAGTTTTAGGGCCTTTAAAAAAAGGTGTTTACTAAAATACAGCTCACTTTGTAAGAATCTAGATTGTCCACAAAAAAGCCCCACTCCCATTATCTTCCATTATGCACATTTTAGTCATTTTAGGTGATGCTCTTACCCAGAGAAACTTAAAATGGCTGTTCAGGTTGGTGCTGAAACAATTAACTGATCATCAATTAGTTGACAGACAGGAAATGCATGTCCAACAGTTTTGATAAACAATTAATCATTCAAGGGGAGCCTGACGGCTCAATGTCTACCTTGAAAGCAGCAGTAAACAAAACAACCACAACTCATTTAATTATTTAAGCAATTTATCACACAAAAATGCCAATTATCTGCTGGTTTCAGCCTCTCAAATGAGATCATTTGCTGCTTTTTTGTTTTGTATCATTATAAATAAAATATTATTTTTAGAGTTTTTGACTGATGAATTGGAAAAAAAAAGAATTCTGAAGCCTTCTGGGAAATTATTTTATTATCTGGGAAATCATTTGTCATCATTTTCTCACATTTTATAAATGAAAATAAGAAGAAAAAACAGTGTGCCATCACTGACTGGTACACAAATTGTTTTCACATTTCCCGTTTAACATGTGAGCACAGCCTTTTTTTTTCTTTTTATAAAGATGTTAACTGAAAAAATAATCAACTGATGGATAAATAAAGGAAATAATAGTTAGATGCTGCCCATGGTTCTGAGCTTGGTTCAAAGACATATGTCTTTCAGCTAATGAGGAATTCAATTAGTGACCTTTTTGTTATGATTCAGTCAGTATCTGTAACCACTGGGTCATCGCAGATAAATGAATCCCCATCAGGTCACATCTGCTACCTCAAACATGAAGGTCATGCTGAACGTGGGGGAGGTGGACAAGTCTTATTTATCTCCATCGAGGTTTTTGCTGAGCATGCAAGGTCTTTTCCAGCCTCGCTCTGCTTCTCAGTCGTACAGTTACTCACTCTCACACACGGGAGCTGCCCAGCTCAAGGCAGAATCTGAAACTGATAGCCGCTGAGTGACCACAGTATATGAATGAAAACAAATGAATTATTTAGTCCAGTTAGAATAAGTCTTAAGAAGAGGTCCATTCAGTTTTTATCAGCCAGTATGAGGCTTCAAAGCCTGTATTCTTCTAATCAGTCTCTTGGGTATTTGTATACTTATTAGCATTAGAATTGTTTTTATTTAAAACTGTTCTATTATTTTTAATTAAAAATAATGCATTGGCACATACGTAATACCCATAAGTGTTACATGTTGTATTTTTAACACACTGACACACAGCAGTCTTCACTCTCTTTTAAGTAACAGTATGTGTCAATAAGGTATGAAATATTTCTAGTCTTAATGTCTTAGAAACTGTATTGCCATAAAAATCCTTAAAACACTCACGCCATAGAGGCTGACTCGGAGGCCGGAGAGACGTCTCAGATCCAGAGGAGGACAGAGGCTGCTGGGGGCTGTAGAGAGACGTCTGGCTCTGAGAGTCAAACAGGCCGGAGAGCGCTGGAGCGAGGGCAGCACAAACACACTGAGATCAGTTTCCAAATGTCATACACCAAAGTTCATTTTACTCAATGTGCTACAGTGTAATTGGAAAAAAAAAAGTTTGGTGTCTGGTGTTTACATCCAGAGCAGATCAATATTACAGGATTTCTTTGCCCTTTATACACAATTTTAGGGCATCGAAAGGAACTGGACAAGTTCATATAAACTCAGACACCACATTTAATTTTAGCACTGCATCAGAATACCAAAATACACGATGCATGAATATAGAATTTTAGAGCCAAAATATTTAGTCAGAATTTTTAGTCAATTTAAGTAAATCAAGCTGCTTAAATGTGCTTAAAATTTTTTGCTGACTTTATTTTTTGCCTCCCTCCCAATAAAAAACCTCTCCTCTGGCTTTTTAAATTTTGTGGAGAACTACATTGAAAAGAAGGTATTTAAAAAGTATGTATTGATTGCTGCTGAGCAGTCTAGACCCACCTTTCATGGTTTTGGCGTGGGCCTCGCTGCCGATCTCACACACTGCGTTGAGAAACTCGTCCACCTGCTTCAATGAGAGCGAGTTGTGCAGCGTCTCCAGTGGGTAGATGGAGGGCACCATGGAGCAGCCTTCAAAACCTGCAGCACAGACGGGACAGACAGAAACACAGCAGATTGTACCACCATCAGATCCAAAAGGTGGAGGAGCAGTGAAGCTCCAGCTCTCTGTGCATGTTGGCTGTTCATTCTCTCAGTGCGGCAGACATTTTTATTTGTTAACTAGCCACCCAAACTTAGGTAGGTAAAACAGACAAATCTACCAGCTAAAGTAAATGTCTGCAAACTTATAATCAGGCAGGCTGAAGCAACGCTTCCTATTCATCCATCTCCCCAGAGAGCATCATGCTGGTCAGCCTTGCATTTCTCCATGACTAATGTTCTACGACTACAGACTCTTTCAGGGCTATTCCTTACAAAAAAAAAAAAAAGCCTGTCTAACATAATGACACAAGCGGAACGAAGTGCAGTCAGCGTTTAATGGACAAGAACCATTTGAGGCCTTCAGGGACCAAGATATGAATTTCCCCAGTTGATAATTAGTTGAGTTGTTTGATGTTAATGTTTCTCATGGGATCATTCATGTACAGTATATGACCCTTTATGGATTTCAATAAAGTTATAAATGATTTTGAGTGTTATCTTTTCACAGTTGGTGTTTTTTCTGCTTCCACTCCAATTTATATCTACGATGCAAATATCTCAACATGACGTTTCTTTGTCAACCTTTGGCCAATTATCTGATATACACCAGAACACTCAGAAAAACAGGACTGGAGAGGCAGGATACATCACAGACAGCTGCTTTAACAGTTGTTTAAGCAGTTGTTAGAGGGTGTATTTCTCCATCAATCAATCTTTTCCTTACTGGATGTTGGCCAAAGCAGCTTTATACATTAGACCAAGCCAAGATTTCTGTTCAACATTAAAAGCTCTTCCAGCCAAAGCTTTGATCATGAGAAAAACTAAAACCCGCTTTGGCCTAAACTGATATTACAGAGCCTCGGGTGGAAGTGGTTTGGTGGCTCAGCAGACAAAGATGTGTATCACATATTTACAAGCTTAATCTCGCTCTTTAGGTTTATTCTACAACATTTATCCTCACCTCTAACTGGCTGTTCTCTCTTTACTGAACTGTCTAATGAAGCAGGAGTTGTATGAAAATAACCAGCTGGCATTCATTACAGTCTTTCCCTCCTCCCCATCTTTGCTGCAGCCTCTTCATATGGATATCAAATTCAGCTCACACACCAGATGCAGTGGGAGCAGAAAACACTCATGCTACACTGCACCATCCATTCAGCCACTTGCCAACACTGGCAATCCCAGAGACAGGAGGACAGAAAACAAAGCACAACAGTGTTTAAAAGAGCAGAGAAATAAAGTAATAAACATCTATGTGACTGAGCCAAAAATAAAAAAAAAATCTCAATCTACTTGTTCCTGTAGCAAATAAAAACATTGCTAATTTATTGCAGGCAGGCGTCTGTGATGACTGCAAAGAATAATTGTGCGGCTCCATTAAGGTGACACAACGTGCCAAGACGTGCTCCAGAAACACTTTACAGAATCAGCATTTAATGAACAGGCTACCACTTAATTAGCCAATTAAAATGAGGGAAAAGACGATGACCCAAATCTTTCAACAGACACTCAAATATCTGCCACCTGGCCAGGAAGCACATTTTGCAAACACTGAGGGGAGACAGCGTGGAGCCCAGACCTGAACCTCTGCTGTGCGAAAGCCAAACCGGCGCAATCAACACCTGACGCTAGTCTACAGACAGAGCTCACTACTGAACAAGTGCCCAGTGCAACCATTACTCCAGACGGAGCATGCACACAATGCAGTTAGACAAGCCTAAAACTCTTCTTACACAGAAGAGTTTGTTTCGCTGGCCATCAAGTGTCCACCCAGCATGCATGAAGAGAAATTAGTCCTCTCTGTGCACATTCTGACATTTAAAAAGAAAATGTGAAAACTGATGGATATTTGCTGTAATAAAACCTTCTTAGCTTGAAAAATTACACAAGAGGTGTCTAATTCTGTGCAAAGAAGGACACGGGACACAACAGACCCAAGGACTTAAAGACACAGTAAAATAAAAAGTTCTGACCCTGTGTTCCTGTGGTAACTGTTCTTAAATTTTTTTTTTTTTTGTACAGATAGCTTGTCTTTCTCGCACTGTAAGTGCATTTCCATCCATGATTATGCTTTGCCAATCAATGAGATTTCATTGGGTTGCGCAAAAGGTTGATCAAATCCTTCTCATAACTAAACCTCAATATATCATATTAAGGAAGATGCTCTAACTGTCTTTTCTCTGTGACTTTAAGTCTGTAGAAGACCAACGTCTCAGGTTGCTCCTGTCCTGGCAAGATCAATGGACATAGAATCATGATCAATATTTACACTACACTTTCCTCTTAAACCAGTGTGTTTGGAAAATTGTCTGCCAAATGACTGAATGCAGATTTTGCTTTAATCAGTAGATAATAACTGCTGTTTCACTGTGACTTTAAGTATGATGCACAACGAAAGAAAAATAGAAACACGCTTACAGTTGGACATGAAATGGAGCAAGCCTGCACATGTAATCATCAGGCAGAAATAAGAAAACCAGATTGGAAGAAATAGGAAGCAATAAACTATAGTTGATGCAAAGCTCAGACGGCATTGGCAGCGTCCCACTTGCTCCACGTGGGTGAATGGGGCGAGAGGGAGCCGAAAGAGGAGGCGGCAGGGAGTGAACGGGGAGTATGGGAGCTGACCGTGGAGGGATTCTGGGAGCTCCTGACCAGACATCAGCCAGGTCTTGAGGAGGCGGAGATGGTAGGGGCAGTGGTGCAGGTGGTGGGCCATGGCCCCGTCCATAGCCAGAGGGGCAAACCCCAGCAGGGCCAGCTCAGCGGGAAGCCCCCCGAGCAGCTGGACTACATGGAGCTTGTCTGAGGGCTCTGAGGGACAAGAGGCAGAGCAGGGACAGAAGAAAAGACAGAGAAAGTACAGTGGAGCAGAAGGACTGATGGGAGCTGTGCCACAGATAAGCATAGAGCTAAAAGAGGAGAGTGGCCTTAGGTAGATGGACTGTTTTTATCGAGATGAGTCTAAATAGAAAAGTACATCAAAAAAAGCAAGTTCGCTGAGAGAGAAAAGGAAGAAAGGGCAGCAGTTTCAATCTCTGTAACGTCATTTAACCAAACAGGTGATGATCTTTGAGTTATGAATGAAGCAGACCAACCATGTCTTTGCACTGCTGCAACCATACACAAACAGCTGACACAATCCTACCCTTTCATTTCAAAGCAAACAAAGTTTAGACAAAAGATAACCTGAGGTCAACTAAAGACAGCAGGAGCCAACAGTAGTCAATAGCCTATGATCTATGGTTAAAAGAGATCAGTAAAAAAAAACCCATCAGAGACAACAGACACAGGATCAGCTTCACACAACATGTGAACCAGGGTCTGAGAGTCCATAGTATTGTCCAACTAGTTTTTTCTTAATAAATAAGACTGTGGATGAAGATAAAAAGGTGCTGTGACAACCTCTTACTGGGTCCAATGGCTCCTGGTTCAATGTGGCAGTAAGTCTGTAATAAGTTCAAAGCCAATTTGTTGCTGAGTACTATATATTTCACTGTTCCACTGAGGTGACAGGAGCCTTTAACCTGTAATAACGGACTTGTTTTGGCCACCTGGGGGCAGCAGAAACGAGCTGTTAACAATATTTTAAGTTGATTTGGCAAATATGTTAGCAAACAGTTGCTTATTTACACATCCAACAGTTATGGAGCAGTACACTCATTTGTAAGTCTAATTCTCGCTCTGTCTTTAGTGTCTTAACAGCTGCTAGGGGAAATACCTGGTTCTTTAGCTGCTGAATGATCCACTATGTTCACCAGCTAGTCGGTCAGTGTGTCTCTGAAATGTTTGGTGGTAAGAAGGTGCAAACAAGCAGGTTTTTAGAGCTTGTTCTCTGAAAACAGCTACCAAATACGACTCTCGGACAGCAGTGAGAGTGAACCAACACGGTTAAGTTTCCATCTGGACAGTTACACACTGATCTGACGAGGGAAGCTGCAGATTCAGGTGATAATCCTCTGTATCACTATGGATGACCCCTGTTTGCATTTCCACATTGTTTTCTATTGTCATTTCATACACTGGTATTATAAAAATATTGATTATAGCTGCTTTAAGGCAACACATGCATTATTACCACCTTGATGACCCCGTTATCAGCCCCCATGCCTCAGTTAACATCTGTTTTTAAGACCTTTATTATTTCAGTTTGTTTGTTGCTCATATAGTTTAAAATTTTGCTTAATGAAGGTAACAAAAACTCCCACAAGTCATTTTTCCCAGAGCCCCCCAAGTCAGTTAATCCAGCCACAAACGAGGGAACAGCTTTAAAGAGACAGTGTAAGACTACGTGAACACAACTTCTCTTCTCGTAATATTTAACTAATCACAAATTCATGGCTGCTGCTCAAACACTGCAAAAAGACAGATGACAAAATTCAGACAGCACACATATCGCTTGCTCTGTGTGATAGAATATTTCACCCCAAAACAGGGTTATGAGTGTGAAAAGAAGAAGGTTGTGACTGCTCTTTTCTCCACTGAGTAGCATAATGGGCATTTCATTAGTGATAATTTGCTAATTTTCTCAGTTTCCTCAGGCCATGGCAAGAGAGTGAGTCAATTCCGAACGGATGAAAATAAATAAAACACATTACCTTTTTCTCTCTCACCAGTGTGTGTGTATTACCTGAACAAATGTCCAAACCAAAATATCTGAGTTCATATCTGAAACATTTCACTCCAAAACACAAACACTGTGTGAAAATGTGACCTGTTTGATTTATGACTCTATCAAAAAAGAAAATGAATAATTGATGTCCTCAAAAATGTTTTATGTCCACAAAAGCCCTTCAGCAGCTACTAGCTCAACACCTTTTTGGTAATTCACAGAGAGTTTTTCTTCTACAGACTTTATTCTCTTCACAAAATGTGTGTGTGACTCGAATGCAGTGAGATCTAAAATGACTACATTAAGTTAGGAATGATTTACTGTATATATTGCATTCACCATTCTGTCTAATTTATGTGCAGACAGTACAAAGATAATATCTTTAATGATTCCCTAAGTTGTTCTATTACTACTCTTGAATTGCTCCTCGACACACAGGCTACTTGAGTCCAAACTGGTGATAAACACTCATCTCTGTGGTTCCCAGTGTTTGTCCAAACACTTGTCAGCATTATATCAGATTTCTGAATTACACAGACTCTAGTTGTCATTCTGAGTCAACACGTCAGATGATCCTTGTGCTCGGACGACACGTAATTTCTCCTGCTAAATTACAGCCAACACAAATCAGACTGCCAACACATGCTGGGCTGTTTCTGAGCTATTTATCTCAGTCCTAAATACCATTCAGTGATCCAAATATAACAGGACCTGCAGTCAGCCATGTGCTAGGCAGTAGCTCTTAATTTGCTCCTCCTCAGATGAAAAGACCCAGTGGAGCTGCCATCAGTGAGCTCATCCATGAATGATCTCCTCGAACACAGTGGTGCTACAAAGCTGCCTCAAACACATTTCAAGGATGTTAAGAGTGGATTTCATCACACTGCAGCGTTTTGAGAAGCAAGACCTGAGGAGTTACTCTCCTTAAATTCCCAACAGCTGCTGTTCCAAAAGAAAACTCTGCATCGAGCTCACAGGCTACTTACCGGTGACGGAGAGAGATAACACTGAAGAAAAAAAGAACAAAACCCAAAAAAACCCAAACTTCTCACAAACAGTCTCCACCTTATTAGAGACCAAGTGTAAAAGCAGCAAACTGTACATTAACAGTTAATACTGCTGAACCTCTTTTTTTGCACAACAGTCAGTTAGAAGTGATAGTTGGGTTGCACAGGTGAATTACTGTGTCAACCAACAGGTAAAACAAACACTTGTGGGATTTTAATCAAGTAGAACAAGAACGTTCTTTCAATTATAGGGCTACAACTAACAATTTTGTTCTTTGTCAATTATCATGATGATTATTTTCTCGGTTAATTCATTGATTGTTTCATCTCTGAAGTATCAGAAAATGGTGAAAAATGTCCTAGAGTCAAAGGCGACATATTGTTGCAAACATCTTGTTTTGTCTGACCAACAGTCCAAAGCCCAAACATATTGAATTTACAGTGATATACAGTAAAAGACACACTGGAGAAGCTGCTAAGCTGATTTTTCTTTGTATTTTTACTTAAAAAAATAATAATAATAATGTGAAATGATTAAATGAGTATCAAAATAGTTGCCAGTTTCTTTTTTGTCAATTGTCTAATCAAGCAAATAACTAATCGTTACAGCTCTGGTCTATTTTATCAGAAATCACAAAGAATTGCTTGTGAAACTGAACTAATTTGATGAGTAAAATAAATTTGACTAAGACTAAGAAATCAATGAGGAAAAAAAGACTCTAAACTCCTAGACTCTAGACTCCTATCGTTCTAACTAATGAAAAAATATCAAGTTGAACTCAACACATCCTTGTCCTGTTGGGTGTGCAGGTAAAAAAAAAAAAAAAATCCCATACATTTAAAACTGCATGAGCCGAAAAACCAACAAATGAATGAAGAAACACTCACAAAAATCACATACAGAAGGTCTGGCTGTCTGATTTTGTGAGGAGCTCCTCACTCACATGTTGAAATGCGGCTCACATGCAGTTTAAGGAGCAACCCAACACTCCATAAAAATGTTGTTTGCTCTGATGTTGAGCAGTTTAACTTCTCACCTCACTGCAGTGACATGAAGTGGTCTCCAGCGTGTGATCGGTCCACCATGACAACACTGTTCGGTGTGGTAAGAAACCACACCCAACAGTGATGATGCATGTGGAAACTTTCAACCAGAAAATGCAGAGAAACCTTCTGGCTTTAAAGGTTTAGAGCCAGAACTAAGGAATTAATAGAACAAATGATTTAAAATTAACAAAATAAAGGTGCAGGAGAGGATATGTTATGATGTGTGCACAGATTATCTACACATGGAAATATATCTAAGAAAGGAGATATATTCCATATCAGGCAAATACATCCATCCTGTACAGAAACAGCAGGATCAGAGAGGCAAATTAAACAAATGCAGGCAGAGCAGGTGGTGTTAGAGGTGAGGGCCGAAAACAACACAAGGTACAACAAACACCGAGGGTGTGTGGAGAAACAGAAACTCGTGAGAAAATGTTTTAATCCTGGAGACGTTCAATGTAATCAACGCAACCAAACGTCAAACCCCCAAAAAGAGAAAACACAGGAAATGTTTTCCCACAAAAAGGTCATGCAAGATAACAAGGAAAACTGGAGGAGTGTCGATATAAACTTGAATAAATGCAGACATACCATTAGTCGGATGCCTGGCAAACGACACAGAAAATCTCTTTACTGCCGGCATAGAGAACAGCTCTGAGGAGATAAGAAAGGTAACCGGTATTACTGGGACTGCTGGTTCCTGTGTCTGCCTGTTTGCCTGTTTGTTTGTTTGTTTATGTTAACATGAGGGAAAAAAAGAGGAGAGAAAAAAAGAATGAGAGAGAGATTTGGCCTGTCCATTCATCAATGTCTGTCTGCCAACCAACATGCGTGAAAATGAGAGTCATCTCTGAATAAACAAAGAGGGGATAGGCTATCAGAGAAAGTGAGTGGAGAGGTTGTGGAATGGATGGAGTAAATGATGGATGTTATGGCTGAATAATAAACATGCAGGAAGAGTGATGCTGAGTCTTAATCTGAAGGGTATTTATTACTCTGTGACAGGAGAGAATCTGAGAATCCACTCTCCCTGTCCTACCTTTCCTTGGCCTACTGTCAGCTATCGACTTTCTTTTTAGCTTTGAAGCAGTAGCTTGACATTTTGGGAAATACACTTATTTGCTCTCTTGCCAAGAATTGTAGGACTGATATCACTCTCATGTCTGTCCTATAAATATGAAGCTACAGCCAGCAACCTGTTAGCTTAGCTTAGCATAAAGTCTGAAAACAGATAGAAACAGGTAGCCTGGCTTTGTCTAAAGGTAACAAACTGCCTACACTAAAGCTCACAAATTAAAACATTATTTCTTGTTTGCTTAACCCATACAAAACTGAAGTCATGTTTTTGGCCACCTGACAAATACGTCTTATGTTCACTCTCTTTTAGCTCTATTTTTGGTCTCCACCAACTCCTGAGGGAAATATCTGGCTCTTTAGCTGCTAAATGCTCCACTATATTCACCAACTAGTCACTAACCTTGTTTGTATATTGTCTGGTGCAGAACAAGTAGGGTATAGTGGGCTTTTAGAGCTCTTTCGCTGGAAACAGCTGCCTGCTCTGGCTGAAAATGATGCTTTGAGAGCATTAAGTGTGAACCAAACAGTAAGGCTGCAGCCAGAAAACCAAAACAATGAGATGCTATGGAGGGGAACTGAAGAGTCAGGTGATGGTTCTCTATGGTTTCATCACAGTGAGTGAAACCTTTCACACACAAGTAGTGATGTGATCCATTGCTAACATAAAAATATTGATTATAGCTGCTTTTAAGCAGTAAACAAATTGCTGAATTGAAAAAAAGACTTGCTCCTGCCACTCTGAGTCCAAGTAGTGAATACAAACCTGACCAAACCTAATGAAAAAAAATGGTTGTTTGAGAATGATCTCTTTTCCAAGATCAAGGATCACTACAAGAAGGTCTTGTTTGAAAAAAAAAAAGAGTGTAAGAATATCCACTTTTATAGAATTAACAGTGTTAAATTACACATGGTTTAAGAGTCATTCAAAGAAACCCATTTGGAACATGACAGGCGGTGTCGATAAAGGGATTTGAAGTCATCTGACAGGGTTGTGGGGCTAACAAACAAAAAAGGTTGGGCACCACTGCTCTAAAGTACCACACTGCAGGTCATTCTCAGGTTTTGCATTCAAACCAGGACCGGACATCCTTTCACATTTCCAGTAACAAAAGAATAATATGTTGTCCTGAAGCAGCCCTCTCCTCCCTCAAATGAACAGTGCTGACGTCATTCCAAACCCTCACCTGTCTCCCACAGAGCAGCACAACATAACATAACATGATGTAAGAGAAGTGAGAGAGGAAAGCATCGGTTTGCTCCTGACAGTGTGTAGCCTTGCAGTCAGAGTGACACCCGGTGGACAAACTGAAAGCCTCAGTTTCGTGTTTTTTAAAACCCGCAGTGGGAGGAAAAAGTCCCTGTAGTTTAGCCAATGTGCAGATCCATATGCATACATATAATTTGCCAGTAAAATTATCTGCTGCTGACTTAACCTGAGGGCGTCATATTCATCTTTGGAAGAAACTAAACAAATTAAACAGCTGTGACCATGTGAATGATATCCAACACAGATGTTTGGGATAATTAAACCTGATATAAGGACCCCTGGTGGCTGTGAGAACAGCTTGCTTGCACTCACCATTAGCAACATAAAACCGAGGCAAAAGGGTGGGGAGGGAGAATGAGATTGGGGATTATTTAAAGGTGGATTATTAGGTCTCGAAAATATATCTGTTCCAAATAACAGGCTGAGTTTCTTAATGTAAGGATTACCATAAATTGTGATTAATAAGAAAAGCCAGACTTCTGGCTTCCAGACACAAAAACTACTTTACTGTGGATTATAAAATTAAATTCTCTGAGAGAGGATCTATGTACATTCGGCACAACAACATGCACAGAGAGAGAACATTTCAACACATTCGAACCCAAGCAGACAGAGGTGTGATCAGTGAGTGGTCATGCTGATCTGGAAAAACACTGATCACGGATAATATCACACAATCCAGTGCAAGGTAGCATGCCCAGCGTCCTCTGCACAGCCAATTTGCCTGCTGTCAAATCAGTGCCATTATCATGCACACCGTGAAGTAAATCACTCAAAAAATGTGATGCAACAGTTTGAAATTGCTGGTTTGTTTGGGGGGCGGGGAAGATGAGTGAGAGAAAGAGGAGAGCTTTGATCCAAAGAACAGTGACAACAGCAAATGTCCCCCCAAAAAAAATCTAAGTATCTGAAGCTTAAGGAGAAAAAAAGAAGAAGAAAAAAGACGACATTTTAAAGCCAGAGGAGAGAGATTTTAAAAAAGTAAAAAGAGCCGCCTTGTGGAGGAAGACAGACAGCGGTGTGAACATACCAAACATGCCAATCTGGCATGGGAGACTGCCGGGGGACAGAGGTGGTTTTCGGTGATGGTGGTGGTGTGTGCGGACGTAGTCCCGCAGGTTGGGGGCGCTACAGGACACCCCAAGGGCAGAGGCACTGAAGAGGCCAGAGCAGAGCGAGCCTGTGTGAGGAGGAGCCGGGTGGGGTGGGGTGGGGTTGGGAGGTGGGGGTGTGTGTGGGGTGAAGGGATGGGTGGAGGTGTGAAGGGTGAGTATTAGTCTTTATGACACACCATGCCATTATTGTCATAACAATCTGTTGCTATGGGCAGTTTCTGGCATGAGTGTGTGTTCATCTAAAAGAATATACACCTGTGTGAAAATCTTGTAGCTACGGTTTGGATGACTTTCACATTATAACTTTAATTATGAAAAAAATTAATCAGTTATAAAAATGGTCTATGATATCAAAAACAATGTATGGACAATGCTATTTGTAGAACTGATGACACACAAGCTCCAAGGTTTTCACAACATTGACGGCATCTGTGTGTGTTTATGTGGGTGCGTGCATACGTATGCGTATATGTAAACAAGGCTAAGAGTGTGTGCACAAGTGCATACAGAACATGTTGTGTTTTGTATGCAAAAAGCAGCAGAGGCGTAAAGAACAGGCCGAGCGTGGCAATGGGATTGTTTCAGACCCCTGCTGTGCACAAACCATCTGAAGTTACAGTCATTGCTGCCAAAACCAGACAGCCAAATTCTCTTTTTTTATATATCTATTCCAATATTTTGAATCAATACTGAGTTTGTAGACCACACAGAAGAGGAAGTATATTTTGAACTGCAAAGAAAAAAAAAAATCAGTGTTGAGTCTGTGTCTCATTCCTTTGTTCTATAAACAGTATGAAGGCATGAGAAGCAGCTCACGGGGAGAGGTCGTCCACGACACCTGCTGCTCTTGCCTGTGACCTGTGCCGTCAGCGTTGCTGGTGTTGGAGACGAACAGGGAGGGATCACTCAGCAGCTTCACACTCACTACACAGCAGGAACTGACAGGCTCCACTCAAAGAATACCCAGAGGCTTTAGATGGAGCCCCTTTGATGTTGCACAGACATCAACAGAACCAACTGCTACTCTCAGATTTGTGATAATTAAGCACTGAGTGACTTGATGATTAACACATTTAGGGAGAGGTAGCACTACACCCATACTGCCCTTTTGCACCCTTACCTGCATTATCCTGATTGCCTGATGTTTATAATTACACTTGATTATATCTGAGATTTTTTTTTTTCATATTATAAAACGTGCCTATAACTGCCTTCCTTCCTCTCTTGCGCATTTTCATTTAGTTTAATTATCTCTTTTAGTTCTTACCTGTGCAAAAAAAGGAAATAACCTGCACTGCATTCAAAAGCAATGCAATCACATTCAACTAGAACTATCTGTTCTTCCAGGAGTAGATTGCTCTGGTGCTCTAACCGCATGCAGAAATTACCTATCAGTAAAATAACCTACTGTATTGTGCAATTCATTTTACTGCTCATGCGCAGGAGAGATAAAGACGTTAAATATTTAAGGCATTTAAAAAATTTAAAAGTACATCACATGCGCCTGTGTGATATCAAGCTAAGTAGTGAAGCTGTTTCATGTTGCCCAGTGCGATACATGGGTTTCAAACTCCCAGTGAAGCGCATGTGATAAAACTGTTTCCACAAAGTGACTCCACTCCCCGTTCTCAGGTTCATGGTTTTATGGTCCACACGTCTTGATTTAGCCAACAACCTTTCATGCTTGTGTGAGTGTCACTGTGTTAGCAGGTTGTTGGAGGTTACATGCCCTTGGGAACTATACATACAGCTAAACAAGTGTCCTTCAAGGAGGGGCTTTATATCAGATTAAGGGACCCAGGGTGGTTTATAAATGGTTTTCTGATACAGCTTGTTTTGGAACACTTTTGGCATTAAATTCACTTAAAATTTACATTTTTTTGTAGCGTTGAAAAGGGAGGAGGATGAGCCCTAAAATCATATTTGGCGTAACACAGAACACATTTTTAAGTGTGTGTTGATTGTTTTGTCTTGTCTAAAGATGTCACCAGACAGCAATCAAAAGACTGTGGTGCTCGTACTGCACTACAGCCATTAATGAAAATATTACTCTGTATATACTGTAATTACATAGAGCCTTACATAAAGATAGTGTTTTTAATAATTTACTTTTTTCTTTTTTTTTAATAAAGATTGATTCTTCGATGACATCTGCAACCCACAAAGGAAATTGTTCAAATCCTGTGCAGACCTCAGAAATATCTGATAGAAACACCTACATTATGTTTCCAATATTGTCACCTTATCACCTAGCAGGGAAACCGGTACCTCTGTGAATGCTTTGTGACACCAGAGATCCTGCAGTTGGCTGTGAACACATCTCTCCCCACTGACCTCTTGCCTACATAGTTTGGAGTCTGATCCTGTTTGGCTGCTGCAAAGCTAAGCTGGGGTGGAAGCTATGTGACCATCAGAGAGCGAGGGGGGGGGGGGGTTATGGAAAGAAAAGAGCAAAAGACTAACAAACAAAGAAATGAGGGAGGCACAGAGAGAAATGGAAAGGTGGGAGGGTGAAGGAGAAGTCACAGCCGAGGCTTGTGATGAGGAGGAGGATCAGTGATGACAGCTGGAGATAAATGTGTTGTGAGGTCAGTGTGTCTGTTGGCATAAAAGTCCTCTCTCTCTCTCACGCTCATTCTTTCTCTCCCCTACACACATGGACAGGAAACACACTCTCACACACTCTCACACACATTCACACACACTCACACACACACACACACACACCAGAACTGAGGTGCCCACCTAGGCCACTGGCTGGTTTGATCTCAGGAGACTGGCGTGAACACGAGGGGAAAAGTCGGTGGGACGTGCAGCCTTTGGAGGACTGGGTGGGAGAGGTCTCAGACAGGACCTGAGTGGGGCCATGGAGATGGGGGGTTAAGACTGACACGGTTTAACCAGTAAATCAGGGACCTGATGTCTCCCATTCATTTAAATAAGGTATAAAAAGGCAAACACATCCACTCAAGGTTTTAACAGGATAAAGATCACATTCTACCCATCTTAGCTTAAACACTAACACTATAGTCCCATACCTCCATGGAGCCTGTCTTGCGGTTGCGGATCATGGGAGACCTTCGCTGGATGTTGATTGGCTCAGAAACAGGGAGTGCCTGGTCTGGCTGGTCCTGGGAGAGGTCCTCCAGACTGCCCTGATTTGGCTTTTTGTCTTGATTCTGATTTGGTCAGAGGATACAGGACAGGAAAGAGCAATATTTCATATATCCATGTCCACGAACCCATCCACAGCCGACAATAAAAATAACCTAACTTGTCAAATGCAACAACAAATATTCCTGTAGACATTTTTATCTTCACATGAGAACAGCAGAATATCATGAACTATGTTTCAATGCAAGGAACCAACTTAATTCTGAGCACTTTGTTTTCAAGAGAAACGTGTTCTTGAAGTGTTTCTGTTTTGTGACAGACATGAACACGTGAATGTGTCTCGACAGACAGACAGACAGACAGACAGACAGACAGACAGACAGACAGACAGACAGACAGACAGACAGACAGACAGACAGACAGACACCACCACAACATAATGGCCTACATACCAGTGTGGCAGAACACAACAGTTTTATTAGAGGGCATATCACACATGACAAAAGCCTGTTGACAAACAACAAGTGTAACTGCAGTGAGTAGCTGTGACCCAATGTCACAACACTTCGTCAAAGGGTTAGTCATCACTGTGCAACACAGAACTCGCTGACTTTTCAAAATAACTGGCCAGTTGGTGTAACTTCCCACTACAAGGCACATAACCTCTGAATGCAACAACATTAAAATGTATGTGCATGTAAACGACAGAAATATCCAAGGCAACCACACACATTCACACACCTCAGAGGAAGCTGGACGGAAGCCGAAGCCGAGAGGTACGTTCTCCTCATCTTCACATCCTTTGACTCCTGGACTGAAGTGAAGCTCAACATGGAAACGCTCCTCTGAGGAGGGGTCCTGCTCACCACACAGATATAAAGACAGAAAGAAAAGATAAAACTCACACTGCATATCTATACGCACGTGCACAGTAACACAGCTCTCTGCCTGGCTGACCTTATTGTTGTCTTCATACAGCATGATGACTATTTGTGTCATGTAGTTGAGTTCAGTCACAGCACTCAGGTAGTCCATCGCCTGTTTCCACTGCTGGTCCCTCTCCTCCTGATAACACACACACACACACGGATACAAACACATATACAAACATACATATGATAAACACATACAATTAGTGAGGAGACATTAGCCCATTTTAGCCCGTCCAGTAGACGTCTGCTAATACACTCATTTTACCCACCAAGCTAACTTAAACTCCAAAAACAATGTCTCATCCTGTGTGGATATTTACCTGTATGCAGTTATTGCAACGCTAATATAAACATCAGTTTGTAGCTCTACTCTTATTCTGGCAAATTATCATCAGCAGCCACAGGAAAAATGGACACCATTACTCTGTGAAAAACAAATCTGTCAGAGATAATAAAACCGGAGCATACATCCAGCAGGCCTCCGTAGCGGAAGATGCTGAGCAGGGAGTGAACGTGGCTCTCGCTGGTGAAGTAGAGACGTGTGCGGACGTGACGACCAGGAGACATTACGCCCCGAGAATACCTGAACACCAGGGGACAGGAAATGACACGAGAGTTCATCAGTCAGCAGGACACAAATAATCACATAAACACACACAGATACATGCTAACAACATGCTTGTGTGTGTTTTACTGTGGTTTTTCTGCTCACAGGGGGTGCAGCTTGTTAACTGCCTCGTCCTCATGGGTCCTCTGCAGGTCCAGCTGGATTTTCTTCATCAGAGGAACACAGTAGGCCTGAGCTATGTCCAGTTTCTCAGCTTTGCTGATGCCGTACTCCTGATTCGAATGATACAGAGGAACAAAAAGCCATTTGAACACTTCCATCCACATCTTTTTAATATGCTTATCCACGGTAATGAGGAGATGAACCACATTTCAGCATATTTAGGGACAGAAGGCAAGGAAATATGCTGGACTCTATTCAGCATCACAGCGAGAATACAGATTATCAGTGACACATTCATGCATAGAGGCCTTAATATGAAATTCCACGGCCTTTCTGTGACTTCCCAAAATTATGTTGTAGGACTCCCATGACCTAAAAACTCAACCGTGTAATTTTTCAGTCACTTGCTTTTGTTTCTTGAGTGTTTACTGTATGTTTTACACTGTTTTTATGATATACTTCACAGCGTTTTTCCACACAAGTATCCCTATTTTCCTGCTGGATCATATCACCTTTTTTTCTGAAACATTTTAATTTTGCCAAAGGCATCACTGAAGTTCCATTCTGTGCGAAAAAAGCAAAAAATAGTTGTTTCATCACCACCACAAAATGCCCTCTGGTACATCTCTCTAATTTGGCCCATTTGTTAAAATCCCTGACATTCTCTGCCTTCTACAGATAATTAAAATACATCATGTAAGTCCCTAACTTTGGCTGTGTGGAATATATGCTGATATTATGAAACAATTCAGAACAGGGAGATCTGTATCTGGGTAAAGCATTCATCTTATATTATACTCTATATTAGAAATGACACTGTTCTGCTTTAACCTGTGGTATGACTATGTCAGCCAGGGCGCGGGACAATCTGAACAGCTCCAGCGTGTCCTCCAGTCCAAGCGAAGCGTTGTGCTGCGTGTCGTATTTGATACAGTCGTAGATGTCCGGGATCTTGCTGATGTCGTAGCGCCCGTTCTTCATGCGGAAATCTCTCTCCAGTTTGGACCAACGCTGCAGCATCAGCTCCAACGTCTCGCTGTGGTAAAGCTGCAGGTCTGGAACAAAGCACAGGATGATTCATCGTCATTGTACACATTCCTGCTTATTTATGCAGAAATGTTTGGAACTTCAACACACATGAAAGAATTACGTCAGGTGAGCATGTTCACCTGAGTGCCATTTTTCTATCGCTGCCAATCGGACCTGGTGCTGATTTTTGTTCAGTGTGAAAGGGGCAAGAGAAAGAGGTTCACGCTACCTGCAGACTTGGGGTCCTCCAGTCTCTTTCGGATCTGTGAGGTTAGACTCTGAATGAGGCCGTACACCTTGTCACAGGTCTTAACTGGGTTCTGTATGACGTTCATGGAGTTCACCAGTGATGGACTACCTGTTGGGGCCAACTGGAACCCAGTGGAAACAGAACACAATTGTTAAAATGTTCTACAAACCATAATATCAAAGAATGTAATTGTGAAGGACTTTGACTTTCCACCAATACCTGCATGAGCAGTTTTTATATAACAACATATTTATCTTCGGATAAGTTCAAATATTTCAGGAATGAAGACTTGAGAAGCACGTCCAAATGTTTAACTTACAAAGAATTACTTGCAAACAGGACATTGCACAAGACATTTTATCAAATTAACAGATTTTGAAGTTTCATTTCAGGATCTCACGTTTGCCACATACCTTCTCATAGTCCTCTGGTGTAAACTCCTGATTCTTCTGCATGATTTCATGCAGCCTGGCCTTCACCTTCTGTTGGCAGTCAGTCAGAGAGTCGCTGTCGCTGTCCAGCAGTCCGTTCATGTTGGCACTCTTCACCATCTGGACCAGGATTGGTGTCAGCTCTCCTTCTAGAGCCAGCAGACCCTGCAGAGAAACCAGAGAACTTGAACCGAAGCCATTGTGAGGCATTTCTACTTAATCCGCGTCCTGTGGGAGAAATGATATAGTACCTGCTGAGTAAACTTGATCTCTTTAAGCTACAGTTAAGCTGAATCAGGCTTTTTGAAAATATATGGGACCTTTACCCTTTCAAGCGCTTTAATTTTCTTGGTGTTGATCTACAGCCTGTTAAAATGACAACTTTATGGGTTATTTACTCAGAAAAGCCTGTTTACCCTGTCGTTTTGTCAAATTACAAGTTTTAAAGACATTAAATGCTGAAAATACTTCTTCTTCTTCTTCTTCAGAACCACAGCAAAACATCACATACAGTATACACACGTGTGCATTATTCCAATATGCAAAAGATGTGAGTGTAACCAGAATGCCCAAAGATATACACGTCTGATGTTTAAGTCTTTACCTTTTGACCAATGTGAACATACTGTAGACTATGGATATGACAGTTTTCCAAAAGGTGCACAGGGATGTGTCAAATGTTCTCACTCCAGTGTTTAAGTAACATTTATTATAGATGAGGTGTACTCTTTCAGGTACAGAGAGAGGATTACCTTGGCAAAAGCAGCAGCCGTCATCTGCACTCTGCCTTCGTCAGAGGCATAGATCTTCAAGTCATGGCGGTAAGTGCTGTGCAGGCGCAGGAGGCCACAGCCTGGAAACCCAGCATAGTCACCTGGAAGATTGTAAACAGAGTGGAGCACCAAAGTTAACCCGACTGGTTACAGCACTGAGATAATGCATAATAATTTTCACATGAAAGAAACGGCTGAGTCGGGGAGGTAGTTGAAAAGAAAAGGGAAAAAAATATTACATTATGTTGATTGTACCCAAAAGTACCAAGGATTTCCATTAATAATAGGCACACAGGAAACACAGCACCTGTGCAGGTGCAACATCACTTTCAGTTCAAATGCACTGTCCTCAAAATATTTTTGCAAGCTTTTACATGGCTCATGTCACTTAAAGGCAAACTGAAATTGTGTGAATTAAGCTATCAATAAAATGAAGTGAAAGTGAAGTGAATAGATGTTGAGTAAGCCCCAAAAATGACAGCTGACGGCTTCCCTGCAGATGAGATCGAATACTTTAGATTAGCTACTTGAATAGAGACAATAAATGTCTTTTAACATGCTGAATATGCTTAAATTAACGTAGCTGTAGGAGATGGATGCATATCAACGCGACAGATCAAATCACACTGATGCTTCATGCATTTCTTCAGTCTACAGCCAATTGATGTTATCCCACTGACTACTTTGGGTTATCATGCCCTATTTTAAAAAGAAAGATTTGGCACATGTTGGGGGACTCGCCCCTGTTCTAGGCTCTGATCCAGGCTAAGACAGACTGGCTTTCATCAAAAACAAACAACAAGAAGCAATGTACATTTTTTTAAAAATGCAGTAGGATTAGTGTGAGATGATCCACGTTAGCTTACAACACAAAACTGTCACTTCAGCTGCCGGTGTATGTATGAGCAAGTGACCAGAACAACACTTGCTGCGGAGGATCAACTCGGGAACACATCAACGACGTCACAAACAAGTCCACAGCAATCTCAATGTGGGACAAACAGGACTAGTCGCCAGGTGAAATGAAACAAAATCATGATGAGATGAGAGGAGAAATCAGAGAACGTTAGTGGACGGAGCGACAAATGCGCAGAATGAGACAGAGGAGTGGAAGAGTGGTGATGTCCAGGAAACCCTTCTCTTACCAAAGTCAATAGGGGACTCACAGCCAAGGGACCGGCGGTTACCGGCTAGTAGTTTACACAGCGTAACAACAGGTAAGAAGAGAAGAGCAGAGTTAATAGACAAAACTTGTAGTGGAGAAAGAGGAATGAAAACAGTAGCTGGGATGAGAAAATAGCCTTCTTTTCTTTAAAAAAAAAAAAAAGAAGCAGCAAAGGGGACAGACTGCGTCTAACCACTGGATCTACTTTCAGTTCGGCTTCAGGTTGTTTTCTGCGTTTGGGAGTTGGTTTGCATGCACTACAAAACAAAGCATTAAGAGGGAAAGCTTGGAAAGGGTGATCGATGAGCAACACCGAGGTACTGCTCAGTTAAAACCTCTAGAGGATACAGAGTGGAGAAAGATCTTTATGTAACGTCCAGTTTGTCCAGTTACTCGCTGTATTTCACTCTGGTTAAAGGGGTCAGGTAAAGGTGTGCGTGCAGTCTTTTAAGAAATTAAAAAGCAACTAAAGTTGGAATGGATAAAAAGCATTGCTGTATTTCCATCTCGTGCACACGAACAACGCCCAGTATCACAGCAGGGCGTGGTTAGGTGTTCTGAGCTGTGTCCGAGTCCACATCCCACTGCAATGCAGTGTCTGTTGTACAGTTGTCCACTGTGAAGTACTGGTTTGCCTGTACAAACCAGTCCAATCTTCTTTTACAAAGCTTATAATAGTCAGTTTCTGTTAACATTTGGTTAATTCACCAATGTTTAAGACTGAAGTTGTCGTTCATGGTGGTGTTGTGCTGGACTGCATTATACTAAAATGTGTTTCTAATATTCTTCCCCATCTAATGAAGTCGTCACAGAGAGAAATTCCTGTTCATGTCCTTCAGCTGCTGATACACAGATACTGTTAATCTTTATTATCGTCGCTCTGTGTTTGTTTAAACTTTGACAATTAAAGGCAGAAAACTCTTCATCTGAATTAAAGTTAAAGCAGTTGACAATACAATCTTAACTCAAGGTCCACTTACTCGCCTGTTGTGATGCTTCTGACCATCCCACACAGTCTCTATCAGAAGATGGGGCTGATTCTAAGGCACTTTTAGGGCCTTTAGTTAAGATTGTTTGGCCAACTGTTGTTTCCAAGGTCAGGAATGAAGTGCCAAGGTAAAATGTGGATGCAGTTCCTCTAAACCACTGACTGTAATGAATAAAGCTGGAAAATGGTCAATTTATTTTTTCAAGTCATTTTTTCCAAGATAATTTAAGTGCTGAACAATTCTGATGTGGGTCTTGTAGTGATTTTAACTATGATTGTTCCATTTAGAAGAAACTCACTTCTATCCAAATCTACACCTTAGTTCTTCTCATTCAATTAAGGCTTCAAAACACCCCCTCTATACCTTACATGTGACCTTACTATGTTTGTTTACAGTCTTTACTGGTTTTGACTTGTTTTACACCATCTGTTGAAGTGACAAACTAACAGAAGCCTCTGCCTGTTTTATTCTGTACATTCCCAACTAACCCCATCACAGAGGCATAAAATATTTTGTAACGTATCAGTCAATTTCATTATTTTGAATGGCTTGGCGACACTAAATTAGCCCACCCCACCTTTGACCTTCCTTGACTGTCTGTATATCAGCTGTTCAGTGTTGACACTACGTATGGTGGTACCTTCAGTGGCTGATAAGAAGAGCTGGAAACAAACATTTATGAGCAGAGAAAGGTGCATGTGGGAGGACGGTCTGGGCTGTGTGATTATCCTTTGCCGGCTTGACCGTCTTTTAGCTTAAAGGTGTGTGTGCGTTTCTAAGTTTGTGTGTATGCTTCCTTGAGGGCATGTAAGCATATGTACACAAAAGCATTCCCTGTCTAACGGAGTTTTGAAAAGGGAGTTTCACACGGTAAAAGTCAGGGAATTTAATACTACAATTGGAGACATTTTCACAGCAGAGTAAAATATGTGAATGTGTTTCAAGCAGCTCAATCATACGAGAAAAGTTTTTTCCATGACCAAAAAAAAACCCCCCCAAAAAACCAAAAAACAAAACACAATAGTAAAGATTTTTTTTTTTTTTTTTTTTAAAGTAGAATGATCCTATTATCTACTGTGTGTGTCTGGTACCTTGACCTCCAGGGTACATGCAGCGAAAAGCCCTGCCCAGCTCCTCAGCCTGAACCCGGCCTGCAGGCGTCAACTCCCCGCCCCACTTCAACACCAGCAACAGAGAAGGACCGTCCTTCTTACAGTCTGGAAGAACAGCAGCGGTTTTGTTATTCACACCAGATATCACTACACAAAAATAAGTAACTTTAAAATCTCAATTATGTTATTACTGAACTTTCATTTGGTAAGCTGCAAAAGTATGGATGTTATCTAATTCACATCACAGAAATTCTTTCACATTCTTTCACATTTCACATCAATAAACTACATGTATCTTTCTTAGGGGAAGGTGAGCAGAGGCTGGATCAGTGTGCTTCGGTGTTTGAGACCTTTTCAAGTCAACAGAAATGACACCACATTTTACTATTTTTTACTATTGATACAGATTAGCTTCCCCAGGTGTAGTTTGACTTCTTCTATTTTTTTATTTCATCTTGTTACAATTACAGGTTACAAGATCTGAAAATTATGAGCTAGGTGTAATTATCTATCATCATTAGTGCACCTATTATTTCTCACAGTAGAAATTACTTATACCAAAACATGAATTTGAAAAGAAGCAATAGATGTTCCATTTCTTTACCATTCCTTTGAAGTCATCCTTTATTTTATAATCTCACCTGTTGTGAGATTGTTTACAAGCGATTGGTCTAACTCCTTACACACACTGCACAACAGACACAATATACACACCCAAAACAGCCACAGTGGATATAAACACTAATTCTGCGTGTGTTTGTTTGTACCTTCTTCTTCGCTGGAGGCTTTAGGTTGGCCGTTACGCAGGTATGTCAGCTGGACTTTCCTGTTGATACCTGAGAAATGACCGTACCTGGTGGAAATGAACACACATACAAAGCAGACGCAACAAATTTTGATGTGCACATAGACAGACAAACACACAGTTAAGCACACGCAGATACAAAGAAAGAATTTATCCCGTCTTCAACTATTTTGTTTAAACATTTAAATACCAAATACACATCTGTCTTCCATTCCAACAAAAGCTTAAGAGGAGAACAGAACAAGGCAACAAAGTTTTTCAAACGTGACACACTCATCATACACACATCAAAGTACCAGTATTAGCAGCTAGTTTAATGATCTAAACAGAGCTAAACGGCTAAAGACCAGTAGCCCCAGTGGACCTCCAAGTATGATTTCAGTGTGTGTTTGTGCACGTGTGAGCACAAGAACAAAAGAGAAAGTGTAACTGTGTGCATTTGACTTTTAAAATGGTGCAAGGTGAAAATCAATGGCAACACTAATCCTGTTACAAGTATTAAAAGTAACACACAAACGCAAATACATATCAGGAGCCTCCAATAGCCCAGTGTGTTGTGCTGTAGTAAGAATTTGGCACATCCTGCAGCCTAATGACCGCATGGTGTTCTGTAATAGGACAGGCAGCTGAGCGGACGCCTCAAAG
The DNA here is from genome assembly GCF_017976425.1 of Toxotes jaculatrix. Taxonomy (NCBI): domain Eukaryota; kingdom Metazoa; phylum Chordata; class Actinopteri; family Toxotidae; genus Toxotes; species Toxotes jaculatrix. The sequence continues at coordinate 23,454,327 of NC_054398.1, forward strand.
AGCCACATGATGACGGACCCTGAACCAGGATAAGTAACTCGGGCACAGAGCCAGAGAAGTGGAGCTGCTGTCAAAGACTCACACCATAAAAAAAAAAAAACACCATCACACAGCACTTTGGTGAAGTGATTCTTGGTATTTGCTGGGGGACATCAGACAGGTGGGGCTAACTGCATTAGGACGGTTTGGTTCGGCTGTAGCAGAAATTAGAGAACCTGTTGGCTACAATGATGCAAGTTAAAATAGGGATACATGAAATTTTATTCTGTCTCTAGCAGCTCATGAATTACATATGGCCTGTTACAGCCACTTTACATGTAAAGATGGGATCTACAAAGAATGGACAGACACAAAAGGAGAGTAGTCAAAGATAGAGGTCATAAATCAATGTTGTCAATATACATTATACAAAGATCATACAGTGAAGCGAGCCCACATTTTAAAGGACAACGCTGGTGAGTTTCTATATTTTTATTACAGTCAACAAATCCTATGAAAACCAACAGATCTACTAAAAAAAGCAACAGCGAGCCACACGTTTGCACAGGGTGACATGTTTCTTCATTAAGAAGAATACAGGCACTGTAGCTTATTTTGAAACAGCTTCACAGACTAATACCAGCGATCACTTTCACAGTCTCTGGAAAGGAGTTCCTTTATGGCAGAGGCTGATTTACATGTGCATTAACACGGTTTACACTGCTTTGCTAGCTTGTTGAGCAACCTCCTGGCTTTGGAAGAAAGATTTTTTTAAAGATATTATCTGGGATAGATATGAATATGGGGTGCAACAGATTCATAGAACTGTACTTGTATGAGCTGGAATATTTAAAGGAGGAAATATAACAGATACAACAGAGACATGCTGAGAGGGAGAGACAGCTGTTTAATGTTACCCCAAACAGAACTACGGGGGACTGCTCGGCAATGCCACCCAAGGCGGATAGATGCTGCAATTAATGGGATAACTCCGAGCCCACACTACAGCAGCTGCAAGGTGGCTCAAGTAATTACATGAAGAGACAGACACAACTAAGGCAGCCTAAATCCACAGAAGAACTGTGGCATGTTCTCCAAGATGCTTTGGACAACCTACGTGCCAAACACTGTGTGCTAGTGTACTGAGGAGAACTGGTGCTGCTTTAAAGGCAAAGGATGGTCACAGCAAAAGTTGTTCGATTTTTTTTTTTTTCTGTTTACTGCATTATGTATGAACTGATAAATAAACTACACATTGTGTAGGACCCTCACTTTATTTTTAGCACCTAAAACCTTTATATTTCTTTTATATTTAGTTTTTCTTGCTCTTACTTTTGTAAATCCAACCTCTCTATTATGCCCATTCACTTCATGACATAGGTGTTTTTTTTTTGTTTTTTTTGTTTTTTAAACTGTGGTTTTGAACCACGCGTTCTTTGCAAATTAGAAATTCTAGGACTTCCAGCTTATTTTGTTATCTCTATGGAGAAGAGTGCCAGCAAATCACCAACATTAGTATAAATGCTGATGGGAGGCAGGAGGAAGGAAGACATTAGAAGATCTACAGTCCAGCTGATATGTGGTGAGGACGGCATGCAGACGAAGTAGCACAGCACACACTGAAACACAGTGAAATCATCAGAGACATTTGACTGTGTATGTGTCCAGTGTTAATGGCTAAAAATGAATGGATGTTAATGGAAATGATACACTCAGCGTACAAAACATTAGGAACACCTTCCAAAAGTTAACTCAAATTTCAAATATGGCAAAAGCTATGATACTAAACTCCCCTCTTTGTCCAGTTTGTGCCCATTTTGCTTTGACCTAGATTCACCTTGGTCTGTGTCAGACAGAGAAAAGGCATTCCTAATGTTTTGTACATACGGTCCATAAAGACTACAGAAAAGGAGGGTGGTAAAACCTCATCCTTTAAAATGAGAAGGGAGAGGGTGCGTACTGAGTGTCATTCAAGCTGGATTCCCTTTTGGAGAGAAAGAAGGAGGGATGTGGGGCAGGAGAAAAAGAGGAATAGAGGAGGGAAGAGAAGATAAAGCAAAGAGTTAGAGACACAAGAGGGAGGGAGTGAATCACAGTAAACATGTGTCTGGCTCGGAGTATGGGAAAGATGACTGAACCTGGATGGAGTGTTGAGAGATGAAGCTAGTTTTGTGTCGTGAATCACAGATGAGAGTGGATGACTGCTGATGAATGATGGTGACAGGAAACAGGAGGACGCTGACTGGTAGTGTGTGTGTGTGTGTGTGTGTGTGTGTGTGTGTGTGTGTGTGTGTCTGATGCGAGGTGTCACTCACATCTCCAGGACGGTCTTGAGCTGTTCCAGTTTGGATTTCTTCTCCTCGATCTCACAGTCGTTGTGCTGGCCCAGTTCAACCAGCAGCAGGCGGGCGATGTCCAGCACTTCCTGGAGACAAGGAGGCGGCTGGCCTTAATTTCACTTTTATCTTTTCACTATGCAAACTAAACAGACACTGTATCCGCTGTAAATGTCCTGACTGAAGATTATGTGAAAGACAGGACTGACAGTGAAGACAGCAGCTTCAAAAATGTTTTATAAAAAGATGTGACAGTGACAGGATGACAGGACGTAGACAGCTAAGTGTAAATATTTAGACAACAAAGCAATGATGGTTTGTGATCCATAATAATCATGAAGCCCGGTGCTGTATATGTAAACGTTACAAACCCTTCATTATCCTTCCAAGGCTCATAATCTACCAAAAACACAGAGATACACAGGCAGAGGAGAGAGCGTGGGAAAAAAAGAAGGAACAAAAGACTAAAGTGAATCTCACTCACCTGTAGCTGTTTTGGCTTTTTTAGCTTTAGCTTTCCTGACTTGTAGCCTCCATACTTCTCAAACAACTCGAAGAATCTGGGAATGAATAACAGGATTAAAGGACACTGGATGAGGGAAATGTTGAATTATTTCTCCAAAAGGAGAAAATACAGTTACTACCTTACTTTTCTGAGAATAAACTAAGGAAATGCAAACTGTGTAAAGCAAACAGGATGAGTTGGGATGTTGTGGGCCTTTAGTTCTTCAGTGTTGTGGTTGTGACCACAAACTGAATATCTGAAAGTTGTATCAACAGTGTGAAGGAGAAACATCTTAATGCTGAATAGAAGAGACTTACAGAGGATGCCGGACCTCCATTTTCATCTTTTGCTTTGGTGTGCGATCTCCATGGCGGATAATGGCTATAACACAGCGCAGCTCCATCCTGAAGAAATCACAGGAGCAAGATTAAAATCCAGCAGAAACTGATAAAACAAGACACTTGTCAGAATGTGAAAGAACGGGATTATTCAAATCAGTGTTAAGTAAATAAATTAGGGGGAAATAATACATTCCACATATTTTCCAAATTTTGTTTTCCAGTACGTACATGGTTCCTGAGGTTGTTGGGACGATGGGGATGTCTTCAGCCTCCATGGGGATGGACCAGGGGATGTGGAACTGGGGGGCTAACTCTCTCATTACCATGTTCCTGGTGAAGCAGAGAAAAGCAATAACAGAGTTAAAATTATTCAGGAATCAGCTTATTAGGTAAAAATCATAAGAAGTAAAAAGAAAAATAAATACATAGCAAAGTTAATATGTCTTTCAATCTGCAAATCCCTCCTTGTGCCAGTCAGGTTTGCTGAAATATTCTGACTTTGCACATTGTTCCTTTCTGTTTTATACCTTATAACATGATAATAAAATAATAATAATAATAAAATAATAAATAATAAGCTTTTCTACAAGGTCTTTGCCTCCTGAGCATCACACCTTGAGGAATTATGTTCATGCTAGTGTCCATTAGTGGAGGGAAGCTTTCCTCTGTCTTTCTATTAGTAAAATTTATGAGTCTTTAGTCATAAAGCTTCAGTTACTTTGCCTGGACGGAGAGGTGATAAATCAGAAACAAACTATGACGTAAAACTGACAACAAGATCCTCCGAGCTGTCCAGAGCTGTGTATAATTTATAACATAACAGCTTCAAGGCAATGTTTACTTTAAAGCTACAGCATGGAAATGTTTCACAGATGTTAGGCAATACAGATCAACAAAACAAGTGGCTGCTTCTTCATTACAACACAGAACAGAATTATCACCTCACAGCTGCAGTTTATTTCCATTCTGTCCAGACCCATATAATGAAGGAATTTAATAGAAAGTATAAAGTGTATTTTATAATATTTAGCGTATTAATTCTTCAGTTGTAGCCAAAAATATGTTCTGTAAAGTTGCACTGATTTTGACCTTTGACTACCAAATTTTTATCAGTTCATCCTTGAGTTCAAGTGGATGTTTGTGCCGGATGTAAATAAATTCCCTCCAGGGGTTCCTAATATATCGCATTCACGAGAATGAGTCGGACAGAGGTACAGCCAAACTGAAAACATAATGCCTCCGGCCACGGCTGCTGCAGGCACATTGGCAGAAAAATACTTTTCAAACAGGAAAACATGTAAAAACTTTAGTTTGACATTTCAGTATATTTGTGTTTCTCGAGGACTTTGGTTTGGCTTCACTCTGGTATTCATTCTTGCTACTACAACTACACAGTTATATGATCTTTACTGACAAACGGTGTGCTTGTGGTTAAACACAAAACTCCTATTATACTTGCAATAAACTGTTCTAATAAATTATATTTCAACATTGTACTCAAAGCGATGTGTTTCATGCAGTAGGAAAGTTAGAGGTCAGCGTTTAACAGCATGTGAGCTAATGTGACCTACCCCAGGACTTTGGCACAGTCGTCGTAGTACTTCATGGAGTTTTTGACGAAGCTGAAACCGTTAACATCACAGACGAAGGAGTGGCCGTTGGCTCTGAGCAGATCAAACCCACACACCGTTTGCTAAAAATCAAACACAAACTGGGTTTTAGTGAATTTAGAGACACATCAGATACTACTAGAGGTATGTTGTTAGCCAGAATGTGGAGCAGAAAGCACTTTGACATACAGCCACAGACAGTTTTTATTAGACAGAGGTATGAATTATTATTAAAAGAACAGAGAAAACACAGACACAGGATCAAGAGAGATGAGCTCTGGGGCACACGGCTACAGTTAGAGTAAAACATTTTGACATAAATCAGTAGAAAACACAGTTGTACTTGATTTTCAAGACTCAGAAGTTGCATAAAACCCATGAAAATCTCACAGTGAAGATTTTTTTTAACCAAGTTTGTTTATTTGATTCTCTTTTCCCTAAAGAGCACGGGATCAAGTTTGTAGAGGCATCTTCTTGTTTGCATACTTCTCTAAATTGAGAAACTTATATCAGCAATAACAACGAGTAATTTAGCATGTCTTCATAACAGCTAACTAAAACAACAGAGCAGTGATATCTGTAATAACTGTTATTCAGTCAGTTATACATGTTTATGTTTATCATAACATGTATATGTTTATCACGTTTATCTTTTTATCAAATAGAAATATTTTGTTTATAAGGAACATTTTCCAGTTGGGCTCATAAACTTTCAAACAACTTGCCTTTGCATCAATTGTGCAACACACAAACTCTTAATGTTGAGAGCTGTGCTTACAAAACAAAGTATATGAATAATTGATTGTCTCTGCCTCGTGTTTATTTGTTTGTTGGGAATCCAGTGTGTTTTCTGAATTCACTCAGTCATTCATATTGAGCTATAGCTGTTCATGGAGTCTGCACCAGAGATTTGTTCAATGTTTTCTGTTTACGGGATTATATAAATGTTGATCAGAGCAGTGTGATATATATCATCATCATCATCATCATCATCATTATCTGCCGCTTATCCGGGGTCGGGTCGCGGGGGCAGCAGTCTAAGCAGGGACGCCCAGACTTCCCTCTCCCTAGCCACTTCCTCCAGCTCTTCCGGGGGAACCCCGAGGCGTTCCCAGGCCAGCCGAGAGACATAGTCCCTCCAGCGTGTCCTAGGTCTTCCCCGGGGCCTCCTCCCGGCGAGACATGCCCGGAACACCTCCCTAGGGAGGCGTCCAGGGGGCATCCTGAATAAATGCCCGAGCCACCTCAACTGGCCCCTCTCGATGTGGAGGAGCAGCGGCCGCACTCCAAGCTCCTCCCGGATGACCGAGCTCCTCACCCTATCTCTAAGGGAGCGCCCAGCCACCCTGCGGAGGAAACTCATCTCGGCCGCTTGTATCCGAGATCTTGTCCTTTCGGTCATGACCCAAAGCTCATGTCCATAGGTGAGAGTAGGAACGTAGATCGACCGGTAAATCGAGAGCTTTGCCTTTCGGCTCAGCTCCTTCTTCACCACGACGGACCGGTACATCGACCGCATTACTGCGGAAGCTGCACCGATCCGCCTGTCAATCTCACGCTCCGTCCTTCCCCCACTCGTGAACAAGACCCCAAGATACTTAAACTCCTCCACTTGAGGAAGGAACTCTCCCCCAACCCGGAGAGGGCAAGCCACCCTTTTCCGGTCGAGAACCATGGCCTCGGACTTGGAGGTGCTGATTCTCATCCCAGCTGCTTCACACTCGGCTGCAAACCGCCCCAGTACGTGCTGAAGGTCTTGGTTTGACGGAGCCAACAGGACAACTTCATCCGCAAAAAGCAGGGATGAAATCCTGTGATCCCCAAACCGGACTCCCTCCGGCCCCTGGCTGCACCTAGAAATCCTGTCCATAAAAATTATGAACAGAACCGGTGATAAAGGGCAGCCCTGCCGGAGTCCAACATGCACTGGAAACAGGTCTGACTTACTGCCGGCAATGCGAACCAAGCTCCTGCTCCGGTCGTACAGAGACCTGACAGCCCTTAGCAGAGGGCCCCGGACTCCATACTCCCAGAGCACCCTCCACAGGACCCCACGAGGCACACGGTCGAATGCTTTCTCCAGATCCACAAAACACATGTGGACTGGTTGGGCGAACTCCCATGAACCCTCGAGCACCCTATAGAGAGTATAGAGCTGGTCCAGTGTTCCACGACCAGGACGAAAACCGCATTGTTCCTCCTGGATCCGAGGTTCGACTATTGGTCGAATCCTCCTCTCCAGCACCCTGGCATAGACTTTCCCAGGGAGGCTGAGGAGTGTGATCCCCCTATAGTTGGAACACACTCTCCGGTCCCCCTTCTTGAAAAGAGGGACCACCACCCCTGTCTGCCACTCCAGGGGTACTGTCCCCGACCGCCACGCGATGTTGCAGAGGCGTGTCAGCCAAGACAGCCCTGCAACATCCAGAGACTTGAGGTACTCGGGACGGACCTCATCCACCCCCGGTGCCTTGCCACCAAGGAGCTTTTTGACCACCTCCGTGACTTCAGCTTGGGTGATGGATGAGTCCGCCACCGAATCCCCATCCCCTGTTTCCTCAACGGAAATCGTAACAGCGGGATTGAGGAGATCCTCAAAGTACTCTTTCCACCGTCCAATTATGTCCCCAGTCAAGGTCAACAGCTCTCCACCTCCACTGTAAATAGTGTTGGTAGAGTACTGCTTCCCTCTCCTGAGGCGCCGGACGGTTTGCCAGAATCTCCTTGAGGCCGACCGATAGTCCTCCTCCATGGCCTCACCGAACCTCTCCCAGATCCGAGTTTTTGCCTCTACAACCGCCCGGGCTGCGGCCCTCTTGGCCTGTCGGTACCTGTCAGCTGCCTCGGGAGCCCCACGAGCCAACCAGGCCCGATAGGACTCCTTCTTCAGCTTGACAGCATCCCTTACTTCCGATGTCCACCACCGGGTTCGGGGATTACCGCCACGACAGGCACCGGAGACCTTATGACCACAGCTCCGGACGGCCGCATCAACAATAGATGCAGAGAACATGGTCCACTCAGACTCAATGTCCCCAGCCTCTCTCGGTATCTGGTTGATATATATCAGGTAGGAAAAATGCTGCCATTCACCAAGTATATTAATATAAAACACTGTATTTAGTTTGCAAGTTAAAGAATAAGAACAGTTTTTCACACTTGGAGGCTCAACAATTGTGTTTCAGTAATTGAATTAAAGATACTTTCACCCTACTCTAAAAAGACTTTAATGAGCTAATAGCTCATTAAATAGTGTTGTGCAGCTAAACACAAGTTGATGCAATGTTTGTGTTAGCTACAAATGGATTACTGCACATAAAAAAGGTACCCAGTGGAGTTTTTTCCACCACTAATGGCTTGAGAACTAATAAAAAATGTAATAAAAGGACAAGAGAAGGACCACAAGCTTGTAAATTAAACCGTTTTCAAAAAAATATATGCAGGTTTCTCAACAACCTCAAACCAGGTTCTTTTCTGTTTTCTTGCAAACTATGCTGAACTGTGTCTGCTGTATGATGACTAAACTTTACCTTGAAGGCCAGGCAGACCTTGCGGGCCACCAGTTTCTCCATGGCAGTCAGCATGACGGGATAGCGGATCTCCTTCCCCTCACTGTCCCTCTCTACCTTTCCGTCCAGAGCTGGAGACTTTCGGGCCTCAGCATGGGCGTAATCTGGGCCCACTGTGTAGACCTGAGAGAGACAGAGACACCACGTAACACACAGAGACACACACACAGTCAAAAGATGAACAAACACAGAAAACGTCTTAAGGCAGATGATAATGATTTTTATATTTTAGTAACTAGACTAAACTGTGTGATTCAGCATGAGTTACTGGTGCATAAACCATTCCAAGCAATTCAACAGATCCATTAATAGCCAAGTGAACTTGCACAATACCTTCACATCAGTACCATCTGTGGGCATGAACTCCTCGTAGATGTAGGATCCAGTCTTTCGTACGCTGCTTTCTGGGGAGTATACACTGCTACGACTCCCAATCTACAGCAAAGAGGGATAAATAAAATAAAGAGAATTCAAAGGCATCTGAAAGCAAACACGTGAACAAAGATCGTATTTCACCTCATTACCCAACCTCTGTTCCATCAATGCATTTTCTAATAGTACTTTGTGCCACTGATGCTCCACTGTAACTGTTCAATAACAGGTTCAACACTGTGTCTGTCAAAGTATTATCACAAGTTTTATTACATTTTCTTTTTCTCATCTGATAATGCAATAACACTGAGTCTCAAACAGAAAAATGGAAGACTTGCTTGTGAGAAACATCAATTCAACACACACACACACACACTGGATATTTGTGTGGCTCAACATTTTAAGCTTATAATTGTCCATGAAAGGCAAAGTTTATAAGTCAGAGGGATGTTAAGCAACTTCCTGAACTCCTGCTTTCTTGTTGTCAGTATGTGCCAATGACTGAACGTCTTGCTGCCGAGCTGTTTTGGGGACAGCTACCTTTCTGAAGAGTCTCTGGCTGCCTCCTCCAGCAGATGTTGGGTAATAGATGTAGACATTGTGGTCCTCAGCACAAACAGGTTTCTCCACGAAGGGTTTAGGGAACACCTCCCCGTTCACCTCAACATGATCCTCCCCCTCCACAAGGTTACACTCTGCACATGGACATATTTTACAAGATGAGCCTCAGCAATGTGCAACAGTGATGGTACAGACAAGGAGAACACACAAATAAGTTTACATTTTGTATGAATGTACAACCCAATCAAACTCTGACCTGGGATTGGAACTGCTGAACCTTGGTTACTAGCTGTCTTAAATTCTTGTGTTGCCATCACGCTATAGACTGAAATAAGCCAAACCAGTTGGCAGCAATGACAGCAAGCAGCACACCCACTGTGCCTTTAAGTCATTCATTTACTTTACTATTTATTTACTTTACTATTTATTTATCTTTATTTAATCTGGACATCTGCTCAGATCTAATTTCCAACAGGCACCCGGCCAAACAGGCAGCAAAAAATTAATAACAACATTGGAAATATTGTTATTTTTCACAGCTTACTGTCACAGTTTTGTATTAATAGATAACACATAAAAAAAATATTTTATGTAAAATAAGAACTCTTGCACACCTTCAGGATTGTCGGGATCTCGGTTTAACACAGCATAACGAGGTAGGTCAATACCCTCTTCTTGTAGGATCCGGTACACTTCCCGCCTGGCAGGGAATCAAACAACTTACAAATAACATCCAAAAGGGAAAACCACAGTGAGTCTGTATGTGCAGCTGTTATGTGCGTGCATGTGTGTGTCGCTGGGGTTGGGCAGTAAAACAGCAGTAAGGTGTATAATGGATGTGAAAATAGCAATTATGTCATTTTCATTCCCATCACATGACCAGTCCTCTCATTAGGAAGGGAAAAGAATTACAAGTGCAAACAAGTTGGTCGCATAAAAAAAATGCAGCTGCCGCAAGAAAGAGACAGTAAATCTCCATGAGGCTGTTTGATTTCATGACAACCAGAGACACAGACACTTCAAAATGATTTTCATCTCACCCACTAACCACTGCATGAATGAGCTTATCCTTGAGTTTATTATTATTATTATTATTATTATTATTATTATTATTACTATTATACATTTATTTATATAGCCCACATTCCCCATCCATCCCAGGGAATGGCTGGGAATTACTTACCAGAGGATCTCAAGTTACATTCAGGGTGGTATGGGGTCAGGCGGTCAGCTACATATTCGAGAGCTAACACCCTGCAAGCCTTAAAAGTGATTATTCAAATTCTAAAATCCACTCTAAAAACAGACTGGGAGCCAGTGAAGTGATTTGAAAACCGGAGTAATGTGTTGCCTCCTGTTATGAGCCTGTGGCATTTTGAATCAGGTGAAGTTTATTATGGTTTTGTTGGGGCAGACATGAGTAAAGAGCACTGCGAATGCGGCTTTGTGTGTGTTCTACTGCTCAACACGTACCTGTCCTGTATGAAATACTGCATGTTGAGGTCATTGATGAGCAGGGGATTCCTCAGCTTGGCGTACTCCACAGCTTTGTCTAAAGGGAAACCTAAAAAAGTGTTGCACGAATAAAAACTGCATGAGCCCACACATCAAGTTCAACAACCAGAGCTTAACCAGCATTTGCAAATAAACTGAGGAAATAAGGATTTTCATGGAGATAAAGTTCTGCTCTGATATTCTCTGTTGCCTGATTGTTCTTGATGGGTTGTGTCCTTTGAGGGTTGAGTGGGGAATGTGTCTAAAGCAGAAATACTTGCTGCAAAAGCTAAACAGGTTGGTTCTAACGTCTGGCAGATATTTGTTGACTACACAGAGGTGATAACCCTTACTGAATCCTGCTTATATTCCCTTAATATGCTGGTACCCAGAGTTTTGACTCCATAACTAATACATGCTATGATTCTCCGATAAGAACCTGTCCATTCTGTAATACTGTTAAAGAGTCATATGGAGTTTCAACAGGTTTAACCACATTTTATCAGGTTCCCATGAATTTTAGTGGGATTCAGTGTGAGCTACAGTAGATAAGCGATCAATGTTGCTCCTTGTTTGACTGGAAATTTACAACAGCACAGTATGTTTGTCATGGTGCTCATTTGCATGGTGTCATATTATTGAATTTAACAGAGTCTCTGCCTGGTAATATGCAGGGCACTCTCAGGTGGAGGCTCATGTCATTTTGTTGGTAACGTTTGTAGCTTGCAGCACCATGGAGGTTACTTAAACGCAGTTAGCCAATTATTGGTGGAAGTATTGACACATATTATATGTCACAAGCGCCTTTGTGGCTAAAAACACACACATTTTCAAGGCTATTTCTCTCAATATTCACCATCTTCCCCCACAAATGAGCGTGGCAAATGTCTGTGGGAATGTTTCAGATATGTTTCAGGGAAATGTTATTTCCTTTTTTCCCCAATAATGACAACAACACAGGGCTCATAGTAACACTCAACAAAGACTTTGAAAACTAAATGGAAAAAGCAGGCCTACATCAACATCATATATATATCGCTAGCTAGCTAGATGGATAGATAGAGAGAGAGAGAGAGAGAGAGAGAGAGAGAGAGAGAGAGAGAGAGAGAGAGAGAGAGAGAGAGAGAGAGAGAGAGAGAGAGAGAAGAGAGAAGTGTATTGATCTTATTCATCTAGCCCTGTCTCTGCAAACCACATATGGTAAGCTAAGGCGCACAATTAATAACGAACTTTAAATAGATATTTCCAGTTTCCCATTGAGACATTCCCATAAACTGGTACTGGCTGTTGTCAGACAGCCTGACACAAACCTGGCAAACTATCTAAAATATGGTAAGGCTTTTTGGAAACATATTTCTCAGAACACAGACGATTTATACGCTTTTGCAGGAAAAGAAAAAAGGTATTTCATTTCTGTTACACTTTCAAAACAGCAATCTGATGTCAAAGAACAATGAAGAGAGCATTTATTAGCGCTACACTATGGGTGGATTTTCATCTGTTTTCTTTATTTTTTATTTTGTTTCACCTCAGTCTTAATTTTATTTTACTTCTTTTGAGCAAGCACAAGTATTAGTGCTTTTTTTAAACCAGTGGACCATTTTAAATCACATTCAGGTATTTTGTTAATTCAAGGCAAAATAAGATGTGATTGCACAGCATCAGGAGTACAAGTGAGTCGCTTAAACCAATTAAGAATTCATCTAGAGGACAAGCAACTGCTCCTCACAGACAGGTGCAGCAAGAAAAGATTCAAATCCTCTAACACCTCTATGGTGTGACCATTTCATGACTGTTCATGACTGTACGCTTTACCTTTGGAGTGGAAGGAGATGAGGCAGTCGCAGAGGGGCCATTTCTCCACTGGCTCCTCCAGGATCACCTCCTCGGGAAAGATGACCACATCGATGTAGTCAAACTTACAAAGGCGGTCCAAGATCTGAGTCATGGGCTTGGATTTGGACTTCTTCATCATGGCACATATGCCCACCACAATCTGTCGCTCTGACGGCTGGTGGAGACGACAGGCAGGACGGAGACATGACATGACATAAAGGGGAGAAGGTAACTGAGATGAGCATATTGACGACTGACAAAAAGCCAGTATTCCTCATGTTCAAGGGAGGGTAAACACAGCAGGACAGCACAGATATCCAAATATGAGCCTTGGAGGTTTTTTAAATATGTGTTGGATCTATCTGAGATTTCAAAGAGGGATTCTTAATTAGTGTGATAATTTGAGTTTTACAGCACTTTTTCTAACTAATATGTATGACAAAAAAATACTTTCTAGATCCTCTGCCATCATGTGACCTGCACTTTCAACTGTGGCCACTACACTATAATTGTGGCACAGTCCAGGCGCATGACAAGGAGCTTGATTCAATCCAAAATGTGACTGCTAACGATCAGAGCAGACTGCTAAAGCGAAGAGTTTGCACTGAGGCTGACAGGCCGAGTCTGAAATGTCCTAAAATGGACACTGTAGCTGACAGCATGGCCTTTCCTCAGGTCAAACAACACATTTTCCCTACTAGAAGCAATGATCTCAGAAACAGTGCTTTTGTGTTCATTGGTTCCTCCATTCTTTGCCGTTGTGCTGCAGTGGTTGCACTGACATTTTAGTGCATGAGGTGAACTGCAACCTGTTCACGCAATGCAACTAAACCATCAACTAAAAGGCAAAAACGTTCAAAGACAGATACAGAGACGAAAGACAGAGAGGAAACCATTGCTAGTGAGCGAGCAGCAAACACAGCAGTAAACACAGCAGTATAATAAAGTCCTTTTATAGTTACAGGAGTAGACAACAGACCAGAGGCTTTGCAGTTGTTTATATACTGTATTGTTCTCATGCCAATCTTTGTATATTTCTGTCTCTATTTTTTTTTCCACTATCCAATTCCAAATAAAACTTTCCTCTTTAAATTTCCCGGCCAGTTCACTTCCTACCATCTAAATAGCAGCAGCTCCATGTTCTGTTCCAAAATTAACTCTTTTTCCCATGGTGAAGTTACAGTCACTGGAAAATGTATAATTGATATTTTTAAAGCCTGTTGTATGTGTTGAAAATGTCTCATTTTTAAGTGCAAAACAGATAAATAAGTTTATAAGTATAAAATGTTTTTTAAAGTGCTTCTGAAAAAACTTCAAAAGAACAAAAAAGTTGCATGTTAACTTTGAGGTAAACAACTATTAACTGTACCAAAAACAATCTTTTAATACCTGAAAAAACACAAGGTACAAGGTAAACCTCATGATACACCTGTAAACTAGGACACTGACTCAGACTGTGCGCACACCTGAATTAACACCTGTAACTTACCGACTCATCTTCATCGTCCTCCATTTCCTCTTCTCGAAACATCTCGTTCTTCATGCCTGCCTCCATCTGACCCATGTCCTGCTCATCATTGTCACAGCCAACCACAAACAGAGGAACGTGTCTGTCACCCCGTCCCTGTCCCTCCCTTGCTCCTGGTCCTGGTCCGTCGCAGGGCTCGGACATCACAAACCCACACGTAACATGGCCGCTTCAGGTAGCTCCTCCCAGTGCAGGGTCAGATAGCGATTATGGCGGCGAAGCAGAAAGAAACCCAGTCAACTGTTACACTATCGCTGGATGACTGACACCTGAGAGCCGTGGTGATAAAGTGAAGGGTCTGTTGACGTTCCTGAGCTGGTTGATAACAGCTACGTGGGTGTACAGAACGTGCTGAGGTAGAAAGGGGAATAGTGGATGTCCTAAGAGGGAGTGAACTTTGCGTGTGTTGAGGTAGACAGTCAGGGTCCTGGTTGTAAAACTCCCTGTGTCAGGACAGAGGAGGTCTGGCTCTGAGAGATAACATGTCCCCGTCTAGAGACACGTCTTCACACAGGTAACTCCACGATCAACATCAGTGCACCACTGTTCCTTTCCCTGGGGAAGACACGGTAGAGAAACATGGGAAAAACTGGTTCATAAATTAATTTAAAACAATTCTTTTAGATGAACACCGTTAGGATACACGAAGGAATAAGAGTCGACAAGTTAAACAGCAGTTGGCAGTTGTAGAGACATTTTACATTTCACAGTTACAGCTAACCCTAACAGCTGTAAACATCCACCATTTGTGAAATAACTGGTTATGACATCAGCCACACAAACTGTGCCTTTGCAACACAATTTAGAAGAGTTTCTAGATTTAAAACTGAAGATTTAAAATCAATACTTTGTCTAGAAAGAATTCCCTTCATGTTGATTGCTGAAGTATTTACAGACGATGGCAGTTTACACATGTATTAATCCACGGTGAGATAGAAAATGCAAGGTATGTGGAGCAAAAGACATATTCACAAGTTTAAAGAATGGAAGTAGAAGATTAGGAAGAGCAGGGTTTAAGAGCCACGTGGAAATTATTTCTTCGTTCCCTTGTTCTACATTTTTTTTCATTGTGAATGTGGAAAAAGGAGTAAAGGAGTAAAAGTGAAGGATTTTACTTTTATATTTCACTGATAAATACACAGACGTGGGGCTTTAATTCGGCTGTGTTAGTCCAGGTCACAGCGCCACCCTCCTCTTCCAGATGAATATCAACACTCATTAACAGGCGTACACTCCCATACCCCCCACCAACTGTTTTATTATACACAACAACAACATCTACTCCACATTAACCTGCTGCTGACTCAGAACATTTAATCATCTAACGAGCCTGTGCCGCTGTTTGATGTTGCCGTGGCGACGGGGCCTCGAAGAGGAGCCAGGACATACAGGAGCGTGTCCTGTATGTACATTAAAGTGGTTCACATTACCCCAGTTTGCACTTCTCTTTTCAGACGGAGCCACTTATGAAACATCCTTGATGGACCCAGTCTCCCTGCTGAGTTAGTAGAAGGACTCCGCCCTGTGGCCTCCTGCCCTATCCCTTCTTGTTCTTTTGTTTTTTTTCTTTAACAAATAATTTCAGCAACATTTACTGTGCTTTGTCAGTTTTCTGTTCTTCAGTGCTCATTTAAGCTGTTGCTCATGAGTCTGCTTGACTAGAGCAACACTAAAGTTGATTCTGTTGTTGTTTTTGAATTTCCACTTCCTAAAATGTTTTACACCGGGTTATTCTGGTAAGTGGAACAAAGAGCGGCTGTTTGCTGTCACTGTCTTTAACATCTTAATGTGGTTTCCTTGTTATTACACAGCAGAAGAACTTTGTTTGGTTCTATGTGATACTCCATCTCTAATACCGTGTGAGCAGTATTCTAATATTACGCCTCACAAAATACAGACATTAATCCTAAAATTGTAAGTCAAGAATGATTGCACACAAAAAGTAAGCTAGAAGTACAAATAAATCCAATATCCAATGAAAAAAAAATTCATTGGGGAATTAACATATCAGAAATGTCATGCTATGGAACAAGACTCTCTGCTATGCTCATAATACTACTTTAATCCCTGGAAACTCAACTTCCACTATCTCCCAAGAATTAGGAGAAAACTGATGCAAGAATGAACTAATCCCTAGAAATTTTCCTCTTTGTACTAGCACTCTATTCCTTGAAACAATTTCCAGAATAGAGAAAAGGTAATGCAACGCTCACCTACTAAAACAACACACACACACACACACACACACACACACACACACACACACACACACACACACACACACAATAGAAACAGGTGTTGCTGCAGTTCCTAAACCGCGAGATCATGGATGTCTTGCCAAAAATCCAAGGTGAAATAATTTGTTAAACTGTGAACAGCAGTTAAATTTGCAGCCCTAGTGCTTTAAAATAATGGGTTTGTGTGTGTGTGTGTGTGCGTGCGTGCGTGCGTGCGTGCGTGCGTGCGTGCGTTACCTGATCTGATACCGCACAATAAAGAGGCAAAGCCGTTATGTCATTCTCTTCGTAACTGAGCCAAAGCCCGAGAGCGAGCCGTGAAATGTAGCCAAGCTAGAAGCAGAAACTTGCTAATGTACAGTGCTATGTTCACAAACAGCAGACACGGCCAAAGTCAGTTCATGTGTCTCTCAACACGATAGTCTAACCCCCCAAACATCACCACCCTGACCCCCACCACCTACAGCAAACAGCTGACTCGAGGGGAAAAGGCTCCAGAAACAGATGGGTAGATCATATCACCTCTCAGTGACGGCCCACAAGCTGACAGTGCACTCTATCACAACCTTTGAATGACAGCAAGAACTTATTCAAACTCACTTTCACTCCCATTCAGGGCAGATTACTTCACTGGTACAATCAAATGCTCTGGCTTCTACACAGCCGACACAGTCTTCCCGTGTCCTGGACTTTTTGCCAGAACATACGTCAACTGAATCTCACACATGGCCCAGCCTAACCTTGGTACCCAGAAATAACCGTGCCCTCTTCTGTCATGGCGTGGGGGTGGTGGGGGAATGGGAAGTGAGGGGTGGAGCCAAGGCACGGGTGTGGGGGCTGCCATGGGCCATCTACGCTGCCCAAAGACAACTCATCATCACTAACCTCTGAGGCGATGACAGGCAGCACTAAACTAAGCGGAAGACCTTCTTGCTGGCCCGGGGTCGAAGAGCACTAACAGAGATAAACTCGTAAATAAATACCTATAACCTCCATGAGCTTGACTTTATTCAGTTTTTGCTACGCCAAGGACACTCAGCGTTCAATTGTACAACTGAACAGCTCCAACGGTTCTACTTTGCATGCCAATATCATTTCCAGGTACACTGTGCACTGACAAAAACATTTCCACAGAAGATAAATTCCTCTAAGAGGTGATTTGCATCTTGGAGGAATCCATGATGTGCGTTTTGTTTTATCTCTGACAAAACAAAACTAAACAACATGAGTGAAAAAAATAGTTGTATATCTGAGATCTGGGCCATGTCCTATAAATACAATGTTTTCAACATGTGTAGTATTATACTTGTAGTTTTGTAAGGTGGACCGTACTACCTTTTGACCCTTTAACACACAGTTTTTCCACTTTTGTTTCGCCTTACATATCTTTAAATCATCTAATTCCACAGCTCCCAAACATCAGCTGTGGCTAGTTCACAGACATTTTAGCAGGTCAAGACTTTAGCATGAGAACAGACCAAACTGCCTGTGAAGACTTTGTAACCCAACAGTGTTAAAACAGAAATAAATAAATAAAATGATCTCACTCTGTTCTGTCTTATCACATCTTATACGTGCTGTATGAGCTGGTTTCAGTTCTTCATTAAAGCTACAAGTCGTTTATACTGAGCCAACATTAAAACCCACAACTTCATGTTTTTAAAGCTACACCATTAAGTCAAATGGAAATATTCTATATGTCTTGTGTCTTCATTTTAGAGACATTAGCCCAAGAATTCAGTCCTGACATATCTGATATCTTTGGAAACTCTGGGATCTTTGCTAGACTTTAAAATAAAGTTAGGTGGGTTTGATCAAAGTTTGTCTGAAAGTTTGTCTGCACAGTATTAGTTAAACTACTAATGACTGAACAGTCTGCTGATGGTGAAGGGCTTATGTGTGAGTGAAAATGACTGAATGAAGATATCACAAACTGTTACATATTAAAAGTTGGTGCAAACCGTTGATGCAGATGCATATTGGTGCATTTGTTCCTAACACAATTGTTTTTTTAAAGTTTTATCTCAAGTCACAGACTGTACAATGAAAGCTGGTGTTTCATATTTATTTCCACTATGGGCCAATATAAGCTGAGCCCAGGGCTCGGTGGTGGTGCTGTCATTTAGCAGATACCAACAGAGGTCGATTAACGTCACGAAGGACTTACTGTCCCTTAAACTGAGGACAAAATAAAGGAGACAGACAAGGGAACCAGACAAAAATTATTGTGTCAGACAGCCTCCTGTTTGCCATCTATATTGGTTCTGTCGAGAAAAATAAAACTCTCTATCCCCCTATGAATAATTTAGGAGGCTGATTAAAAACCTCCCCAGCTGTCACCTGCAGGCCCTCGTCCACGGATGAGTCACCTCCGTCATCGCTGCAGGGCCGGAGACAAACAACAAGACTCCAATAAAAGGCTTTTAACCTTTGAGACTGTCTGCCACAGGAAACCTGCGTCGTGTTTATGAAGGGGAGGAGTTGGTCATTAGATCCTATTCACTATCACCATTACCCTGATAAAAGGGCAAATGAAAAAAATCATGACATATTGTGCA
Organism: Toxotes jaculatrix; assembly: GCF_017976425.1. Taxonomy (NCBI): domain Eukaryota; kingdom Metazoa; phylum Chordata; class Actinopteri; family Toxotidae; genus Toxotes; species Toxotes jaculatrix. The sequence goes on from NC_054398.1 coordinate 23,473,253, forward strand.
AATGGCAACAGTGATTGGAGCCTTTATTGTGAATGAAAGCTAACCGCAAAATGCTATTACCTTTATTGTCTAAATCCGGTATGACAACTTTTCTATTTTAGTGAGGATGATGCTGAATAAATGAGCAGCGTGTTATCTAAAGAGAGTCTGAGATTAAATCATTAACAAAACAGTTAATTATTATATCCAATAAAACTTACTTCTGAAGTGCATGAAGCTACCGGGGCGGAACACAAACATCAGCCATGAAAATACACTATCACCCCCCCAAGGGTCAGATAACATGCTGGTGATGTTATCAGGATTCAACTACCAGCAGGACAACATTTACAGCCGCCTCTACAAGCTTATAAATTCATTATGCACTGAGCGCCCGAGAAATTAGCTTTGTTTGCAAATACAAATTGCCGTCATTACTGAAAACAGAGGCCATAATCGGCTTGCTGGTGTACCGCAGGCCGTACAAAACAGGCCCATTACTGCTCAATCATCAACGCGAATATTTCTCACTGTAGAAGACGAGACCCCTGTAAGGTTTACAGGACACGGACAGAGACGTGACTTTATTCTGCTGCTTCTCAGCTTCCGAGGAGTAACTTCTGTCACCCACACAGCTTTCAGGGTTACAATAAAATGAAATGAAACTTTAATGGGCCCCTTGGGAGAATCTGGGCTGCAGCAGCAGCAGATAATACAAAAATGCAGCCGTAACAAAACAGAGGATAAACAGGATAAAATGGAATATAAACAAGGATATAGCTGATGGGGTTTATATATAAATATAGTGCAAAGGTAACAATTTCAGGGTGTTGTAAGCAACAATTTGTGAAAGAGAAGAAAAGAATAGATCGTAGCAGTAAATATATTTTCCAAAATAAAAGCTGGATCTAATGAGTTTGTTAAGTTACTTATAATAGGTGCATTCACCATTAACAGCAGCCGTTGTTCCACTATACGAGCAGTTACAGAAATAGGATTTATGAAATCATACATAAGTAAATCACAGCATGTGGCGTGAAGTGAAGTGTTTCAATGTCCTGTCTTATTTTAGGCTATAAAATATAATTATCCTAACTTTCAATCACTACACTCTTTCTTTCTTTGTTGTCCAGATCAGCAGGCACCGCATCTTCTCCCAGATCATCTCTGGCTGAATTTAATTTACACATTACAGTTGAAAATGATTAGAACGGAAACAATTAGTACTTGGATCAATTAGTTTATCGACAAACATTTAATGAACTATTCTGATAATCAGTCGTTGAAGTCAGATTTCAAGTGAAAGTGCCAAATGTTTCTCTGTTCAGGATTTCCTGCTTTTGTTTGTATTATGTTATATAAAAGTTAATATTTTGGGGATTTCTCAACTTTTGATCAGACAAAACAAGTACTTTGAAGACTTTGCTTTGGGATTTAGGGAAATGTGTTCAGCAGATTAAATGGCCATAATGACAGGGCAGCAACTAACAATCATTATCATTATCAGTTAACTGGTTAGTGCATGAAACATCAAAAATACCAATCACAACTTCAGCAGGGTTGAACGTGATGTCTTCAAATGTCTTGTTTTCTCTGATCAAAAGCCCAAATACCCAAAAACATTCAGATACAGTTACATATGACAAAGAAAAGAAGGAAATCCTGTCATTTTAGAGGCTGGAATCAGAAATGATGTGGCATTGTTTCACTGGTTTGGCTTGAAAAAGATTTACCGATTATCAAAGTAGTTGTCGATTACTTTTTTGTTGATTAATCGACTAATACTTTCAGCTTAATATTCAGAGGGTATGACGGTTCATGAAGGGCTGGGCACACATATTCACACCCTCAAAAGCTATACACGCTATATTTAAACAGTCCCGCTGTAACTCGGTGGTTAATAGAAAGTGTGGCCGCCCCGCACACTACAGGTGTCCAGCAGCCTGTTTTTCATTTTACGCCACAACCTGCGTCTCAAATCACTACAAAACACCATGAATGAGTCAGATGGAGGTTTGGTAGTAAAACACGGCTGCTGTGGGAGAAATAAACCGCACAAAACACACATAAAATAAATCAGTGCGTCGGCCTGCTCAGCGCACACCGCTCCTGACAGACACAGGTAAGTTAGAAAACGTTTAAAAGAAAAAAAACAAGAAAGAAAAAAGCTCGCCTGCTTTTTGTGCACTTCCACCGACACAACGCGGCTAAATCCAACTTTCCCTCTGTCGCAGGACTCAAAGCCACGGCGTGAGGGGGGTGAAAACACACGGTCTACGGGCAGCGGGACTTACCGGCGGAAAACGAATGGAAGTCAGTCAGCTGCTCACTTCCTTGTTTCCCTTTGACTGAAGTGGTCTGATGGTCTGAGGGGAAACTGCTGCTGCTGCTGCTGCCGCCGCCGCTGTCTGAGTTTAGTTTCTTTCTTTCTTTTTTTCTCGTGGCCCAAAGTTGTGAACTAGCCGCTGAAGTTCATGCCCGGTCACTGCTCTTACTGCTGCTGCTGCTGTTGTTAACTTCCTTCCTTTTCTTCTTTCTTCACCTCTGCTGCTGTTGTTTTTCTTTTTTTACATAAAGTTTAAGGGTTTTTTTTTTTTTGTTCAAAGCTGCATCGTTGCCGCCATCTAGCGACCAAAGCGGTGCATTGCAGCACTGCACAAGCTCCTGCTGTTCTATTGTTAAAATTTTACCAGCGAAGAAAGCCGTTAAATTGACTTGACATTAATGTGCTGTGTTGAAAAAGTACAATATTTCCCATTTGGCATTGGATTAAATGTTACAGTATTCCCATTTCCTGTTACAGTTACAGGTATTTAGAGTGAAATGGTGTTGTATTATCCCTGAAAATGAACTAGGTTTATTAATTAATCCCAATACCACAACTCTCTCTTTATACATGAAAGTGATTTCTCCATTGCTTTTGTAAGTTTAAATTAAAAAGAGGTTTAATTGCCTCCTTTGTTGTTTCTCCTTGTCATACTAAGCAGTGGGGAAGAAGTTTCCCTTGCTGCAAAAAAACTGTGGTTTTTACCTTGGGTGAAACATGAAGACTGCAGACTGTAGCCCTCCCACACACACTCAGTATACCTCAGTTCAATATAGTAGCAATTATCTCTATGGCTGATAGATGATATGTGAAGGAAAAGACTTTCAAGAGGCCAGAAACTAGTGGTGTACTGTAGGCAAAAAAAAAAAAACTTAATTCCTTGTGGAAAACAGCCATCACATACTGCATGTCTAGAAATTGGAGCCTTGGTCTAGAAATTGGAGCCTTCATTAACTGATTTTTTTTGTTGTGGGCTGCAGAAACATGATGTAAAGACAACACTGACATATTATCATGATATGGCTGATATGGCTAGTAAACATTAACCTATTTACACATCCAACAGACATGGACAAACATTAACATTCATTTGGAGTTGTTTTTCTGATCACGTTTCTCTTTTTTAGCTCTCTTTTGGTCTCCACCAACTCCTGAGGGAAATATCTGGCTCTTCATGAGTTAAATGCCTCCACAAGCTAGCTGCTAACATTAACTCTTTGCTGTTTACTGACTGCTGCCATCTAGAGGGTTTATCAGAGTTTATTTTTCTTACTGAAAGCAGCTGCCTGCTGCTGCTGGAAATGATGTTGTTGAGAGTAAATCAGATTTATTTATTTGAATTAATTCATCAGCTATGCAGCCTCACACAGACGCCACACACAGTCATCAGAGGTATGAAACAAGCCTTACATAGATTTCCATAATCCCACAGTTGCTTTTGCTTCTGACTGAGCCGTTCCCAGCATCAGACTGGCCTTAGCCCCTGCCAGACAGCCTGGTGTGGCTGATGTGAGTCTGGCAACCTGTCAAGAAAATGTGGAGCAGCTCTCTGTCCCATCATGCAGCAGGACATGAGAAGCCAGTCTGTGCTGCAGTATAAGAAAGTAGTGTTCACTAAAAACCAGTGACCACCTCTCCCCTCCTTCTCCTCGTCCCCTCTCTCTCTCACCACCTATTCAGCATCCAAAAATCTCTTTTTTAAACACTTTAAATTATGTAATGCATTAAAAAAAATCTAAATGCTCTCTGAAGCCCTCTGTCTTCACTGATTCAATGGGCACTTTATCACTGATGGCCTTTTTGGATTTCTAAGGTCTGCTATCCACTTTAGGTCACATTTAGGTTTTTTTAAAAGTGTTGAACACTTCAACATTAGACATAGACTGACGACATTCAAATTACTGTAGACACTTCTAAAGAGGAGGTAGTTAAAAGTGTCAGCCGTGACCAGTTTAGCTGCAAACCCAAATAAAAAAGAGGAAACTTTTTCCTCATGCAGTTTCCATGGATGAAAAGTGTGCACAGTCACTAATGATGGATAATGAGGTGAACGAGTTCTGCAATTGTCGCTCTGTGTTACCGTCTCCCAGTTTTCAGTCTCCCAAAGCTTTTCAGCAAAGGTCCTGCACATTTACTGAAACTGAGACTGATCTTTATACCAGACTGCACTGATATTTCTCACTTTGGGTCATGGTGACTGTAGATTACATTTCACTAATGTTTGAGGATTAAAATAGCTGCAGTAATGACAGAGATGGAAAAAACCCGTGGGAGATGCCGTAGGACTTTGGTGCGTGGTGGACTGGGCCTTCACCTGGGCCTGGACCCAGATGAGTGGCAGATAATGACAACTCAATCAGTAAAGTGACTGGTAACTCCATCTGTTATAGAAATGTAAGCTGAATAAAAGGTACAGTAGAGAATTCTGAAATGTCACGGAGTAGATGATATTCTCCAGATCTACCAGCAAATGCCACAACAATCAGGAAAACTATAAATGCATGGCAATGAAAATATCAATATGCATTTTAAGTCCCATGTCGTGTATTTATCCTACATCTGTCCCATTTTTCATACTGTTTATACAAGCATACTGTTGGGTCACAAGGTTATAAATGGGGGTCACATTCTTCTTGTGGCTTCTGGCTAAAACAAGAATGAAACCTGAATTTTCTAGACAGTTCCTCTTTAAATTGAACAATAGTGCCATACCAGTACCTGTCCACTAGTAATTCCCTATTGTATCCAGCACTGACAGCTTTGATTGTATAAGACTTTGATTTAAAAAATAAATAAACTGTCAAACGCACAGTAAATTTTTTTTTCTCAACATAGTGTTTATAAAGTCTTGTTGACATGTTTGTCTGTAATTTCTCTGCAACTGTGTGAGTCATCAGTATGTATGTCCTCTCCTACATATGATCTCCTACAACTATTAAATATCAACTGACCATTAAAGATCATCACAGAATGATGAAAAGTGGATCTTCTGTACATCTGCTCTTCCATTTCGTCCGGACACGCTTGCTAGAACTGTGAGAGTGGCTCATACATCCACACATACATTTATATTTAGCGAGTGGGCCCTGATAGCCATAAAGCTGCTATTCACTTCTATGGAGAGGCTGTAAAGAAAAAAAAATGCAGCCCTCCCACTTGATTGAGACTGCAAGAGACTGTGTCAACACACACACACACACACACACACACACACACACACACACACACACACACACACACACACACACACACACACACACACACACACACACACACACACACACACACTCTACCTCCTTTCCTTAACGGATAGAAGGAGGAGATGCCCAGCCAAGACTGGTTGAAAGAAGGCCTTATGACAGGGAACCCACACACACACACACACACACACACATGCATGCATGGTACGTGACAGCCTCATTTCCATATTAACAACGTGTGGAACAAGCATTCTTGGTATAAAGAAAAGAAAAATCTTCTACCAGAATGTGTTTTACATACATTTACATTTAGTGGCTGCAGGATTACAACAGCAACCTGTGGTAATTTACATCATCTCGCTTGATGCATCTATCCTCTCTTGAAAGAGTTGATGCCATCTTCTGGTCAAGGATAGAAGCTGCAGGATTTGCAGCAAAAAATGTTTGTTTTATTCTTAAAGAATCCACAGTTACAGCCGAACAGTTATCTGGTTGTGAAGTTGTATTTAAACCTGAAAATACCTTTCTTGTTTCAACATGATATTACACTCATTTCAATTTAACTCAATACTCATTACAGAAGAAGGAAAAACCTGAATAAGTCAGTGGGAAAATAGAACAAATGCAGACGTTTCCAAACTAATCACAAGAGGTCAGTGAATGGTTTTGTGTGTATGAAAAAGAAGTGAATCATATTTTTATGACCTTTACAGTCACCAGCTCTCAACCCAGCTGAATATCTGTGGAAGATTTTGAAGATTTTGTGTTAGATGGCACTCTCCACCCCATCATCAAACCTAATGTGCATAGTGTACTGTTTAGTGTCTTTGGAAAGTCTGGTATGTTCTTTGGGAATCAAAATCAACTTGGGTATGAACAATATTCAGCCAAACTAGGCCAGTGGGGATTTGTGTGCAACAGTAAGTTGGAAAACCGAGCAAAATTCGGCCTTAAAGTCCGTGTTCAGCCACAGAGATGAACTCTCATCCTTATCCTGTGAAAGAAACAGTTGTATGAATTTTTAGAAAGAGACTAAATACGTACTAAAAAGTATGGAGAGCAGACAGCACACTCAATACATGCTGCAAGAAAACATCACTTTGTACATGCAGCTACAAAATGCTAAACTGAGAACGTCTATTTTAGGCACATCTTAAACGCAGGAAGGTATTCTGGGAAGTCTTACAATTTTCTGGCATCTGCAGTATGTTTACATTTCTCCAACCTGTTGCTGGACCCCAGGACATTACTGAGACGTGACATGTTAAACGATGTAAACTGTAGTTAAATACATACGCCGTCTGATGTCGGTTAATTTAAGTGTGAGTGGTCCCTTAAGGCATATCAACAGGCCAATATACTGGTCCATTAGAGTGAGCAGTATGTTATCTATTTGATTTATCTGTCTGATAGTCTATCTATCTGTGTGTGTGTGTGTGTGTGTGTGTGTGTGTGTGTGTGTGTGTGTGTGTGTGTGTGTGCACGTGCACGCGTGCGTGTGTGTACGTGTGTGTGCGTGTGTGTGTTTGATTTACAGTCTGCAGTATGTGCAAAATCAGGTAATACAGGTTTACTCTGTAAGCTAGTGAAGGTGTTTCAGCTTTGATGTACAGACCACTGACATTTATAAAGTTATATATTCAAATATGGAATATTTGCGAGTGCAAATTAGGTAGCTGTGTGCAATATATCTGTATATGTACATTTATACTGAACCAGGTACTGGCTGTATGCATTACAGTGGTATATTTATACTTTTTCCTACCTGTAGTTTCTAAATCTGTACATGTGAATCTGCATCTGCTTATTTAAGTCTTACAATTTCCTGACTTCCATACATATGGGGGCTGTTTGGTTATCTCAGGGAAAGCTTGAAAGTTTGAGGGTATATTATTTAAGAAAGACATATTTTTCAAATATGAGTAAATGCATGGGTGTGTGTGTTTGTGTGAACAGAAACTGACTGACATCAACCGAAACAGACGCCTCAGCACTTCTCCCCAAGCTTGAATTCTGTCACCCTCAGGCAAAAGCCTCAGTCTGGTTCCAGTTGATCCCATCCGACTCTGTGTCAGCAATATTCCAGCATGTTTCCAGCGTGTGGCTGCTCATATTTGGATAATTTGAGTCGGAGAAGAGAGAAAACAAGTGTCTCTGTGTTGACCTCCCTCATCCTCTCTGAGAGGTCTTTCACTCAGACTCTGCGCTGTGTAATGCTTCTAGTTGCAAGTCAAGCCTGTACTCACAGAGACTGTTAATGAGCTGAAACCAGTTGCTACAAGCAATGGTTTGGGTGTGTCGACAAAGACAGATAAACACAGACACAAATACATAATGAACTATTTCAGGTGAAAATGACTTAACTCATAAAAGAAATGAAGCTAATTCTTCTTTTTTTTTTTTTTTTAGGGGGGAACAAAGAGGTTATTCATGGTCAAACCAGCATGTTGCACTATATAAACTGGTGAGTAACAGGATATCACAGCCATTTAAAATATAATATTATTGATTTTGTGAGTCAGCTCTACTCCATATCCATACACACAATCTCTTTACGACCCAGACTGTGAAAACACACTGCCTGTCTGTTTCCAGAGACTCCTTGTGTGCCTTAATATATAGTTAGTCCAACACATAAAGCCTATACACTCAACACTTTTAACAGTCTCAGTGCAATTTCAGGCCAATGATACTACAACACACCGGAGGGGGTTTTCCTGCTGAGACCAGACAGAACACAAGAGTGGTTCAGTTCTTCAAGCTCGACAGAGATGAATTTCTTTAGGTTCTGTGGTCTGTCTTTGTTGCTGGAGTGACAGTGTTATCAATAACCAATCTGGAGGAGAACCTGTAAATCTGACATTATCTTGTACCATACAAGTGAAAAATAAAAGTGAAAAATAAACTGGCAAAGCTGAATAAAGCCATTACTATGCTGAGAACTATTTTTTCAATTAACAAAACCAAAAATCTCAAGCACTTCTAGCAACCCCTGGAGGCTGTAATGTTGTTAACACCTACAATACAAATATAAACATTTGTTGTTAACCAAAATTTGATACATTTTTTATAAACAAAAGGGTTTGTCTGCTGGGGAACAGAAAAAGTACATTTCATGGCTTCACTGTGACCGTCTATATCAGATTCTGATAACTTTCTGACCAGTGGCAGTCCATACATGCTTAAAACCCCATCCTCAGGTCACTAACAGGTCAAAAAAATATAAAATTGTATTTCTCAGGTTTGCACAGTGAGGACCCCAGTGTCAGTGAGAAACAACAGGCTGAGGATTTAAATTTTTGATGACTTTCTCAAACCAAAAAACACATTTACTGAGGCAGTAGTCAGCTGTGTCTTCATCAATACCAAACATCATTGGTATTATAGTTTACATTTTAGTTTACTGACAGCATCAAATTCTTATATAGACGTCAGACGTTCTTATATAGATGTTATTTTTCTATTTTTTTTTTTTTTACATCTGAATCAGTTTTCTTGGGGATGAATAACTCTCATCATTTCAGAGAAATGAGAGTAGTTTTTCCAAAATGCATAAAGTGGAAAAAACGGCTATGGTCTTGTAGAAGGAGCCTAGATACTTTTTCTTTGTCTGACATTCTTTCAGTCTTTCTGTTGTAGAGCAGCTGTAGGGTTTGACTCACCAAGAGTCTTGGCTGTCTTTACCCTGAGTGAGACAAATGCATACTCACATATCAAGACAATCCTGACTGAGATCACAGGAAGTCACAAAGTGCTCACCATCTCTTATAAAAACTACAGGTATGTAATGCACAACTTGAGGAGCACAATATGTAATCCCCGAAGCTGCTGCCTTGCACACTGGGAAACACTTCTTCTTCAACAGCTTTCCAGTGCAGCTGCACTGCTACCAACATTAGAAATCTGTGGTTGTAGAGGCTGCGTAAGTATGAATGTGCAGAAAAAGGTTGATAAAAATGTGTCACCAAGCAAACTTTTCCCTGTGTAAAAAAAGCTACAACATAAACCTATAAAACAGATATTTGGAGGCGGCGTGGGGTAAAAATGTTCTGGTGTCTAACTTTCTGTGCTGCCCATTGAGATATGTTACCCAGCAACAGCTGATTGACATGAATGATGGTGAGTAAACCTGATGTTTCTATTTCATCTGTGTGAAGCTGCTGAATAAACATTGAGTCTGCAAATAAGCATAAAATTAGAGTAAATCGGCTGTTAATACACTTTCCTTTGAAGACGTAGATGGTAAGTGTGCGTCAGTGAGTGCACGGAGCATACAGCCGGTATTTACACCTCTGAATAGAGTTTGGTGGGAGACGAACAGGAGACACACCTTTTCCTCAACCTCAGGCCAACATTGGCATGTTTAACTTTAAACTGAATGCACACAGACACTAGCAGCAGACACACGTGGTGGTATATATGCATGCTGAAACACACATGCATGTAAACAAGTGCTCACACAAGTATTCACACAAACATACCTCATGATTTCAGCCTTTTAATCAACCACTTTGCAAACACACCTGTATTCACACAATTACATATATAAACGGTCAACACATATTTAGTGGTCTCTCATATTATTAGACAGATTTGCAGTTGTTGTTTTTTCCTACTTCATATTTGCTTTTATACATAGCCCCTCATTTCTTTACCACAGTACTGTAAATCTGTAATATTTCAACATGATGGAGAAGAACATTAAAGATGGAAAACTGCCTTGGTTCTACGTTTGTACACCCATAATTTTATCTCCAGTATCTAGTACAACAGAGAATGGAAGATTATTTATACATCACAAGCAGCCCAGAGTCAATCAATCAAATTAATTTATTTTGCCAAGTACAAAATGAGTGTACCACACTTTGTTTTGGTGGCACTGCTGCAAACAACTTAGCCAAGCAAATACCAGGACATATTGTACCACAGCCACGGAAAAACGATTGTCTGTAGTAACTGGATGTGGTATGAGCCAGATAATACAATAGCAGAGGAGGTGGAGGCAGAGAGGAAGTCTTTTCTGTTATTTTTGTACATCAGGATTTATTCTTATCCTGCACAGTACAAGAATTACAAAACCTCACATTCTCTGAGGAGAGACACAGCAGACTGATCCAGATTCATTTACTGTTTGCTCATACAGGCAGCATGGCCTGAAATATAAACTTCTTTCATCAAAAACATACTGGAGACTGTAGACTAATTATCTACAGCCAAACCTGCTGCTCTGTCAGGCTGTGCATTGGCACATCAGGCACATCTACAATCACACTCACAATGACAGTGTTAAAGATGCTGATGTTTAGGATGAACTTTTAGAACATTTGCTACTTAGCTCTAAACACAAGGAGCAGTCGAGGCTGATGGGAACTGAAATTTAGACCTGGTGATGGTGCAAGATGAAACGTCTGGCTCACCAAGGTTATTAAAGTTCATCATGTGGCGAACATGAATCCCTATACACATCATGGCAATCCATCCAGTAGTTATAAAGACATTTAATTCCACCATGTGCTGCTGCCATCCTCTGACATGGCTATTAAAAAATTACACCTTGTGAAGGCCTGATGATCTTCATCCACCACCACCATAAACTACGAGCACATAGGAAGCATCTGACTTTCAGTTGTCTACATCTAGAACTGAAAGACTAGTGAGTGAGTCACTCAGCAGCTCCTCTTCTGCCTGAGATCACAAGGCAGCACGTCCCATTAACCAGTGGTGGTAATGAGTGTGCTGATGAATCGCCTCAGTGCAGTGTGTATCAGCCAAGACTGCGTGTGTCACACACTTTAATCACAGAGGTGAGAAGTTAGATCAGAGTAAAGATCTAAACCGTATATGTGCATGCGTTTAGGATAAACACGTCTACAGTGACATAAAGTTTTCCCCTTAATTGCATAATTTAATAAATCCATGTTTTAATGGTTTAACTGATACTTAATCATGAATCAATTACATGTCAGGTTATTTAAAACATGCATATCGACCCGTGAAATTTGGAACTACATTTGTCCACTGCTTTTATAGTTTGCATACTTTTATCTGTGTGTGCAGCAGCATCAGCCTTCATTCAGACGGATTAGTTAATAACTGCAGATACAATAGGATAATTTGATCCTTTCTTCAGCTTCAGATTTTGTCTGAGTCTCTGTTTCAGCTTAGATATTCAAGCCTGTTTGTATGACCTCACCAACTGGTAGAAGAAGCCCACATCTCTCTCTCTCTCTCTCTCCCTCTCTCTCTCTCTCTCTCTTGCTCTTCCTCCCTTTCCCTCCCTCTCCCTCTCTCTTTCCAACATCTAAATGTGTGGTAGAGTTTGAATAAAGCTTCTTTCTGCTCTCCTACACAGGCAGGAGCGAGAGGCCCGTGGAGTCGCTGGCACTCGGAGCTTTGGAGCATCAATGGTATGTTTGCAACTCACCACTGGAGCCCCTGACAAGGAATACTGTGAAGGGGGTTGTAGGGGATACTCTGATTCTTCTTCATGCTCTGCTTGGGGGACAGGTATTGATTCAGGTACTCAGACGTCAAACCAAAGGTAACTTTTGGAAATTTCTTTTTCAATATCAAGCAGTTCTGTTTTCTGGGAAGTTAGACATTAACTAATCCAACTCATTGGTGATAAAACAGAAAATAAAATGTGATTTGATCCTCAGTGTTCAATCAGATTTTGTGGTCATTATGTTGTGGGAGTTCTGTAATTTATTTGCTGGAAGTCTGATATGGTTTCTGAGTTTTACTGAATTGACTTTAGTGAGGGATTAACTGAATCAGCTTCTGCTTTAACTAATTGCAGACGTTTGATTTGTTAGTTTAATTTCACAGCACTTTATAACTTTTCTGGGTAAAGTATGCATCCATAGCGATTTCAAATGTGCAGTGCAATGTGGCTAAATATAAATATAAAATAAATAAGGGTTTTAAGAGCAAGAAATTGTTAAAATTCTATGTGGAATATGGAAATGGATGATATTTATGAGGTCAGTTTGTGTCTAGATGGTTTCTCTGGATGGATGGTAGCATGTGTGAAACTGCATCGCATTACTAAATTATCAAATTTACTCAGTGTCTGAATTCATTATACATTTGTACTAGATTACTGTTGAGCTAATACCATTACTCATCGCACTGTCATTGGGGTGCCTCCTTTTTCAGTGAATTTGGTCCTTTTTCATCCTAACTCATCATCTCCACCAGTAATTTCTAACAGTTTTTGGTCTGTGACCCAAAAAATGAAGCACTGTCTACTTGCAGCCCCTCATCACTTGTTGCTTATGGATATTCATATGCTGCATATCCAGCAATTTAAAATGAAAAACACAGATTAGCACAAAGTTTGAAAAAATTTGTCTGCATTTTTTTTTTCTGTTTTGTAATCATCTCACACAATTTATCTTGTGTTGCCTTGTGGGAACTGATGTAGATCCTGGGCAACACGTGGAATAAAATACTAAAATGTGCAACAGCGCTTCCTGACAGATGACTGAGCTGAGTATGTTTACAGCTCTTTGTACATCAGACACTGCAGTCTCAGTGTTGATGGGGAGAGATGAATCAGTGTATTCTCACACCAGCTCCAACCTGTATCGCTTCCACGCTGGAGCTAGTTCTTGTGTCCTTCGACATCTTTAACGGTAGAGAGGAAAAGGAAAAGAGGAATTCAAATTCTGTGTGGAGCATCTGAGCACTACAAAACAATGTTTGATTTTTGGGAAAACAATGCAATATAGGAAACTACTGTCGAAGAGTGACATCCTGTTACTATGGTAACACGGGGCTGTGTGAGCGCATGTTGTGAATTGTAATTCTTCACTCTATTTAATAGTATTTGGAATAAACTCACATTTGAGACTTTAAATAGTCACATTTCAGCCATCAGTGTGTGTGTGTGTGTGTGTGTGTGTGTCTCTACTTGTATATGACTGATACATTCAACTGACTAAAGCGCACGCTGCTCAAGCATGTCTTTGATCTTCTACGGAGGCATGTACTAATGCATGTACTAATGCACCCATAAGCACCTGTGAATATGACTTTTTCCCTCTGCCCATCTCACTGTACAAGAGTCTGTGTGTGTTCTCAAACACAGGCCTTACAGTATGTGTCGGTACTGACATATGTACACACACACTCCAAGGCGTTTTCTTTACCGGGGGCATCGGACGTGCGCTCCCACACATCCCCTCCGTGATCTATGAGTGTTGGTCTGTGTTTCTGTGTGTGTGTGCGTATCAATGTCTACTCTGTTCTCCTGCTGAGGGTCTCTCTAGAGGGTTGGAGGAGAGTGGGTGGAGGGGGGAGGTGGCGGATGGGGGTGAGGGGTGGGAGCCACCCCTGGATGCCCGCCTTGTGTTTACCTTGGCAGGGTTGCAAGCCCCAAGACCCTGCCCCTGTCTGTTGCCGGAACAGACCGAGGCCTTATTGCCTTCCACCTCAGCTGCGAGCGGAACATACCACGGCAGCCGAGCAGGGCAGCATCAGCCATCCCAGTGACTGAATGGGCACACTGTGGAGAGAGGGCTGATTGGCTTGATCTGCCCTGGCGTGGCTTGCTCACGAATGCTGGTGCACATTATGAAGTGGCCACAGTTTAAATGATGCATTAAAGAGAGCCGAGGATCTGCTCAATGATTGGATAGAAAGCGTTACGAAGGTTTTGGTTGGCTTGGTTAGAGAAATGGGGGAAGGTTGGCATTCTCTGTGTTCATGCATTGTGAGACTGTGAGTAGAATTTGATTGCTGGCTGGTCATTGCTGTCTTTATCCATTTTTCAGAGGTCCATCTTGACTGTGAGAGTATATGACTCAGCCAGCCAGAAAAATGTAGTATTAAGGAACTTTTCATTTATAGAGGTAAATTCAGTTTTAACCTAATATCACAAGAACTGAAAAAAACACACCAATATATTTTAAAGTTTTCTGATGAAAGAGTAACTGAAAGTTTCAAGTCTGTTGACCACACCCAGCATTCCTGGTGGTTGTGGTTGGGTGTGGTCAGACAACCCACCCTCACAGCTGATGGTGACATGGTCACAAAATTTAATCTATTGATTAGTGTACTTCTTTTTTTGTGACACTGCATAGTTTTCAAATTAAGGTATTTCCAGTGGAAATGTGTTTCTCGAATGAATGAAGCACTACATTCATTACCAGCAGTGGAGGTGGTCAGGATGTATGGCAGGCGTATGGCTGTCACACCGGAGACCAGAGTTTGTGTCCAGAGTCCCGTCTGTGGGTAGAAAACACTTTGCTTAAAGTTCGGGAAACATTGTAGTTTTAGTTAAATTTACAAGCACGTGCTGTGTCACTGTGAACTTTTCTTGTACTAAACCAGACAATCTTTCACTTTAACCAGGTGCTGTGAGTGTTGAAGCATAACCATGAATAAGTGTAAAAATGCTGTAATCAGTACAAGTCAATATTTTAGCATCACAAAAAAATGGACAATTCATATCCATGTACACAAATCACTACATCAGATTTTGTGACTACTTCACAAACTGCCATGACTCTGGGTTAACCAGTGTGCAGCATAGAGAAAAGTTAAAATAAGACAGTGTGACATTATGGCAAGATAGTTGATGGGCAGCTGCAATCAATATTAATTCATGCACAAAAAAAGAAAGAAAAAAAGTGTATATCACTTAAAAAATCATTTGGCAAAGGCTTCAATCTTGACTCAACATTTTGCACCAACTTTCAACATAACATCCAACAAAGCAATCTATCATTGAAGATGCAGAGATTCCAATTTCTCCACTGGCAGAGGTCCCCACAAAAAAAAAAAAAAAAAGTTCATGGGAGCTCACAGTTGTAAAGCAATTTAGGGAAAATAGAAATGTGATAATAATCAAGAAAAGATGGGAAACGTTGAGAATAAGCCCATCAATGTTTGGAAAACCCCAAAATATTAAGTGTAATCATGCAAAAGTTAAGAGTAGATCAGAAAAGTTGGAAAAGGCCAGAAGTCAGAAGCGAATCTCACCCAAAAGTTACAATACGTCATCGCAAAGAAACTCTGGGGTGCTGAACATCACAGATTGATAATAAAAGTATAACTGTGCGGTTATTCCAGGGTAGATTTCTCCATCTGTCTACGCATACTGTGTGGTATTTTGTGTTTCCGCCAAAAACTGGGCCAACATTCACTCTCAGGCAGATCTTAGACAGCAGTGCAAATATTAGTCCTACTGTACTGTATGTCCAGGCTCTGTGGAACTCTGAGAATGCTAGCAGCCCACAAACACACACACACACACACACAGTTTGTACTACACACACAAATATAAATGGGTCTGCACAAAGTTATCATGCATTTCCACCTTGTCTATGCATGTGGACATCAGTTTGTATCCATACAATCAGCTTGTCAGTCATCAGTAAAGCACTTTTAATTACACCAACCTGTATGAAAGGTGCTGTACAAATTAAGTTTGATTGATTGACTGATGTGTGTTAAATATACATGATGATGTTTTTTGAAGGTTCACTTCATTCCACCTTTGGCCTTTTACCACCCGGCTTCCAACCTCAGTGCACCCACTGCAAACGCTTTGTGACTGTGAGCTTCAGGTTTATTGGTAGTAAATGTCTCTCTGTGGCTGTTTGGAATGAACTGGGAAAGCCAGTCCTGGGTCTTGTGAACGGAGCACAATGAGGGTTCAGTTGGGACTTTCAACGGTTTCATATGTTTGACTGTGCTGCACGTCATCGCAGCGGAAAGTTGGGAGAAAATAAGCAATGTGGTAATCAGGGAATCAGGGTTTGACAGATGTGGGTTTGTGATATTGAAACTCAGCTTTTTTGGACTGAAGTTGCCAGTTGCTGATAATAAATTTGATTTATGGTCAAATTTGACTCTCTCTGTTAACCAAAAATAGGGAAAAATTAGTTTTCTTGATTGTGGAGAAAAACCTTCAGAGGCAGCATTTGGCCCATAGGACATATATAAATTACATTTGGTGTTAGCAACCACATGAGCATTTCTGTGATGCCGTCTTGAGCTAAATGCTAATGTCTGCATGCTAACACGCTCACAATGAAAATGATATTTAGCAGGTATAATGTTAACAGGACAGATTAAAAATTTGACCTGATGGAGGGAAATACCAAAGTTATTAGGACTCATGCTCTGGAAAATCAGGGATATTTGTGCTTAATTTCATGGAAATTCATTCAATATTTTTTAAAATATTTTACTGTGGATCAAAGCAGTGGACTGACACACTAATATCCCAAAATCCACACAGCTAACATGTCTAAACAAGGACAAAGTTAAATTTCAGAGTAGGTTTTACTATTTCAGGTAAAGATCCCCAGTCACATTCACTGCTGATGGCACAGAGCCCTGCACGTCTATTTTATTCATACACATCCTATGATACTGACAAGCAGATGTGTTTGACAGCAGCATAAAGTGTTTCCCTGTATGCAAATAATACCTGTTAATATACTGTATTCACACAGACAAAGAGACAAAGACACACACTGTACACACTCAAACAGGGGCGCGTGCACACACTCACACTCACACACTCACACTCACACACACACACAGCAAATACTGACCGGGCAGTTAGTACGCTGGAAAAAAAGCCTCACTACAACATCCATTTCTTCAACAGATTTTAACAAATGGAAAAGCATTTAAGATGAATCATACTTCTCCCTTTCTCTGCCTTAATTTATTTTGGCACTGAAGACATTTCCTGTGCCCAGAGACAAAGGGGGCTTTCATTGCTCAGTGAGCATGTATGGTATTTCCAAATGATATGAGATACTCTTGATGTCCTATTTCCATTTTAGCTAATGGGGTTGACGTAATAACCAAATACACTGTATATCCGGGATAACACGGAATATGAATGTAAGGGTACAGGAGTTAGGAAAAAAACATGGTGGCATTCAGAGGTAAAGGAAATCTCAATAAATAAACCACTCATTCATTCTAACACTTGCTTCACTGTTCATTCAACAAACATTTCTGGTAAAGAGAAATTAGAAGGTTTGTTTAGTTTTACACACCTTTTTAACACTCACTGTTTGTGGTCGTTTTAGCCAACCTGTGATCTCTAAAAGCTCAAATATCATTACAAACATTAAAATGTCCCCTTTTTTCATTAAACATCTTGTCAACTAAAAACTTAATTCCATTGTTGTGTGTTTTACAGGTAATGATGACCCCCTTGCTTCTGCTGTGTGTGTCCTTGCCCATCATCTCAGCAACAATATTTGAAAAACATGATGGTGAGTGTGCAAAATTACATTAGCACTTGTGGCATTTTGTCTTGTCTTGCCCTTTTGACCACTCTGTGGAGTTTTCCAACCTTTTTCGTCTATTTTCAACATTTTTTTCCAGAAAAAATATATTCCCAGAGTTAAGGGGTGGAAAAAAATTGGTTGTGTTGGTGGTTCAATCCCTGGTTCCTTTTGTCCACGTCTCAGCTCCTGTCCTTATTGTAGCTCAAAAGACTAAAAGACTTTGCCAAAACATACATCTGCACTATATATGAGATTGTATCCTTATTAATAGATAAAAATACTAGCAAAGGGACTTTGACTTATCTCTCCCCCAGACTTGGACGGGACATTGCGTGTCAGCATCCCTATGGAGTTGCCTCTCCGTCCTCTGCTGGGAGGTAAGGTAGTGGCACCGTGTTACTTCCAGGACAACACCGTCAACGACCCCGGAGCCCCAACTATCGCCCCACTCTCCCACCGCATCAAATGGTCCTATGTCACCAAGGAGAAAGTCACCACCATCCTGGTGGCGTCAGAGGGAAAAGTTCAGGTGGAGACAGAGTATTTGGACAGAGTGACGATGGTTAACTATCCCCTGGTGCCCACTGATGCCACCATGGAGATAACAGAGCTGAGGTCCAAAGATTCTGGCATTTACCGCTGCGAGGTGACGCACGGCATCGAGGATAACTACGACTCTGTGGAGATCCAAGTTCAGGGTATGATTCAGAAACATTAAAAAATTATATTCAATTTCATTTACTATAAAATAAAACTAGTAAGTTTCACCACTGTTTGCCCACCAAGCATGCTCTTAGGAGGTTTCACACTCACGCAATTTAAAGTTAACAGAATGATAATTTTACACCTCCAAATAAGGGTTCGAACTTTTACAAACATGTTTTGCAGCAAAACCCAGTGTTTTCTATATTTTACTCAAAAACAAGGTTCTTTATGTAGATGTACAACACAATTGCTCAGCCAAAATGAACAAAATCTCTTTTTTTTCGTTTGATACAACCAAACAAGTAGCTGCAAAAAGTTACCAGAATGTTTATTAAAAAAATAAAGATATTTAATGACAGTTCTCTCTCTGACCCTTTCACAGGTATTGTGTTCCACTACCGAGCCATCTCCACCCGATACACCTTGACGTTTGAAAAGGCCAAGGCAGCCTGTATCCAGAACAGTGCCACCATTGCCACTCCAGCCCAGCTGCAGGCTGCCTACGACGATGGATACCACCAGTGTGATGCTGGTTGGCTCTCTGATCAGACTGTTAGGTAAACTGTTCATTTATTCATGGTATTTATTCATGTAATTGGACCGTAGGAAGAAACCTGAGCACCCAGAGAAAAGCCACACAGACACAAGAATAACCTCTGTTCTGATGAAGCTAACGGGGATACTTAATGAATGAAATGAAACATATGGACCCCTTTAGTCCTAATTCTATCATGGCCAGAGGGGTTGCATTTTGGTGACCTGATGAGAAAACTGAATCGAAAATTGAATGTTTTAGCTTTGATGTCTTTTCTAACTCTGACATTTCTAATGTCTATAACACAGTAAAATATCCGATGTTGTTACAGACTTTTTATCTAAAAAAAACAACTCTCTTGATCTCTTAAGGTACCCCATCCATGAGCCCAGAGAGCGTTGCTATGGAGACAAAGAGAACTTCCCCGGCGTGAGAACCTATGGAGTGAGAGACGTCAATGAGACCTACGACGTGTACTGTTTTGCTGAGAAGATGTCAGGTACACTCATCTAACATGAGTGGTAACAAAAGCTACCTGACCCCCCATGAAATCTCTGTGCTGTTTATACAACTGTCATGTAAATGCATTTGTCCTCCTCCTCTCTCTTCCCAGGCAGAGTTTTCTACTCCACGTCTGTAGAGAAGTTTACTTTCTATGAAGCAGGAGATCAGTGTGCTAAACTCGGCGCCCGGCTCGCTACCACCGGAGAACTTTACCTGGCCTGGAAGGGTGGCATGGATGTGTGCAACGCTGGCTGGCTGGCAGACAGGAGCGTGCGCTACCCTATTAACATCGCCAGGCCTCAGTGTGGAGGGGGGCTTCTGGGAGTGAGGACGGTCTATCTGTTCCCTAACCAGACAGGATACCCCTACCCAGACACTCGCTACGATGCTATCTGCTTCCAGGGTAAATCATTCAGGGTGATTTATGATAAATTAGCTGTTTGGTAAAGGTTATTTTAGGGTGGATTGTTCCTTCAAATTGCTGACTAATAAGGCTGTAAAATCAAAAGTCAATCATGTAACCTGGTTTCCTCAGCTGGTGAGGATGAAGATGTCGTGCCTGGGAGGACCACCCCTTTCCCAGACATCATCCACATTACACCCGCTCCTGGGGTGTACCCAGGCCTCGCTCCCCCACGTCGGGGTGAAGAGAGCAGGCGTGGAGAAGTGGACGCACTTCCCCCAATTCATGTCCCACCCAGTGTGACAGACACGTTCACTAAAGTGACTCCACCTGTAGGTCAGCCTGGATACCCTCTGACAGACATTGATGCTGCCATGGGTCCCACAGGTGAGCTGTCTTCTTGGTTAAACTGTAAGAATAAATTTTGGAAATTACAATACAAACAGTAAAAAGAGAGCACAAGAACAACTGGCTCGCCCACTACAGTAGCGATATAATTTTGCAGGGGGGTAGTCAACTTTGTATTTTTGCATGTCCCTGCTTTCTGGGGATACTAAAGGTGTCAGAGTATACTGGCTGTCTCATTACATGTCCACATCTCATTTATTGGCCTCTCAGTCATTGCTGTCATTGGCTAACCAGATGACACATAACTACAGGGTGGCAAATAACTGAGTAAATGTTCAAACTGTGAATTAATGAACACTGTCTGTGTCAGGAAAAATGCATAACAAGGAAATAGATATCCGACTGAGTTGGCTTAGTGCTTTCTTCGTTCCCTCCCTCTCTTTTCCCAGGTGTGGTGTTCCACTACCGACCCATCACTGGGCGGTACACTCTGACCTTTCTGGAAGCTTGTGAGGCCTGCCACAGCATTGGGGCGGTCATTGCCAGCCCCCAGCAGCTGCAGGCAGCCTTCGAGAAAGGCCTGCACCAGTGTGACGCCGGCTGGCTCCGTGACCAGACTGTCAGGTGAGTCAGAGGAATGTGTAGACTGATCTGTCAGGTTTTAAAACATGAAATCTAATCCCTGAAGGGATATACAGCAAAACAAAGCCTTAATATACCATCATCTTCTTTCAGGTATCCAATCGTGTCACCCAGAGAAAACTGTGCAGGTAATCTGCCAAACCTTCCAGGAGTCAGGTCCTATGGCCTGAGACCAGCCAGTGAACGTTACGATGTCTTTTGTTATGTGGATAGTCTGCAAGGTGAGCAGCATGATCCCTATCAAACCCGCAATCACTTCACAGTACTGTCAACTTCAATTTCAATCTATTTACATGCAGTATCTCTGGTACATGACCTGACTGAGCCCCTCTGAATTCTGCTGAATGCTCCTTCTCTCAGGTGAGGTCTTCTACACCAGCGACTATGACAGCTTCTCCTATGAGGAGGCTGTGCAGCACTGTCAGAAACTGAACACCACCCTGGCCACCACGGGACAGCTGTACGCTGCCTGGAATCAAGGATTTGACAAGTGTCGTCCAGGCTGGCTGATGGACCGCAGTGTCCGCTACCCCATCACAACGCCCAAGTCCCACTGTGGAGGAGGCCAGGTGGGGGTTCACATTGTCTATGCCTACCCCAACCAGACAGGATTCCCAGATGAGCACTCACGCTATGACGCATACTGTTTCAAAGGTAGGAAAGGATTCATTTACAGTATATTCAAGATTTTAATGGAAAAACTCTAAATTCCAACATGATATATGGACAAAAACTGTAATTTTAGTATAAACCATCTCCTGAACATCACTCACCAACATTATATTATTGTTATACCTCTCCTATCTTCTTTGAAATAAAGTGATTACAAACTGAGAGATGTAGCTATGCAGAGTTTAGTGATTTGGTGTTAAATGATTTCTGGCCATTGAAGTTTTTAAAAAAAAATGTGAGGGCTCCTGCTATGCTGACGCATGGCCATAAAAACACATACACACCGGGACCTAACCAGAGACAGTTTGCCAACAGATATCTGCCAGCATTCATTTTGACTCAGCATAATAATTAGATACTGTATTGAGGCGGTTCTTAACCAGGGGTACCTGAAAGAAAAGAAATGACAAATCCATATATTGAGTCAGCTGTAACACCTGAACACTACTGTCGCGAAAGCCAGTTAGCAAGCAACACTCAGCTAATAGTAAGGCATAAATGGTTGAAGCTTCTGCCACTGTAAGTGGCACGGTTGCAAACTTGAGCAAATAAGCTGAAAGTTCAGTTGTGTGAAAAATAATTTTAACAGTATCCACTTTCAGTGTTAAATAACTTCAGTTTTAAATCAGTTTAAACTAACACATTTGGAAAAATGGGATACATCAGACAAATATGTTGTTTCCCAGTGCTGAAACTGGATTAATAAATCTGTTATCTTATTTTCTCATTTTGTCTTTTTCCTTCTTTCTTTTTTCTTTTTTTTAGCTGAAATCCCAGTTGTTCGCATTGAAAATGAAACGAGTGTGAAACCAACAATAGTGACAACAGTCACAGTTGCCCCTGTTGCTCCCACTGGTAAGACAAATGCATAAAACCTGTTCTCTTCAGTTCTTGTTATTAGTTTGGCTTTGCAGCTGTAACATTTGTCAAAATACATAGTTAGTAAAAGCAGTTTGTTATTTAATATGATCATTTATATTCCTTTGCATCATTGTAAATAGGTTTCACATTTGTACTGAAAGATTTCTAAGTACTGACATTCTTGTTGGAAAATTTTTGTGTTTTTTTTTTTTTTTTTTTTAGTTGAAACTACTGTTGCCTATACTGAAACTGTGACTGAGACCAGTGTGAATATCACTGAAACAGAGGTGTTAATCAACGAGACAATCATCACACCTCAGCAAGTTGCTCCTACTGGTAAGAAAGCCAGAAACAGCCAGAAACAAAATTTGTCTTAGTCTTTAATGGTTAATAAATCATTTACTAATGCTTTATAAATCAGTTATACAGCATCACTAAGAACAACTTTCCGGTCGCCAGGCTTGGACCATTTGACCTTCTGGAAAAAGGATGCAGATGACCTGGACTAAAATACATTTATTAACATCTTATTAACACAACAGCAGTCTTAATGGAATAAACCCTTTTTTAATGATTTCTGACTGCAGTCTATGAAGCTATTAGAAGTTATTTATTAGCACCAATAAAGGCATTGGCTATAACTAATAAACCATTTGTTAAAATGTACATTTCCTTACACAGCATTTCACTTTGCTGAACAAGATATATAACAAAGTACAGGACCTAATGTTTTTTTGTGTTTGTTTGTTTTTTGTCCAAATTCTGAATGTTTCCTGCAGTGGGATCCATTTTTCCCCTTTCACCCCCAGTCCCTGTTGATGTGTCAGGCTCTGGTTCGGCTGATCATTCAGCCAGCGGGGAGATCTCAGGAGAGTCTGGCACCTCCAGCACCAGTGGTGACGCCTCTGGTTCAGGACATGAAATCACATTCAGTGGACACACTGACGTCTTCTCTGGAGACCAGTCTGCTTCCGGAGTTCCCCAGGAGGCAGAAGGAGGGAGTGCTGTTATCTCCACATCTGGAGACCTGGGTAGTGCTTCGGGATCTGGGGAGGGGATTGACGGACAACACTCTGGCTTCCCTGTGTCAGGATCAGGTTTTATCAGTGGAAGTGGGGACATCAGTGGTAGCGGAGACTTGATAATCGTCATGGTGGATGGAAAGATGGTGGAGATTTCAAAAACCCACAGACAACCTGATGAGTTAGGCAAGGGAGGCATCGACATGATCGAATCAAGTGCATCCGGATCGGGAAGTGCGTCTGGGTCAGGCTCTGGTGGATTTTCTGGCATCTCCTTTGTTGACCACAGTGCTGTTGACCTGACAGTTCAGCCATCTGGTGAGCAGGAGGTGTCTGGATATCGTCCTTTTGGATCAGGGTTCCACAGTGGTTTTCCAAGCGGTTTTCCATCTGGTGTTTCAGGCAGCGGCTCTGCCTCTGGAGACTCTGTCCAGCAACGTGGCGATGTCATCTACATAACAGATGATCAGATGATTGAAGTGACCGTGCCGCCACTGGTAAGCCACCCTCAGCAGGGCCGGGGGGTGGTAGAGGTAAGCGGGGCAGGAAGTGGGTCAGGGATCCACCACGAATTTAGTGGCACTTTGGAGCATAGCTTGCATTTCTCTGGAAGCGGAGCCGCACATGAAAAACCCTCTGTTGAGGGGCTTTCGGTCGCCCTGCCACCCGGATCTACGATGACTTACTCAGAGTACATTGCCAGTCTCAATCAATCAGGCCTCGGGGAGGGGGAACAGGAAGGCCACAGAGTTTATGTTGTGACTCCGGACACAGCCTACACCAGCCCAACCACAGCACCATCAGTGTCATTAGCAGCCCCTGTTGTTGTGGAGCAGCCTGAAGTAGTGGAAGGTTTGTGGTTTACGTGTTTACTTGCAATAATTTCCCTCATATACTTATGAGAAACTGGGCAAAGTTTTTCCCAAAGTAAAGTCTCTTTGTCTTTGCTGTCAGAGTCTGTAGACCCTTGTGATCCAAACCCCTGTGGATCAGGATCCTGCTCTGTGCAGGGTGAGGTCGCTGTATGTCAGTGTCCCAGCGGCTTCACCGGTGAAGACTGCTCGACACGTGAGTCACCAAACTACAATGCACGGCACACTGTAGAAATTCCACCTTTAATCTATGTTTGTGTTTTTGTCCAAATGTGTTTTGACGTGTGTGTTTAAATGTGTGTAGCGGTGCAGGGCTGTCCTGAAGGCTGGTTGGAGTTCATGGGCAGCTGTTACCTTCACTTTGCGGAGAGATATACCTGGTCGGACGCTGAGCAGCGCTGTCAGGAGCTCAACGCTCACCTGGTCAGCATCAGCTCTCAGGAGGAGCAGGAGTTTGTCAACTGTGAGTAACTGTTTGATTACTGATAATTGATCTGCAGTGTTGATAATGTGTACCCAAAAATGAGTTTTAGTGAGCAAAAAAATAATATTTTAGTCTAGTTTTCATCAGCAAAATTTTTGTCATGCAATCTATGTCACTCTCTCTTTTTTTAAAGATTTTTATTTGTTTTTCATTTTTGTATCATAGGTAATATATTAAAGGGTGTCAGCATAATTCATGAGGACGGCATGTTTAATTTGTTTCAAAGCTAAGATCTCTTTCTCTTTGCAAATACAGCCAATGGTCAGGACTACCAGTGGATTGGACTTAATGACAAAGATGTGCAGAATGAGTTCCGCTGGACAGACAGCAGTCCTCTGGTGAGTTTGGTTGGAGATTGTTGGCCATAGTCTACTCAGCTACTGCTAATCGGGAGGTAAAGCTGCTACTAGTGCTTCTAGCACTACTAGCACTACCAAGCTTCACTTCATACTGTAGTGCTTTCTGTTCTCATTTACGGAGATATTGGGATTATAATGTATCACGCTCTGCTCAGACCTTTGAGAACTGGAGGCCCAACCAGCCTGATAACTACTTCAACTCTGAGGAGGATTGTGTGGTGATGATCTGGCATGAGGGCGGACAGTGGAATGACGTGCCCTGCAACTACCACCTTCCTTTCACCTGCAAGACTGGACCAGGTAGGCTTCTAATCTCAATCAGAACAGCGAACCATCCGTGTGTGTAGCTTAATGGGTGAACAACAACACTATCTACACATGCGCTGAATCCACACTGCTTCCTCATGCACTTCAAGACATCAGATTTAAATAGCTGATAATAGTCTGACCTGAGATTAAACCATGACACAAAAACGTGGGTCAAAAATTAACCAACAACCTCTATCAAGACAAGCTTTGTAACCACCACCTGTTACATGACGTTTCAGTCATGTGCGGAGCTCCGCCTGAGGTGGAACATGCCCGGCCAATGGGCAGCAGCAGAGAGCGCTACCCCATCAACTCTACAGTCCGCTACCAGTGTGATGCAGGCTACACACAGCGCCACCTGCCTGTCATACGCTGTATGCCAGGTGGACAGTGGGGGGAACCACAAGTGGAATGTATAGAAGGTGAGCTTGCACAGAAACACAGAGATATGAATTTAAATTCATATTGTAGTAATGTGGCGCACAAGACAGTGTGAAAGTGTAACTCACATCACAGCTGAACTTTGCAGACTTAATCAACCAAAACAAAAAAGGCCAGGAGACAAAACCATAAACAAAAGGCAGTCAGCAGAGTGCCAAGGCCAAGGTCAAGCAACAAACACCAGAGCTCAGAGATAAAAATTCAAATTCATAGTAAAGTTTTTGTTTTTGCATTTTCTTACTCACAAACCAACAAACAGATAAAGGTGTAACAATATATGGTAATAAGATATATTTTGCAGCCATAAAAAGTGTGATTTATCAAAATGGGCTACTGATGCCTGTGAAAGCTGTTGATAGTGACGACAGCCTTAAGATAAAGAAGTTAAAGGAAGAAAGAAAGAATGACTGTAACACACATCTATCAAAGCCATTTCCACTGCAAACCTGCTGCTCACAGTGATCACTGCTGTGTATCACAGTGAATGAGTGACTATTAACAGTGTTTGTAGTGAAGACTATTTGGTAATGGGACAAAGCAAAATAGAAGTGACCAAAATGGCACTGCAGTAAAATTAGTATGTGCTTACCCTGAACTAGAAGCTGTAGTCCAGGGTTGCTGCCTTAAACCCTCAGGGATAATTTTTTGTACAGAGAAAATACAGCTCCTGCAGAGCTAACATTTCAACATTACACTGATGAAGAGCCCATGGCAGCTCCTGAAATGGATCCTTTAGCCACACCATTCACTTCTGAGTAATTTGTAAGTACTTTGGCCACTCCTGTTTACATGATATCATCAGTATGCGTACCTTTTCTCCCCCCAGCCGGCGCCAGCAGTAACAGGCTACACAAAAGATCCCTCAGGAGAAGAAGTAAAGGGGTCAGCAGCCAACAGGAACAGAGGAAGCTGCTCTGAGCAGAACTGAAAGGACATACAGCAGAGAGCCACAAAGGACCCCTCTTGTAAAGAAGCATGGACACCAATGCAAATGCCCGACCAAAAAGATAACGTTCCCTCTCATGTATATACACATACTAAAGCACATTTAGACAGTGGTAGTGTTTACTGACCGATGATTTGGATGCTTGAGTGTCACTCTTCACCACCTGAAGGCAGTTTTTCTATGTATTTAGAGCATCTAATTTATAGCTGTGATCCAGTGTTTGGAAGCATTATCTCAATGCACAATTTTCTGCAGTCAGTCACCAGCCCTGCACACAAGGTAAGGTAGATTAAAAACTGCCAAACAGAGATAAAAGAGTGACACACAAAATCCAAAACAGTCCAATAAAAGTGTTTTCGATTGCAGCTGGATTCTCTGAAGTCAAACACATTGTTACATAGACTTTTGCTATTTTTCTAGGGTATTTTTCTAGATCTGATAGTTTTTTTTTAAAATTTCTTTTATTTGGTCTTAGACTACGACTGTGTGCTTCAGACTGGAGAAGGAAAAAAACAGTTTCTTACATTATAGGTCAAGACAGTGATTCTCAAGCTTTTTGGTTGTGACTCCTTAAATAACGGCCATGAGTACATGTTACCGCTCTTACTGAGAATATGGAGAATGGTGAAGTTGGCATTAGGTGTACTTGAATATCAAAGGAGCCCTTGAGGCTTACAGTAATTAAGTATTTCATAAAAGCCCAAATCTGAGCGAAAGCAGAAGTAAAATATAGAAACTGTTTTTTAAATCCATAAACTATATTTCAGGAAACCCACACCTTCTTGTCACAACCTCAGGTTTGAGAACCACTGTGCAACACCACCACCACCACAGCATCAGATGTACTGAAACGATTGTGCTGTTCCATTTGATGATAAATAGAAGTCCAAGTTTAAGACGTGATTAAAGTCACTGCAACAAACCTGGATTAAAACAGTCAGCACTCATGCACTTTTGGGAGTCTTCAGTCACGTCCGTGCTAATCATTTAAATCCAGTGCACCTTAAACAAGACAGTAAACAGTAAAAATAAATAAAAAAGAACAAAACATTTTTTTAAAAATCCTCATCTGTAGCTGACACGTGGCAAGGAAACTGTACTGAGTTAATAAGCGAGATCTACAGTATGACTCTGAACTGGCTGGCTTTGTTTTATTTTTTTATTTTTGCCAGGAGGGGCCTTCAGGATGGTGCAAAACTCCACCTCTAAGGTTATTTGATGTTGCAAAAGATGCACATCCGGTTTTTTGAGGCTTTGGTTTATTTTTGTGAGTTCTCAAGAGTAATCCATGATGTGAGAATCACAGGTTCTCACTGTAAATACTCTCACAATTCTCCGAACAGCAGGATCTGTCAATAACTTACACAGAGCAGACAATTTTTTAGATTACTTCATTATCAACCTGTTTGTTGATTTGTTGGTTTGATTAACTGTGACGTTGCAGTTATGAGTTGCCAATCAAATGGGCATGACTGATTTAACAGCCAGATGTACAGAAGAAGACACAACAGGGTCTTATTGACAGAAATGTTCTTGAGTAACAAACATGATTTTAGGGAAAAGAAGCTGTGAAAGCAGCACTTTTTAGGAGGGATGAGAAAGGGGATGGAGAATGGTTGAGGTGGAAGAGGAGGTTATAAAATGTTGACCATGACCTTTTAAGGTCAAGATTAGCTTCAACTCTGAGAGCAGATACTCGTGTCCATATCTGACTTCTTGCAGAGCCGCTCGCAAACACTGAAACAGCAACCGCACACACAGCAAACAACAACAGAATACAAAAGTGGATTTTTTTTTTAACAAGTAAAAACATTATTTGCTGGAATCTTTTGACAATGTGCTCATATTTCAGCATGAGTTAAACATTTGAGCAATTATGTGGAAAACAGCTGAAGAAAAATCAATGACCTAAATAAAAGTATGGGTCTAAATCAGTGTTTGTAATCTCTTCAACAAACTGAAATATCTTTTAACAGATAAACCAAAATATGTGTAATGTTGCACACAGACATAACTTCTGTTGTGACTTTGTTCAGATCCCGAATCCTGATGTGAACACACAGTATACTTGTACTGTGCCCTACCAAATAAAACTTGGAATCATCTGTCTCAGTTAAATTACTGTCCTAATGTGCAAAACTACCACTCTGTACCTATTCTGCAGTGACACCGGGCTCTTTGCATTGGATGTTACCTAACACATGAAAGTCACAGTTTTCTGGAAACATCATCTCTTTCCCTGGAGCAGTTAAATTTGAGGTGAACTCTGCGAGCCAGAGGAACAAACCTGGCATTTAGTTTGTTTTTACCTTCCTGTGGAATCCAACCGTGAAAAAACACACAGTAAATAGCTCCTTCATCAGCCTCTACAGCGACTACCTTCATCACTACAGTCACTGCAAACAGATCTGCTCTGTGTGTGTGTGTGTGTAACAGAGCAGGCTTGCATGTATATTAGTACATATGTGGTTGCATGTATGTGTGTATGTGGCAGCGTGCATAGGCATGTAAATCCATGTGTGTGTTTATGTGTGTATGTGTGTGTGTCCACTCATGTTTGGCCAGCAGGTGTAAATAGGATGTGTTTATGAAACCTGCTGGCCGTACAGTCACTGGGACTTCTGTTCACACCAGGATGCAGGAGGGTGTAGCAAAGCGTTCGACCCCACTCATCTAAAAGTGCATCGTGCCCAGACAGAGTGGCGCGTGTTAGCTTTACATACAGTGGCTGTTTTGTGTGGGTCAGTCTGTTTGGACAGTAGGTAAACTTGTGCACACACCAACCAGCAGTGCATTACGTTCTGCAGCAATCAAGAAATTCATTTTATAAATCTGAGAGAGTATTTAAGGATCAAGGAACACGTTATTGTAATGTCTGTGGGCTGCTCTCTCTCTCACATACTCCTATAGTCTAATAAACTAATGTTTCTGCTGGGCTGAAGGTTACCAGCCTCAGAGGAGAACTAGCATGACTATAGTTTTAATCTTGTTTAAACTTACCTTAAACTTATCTAAATCTAGATAAAGATTTAGATATATTCATTTAAAATGCCCATAGGGTGATGTCATGCAGCAAACAGCCCGGCTGTGCTTATTGCTAATTTGCTGTGAGGGTGTTCCTCCTGGGAGGTGCAGTTTTGACTCACCCACAGCAAAGAGACTGAACTTTGTTTCACCCATGCAAAGCACAGTCATCATAGCCATCTGCCTTGCAGGTCATATTTGGGAAACCTGTTTTTCTTTTGATGTAGGAAGCTCAGGTTTAATTTTACAGACAAAAGCGTAGATGTTCCACAGTCCAAAACAGCAATCAGAAAACTCACCCTGGTGGGACAGTCCACACATGGTGTATCTTCAATCTCCACCTGCTCTCTAAGCGTCTCCAGGTGTGCTGCATCAGTGACAAGTAATGAGTCAGATCCCATGTATGAGATCACCGTTGACCCTCTGATCTTTTCCTACACATCCTAATCTACCAACTAATAGATTTCTGACAATTGCAGATTCGCACTCTAAAATGTTTTGCAAAGTTGTTCGAAACAAGTTGGTTTTCTAACTGTGGGATGTGCAGGGATTTTGTGTTTTTTTTTTAATTTGTAAAAACCTAATTTCTTCTATCAAATGTATCTCAATATCAAAAACTCTTTACAGTAGTGTTTTTATTAATTTGTAGAAAATAGTACAAATGTGTGGACATATATAATGAAAAACAAAAAAAGGTACGTGTGATGACACGCTGTTTCTTCTTCCACAATGGATGTAAACAAGGTAGTTTAAATATTAACACAATACAGAGAATCACTCATAACTTCTGCTTTCTCCATCACAGAGTACTACTCTTAATCACCCCTAGAAAAATGAAAAAGAGATGCATTATACTTTATAAAGAGGGATACACAAACATTTCAGGAGACGGACAAAGACTCAACAGGATTTTTCACAGTGTTAGAGAGACAGGAAGAGTATGTGTTGGCCGTAAACTACAGTTAGTGAGTGTGCAGTCATGGACCAAGGAGAAAAATCTGACATGAAAATAATGAGAAACACTCTCCACTCCCTCAACCATCAAGATGCCCTTTACCAAGGCACTTAACCCAAAAGTCTGTGGTTTTAATCTGAAGCTCCAAACACTGGATGTTTAAACATTTGTTAATGTTTGACCGTTCTCGGGGCCGCTGCTGGAAAAGGCAAAGTAAACGTTTTTGTTGAATAAATACAGGGTAGGTGAAGGACTGAGATGTGGTTGGAGAGCAATGAATTATTTTTTAATATGATAAGTTGTTCGGGGTTTTTTTGAGTGTGAAAAGAATCATCTGTGAATTGAAGTCAGTGCTGGTGGTGGATCAAAGTCAAAGCTTTTCAGTCAGATTTCAAAATAGCTGCAACAAAAATCTAAATCAACATTTGATTTGATCTGTAGCCAAATTCACTGAAGGCAGGAACAAACCATGGGAAGATGCTTCTGCATGTTGTTCTGTTGTGGTCAGGACATTATACACTATATGGCCAATAGTATGTGGACATCCCTGTCTATATACTTATGTGTACCTGTTGTTTGGGGCTGTTTTCTATTGCCAGGATTAGGCCCCTTAGATTGAATTAAGCATAACCTTCATGCTACAACAAAACATATATTTTAGACAGTGGAGTGCTTCAACCTTTATGGCAAAGGTTTGGGGAAGATCCTCTCCTGCTTCCGTATGACAATGCCCTCTTTGTGAAAAGCTCTATAAAGAATGGTTTTGCCATTTTTTTCCTTGAGAAAGAACTGGACTGGCGTGCACAGAGAGCCCCCACCACAACCTCATTCAACACCTTTTGGATGAACTGGAATATCAACTGTGAGCCAAGCCTAATCACCCAACATCAGACGCTGACCTCAGCAATGCTTTTGTGGTTGGAGTGAGAAAATCTCTGCAGCCAGGATCCAAAACCTTGTAGAGAGACTTCCCAGATGAGTGGAGGCTGTTATAGCAGCATGTTAATGCCCTCTGGTTTGGGAATGAGGTGTGACACATGGGTGTCATTTTGCAGTGTCCACCTACTTCTGGCCATATAGTGTAGACATGTCTAAGTACAAGTGCAAAAACAGCTGTTGACTAGTAGTAAAGTTCAATACTGAGACATGAGTTACAGTCTTACGGAGGTGGAGGGTGATTAACCCCAAATGGTCTCTCTTTGAAATAGCTCAGAAATGAACAAATTGCCTAACTGCTAGTTTGCATCCAGGCTACAGCTAACGCTAACCTCACAAGCAGAGCTTTGAACCAGTGTGCTGTTACAATGGTTTGTTTTTGTCTCGTGTTGAGTCAGAGCGTCTACCGATAACAGTAGACACCAAACTTTAGGTACGGAGGAGGGAACCCAAAGCTACGAACCCCTGGTTCAGACGGGCCACAGTTAGCCCGGGCTCTTGTGATAGGATAACGCACACTCCCATCAGCCAACCAGCCGGCATCACAGCGGTCCATACCCATCAGCCTCCAGGCGGCAAACAGCTGGCCCACTTTGGCAATTTGACTTCCGTCGCTGGCACAAGCCTGGACTGCCTCTGTGAAGTTGAGTTTGGTCGGCTGCTTTAAGAAGTAAACATTTCCTGTAAGGCAGGAGAGAATCGTGAATGAGGACACTGTCATGCTTTCATCTATTTAGGTTTAAAACGTTCACACGTCCTCGTACTGACCCTTGACAGAGGCTGAGAAACAGAAAGCGTCATAGCTGTGGAGGATGCGATGTCGTTGCCCGTAGCTACGCAAACCAGGAGCTAAGTCCACGCCTCCACAGCCATCACGTGAGACTGTGATTGGATACTGAACTGTGCCATCAGCCAACCAGCCGGCATTACACCAGTCTAGTCCCTCCTCCCACGCTGCGAAGAGCTGCTCAAATGTAGCCAGAGCGGCGTCCTGATCCTGGCACGCTTGTTGGGCCTCAAAGAAGTTAAAATGGTAGCGTCCTTTCTGAGAGTAGTAGGGGAACACCACGCCTGTACATGGAGGAGACGTGTTTTATGACAGTTATATATTCCACAGTCGCCATCCTGAATGATGCTGAATCTAAAAGGATCTTTGTTAAGAGGAAAACTCTACAGGGCACCTTTAAAATGCTGTATCTACACTGTATATACACCAGGAGGAAGATGTTTCATCAGATCCCATCTCAAGCCAGCCAGTACTTTCCACACAGTATGTAAGGATGAAAACACAAGCTGAGAGCTAAGAAAATATACTGCAGCAGCAACACAAGACTTTGACATCTGACTGCTGCTGCACTCCGACTTACAACCTGTTTGATGACTCTAATTTCACATTTCATTGCGCAGACACGGACTCCTGAGTTGAGCGTGCTAGATTCCCAAACTTCTTACACTTCAACCACTTCAGCCTCATCAGCTGACATAACCCTCCTCACACTCACACACACACACACACACACACACACACACACACACACACACACACACACACACACACACACACACACACACACAGTCTTTCTCACCTCGCAGCTCCAGCTCCACAGTCACACTCTCGTCCTCCAGGCCGTCAATCACCTCACAGCGATACCTCCCTGTGTCGTTGAGCTGCAGCTCATTGATCACTAGAGACAAGTCCCCTGGCGCTGAGCGCCTCAGGCGCACACGGCCCCGGAAGCTGCCGTAGCTGCGGTGACGGTTGCCCATGGCGACCATAACCTCAGTTTCCTTGGTGAAGGATTCTGAAGAAGCAAGTTCAGTGATGGTGTTGGCTGGCATCCAGGACCATTTGACCCGGGTCCTGCGGGGTGTGGTGAGCTCAGGCTCATAGTGGTAGTGACAGGGAAGGGTGACACTGCTCCCCCTGGTGGCTGACACTGAAGGCTGCTGGGATTCCACGTGGAGACGAATCCCGTTGAAATAGACTAGAAAAAGCACATGAAATACAACATGTTTCAGTTAGTTGAATCCTAACTTCAGTCTCTACATTCAACGTTAGGATCACTTACAATGTTGACTGAAGCTAAATCACTCTAGTCTGTGCCTTTAATGTGTTATTTACGTACCTCACTGATTTATGTGAAGTGGCTGCAGCAACTCTGCATATGACATTAATAAAGTATCTATCTATCAGTCTACTGATGCCTCTGCGCCATTTATTTGTCCCAGTAAACCATGCCAGAAACTGCCCTGAAACTAACACACAAAAGAATGCAATAATCACAGATGTTATTAGTAACACTTGTGCTTTATGTCTGTGAAAAAGGCCTAAATCTTTTCACATTCACCTGTATGCTAAAATGACTCTCTAATGACGTACTTCACTTCAGTAGTAACAGGAAACAACAAAAAACAATCACAGGTCAGCGTCAGTAACTTTTGAATACCACTGCCAATTATACTTCATTAAGAAGAAGCAAAGCGCCTTTCAAAATATTTAATGTTTTATTCAAAGCAAACCTGGTGAAGCCTCTGATGAAGCACAGTTTGAACCGTTGCACTTATTCAGCTAATAAGCTTCTCAGTGTGCACTGATTAGCCTGTTGGCACCTCAGAGGGAGCTCTTGTGATGCTGTGCACAAACTGATCCTTCTCTGCTGATGGACGTAAATATTTTATTGTTTATTTCCCACAGTGCCCCTGGATCTGTCTCACCCTTGCCACAGTTTGTGTTTGTGAAATTATCCAGGTATGATTTGTTCTATTGTGGGACAATACTGTCCATTAACTGCACATTCAAAAACTGTGACTCAAACCCATGTAGAATGAAAGCTGGGACATTAATGTCTTTCTGGCACACCACATTACACCTGTGCTTTTCCTTCTCTTGTCCTGACATGTCAAACTGCCCTGAGAAAAAAACTCTCTTCAATCATAAACTACTGACCTATATTTAATTTACTTAAACTAGTAACAGCAGAAGAACAAACAAACAAACTAAGTATATGTATATGTATATATATATATATATATATATATATATATATATATATATATATATATATATATATATATATATATATATATATTGATAGATAGATAGATAGATAGATAGATAGATAGATAGATAGATAGATAGATAGATAGATAGATAGATAGATAGATAGATATTACTGAGGCAATTGTTCATCTGCGTTTAGGGGAACATAAACACATGAAATATAACCTGCAAACATCTCACATACACATTCGCTCACACTCACACAGGACTGGGATTATAGCAACAGAAACCCACATCAATCACTAGCAGAGTTTGTTTTTATAACCTGGTTGACTGCCTGGGCTCCATGACTTATAGCTGCCACCCCCCCACATCCAGGTGACTTCCAGCCAGCTGTGTTATCATGTACACAAACGATGCATGTAGCTGAACACGTGCAGCAAACACACACAAAGCCTGCAAAGCCCTCCTTTTCATATGCACACACACACACACACACACACACACACACACACACACACACACACACACACACACACACACACACACCACACACACACAGACACACACACATACATACTCTCTCCGTTGCCGTTGCCGTTGCTGATGTCCTGGTAGTGAAAGCCATTGTTGTAAACGGGGATCCTGCCCTGACCGCCGGGCAGCAGCAGCAGGTACAAGCAGATGGCCAGTAGGGGGCGCAGTAGACTGAGCATGACGCTGTCCTCTGCAAAGGAAAAAGAGAGTCATAAATACCTGGCAGACGCTGTGAAATCAGCCTCAAAGTAATTCAACCTCTAAACACTTTGCCACCCGGATGAAAAATAAATAAATAAATAAATAAACGAGT
The DNA here is from genome assembly GCF_017976425.1 of Toxotes jaculatrix. Classification (NCBI taxonomy): domain Eukaryota; kingdom Metazoa; phylum Chordata; class Actinopteri; family Toxotidae; genus Toxotes; species Toxotes jaculatrix. Next base: position 23,508,890 of record NC_054398.1, read on the forward strand.
TGAACTCTTCCCCAAATTATGTCTGATCACTGACACTCATCCCTGGATTAAAGGCAAGTTATTTACACACTTAACACAAACATAACTTTTATGTTATTTATGTTATGAAATGAGGTCAAATCAAATTTCAAAATGGAAAAAAATAAAAATCGGAATAGTTCATAGTAGTTCGTAGTTTTATCCTAAAAAAATGAGAATCTGGAGGAGAAGTGTAAGTTACCTTTTCATTACATTTACACGACAGATCCCCTGAAGTCGAATAAAAATTACCTTTCTACAGCCAAAATCTATGGACACTGTCCACTGGGTTGGATTATGGCGCATTACAGCCTACAGCAGATCGATTATATGAATTGCAGAGACAGGAGAAACTTTTCTCACATCTCAGTCATTTGACAAACGTTGGAAAAGAACATACAAAACCTTTTCTTCAGTTCTTTTCTTCGCCGATTCCTCTTTCCCTTTCCCTTTCGCGTCTCAAGTATTCAACCCAAAAAAAATGAGTAAAGCAATGATTATAATAAATGTGTTAATCAAATGTTTGTCTCAGGTCGTAATTCTATCTCATGAAATAAAATGCAGTAAAGTTTCTTTTTACCAGCAGAATCGCTCTAAAATTAAACCGTACAGCCCGTTTGAAACATAAAATACATAAACTATCTCTATATCTGCCTCATGAACGTCTGTTCGTGGGAGAAAAAAAGATTAAAGTCGTAACAAAAGCCAAACCGACTCACAGATAAGCACTTGTCCGTGTCTTCAGTTCAGGATCTCCTCCTCATCCTCTGCCGTCTCTCCGCTCACGGAACCGTATCGCGTTCAGGGGAGCGCGCGGCGACGTCACGAGACGAGGCATCCCCTTTGAAGCACCGACAGTGACGCCATCATACACGAGCCCACCATACAATACATGGACAATATCAGTGCCAGCAATAAATACCAGGCCAGATCTATAGTGACAGTAAAACCACTGTCAACATCACAACAACACCGACAGGCCACTTCCACGAATAACCTACTTAAAAGACAGGTTCACAATTTTTACAATCTGTTTTTAAACAGGAGCCCTTTTTGTACTTTACAACTGTTTTTTTCTTTCTTGCTGGCCTCTGCCAGACCAGTTTCTAATGTGATTTCAGTGTAAGTGATGGGGAACAAAATTCACAGTCCTTGTTTTGCACAAAATATATTTTGAAGTGTTTCTGAAGCCAATATGAAGATTCGATGATATAAGTTAGTCGATTCAATGGGATATCTTTCAAATGTAGTGTTTTTAGTAGATAAATCCCTCTTTCTTTCTCCCTGGATAATGTTTTCCCTCTGAGGCTGCAGTGGATCAAGAGAGAGACTGTACTGAAAACATTAACTTTGATTTGTCTCATACAGACTGTTGAAGCTACATATATTAGCTTCATATATGGGCACCTGATGAAAAACTGTGAACCTGTCCTTTAATATTCCAACATAATATACTGTGAACAGGAAATAACTAAGAAAAGGCAAGAAAAATATAAAATATTACCATGACACATATCACCAACTTGTACAAACAATACATACATGAAAACTAATACTAAACATCTAAACCTCACTGGCAAATTAAAGAATTTCAGCAGAAAATGACCTCATTCTTCTTCAGTGTTATTTAAAGATAACAATGACACTAATAAAAATACCTGTACTGATGCCACTTCAGCTGCTATTTGCATCACTGTTTGAAATTAATGGGGGGTCAGTTCAACCCAGTTGACCTCTTTCCTGACCTCATCTCATCCCACTAAAAATCTGGTCAAACTCAACTTAGGCTCATTTTCTTAACCTCTCAACCTTTCAGCTGAAACCAACAATTTTGACCACATCATCACAGAGAGCTACAGCTACATCTGTACAGCACGCTGTTCATACATAGTGTAAATATATAATTTGAACATGCTCCACCTTCATGTAAGCTTTTTTATTTTTACACCAACAACCACACAGCGAGGAATTCCCTAGGTTTGAGTCCATTCAAAGGCAGAGGAAAATCCTCATTAACATTTAACGATGCAGGTGTCTTTCCTCAGGATGATGCAGCCCAGCATTACCTGACCCTGACCTTCTTTTTTAAAATATATAAAAGGGATATCACCCTGAAATACCTGTATTTGTCATTCTTCAAGTCCTGGACATAAATTTAATCTAAATCCTTCAAATGTACAATCTCGTGCATGTGATGAGAAAACTCTGCAGTCAAGAAAAGCTACACATTTTATTATCCACATCAAACAACTGATATTTATGGCAGGCTCTTTGCAAAACAAAGTGTGAAGTGTAAAAGTTGTTGAGCCTCTTGTCTTTTTAACAGCAGCATTGTCGCAGGCTGCCAGCTCCTGCGTGTTGAGGCCCCTCCATGCCCCTGTTTTGCCATGGCCTCAAGTAACACAGCAAATATTGCCACACAAACTCATATTTCAGTCATTAGCTGAAATAATAGCAGCCGTGGTGGAAAACAGAGCAATTCCAGTTCTCCGCTGGGGCCCCTGAGAATGTGCTGCTCCTGCACCACCGCCCAAGAATCTGAGTGAAGGCTGGTTATCACGGTGCAGATGGAAGCTGCCCTCCTGACACTGGCACAACCCCACTAGATATTTTTGCCTGACACGACACTGCCATCCCCTGAAGAGCCACAAAGCACAGAGTCCCCCAGTTAATGAGTCTTGAACCACTCTGAATCATGCACGCAACGCTTTCCTCTGTGGTCGGCTCCTCTGTAGCCACTCATGTTTTTCTAGTCACTTGATTGACACTCAGCTGACTTCACACGAAACCCAAGACCACCGCTATTTCAGAAGGGTGGGGAGGGGGGTGTTGAGGAAAAAGCTGCTCTAAGCCCTTGAAACATGTTCAGGATGTTCAGGTTTTATTTCAAATCATTTTTATGGACAAAATTCAAGCATGTTCAGGGCACACACTGATTGTTCAGTTTGTTTACACATTCCCATAATTCTGCCATGAAACTCTTCCTTTCTGAAACACTGAGTTACAGCAAACATTCCAGTGAACTGAGCTACATGCTAATGATTGCACTGTAACATGCTCACAAAGGCAATGCTAACATGATGATGTTTGGCTGGCATAATGTTTGGTGTTCACAATATTGCTTTAACATGTTAGCATGTTAACACTGACTAATTAGCACTGAGCACAGTGTACAGCTGAGGCTGATTGGAATAGCGTTTGTAGGGTACATTAAGAAACCCTCAAAGTAAGTTTGTCCTGCGGGGGACACGAATAACTGTGCCAAGTTTTATGACAATCCATTAAACAGTTGTCATGACGTTTCAGTTCAAACCACAAACGTTAACCTGATACTGGCTCTAAAGGAAAAGTCAGATGGGCACCAAAGTCAGCAGGAATCATCATCTGGGAACCATGAATGTCCCCACAAAATTTTATGGTAATCCATTCAGAGATATTTCCGTCTGGACCATTGTGATGGATGGACTTACAGACCAACTCTGACATCCCCTGAGCCACTCAGCTAAAACTATGAAGTACTAAAGGAGCAAGAGCCTTCACCAAAGCTGAACTCTGCGACTTTCTGTTACAAAGGAATTTGAACCTCAGCTTGAGTTTATGTGACCTTAAAAACAGTCCCGCTACATTATCATCACAGTCACAGCTAAAAAAAAAACGATAATCATCTAATGGCAGAAATCCCAGATCCGGATCACTACCAACGTCTCATCAGCTGTGGTTTGCCCAGAGCTGAACTCCTCATGCCAGTTAACCCTCAGCATCCGTCCTGTTCTGCTCCTTCTCCTTCCTCCATTCTTACTTTCTGCTCTTTCCATCCACACACTCACAACTAGGCTGCTTTATCCAGCACTGTGAGGACTGCAGGAACTATCACGACTACAAACAGAAGTTTTACAGTGGGTGTAGAAATTGATGTGATGATGATGTGATGATTCATGTTACATTCACAGCACTGGACAGGGTCATAAAATGAAAAATATCTTTCACATTTCTCACAAGGAGAGGTGAATAATAAGTCAGTGAAACCATCTCTGGTTAAGGTTTTTCATATTTGCATTTTCACTCATCGTCACTGATGCTGAACATCATGAATCACAGCTTATTATTTCAGTAAATCCTTCACTTTCACTCCCTTCTCTTTCTCCACCACTTTCACCACTTCCCTTCACTGTCTTCATTACCACTGGAAATATTTATGTTGGGTTCAAATAAGGGCTCTCTTCCTTGCCTGGGATTTTCTTTTCTTGCACCAACAAGACAAACAAGGCTAGCGGCTTTGTGAGTCTGGCTATAGAACTGTAACATGCTCACAATGAAAATCCTAACAGGCTAATGCTTAGCTGGTATGTTTTGCATGTTCACCACCTTATTTTAACATATTAACATGCTAAAATTAGCTATTTTTTATCATATGAGGAACACAAATATTTGTATCAAATATCATTGTAATCCATCAAGTAGATACTGAGATATTTTTCTGGATAAGTGGAAAGTTTGACCCACTGGGGCCACTGCAGGAAACTTCAGGGGCTCATTGAAGTTGAGAGGCTTCATCCTCTGTGGACCATGAATGTCTGTGTAAAATGTTATGGCAATCCACCCGTTAATTGTTGAGATATTTTAGTCTGGAACAAAGTGGTGGATTAACCAACCGGCTGACAGACAGACATTGCCAACCACAGAGCCAAACAAACAAAAAAAAAAAAGCTTCAATTGTGTTTCAAAGTTAAGATCCAAGCTCAGTCTAAAAATGTTTGGCTGTCTTCAAAAACTTTCTATAAAGTGCTTACAAGACAGACTGCAGTCTGCCACACAGACTACAAGTAACCAATCTCTGATTTATGAATTTCAGTCAAACCGTAAATTAGTTTTATTCCCAAATTAAATTAACTTCATAAAATGTTAAGAGGCAGTATATTTAGTCATCAACAGTACAAGCTCCTAAAACCCTGAAACCTCCCCTCAGTGTCTGCTAGTGGCTCAGCCAGTGTGACAGTCGTTTCCCCTCCCTTTGTGTCTCTGAGCCATTATCTCCCAGCGTGTTTGAAGAGACCAGATCGTTGCTCTTCCCAAAGCCTCAGATGAAAGGTTTTGGCCTGGGGCCCCAAATACCAGCAGCCCCTGTGAACTGCTAGGCGACTGCGGCGGTGGAGGGGTGTAATTTCTGCAAGGCAGCAACATTCAGGCCCAGAGAGGTGAGCGGAGCTTGGACCTGGAGCCCAGAAAGCCGACATGAAAGAGGGAGAGACGACTGTGTATGTTTATGTTTGTGGGGTTGGACTGAGGAGCCAAGCAGCTGATCATGTCAGTGTGTGCAGTCACACGCTGTCATTAGCAGAGACTCCTCATAGAAGTGGATGCTTAGTCACAAAAGGTGTGTGTGTGTGTGCGTGTGAGAGAGTGATTTCAGTGTGACTATAATGATTAGAGAGGAAGGCTTCAATAAAAGACTAACAAGAGAGTGAAGTGCAGGGCTCAGGGTGACAGTTTCCATCCTGATTAAAAGATACAAGGCAAAATGAGCTGTAATGACAAATAAACACTACAATTTCCATCTTTTTGTAACTCACTGATGTAAGTTTAGCCCCAACTAAACATACAAAATGCCAAATTAGGAGCATAGTTATGAACATTACTACGTAAAAGCCACTCATCACCTGTCAAACCAACAGTTTTGAGCATTTATTTGAGCAGAAATAACACAGGCTTTCCTCTCTTTGAGGTGATGTCCTCGGAGATGTTGTTGGTACATACCTGATCTAAAATAGCACTTGTTTTCAGGAGTGGATCCTTCCTGTTCAAACCCGCTGCGGTGCCTCCAGTTTCCTGCCTGCTTTGGCTCGATGCCTCCGTCCGTCCGTCCCCGGCCAGCTGTCATACCAAGAAACCAAACAGAAAGAAGCCCGGCACAGAGCTGATGGAGGTGCTGTCAGTCGGATTAAATTCCTCACATTTTCCAAAACAAATCTGACAGGTAGGATGGAATTTACACAGAAAGTTTTGCGTTTAACGACCCCATTGATGGCTTGATTTGGGTAACACCAACATCAACTACTTTGGGGTCATGAAGACTATTTTTGTTATTTATTAATCTGTCAGTTATTTTATTAATCCATTAACAGTTTAGTTCAGAAAATGTAAAAAAAAAAAAAAAAAGTGAAAAAAGCGCCTCACGATTTTCCAGAACCGAAGTTGGAGATATATTCAGTTCTTTATCATATAAGACAAAGAAAAGCAGAAAGTAATTTTATCTCAGAAGCTGGAGCCTGAAAAGTTTTGTCATTTTTGCTATAAGATTTACTGAACCAATTAACAATTATGAATAATTTTCATTTTGATTGACTAAATCTTGCAGCTCTATTAATGATGCTTGTGTTTGCTTTCACTGTTAATATCTGGCAGTTCTTCAGATGAAGTCGTTCGCCAGATTTGTACAAGGTGTAATTGTTGTATTTTCTTTGCTTTTGTGTAACAAAAGTTTAGGACAAAATGATCACTTACTGCTTCAGACTTGAAACAATAGCTGATCATGTTCTCTAATTTTCCATTACCTTCTTTCCACAAGGATGATTAATACTTCTTTTTTGCATTTAAATCAGTTAAATTAAATTTGAATATTGAGTATTTAGTACTCTTTAATGGTTTGTAGACATTAATGTAGTTAATCTTCCTCAAGCTGCTCAGAAAAAGGACACAGGGAGAAGACAAGATGGAGATGTGGAGAGAGGAGAAAGCTGTCATTGGGTCGTGAATGCTTTAACTACCTTCATCTCCACAGGAAAAACAGCTGGTTGACTGTGAATGGTGGTAAGTAGACTAACGTCATCTAACTATGGCTAACATGATAATTAGCTGGTATTTACTAATTGAACACATGAAGTGACGTAATATGGTGGAACAACAGCCATTTTCCCAAAGTACTTTGAGCCAAAACACCGCACAAGCATTAATCCCCCCTAATGATGTGCTGTAAGACAGGACTTTAACCTTGACGGTGTCACCGTATGAATGTATTTTCATATGATTGTGTGGTTCAAACCTTGCAGAAGGATCTCCCCACTTCAGTGTGACCTCCACAGACTGTAATGAGGCTGAGAAAAGGATGTGCCCTCCTCGGGTGAAGATACCTTTGGAGGACTGTATGGTGGTATAAAGAGAGATTAGGCCCCTGGGGGGTTTAAATGCTAAACAGGCAAAACGACCCTCAGTGCTTTTGGTCTTTTGATCTTCCACCTTTTTAAATGGAAAACAGCTCAAATGAATTCAGCATCATGATTAATACTATATCCTAAATATTCCATCCAGTCATATACATAGAAGTACAGACTATTGCTGTGCTATTCATGGCATTTAGAGTCAATTAAAAAAAATGTCTGTTCTGTTCTTGTTAATTCTTTATTTATTCTTCATTTTTAAGATACAAAGGCCAAACATAAAGGAATCCTCTTAGAAACACAATACTGGAATAAAAAAGCTCCAAATCCAGTCAAAATTCTATGAGGTCAACAGTCGGTATAGCAAGAAACAAACTCATATAATACCATAAAAACACATCCATTTTTTTAAATCAATCATAGAAAACCTGAACAGCGGGGAAACAAGAAATCTACAATAGTTTGAATGTTGATGAACATCTAGAAAAAAAGGAAGCTATGTCACTAATAAATTCAGAGCGGTTCAACTTAAACTGAGCGACACTAGCCAATAAAATGCATGCAGACGTGGATAACAAGAATGACTGCCTCTGGAATCGTCTGCAACAATAATAAATATTGTACAGTGTTTGAAACCAACATCCAACCTCTCAGTGACACTGCTATCTCCCCTCATGCATTTTTAAGGATCTTGAATTAATATTCATTGTTATCAATACTAACACTGTATAATATTGCACAAGCCCATAATTCATAATTCATGGGGTGGAAAGGTTTAGAATACTGTGACGGGGGCGGCAGACGTGGATGATACGGCGGGTCGTGTCACTTGTCCAGTGGAACCGTAAAAATCAGTTTTAATTTGGTTTCTCTCTTACAGTCTTATCAGTGGGGCCACAGCTTTGAACTGGAGGCATTATGTTGGACCCTAAATAAATGGTCTGCAGCAAACATTAACATCTACTCAAATGAACAGATTCCAGTACAAAAGTACTGTCTGTATGCATGTCACATATTAACACTTGACAACCAAAGCAAGGGGACTTGCAAGACTTTCAAATCTAACAAAGAAACTGAACTGCAAATCTATTTTCATTTCTTTTTTCTTTCTTTTTTTTTTTTTTTTACCTTAACATGAAATAGTGAATATGTTTACAGTTTGTTCTTCAATGCACAATACTGTTTATTTGTTTGTTTGTTTTTTTGGTTTTTGGATATTTCAAATATCAAAACACAAACATCAAAGTGCCATAAAAAAAGTGAAACTGGGTGAACACAACTAGAAGCACAGCTGAGTGAGTGACTGAGTGAGTGGATTAGTAATATTTCAGTAGCATTTGCTGTACATTAGGAGCAGATCTGCTTCGACCTGAGACGTCCATCGTTAATTTTAAACTTGCAGCCTCTACGCAAGTGTTAATCTCTCAGTTTATGATGCTAATCAATAAGTAACACACACAGTTCTTGGGTGATTATTGATTTAATACTGTCACTGACTAATTAACTATAAATTGACCATGAATGTGATTTTTCTTTTTTAAATAAACCACCTCAGGAAATTTGATCCACATCTGGAGATGTGATGTATTGTGGATGTGAATACTGCAATCACTGTCACAGTCAACAGCCATTTCCTCAGGAGCAATAAAGTGTCTCCTTACTCTTTCACTAAACACTAATTTTAAACTCTTTTTGTTCTTTGTTTATAACATCCTGTCTGTCAATGAGGGCGTCTCCTCCGGCTTTGAGATCACATCTGTTTGGCTGCTAAACTGACTGACTAAGATGGTTCATTGACGGATTATGTCCCACATGACATGAAATTCAATGTATCTGATCCCTCTTCTGTTTTGTGTGGATCTGCATCAGTGCACCATACTATATTTTTCTACATTAACCCACAGAAACAAAAACCTGAGGGTGTGTTGGCACAAAACTTCAACCCGATTTGGCCAAATGTAGCCAAACGTGCAACTTTGTAAAAGCTGGACCACGATTTCACACACAGGTTCGGTAAAAATAAGGATTTGTAGATAGTGGGATGTTTGCACTTCTGTTATTTCCTACTACACATATGTTTTACCAAAGTGAATACTGTCATCCTTAATGTTGCCCTCTAAAAGCAGTTCAAACAATCTGTATTGTAGAAAATGTGAACTGCAAGAAAATACTGGGAATACTGTAGCACACACAGAGGAACATCTTGAGATTTTTAGTCTATTATTTTTTCCTCAACAAACACAAAAACTCAACAAGAAAAATAATCAACCAAAAGCATCAATATATCCTCTAAAGATAATATATATGTTCTGGTGTCCTGGGGGGGCGGGGTCAAGTGTTTGGTTATAGGGCATGTGCAAGCTGTTAAGTGGAGCTTATGTACATCACCAGCCATGGGTCTTGGAGGTTCAACGTTCCAGGTAGAACTGATCTAGGATCAGAGTCCAGGCAGCACCAACTGATACAGCAGCAGTATTGTTACCCCTGACCTCTGACACAGGGATGAGGGATTCACCAGCTTTGATTTAGCCAGTAGGTAGGATAAAAATCTGACCCCAGCAATAAATATGAAATACTGTCGTTTCTTGAAGCGGTCACAGATTTGGTTCAGGTGGAAAAGATGAGTGATCAATTCAGGAAACGAAAAAAAAAAAGGTGATTTGCGAGGTTTACTCAATCTGGGGGATGGTGACAGTGGTTAGGGGTAACATCTCCCACCCACAACCAGCCAGGGTTGGGGTGGTGAGGTGCTACTCTGGTGTTTGCTGCCCCCTAGGGCTGAGAGCAAGGCAGTGCAGGTGTGGCTCAGGAGGGAGAAGGGAAAGAGGGAAGAGGAGGCAGGAAGGAGGGAGGAGGTAGAAAGAGGAGGAGGAAGAGGACAGAGGTGGGTACCGCGTGAGGCTACTCATCGCAGCCCAGGAGCTCCATACGCACGGTGATACGCTCGTGCCACTCCCACGGCAGAATGCGGACATATCGGCCGTAGAACGGCGGCTCAAAGATGTTCTTTTTGTGAACATTGTTGTCGCTGTTGCCTGGGAAGATCTGGACAGAGAACAGCAGCCAATCAAAACAACAAACTTCATATCTGCAGTTAAACTAAAAAAAATCGAGATAACAAAATATTTTTTATGTTGCTTGCTTCCTTAATGATTCTCATACTCAAGTTTTCTTCAGGAGACAGCTTGTTTACTTTCCCCCATCATTTTGTCAAACAAACAAGATTAACTGTCACTCCAATTTTTAAACATTTTCCTTTAGACCACACAAGTAAAACAACCCTCAGGAAAAGCCTATATTTGTACTTTTCATACAAATTCCATCAAGGCATTCTAAATCAAAGATAAATTTAATTTCAATGAAGTAAATATCTCTTATGCTGTATTTTCCTCTCAGATGTATTTTTGTTTAACTGTACCAATAATGCATATTAATATGCCCTCATGATGCTGTGTAAACTCTTTGAATGCACTTCAGCCACACTGTTATTTAATTACTAGATTTTTCAGGTGCTGTTTTCTCTCATTCTGCCTCATGTCCTGTCCTGTAGTGTTGTTTAGTATGTCCACAGGGATCAATTCATTTCTTTTTAAGTTTTTCTGACTCAAACTTTGTGACCATGTTTCTGGTAGCTGAACTGACCTTGTCCACCTTTGTGGTCTCGTCCTTCACGATGGTCCAAGACTGTCCATCATCGCTGTGAGCCACTTTGAAGGCCATGACAAACTGGATGGAGCCAAAGTCTTTGGCCCCCTGTGTGATGATTCCTGTGATCTTCTTTGGAGACTGGAGGTCCACCTGAGGACACAGAAACAGCTTCACTTTACAAAAGCAGCATTGGAAAAACTCAGAAACAACCTGTAGCTCTGTCTTGTCCTCCTCCACGTACCTGCAGCCACTCAGATCGGTTGTTGGTGGCAGCGGTCCAGGCATTTGTCTTGCCCTGCTTGTCCAGCCGGGCATAGTGAGGATGCCAGGTGAAGGCCTCGATGCCCCAGGTGCGGAAGGTGCTGGAGGCTGTGATCTGGCGGTCAGACACCAATCGGGACTTCATGCCCATCGGCTCTGAACAACCTGAAGTGTTTGAATACACTGTGGAGGTGAGACCAGGCAGAGGGACAGAGAAAGAGACAGAGAAAAAGAGGGGTGGAAAGAGAGAGAGAAAGAAAGTATGATAGACAGGGGACGGACATGAAGCGGCCCAGGCCAGCCAGTGACGTGAAGCAGCAGACACACCCACAGATGATGATGGTGGATGAGAGCAGCAGATACAGTGGGCAGAGGTACGGCATAGAGGTGAACATGCAGCCATAAACAAGCAGTTCTGGGTTCAGCTGAGTTAAAATGGTGCGACCCAACAGTGCACTCTACCGACTGTGGTTAAAGTTAATCAAGCTCACATTATTAGGTTATATGGTGATCCTTCACAGGTTTGCAGTTTACAGTATTCTTATATCCTCTGTATCATTTCATATATTCAGCACGAACAGATCGTCCATCCTGAAGTAGAAACAAACCCGTGGAGCTCACTGTTTAATCTATAAAACAGACTTCTTGATGAGTGTGGTTTAGTGAAGCAGCAGATAAACAGAGGGTGAAAGCTGCATGAAAAATGTTCAGAACTTCAGCTCTACTGTTGCTGTCTGGCACCATGTAGAATAGCTGTTTAAGCAACATCCGTTCCCATTTTCCTTACATCACACTTTCCAGAACTTCATAACGAGCATTTTGCAGTGAAGCAAATTTCTCTGTGTTTACCAAAGAACCAAAAATCATCCAAACTACACATGCTGGCTGTGATCTCCTGCCAGACTGACAGGTGACCTTAAAACAAGACAAGCTGAAAAATAAAGCAGTTTTGCAGTCATGCACAAACTGGGAAGCACAGATGACGGGAGAACAGACATTGATCTGACAAATGAGACAACCATCAAGAGAGATGAACATTCAACAGTGTAATGAGGCCAGCGAGTTCCAAAAAACCACACTGGCTTATGATAAAAGGAACAGCACAATGAACAGACAATTTTTTTTGCAATACAGACAACTTAAAATAACCTAGTATTTCGTTTGCCTGCTGGGGTGATGATTAATTTTCATATGATTAATAAGACCAATGTGTTCTCTGTATTAAAAAAAAAGTCTCTGAATCATCAGCATCTGATGTAAGTATGCTGGTGTTATTATAGTAAAATATGGCCATATGGTTTTGATAAGAGCTTCAAGGATCATCTTGGAATAGACTCATCAGTGTGTGTGCATCTGTGTTCAAAGTTACTGAGTGATGCAGTCCTCTGAGTAACATCCTTTGAAGTATGATCAATCACTGACTCTGGGACTGAAAATAATTAGTGAGGAAACATAGGAGATAAATGCTGGGGAAAAAAAATGATTTCCCTTCCAGGTAATAATTTTTCCCACCTGGAGTCTGAATAATTTAATCTTGTTTCAGTAACTAACAGACATCAGTAAACTGAACACAGTTTGTGGATGTACATGCAGCATGTGTATGTTGTATGTTCTTTCTTGTGTAAGTTTACCATTGAGCTCGCAGCCCACCAGCTCCATGCGCAGGGTGCAGGCCTTGCGACACACCACAGGGACAATGCGGATGTACTGAGCAATGATTGGGGGGTCAAACAAGTTGGTCTTGGTGCCATCGTTGTCCACGTTTCCCACAAATACCTACAAGAGAAGGACGGGTTAGCAAACCTCATCATATTTACTGTTATTGACTGGTTATTTTATAACTGATAATACATATCATTTGCAGCAGTATATCATTTTATTTATAGTAAATTCCAAGCACATTGTGATTACTGTAAACTGTGGGATGAACTAAAGCACATACATTTAAAAAGTATTTTCCTTGTTGACATTAATGTGTTTTGGCTGCCAAATATTAAAATATGTCACCGGGGACAAAAAGCTGCTTAAAACAGTAGGCTGTAGGGCATTCTGTTGTGCTGCAGTGTGTCTCCTCACATGGTCCTTTCTCTGTCCCTCTGTTCTGTACATGGTGTATGTCTTGCCGTCCAGGCTGGAGGCCACCTTGAAGGCCTTAATGAACTCAGCTGTTCCCATGCGACTGGCACCTTGAGTCACGATACCTGTGAAACGCATTTTCCTCTGCATGTTGACCTGGAATTTTGGAAAAAGTGCATACATTGAGTTAATTAGGTTTCAGAAAACAGAAATCCAATCCAACGGTTCAACTGAAATGTCAGGTGTTATAAAAATCAATAAAGGTAATATCAGGACTTTAAACAGTTTTCAAAATATCAAAAACACAGCCTGAACAAAAAGCTCCCCAAACTGTGAAATGTCATTAATAAAGGTGACAAATTAATCAATAAAATTTTTTTAAAAATGATAAAAAATGAATCAACTTTTGTGTCTTTGAAATAAATCTGTTCCAAATCGTTATTGCACAATAAAAAAAAGTATCTCTAGCCTGACATAACTGGCAACAAACTTCAAATTTCTACAAAAACCAATGGTTTAAGACCTCAAGGCTGTTAAACATCCCCAGCTACTTACTGTATATATCAGCTTTGATGTCTGTTACAATCTACTTAATTCATTTGGTGTTTATCTACAGTAGCACTGATCTCACCTCTATCCACGGGTTCCTGTCATGTGCAGCAGCACTCCAGGCGTTAACCAGTCCCTTGTTGTGGAGGCGGGAGAGCTCAGGTCCCCAGCGCTGCAGGCCCAGCAGGCTGTAGCGGACTGATGAGCATGAGATCTGAGACTCAGCGATGCCTCCTCCCTCCATGCCAAGCAGAGAAATACAGCCTGTGAAGGAGAGGTGGGGGGAACATTTAAATGTTAGCATTTAAATGTTATGTGGCCGTAATGCTAATGTTTTTTTGCTAACATACATGAATTCAGACTGACTGTAGAGAAGAATGGTGAGTGCAGATACTAACAAGAAAGAGTAATGTCTGAGAACATGTTCACATACTGAGAAAGGTACTCAGGGTCTAATATACATTCACTCAAGAGTCTTGTTCGTGCTAAACCTTTACTGAGCTGCTGCGTAAACCATAAAATCATTAAGAATGCAGAGCTCTGAATCAGCTTTATTGAACAAAGTATTGATTCTTCATTTGGGCCCAGGCTATATACTGCCCACTGATCATCCTAAAACGCAGCAGTTTGGCTGCTTTCCCAACTCCATCATCTTTAGTGTCTCCTTCAGTTGCACTTCCTTCAATTACTATGTATTACACCAGCAATAGCACACCATTTCGTTTATTCATTTTCTTGTCTCCTGAGGAAATGTAAAAGTAAAGAGGAAACACATAACCTCATTACATCGGTTATGATCTCAAATCTCAAAAAGATTAATTGATCACATTATGTCTTTTTTTAGCCATCTGGCCCACATGTGAAATCGTGTTGTTGTGGCGTGCTGACCGGTTACACTTACGCAGCTGGCAATGTTTGCCCACATAAGGGGAAGGGCAGTGGCATTTGAAATCTCCGTCCAGGTCCCTGCAGGTGCCACCATTCTCACATGGCTGGCCGGCACAGTCGTTGACGTCTACAGAGAGATAAACCACATCATCACTTACTGTAGTTAAACATAAACAGATTGCTGGTCAACTTCAATCAGCCAGTCTGGAAGTAGATCATTGTTAGAAGAGTGAGTGACAGTCACGTCATGCTTGAGAATTAAGTTTTGATATTTCTCTAACTGTCTGACACTGAGGTTAGTTGAAGCCATGCCAACAGGACTGGAGCTGTTGCAGAGAGAAGACTAGAGACAGCAGATCGTCTCTTATCATTAGACAGTAAATTCAGCCTTGATGGTATTAAAGAACCAGCTGCACCAGGAGATCATGTGGTCAGGATGTGAAGTGAATAATGGAAGGGCCCTGAGAATAGATGTGTTTTGCTGGGCGTGTGTGAAGATTTCCCAAACTCTCCATGATACATTTTAGTTTCAAAGAAGAGTCGAGTATCAAGAAGAACCATTTAAGTTCAATGCCTGTTTAATTCCCTTGTAATTCTTTGTATAACCTCTTGATGGCACCCTCACCAACACTTTCTGTCCAGCTCAAAGGCTGCGTTAGATGAGTCAGAGAGGAAAACGAATCAGCACAATGTAACGGCAATAAACTCAAACTCCTTTTCATCTCACATCCACAAGACCTGTCAGTGTGACTGAACCAACTTTGAACACACTGTATTTTGACCACATACACAAGGAACAAGGTCCACATTTAGCTTGTTGTACAGATGACTGCACACCAAAAGGGGAATTTCAGTCAATCTCGGAAGCTTTAATCCTTAGAAGTTGTTATTATGGAAGAAAATACACGCAAACAGCCCAGGCACACTGATGTGTTTCTAACCAACAAACACACACACACACAGCAGTATCTTCCTACCCACATGCTCTTTCCAGAAATAGCTCTGTGTCCAAACATTCATTTTCACACAGTCACAGGAGGAATACAGTAATTCTGAAATGTGCATCCACAAAATCTGGATAACGAAGTCCACAGTTATGACATTTCTGTCTCTGGGAGCTCACACTAAATCACATAAAACAGACTATTTCTAGTGGCAGCAGTGGCTGAATATTTTAAACATCAAGCTCTCTACACTTTGTAAATAAGCTCTTTGATCAATTTACTGCTGTGGCACAACGTGATAGCTGCTACCTGCCTGTATCCACATACACTGATATGTTCATATTATCAGGGTATCCTCAGGTTTCAGTGGGAGAGTGTATAAAAGACTCCTTAAATCTAACCTTTATAAAATTATATAACTGAATCAAAAAACAGGGAATGACAAAGAATAAAATATATCATTTTTGAAAATCCCAACTGGTACTAAAACATGTGTTTGTGACCAAACATAGTCAAAGTTAAATTTAAAAGCCCGCTGTTTTAAGAAGACAGATAAAAAGATTCATCAATCACTGGTCACTTCAAGGTGGATAAGAACTCTGATATGTAGTAACTGAATTAGTTTATAAAGCATTCAGAAATTCAGACTTTAGAGACTCTGTCTGACGTACTGACCCCCTTACCACTGTGTGTCACAACAGCCAACCACATGTTTTTACCTTGTAGTATACAGACCAGCATCTGAGATGTGTCAGAGAATAACACACCTACCAGGGATCTGTATCAGTAATTGATGACAGACTGATGGAAACTTTGGTCAAGTCCTGAAGTGTGTCAGCTGGTGGCCCTCTCTCCAGTAAGAGGATTGGGCAGCAGAAGGACCATACAGCCTGGTCAGCTTCAGGCTCTAATCCATTTATCTGACAACCAGATTGGGGCAGGGGTGTCGGTGGAGGGAGGAGCATGAGGATCGTGCACCATCCCTGAGACAGGTAGAGAAACAGGTGGGTGCACTAACACTGCAAGGATTTGTAGGTTTGTTTACCACCCAGGCTGCACTTGTGGTGCTCTGATTAACTGTAACCAAGACAAACAGATAGAGCTGCTTCAGGATAAAGACCTTACAACTCTAAAATGTCAACTAAGAAAAACAACACTTGCCTCTAATCAGCTGCTACATATGTTAAAGTGTCTGCTATCACCACACTGTTTGCATATACATATAGATTTCAGGGGCAGAGCATATGCATGGCCTATGTCCAACAAACCCTATTGCTTATAACAGAAACAGCACACTACCACAATATTTAGCATCAATATCTGTCTCAGCATGAACCGAAAACCAATACAAATCTCATGTGGCTTATTTGAAACCAGACCCCGATCAATGCAAAGCCAAGGTCAGCTGGCAGTGGATATGGTGATCAGCAAAGCTTTCTATGTCCAGAATATGTGCTGCTGCCAGCAGGATTTGGGCCTAGATAAAGGTGCCAGCCTGCGTCTGACGGCCCAAACCTACTTTTGTAATGCTGCGCAAGAAGAGCGGATGGTGTCGTGCAATGAGTTATGTTCTCCAAACCTCACAGCGTGAGGCCTAAGCCCACAAGGTATTCAAACTGAGCTTTGAAACCAAGCCATCTGTGATTTTTACGGTTCGACAACAACACTTACCTACAAACCCAAAGAGCAGTAACTGTGTGAGGAGTGAAACTATGAAAAGTTAGTTAAGAAACTTTTGCTCAAAACTATGCTGAAGAGCTAAATTCGTGGAATAATTGTTATCAACCTTCGACTTTTTAGACCCAAAATCTGCAATGGGACTGCTGCACAGTAGTAAGTCTGTCTCTTTCCAGCTACTGACAACATGAAATAAGGAAATAACATATTTTTTAATCACCACTCCCACTGTTGCCCTGGTACAGCAACCAAGGAGGGTGCTCTAAAGGCATTATGGTCACCAGACAGAACCACAACGGCATTATGAAATGAAAAAACTCTGAAAGGTTTCCAGATGTGTAATTTGTTGTGCCTGTGGACTGGACTAGCTGAAGTACACCAGGGAGCGACACAGCAGGGCCCAGAATAGCCTTAAGTCGGATCATTGCCAGGGTGTCTCTCTCTGCTGGAAGGATGCAGAGCTCTGAGCTGAAACTCCTGATGTCATAAAGTATATTTACCGAACATATGATTTAAAGTTGTGTGTCTAAGCTCACTTTGAATAGATCGCGGCATGGTGACATCAGATCCTATGCACTGGCAACTGATAGTTGTGGTTCTTAAAAATGCAAGTTCTTCTTCTTTATTGCAAATGTACATAATGACCTGAAAGAAGATCTTAGTCAGAAAAATAAACTGTCATCAAACTGACAAAAGTCATGACTTCATGTTCTTGTGGCCTGGATGAATAAAAGGGAGTCTTAGAAGTTAAGAACAATGGATTTCCCCTTGCTGAACACCACATGGTTACATATTTACACAAACGTGGTTACTGTAGTTTCTGAAGGATTTCAAGCAAAGTGCTCAACTGCCAGCGGAATAGTCTGGTCGAAAGAAGAGTTGCAGATGTGAATACACAGCACTTGACTTTATGAAGAATACTAGAACGCTAATGATAAAGAGTATACTCGCTTTAGTATCTATTCTGAATCAAATCAATATTATTTCATAATCTTCTTCTACAAAAAAGATGGAAATTCAGAACTCAACATCCACCAAGTCTGGATAAAAGCCCACAAAACTGCTTTCTGCAAGAAGATTCCTCTAAATTTAAAGGAATGTAAGAGAAAGTCCCAGTTTAACATGAAATATCATTTTAGGTTTTTTTTTAGTTTTAGGTTCATTGTGATAACAGCCCTTATTAGTCTGTTGCTATTCACCTGTGATGGTTCAGCTTCTCCAGTCAAAACACCTAACAGCTGCTTCTGTTACTTAAGATAATGTCGTGATTTCAGGTAAGCAGAACTAATAATCCAATCCAATCTAGCTTGTTTAAGGCAAGCAGCAGTAAACCGCGGAGTGCATGCCAGGCTTAGTCGGATCTGTGACAAACGCATGTATATATCATATATACACGCACTCCCTGTACTCCATAGGGGGCATGGAGCCCAGTCTGCCCACACAACCACATCCTGGGAGGAGCTGAAAGCTCAACAGAGAGAGCAGCACACCCTCTGGCGACTTCCAAGAAGCAAATAACCGCCTTAATCTGTTATGAAAATCTGGGATTTAGAGACTGTAAGCAAGAAAAAGACTCTCTGAAAAAGACTCCCTCACTGTTTCCATCCATCTGCTTTGGTCCAAAGTGAACAGCCATCGACATTGCTCTCTCTCTGCCTTCTCTGTATCTCCTTATTACCCCACACACACACACTCACACGCACACACACACACACACACACTCACACTCACACACACACACACACACACACTCTTTCTCTGCAACCCAGGCTTTTAGGCCAATTTTCCCGGACAGTCAGAAGTGCTTCAGTCAGACTTGAGTGGTGAGTGTGACATTGTCAGGAGGGCAGACTTAATTCATCGTTCCGCCTCCACATTTACTTTTTCGCCCGGCAACAGTAGCAGCGCTGACGTTGCGAGCGCTCAGCGTGGACCGCCACTTTCTGTTGGTTAGACTGGCGCGAGGGATAAACCATGTGTGTATGTGTATGCTAAACAGTCTGTATATGAGATCATGAGCTGTGTGTGGTTGTTCATGTGGGATGTGCAGCACACACGTGATTAAGCTTTCTCCAGTAGAGAATTTTTTTGCTCCCTTGATCGGTTTCTCAGAGGAACTGTAGTCATATAGGGTGAAATACTGTATATTCAGTAGTGAAATAATACATTTGAACTACATACTAATAAAAAACTAATTTGTTCTTGTTTTGACTTCTTTCCAATAACTGACAGTAAACCTTAAGGGACAGGATGGTGCTATTTTCAACACTCTATTCTATTCCCAGCTAGTCCGTCGTCCACTTGTTTACTGCTGCATTCTCTATTTATATTTTTATGGATGCAGTAATCTGTGTGAGGACAACATAGTTTTCTACATCTGGCTCCAGTTTCTCAACACCTACTTGTCAGGCTCTACGTTTGGCTGTTTTCTGATCAGTTCATCCTCTCATCACATGCTCACACGCATCCTCATGACTGACCAGTGAGAGGACAATATTCTTCAACTTCTTAACCAAGCGCTGTCCCAAAATATCTGTCTCAACATGCGCTTCCATGTGTGAAATGAGTGCGAGAATGCTAGTTAAATGTTTAACAACACTACGCCTCCCCAGGTTCACCACAGTCACTGGTTTTCCACAGCCCATCTCCTTCTCTGTTTCACACAAACCATGGGAGCTGGCTGTCATGGTCCTCATTCCTTGCCCACACACGCACACACAAATTAGAGAACACTTAAACTGTCACAACACAGTCATCAGTAGCTGTGAATAGTGGGGTTCCTCCCTGACCCGGCGGTCCTCAGAGGGGTTCTCATAACCAACACTGTCAAATAAATTCCCCTCATCACTATCCTTGAGGCATTATCTAATTGGTGTAAATGCCTGCTCCGCAGAGGGCTCTGACCCTGGCAGCTAACTTACAGCACCTGCCAAAGGACTTGTGAATGTACGGATTCTGATGAGCTGGGAATTGCGGTTCTCAGGGGTAAGACAGGAAACACACAGACCAATAACTTTTGTTATTAGCTGATGTTTTTTTTAACAGTTTTTTTTTTGTTTGTTTTTTTGTTTTTTGTTTTTGTTTTTTTTGTTTTGTTTTGTTTTGTTTTTTTTAATCGGTCAAGTGAGAAGATTTAGAGAGTAAATATGGACTGGGGAAGACTGGATTAAAATAGATGCTAACCTAAAAACAACTTGAAAAAACTGTATGAAGAGGCATTTGTGTAGTTTGTCTAAGCTCTGAGGCATGTGGGAGTTTAACAACAAATCTTTTAGTATGAAAGGACGTCCTCCAGTCAGGGTGGGTGAACTGATAAAAAGGTGGCGTATCTAATGCTGACCTGATCTCACTGCTGCTTTTGCTGCTGGCCTTGACTTAGAAACAAGGAGAGATAGTGCTGACCTTAGCGGTTCCCTGTCTGGGAGTGAGTGTGTATGTGTGTGCATGTTGAGTATATGTATGTTGTGTGTGTGTGTGTGTGTGTGTGTGTGTGTGTGTGTGTGTGTGTGTGTGTGTGTGTGTGTGTGTGTGTGTGTGTGTGTGTGTGTGTGTGGGGGGGGGGAGTTAGTTGAATTCCTCTGCTTCCACATGCAGGCAGAGGGACAGAGAGCACCTGGATCCAAGGAGGAAAAGAGTCTACAGCACACAACACACACACATATATATATATATACACACACACACACACACACACACACACACACACACACACACACACACACACACACACACACACACACACACACACACACACACACACACACACACACAGAACATTCTCTCCTCACGTCCCAGTTTCACTGTTACCTTTTTGTGAAATTAAATCTGCCCCTTGGACACCTAGGATAAAATGGCATACATGATCAAACACAAAATGGACTTAGGCTTTTCCTAAAAGTCCCACTTGATTCCTGCTAAATTAGTTCTTTCTGCACACTTGGCCACTGTTATTTTGCCGCCTTCTCGTGCAAACAGTAGCCATCTGTCTCTGTCTGCAGGGCTGGAGGCAGTCGGAGGAACGCAGCACATGTTCCCACTGTTGTTTCTCTTTCTTGGGCTGATCCTGCCTGAATCAACCTGATCTGAGTGACGTGTGAATGAAGCTCCCATAAGGACGACAGCTGTCTGTCTAGTGGCCAGCACTCGCAGCAGCTGTCCAAGTTAGTGTGCCAGGTTGGACACACAAACAGGGACCTCTTTAGACTTGCCAATTAATTATACAGCAATGCATAAGTAAGGTTGGTAAAAGAAGGACACTAGCATATTAGTAACACTGACACTTAATTTGGTGCACTGCTAGTTTTCTTGAAATGATCAAGACTAATGATTATGATTCATAATTGTTTTTTCAATACCTCAACACTCTTAATTACACTTTCAATAAAGTTCAAAAAGCAAAAACAGATGTTTTGTTGATTCAAGATGGTGCCTAAGATAAACGTACTGATCTTGACATTTTATAATGCTGTTTTGTGATTCTTTCAGTATTTATTCATTCATAGTCAAACTTTCTATAATTTTTTTTTACACTGCAGTGGTGGCTCAGGATCTTTAAAATGGCCAGCCAAACTGTAGATAGACAGAAAACCTGTAATCTGGCCAGAACAAGAATACTTACAAATAAAATCACAGAGCACATTTCCATGGATCATTTTATAAATATCCAAATATGACACAGTGGATATGATCTATAATTGAGTCAGAACCAGACTATTACCCCCAGTCTCAGATTTATAATACAACACTATAAATAAAACACTGGTAGTTACTCAAAAGCTATTGATAAAATCCTCATAAGACTGCTAAAGTGGGAGCACAGACTTACTGTTCTGGCAGTGGACTCCTTCAAAGCCCGGCTGGCACTTGCAGACGTACTCGCTGAAGACGTCACCTCGGCGGGAGTGGCCTGTCACCTCGCAGATGGCATCATTCTTGCATGGATTGGGGTTGCAGGGCCCTTTTGGAGAAGAAGAAAGACAAACAAGAGGAAGGAGGCGAGAGCCAAGTTAAACAGAGGTTGAGCAGTAGTGTGTATTTAAACCTCTAATAAATATTTATTTTTCAGGAATTGGATCAGTGTGAAGGACAGAGTTGATCCACTTACATTTTAGAAAACACAATTCATCTTTTGGATCCACATTGGTTTAAGTTTTACTAACCTGCTTTCACTTAAAATTACTGAATATTAAGCTTTAGATCTCCAACAAGCGACTAATTTTTTTAAACCAGATCATACTAAGCACCAGTAAGGGATTAACTGGTCTATACTGTTACTGTCGAATCAGCAAATTGGAAAAAAAAGAGCTCTGATCTGAGACTCAGGGGCATGGGCTTACCAGTCTCAGTCTCATTGCACGTTTCTCCAGAGAAGCCATCAGGGCAGATACAGATGAACGGAGCTCCTGCTCCAGTCACACAGGTTCCACCGTTACTGCACACATTCACCTCACAGTAATCACCTGCAGATAAACATGGGAACGACAGGTTGAGTACTACAGTAAAGAGAAATACTGTAAAAGTAAAATTGGTTGTGAATCCAACTGTGGTTTGTACTCTTTATTTCACATCCATAAATGCCTGAGAGGGCAGCGTTTCCTGTCAACAGTTATCTGACATTTCCAAGCCCATATTTCAGGACAGGAAGAGGACGATCAGATACTGCAGCAGTTGTGGTTGTGCAGTTGGGTCATAGTGGCCTAGTAGCTTTTTAGCATTAAAACCAGCTATATGAAAGTTTTCAATAAAAAAGTGTGAAACATGTTTAGACAGAATATCAGCTAAGATCATGTTTGCCTTCATTGTTAAATCTGTCATTCCATTGCCTTGTTGTGCAGCTGAATAAAGAGTCAACACCCTGCTGCAGGTTGGATGTGATGGTCTGAACAGCTGAGTAAGCCATCACTACATTGTAAACACAACACAAACACCGGATGCTTCCACCAGCTTCACTGCTGCCCGGCCTGAACCTGACAATCTGGCAGCTCTCTGGGCACGAGGGAAATCACGTCAGTTACCACTGGGCGTAGAAAAAAAGGAAACGAAAGGCATGTAGTGGTTTTCAAAAGCAGAGACTGAATGAGCTATGATTTACTGTGAAAGAGCTTTATTCCAAAAGATCTCTAACAAAATAATAAATATCACAAATTGAAACTGTGAAGTATGAAAATTTCAAGTAGGTACCATAGATGCTAATGAAATAGCAAAACTAAAGGCTCTATAAATGATTTTAACAATAAACCACATATAATTACAGTTTTCTGCACATGGATTCATAGCACTACGGAAATGAACTTTTAAATTATACCCTTATATACTCATTATGTCACTTAAAATATGGAGGAAGTAAATAATTGGGAGCCTTTTAACACCCGAGAGGATAGGGATGGCATTTCCAAGTTAACACTTATCATTTGGATAATTGTTGAGGAAATTGAGGTTGAACCCCAAGTGTGAAACTGGTGGTTTAAGAGCTACACTGTCTGCCATACAGGCTGAAAACAAGCTCTGACCCCATTTTTTCGCTGTTTCAGTGGGGTAACTCTTCCCACCTCAAACAAAGCAGACCCGTGGGAGCAGATAAATACTTTTTTTAGACTTCTACAGGAAAGAAACGTACTGTTTTAGTCCTGCTGATGGTGTAATTCTCAGAGACCACAAGGCCACGGCTGGAAATGGCATTTCAGACTTCTAACTTCCTGTGCATTGCTGTGTCCTCTCCATCTTTCTATCTATATATCACAAACACACACACACACATCTTCCCTTGTTCTTTGAAGGATTAGAGCACTCGAGCACTTGAGTAGTTTATTCAGTGTGCACTCTAGCTGTCAGTGGAGCACTGTGGAAAAACTAACTGGTCTAATGATCATGAAGGATAAAAAACAAACAAAGAATTATATTATAAATTAATATATTACAGTTTGTGGATTGCAGTTCTATTTTTAACCACTAATGGACAAAATCTGGACCCCATTAATTATCCATTAGCAACAGAGGAGCTGTTGGGTAATTTGCGTCACCACTGAGGGAAGAGGGAGAAAGGGAAAGAAAGAGATCCACTTTGCCAACATCCTGTTTGTCTGTTTATCCACTGAACTGCACTTCCCATGGATGTCCAGTGTTATCAGTGCAGTATCCAGTGTGACGACCCTCAAGTTCACATCTCATGGGACTGTCAGGCACCAGGCTTGGCTGGCACCGCCAACACATTCCTATCCAAAAGTTGCTGCCTGTTTATCTTTAGGGCAGGAACACAACCTCCGTTCCTTCACTGGCAGACAGCTCCCTTCAGGAAACCGAAATAACAACGCTGAACAAATGACCTTCTGAGAAATTAGTAAATTTAATATTTCACTGGAACAATCTGACTGATGAATTCACAATGTTTAAGATAGAAATAAAGAGAGGAAATGGAGAGACACTCCACTTAATTTAACTGTCTCTGTTAATGTCACTTGTGGTCTGCCCTGACTGAAGTGTAATTTACTTGAGGCACTGCCTGGGTTTACTGAGGAAATGAAATTAGTGATGTATTAGTCAAGGTGGCCAGCAAAGAGACAGTGGTCCAACCACCAGAGCCTCCTTGAAAATCCCCAAAGTGATGACACTGTCTGTGAAACCACATCAGTATAGAAATTACATGGTAATGAAGAAAACAGTGCTTATATTTTCCCCTGATTCACACCCATCCAATATCTAAAATACGATGAGATTGGAGCAGGTTTTGCATTGCACAAGAGTCATGAGACACATTAAAAATAAAAACTGACTTTTAATTCAACCAATTAACCAGTTAAAGAAAATATGCAGCAATGCATTACATGATTTCTTCCCCACATTAAATGTAAACTGTGCCGCTGTTTCAGAGGAAACCAGAGACTTGTTCTTCTCCATTATCTACATGGACAGCTGTTACTGATAAGAGTAAGTTTATATATCAAGGTAAACTTGTGGTTGTAGTTTCAGTTTAGTTTACTGAGAAATCCATGACGAAAAACTGGCTTTGATTTCACCACTTCTAACTGACTCACCACAGTTTAAAGGGTCTGTTCACTCATATTTCAAAACAAAATAAAACAAGACATATTTCCTGACAAACCTCTAGTGGCATCTAACCTAGAGAGTTTTGGTTTTATGTGTTTATGTTATGAGATGTCTCTGACATTTTTGCCTACATGTCAATACAGTGCTGGGGAATGACATTTCCTTTGTGGAATTACATTTTCAAAATTCAACAGTGACATTTCTTTCCAGAATTATCATCGCTGGTACACAGCTTTTACTGAAGTGACTGACAAGAAAACTGTTGACAGACACAGAAATGTTGCTGTTTTCAATTCCCACTTTTACGTGCTATAAGCACCACAAACAAAACCCCATTCATCCCCACTGTGTTTCGGAGGCAACAGAAATCTCAGGGATGTATATCTAATAACCTGGGCAACAACAAGTATCTGCATTGCTAGGAACTGTAGATGCAGGTGAGAAATGCTTTTTGGGTAAACCAACTCTTTAAGCTGCTGCAGCTGCCTGTGTGAGGAAAATTCCCAAAACTGATCGGTTATCCAGAAACGCATCAAGTATGGGTGTAACACTTAAACTGCCCTCTGTATAAACTCTGTTCATGCTGCATGTGCCTGAAAAAGGCTGTTGCTGAGGTAGTGATTCCTAAACCCCCTTTTTAGAAACACAGTGAAAACAAGCCTTGGCAAGTTGTCCTGATATTCTATTAAATGTGGGCATGAGCCTGTGAACATAGGCTTAATTACAATTTATCTGTTGTTTTCATTATATAAAATGTGCTGATTTCCTCTCTCTTAAATCACAATAACTAATAAATCTTCTAAAAAAAAAAAAAAAAAAAAGCATTAAATATACAATTGCCCAAATTACAAGTACCCAACAAAGTGCCCAACTTTAACTTAACCGCAGTGACAGATTAGGAAGGTATGTGGAGTTATGTTTGGCAGAACAAGCCATTTCCACAGGGCATTGTGCTTTTCTCACTCCTTATGAGTCATGGTCTGTACCTCTCCCATGATGCCTCAGCCCAAGAATGAGGTTCAAATACCAGACCAAAAACACAGGGCAGTTAAAGCCAACAACACATAATGATTCAGTACCCAGTGAGACCCACCAACAAGAGGGTGTATGTGATTCTGACAAAGCTTGAGTCTCAGATATGAGGACACAGCTGGGGCTGGCTATTATATCAAATCATGTAGCAATATCTTTAATGCAAACATATCAAAAGATATCAAATATTCTATAACAACAAATTTAGGTATTTTGGCACCTCAGCATCTCGTAATTTGATCTGATGGCAGCAGCTACTTGTACTTGTGCATACTTCCCAACCAGTAAAGCAAGCCTGTACCGACAAGTGTCAGTACAGTCAACTGTCAACTATTTTCCCCTCTGTACATTAGGTTTAACCAGTTGGCTAAGTGAGCTTTCAGAAAACCAGACTCATATCTTATGTGAGTGCAGTGACTGTTGTTTTGCTGCAGGGGGTTTGGTTTGGCATTAGTGACCATGACAAGTCTTGTGTTTACTTCTTGGAAAGAAATGAGCAGCAGCACCACACAAGGCTCTCACGTTCCCTGTAGAAGCTTCACAGGAGAACTACAAGTTAACCTGCTGGTGCTGGAAGGATCTGAGTGACACTCTTGCCCTCTGACCATATTAGATCCTAGGTGAATGGATAAGAAGGAAACAAACCCTTTCACAGAACCTGCTCTATTAAGTCATTTAAGGGCTCTGCGTCATTGTTATGAAGATTGGGGGAGCCATTTCAGGACACAAGCGAACTCTCTGAGGACACTTACTGCGGCTCATATTAGAGAAACAATTACTGGTCACGGAGATAAAACAGCACTTCAGAGAAAAATTGCCTTAAGTGAGCAAGTGAATCTTAATCAGCTTGATGCAAAACAAAATTGTTTCTAGGGGCTGGTGTGTTTTAGAGAGGGTTCACTGACAAAGCCTGTTATTTGCTGCATTAGGAAAATACACACAGTGCACGGCCATGGGCAAAAAGCTCTTTCATCTGAATTACTCTTATCAAAGATGACATGGAGATCAGCAGCGCAAAAAAAAAGAACTATGAAAAGAGGCGGGTTTGTTTAAATTGAGCTAACAAAGTCAAAGCTGTAATGACTCCATATGTCCACTCCATACCTGCTGATTGTGTATGGGCTGAAGAAATGCACAGGAAAGGATACATATGAATGAATGAATACGAATATACTGTATGTCTATGTGTGTGTGTGGTTACGTCAGAGCTCTGTGTCCCGAGGTCTGAAAACAGTCAGCGCTCTGCCCTCTGCTCTGTCACGCACACACTGCCATGCTGGAGCATATAGGCTGGCAGGCAAGTGTGGGAAT
This sequence comes from Toxotes jaculatrix, assembly GCF_017976425.1. NCBI lineage: Eukaryota > Metazoa > Chordata > Actinopteri > Toxotidae > Toxotes > Toxotes jaculatrix. Next base: position 23,536,491 of record NC_054398.1, read on the forward strand.
TCAGTGTTCCAGAAAGCAAAGAAGAGACCCCTATGTGAGGCGCACACACACACACACACACACACCACACACGTCCAGTCCTTGTTAAAACCGTTAAGGATGTACTGGAGCATAATAAGAAGGCTTGAGACCTGTGGAGTGCTAATCAAATCTGATGACCTGCCACTGCCAAACTGCACTACTGAGTGCTGGAGCAGTGAGGAGAAGGGAACCTGGACATGTGTAACAGGAAGTGGATTTATCAAGGTCGGGTCTACTTGAGTCCTTAAATAACCCAAACCTTTTCAGAATGAAGATCAGCAGGGCTCCAGCTGCAGGTGAGCTTCCTGTAATCTGCAAGTGCTACTCCAGAGCAGCACAACCATCTGCTGCTGCTCCAAAAAAATAAAAAACAACGATAGCCAGCTGCTAAAAATACATTTGAACGTCACGCACACTCAAAAGATTAGAAAACAAAACAAAAAAACACACACACAACAACTGAAATAGAGCCTGAAGTAACGTTACAACAACAGTCTAAGCTGAATGGAGTTGTGTCTGTATATCAACATGGTTACCCCAGTCAGATGAACACAAAGATCTTGAGTAAACACGTCTTGTTCTTGGACTCAAGTAGGGAGGATTTTGTCCTTGGCTCAGTGTTTAAACTCACATGACACCGTGTAAAATATTCAACATGGCAGATTGGAAAGTGGGGCGAGAGACACTAATAAAGTGGCCCAAATTAGAAGATACTCCATATTGCAATGAAACATTGATTAAGGAAGCTATTCAAAATTCAGTTGGAAGAAAAAGAGCCCATCCTGTCCTGTCCTGAGGGATTTGATGGGAGAAGTAATAATAAAGTCATCAGTGCTGAAGAAGACAGACGCCTGAAGGGAAGACCAAACACAGGCAGATGGTACGAGCTCAATTTGACAATGAGACACACGCAACTTTTTCCTCACATGCATTCATAAACTTTCTGACACAAGAACTCAGGGTCTACATACTCAAGCCAAAAAAAAAAAAACATTCAAGGCTACAACAGTCATTTCATTATCCATTTTCATTTCATTATTGATTAGTGATTAGAGTTTTTGCTTGAAAAATTGCAGAAAAAATTAACTGATTATCAACAAAGATTTGAAGATGAATAATTACTTAATGATTAACTGACTGACTGTTTCAGCTTTTCTAATCCACTTTTTGGTTTTGTTGTCATGAGGTTTTGAAGTTTGATATTGATTCTGGTATTTTTAAAGTATCTGATACCGGATTATATTGTACCAATATCTAATATCTAATTTCATCTCTAGCATTCTCAGTCCAAAAGGAGTATCTATTGTTTTCCAGAACCTTGCTCCTTTCGAGGCAGAAAGTCCTATAAAACTCTGACTGAGCCACAGAACCTGTTCAGTAATAAGGCGGCAAAAAAAACATGCAACAAAAATTACCAAGTGTGTAATTCATCAATTTGTCCATCATATGACCCTAATTAAAACACACAAAACAGTCATTGCATGATATGACGTTGGAGTCACATCCATCACATTAGCAGGAAATTAAATTCCTGCTTAAGTGAGTCCAATAACTGCCTGATATATTGGCCATTAAACCCTATCTTACTCCCACAAGCAAATTTGCTCTAATTCTAACTGCAAAGTGTTTCTGTGCACCTGCCTACATCCACAAATTATACACACATACACACACACACAGAGTCACTCCTGCCACGCCATTGGCCGAGCATCTGGCTATATTTAGCCCTGGTTCACTCAGCTGCCCTAAGTGGTCTTGTGAGTACAGACTGCCTCAGCCCTGACACAGAACACCGCTTTCCACTTCTCTACCCTCAGCAGCTAACGGACAGCACAAGTGAGCTACAACCTGCTGAATAGGGTCTAATCAGGTAAAACACAGGAAAAAAAGCTCCTCCCCTCAGCTTTTATTCTGCCCTGTAAACATTCGGCATGACACAGCAGCAACAAGTCCCGCTCCAACCCCCCACCCCACACCACCCCCCAAGCTCCCTAGTAGTGTGGAAAGGTCTCAGAGAATGCTGTTGTGGGTGGAAGTTCACTGGCATGTCTGTGTTGGCGGCTGCATCCGGAAAAGTGACTCAACGTTGTGGTCAGGGCAACCACACCTATTCTCCACGGCTGTCCCGTCCCTAAGCCTCAAGGAACAAACATGCTGGGATGTATGCCTCTGTTAAGGCTGCAAATCATTTCAGTTTCAATTAAAACATAAAGATATTAAAAGGACGTTTACTTAAGTGATGCACCAGGGAAAATGTAGCAGCCTGTCTCTCATGCAGGTCTGCATGAGCATGTTACAGGACATGGAATGAAAATACAGACCAAATCAAATCAGTTATCAATTTTGGCTGCCCAAAAATTAAATTAACATCTCCAAATTTACAAAAAAATAATTCACATATAGAGCTGAAACAATTATTATTAATCAAGTATTTGATCGGCAGAAAAATTATTCGTCAACTATTTTGATCAGACACTAGTTTGAGCTAATTACTGAACTCAAAATAACAAAAATGTTTGTTCTTTAAATTTTGCACCTTATTCTTTATTTGATTATTTGACTATTTTTATACTTTTGTTTTCCCAAGTGCACCATGGGGAACGCTCCACCAATTTCGATGTGCAGTCCACATGTACAATGACAATAAAGACTATTGTATTGTATTCTAATCAACAGTCAAAATAATCCTTAGTTGCAGTCCTCGTCACATGCTTCTGCAGTATTGTGTGCTGTCTAGTCTAATGTTTTTGTCAACACAGTGGATCGATACATGCATTGAGAAGCATGTCCACACAGCTCAGTAAGGATGCAGTGAAATATAGTGTTTGTGGTCTTAACAACTACAGGAGGTTAACAAGGATTTCATAAGAAGGCATAATGCTGCATTCAGAATCAACAAAATGATTCACAAGCAAAGGGGATTACTTTTATCACATGTCTAATGTAATACAACTTACCGTGTGTTTTAGTTTTGACTATTTTATACAACACTTTCCTCTACATTTTTCTAATGAATCTTTGAAAGGCTGAAAAACGCCTGACCTCGTGTAACGGAGCACTGATCCCTAAGGCTGAGAGGATAAGTCAAAGGTTGACTGTTTGTCAACTCTAAAGAGTCAAAAGTGCAAATGTTTCTCTTGACAGGAAAAACACAATCTGTCTTTCACATTTCACCAACCCAAGTTATGAATTCTCCTCTTTGTCAACGTGCAAGGAGTGGAACAGGGACATTTTCACATTTGGAAAATACATCATCATACCAAGGAAAACATTTGTGTGACATGTGATGCCTTCCGCTAGGCCTGTGAGCACAAATGAAGGCTGCAAAATCAGGCCATTTTACCCTTTGTCCATCGGCCTAAATGTGTTTGATGCATAGAAATGCAAACAAAGCCAAGCGCCAGTGGCATGAGCTTAACACTGGAGAAGTATAATAACCAGCCTGCATGTGTCGTGCTTCTTAAAAGGGTCACTGTGTACAAAATTGCCCTTAGGTAACCATACATTCTGACTTAACAACCGGCCAACAAAACTTGAAAAACATGCACAAACCTCGACTAAAAAAGAATTTCTTTTCTAATATCTTATATTATACGATGGACCATGACATCCAAAAGTATAAGCTTGCCGTTTCAGAGCAAAGCAACGACTCAGTCCCCACATTCCCACACGTCCTGTCCATTTATTCAAGGATCGCTTGAACTTGTGCACCTACAAATGCCCACCGCTCTGTTACTCCGGTGATGAACTGACGGTGCCACTACTATGCCAGGCTGAGATTAAATCATCACATACCAAACACACAAAAAAACATTTCAAGTGAGTAAAACTAAAAAAAGAGAGAGAAAGAGCGCCAGAGAAAAAGACACGGAGAGAGAGAGAGAGAGAGACACACACACACACACACACACACACACACACACACACACACACACACACACACACACTTTACAGCTAAACCACCAACTCAACTCAAACAGCAGCGGTCCGGGGACGTTAACGGCGGCGGTTTGAACTGTAAACAAACACAAAGAGGCAACTTACCGTTCACCCCCAACACCAGGCAAGCTGCGAAAAGTTGCAGCCCGAGGAGAAGACGCATGTGCTCCTTCATGCCTGCTGTTTTTGTCGGAGGTTGAGTGGCTGTAGTTGGCTGAGTTTAAGAGGACACCCGGTCGGTTCGAGGACAGCGGCGCTCTGGACGCTGTTGCTATCGAGGCTCGAGCTCGTTGTTGCGGCTCTAAAACTCCCAGGCAGCAGGCGTAGAACAGGAGCACGTGCACCCCCGCTCTCAGCCAATCGCGGCCTGGCTTTTAATTGTAGCCCCGCCCTCTCCTTCCTGCTGTTTACGAAGGGGGGGGGGGGGATCCACACCAAGGGACCAATAAATTACCATGGAAACAAAAGGAGCTTTTACAGCTAATGTGCTGCATTAAATCGAATGTTTTCATTAAGACATAATGTAAAACTCCTGAGACGTAAATAACTGCTCCTCAATTTTCGTAATTGCAGTCACATTTAACTATGACCTAATTTAGTGTTTCCATGGATTGATTGAGAAACAGTGGGCCCCTGACATGTAAAAGGGACCCCAGCCCTCCTGCATGGGAGCAAGACCCCAAGACTGGCACAGACTCTAATCACATGTCTTTGTGGTTGTTTTGTGTCTTTTATAATTATTTGAAGTGTCTTTGTGGTTGTTTTGCGCCTCTTTGCCGACATCTTGCATTTCTTTGTGGTCATTTTGTATCTCTTTTTGGTCATTTTATGTCTCTTATGGTTATTTTGCTCATCTTGGACTCATTTTGTCGCTCTATGGTCCCTTTCTGTCTCTTTATAATTGTTTTGTGTCTCATTCGGGTTGTTTTTTGTTTTTGTTTTTGTTTTTTCAGGGGAGCCCTGGCCCCAGCAAAAACAAAGTCTGGCCATGATGATAAACGTGATGAGAGTAAAAGAAAAAAATACAGTCTGTGCATGTGACACAAATCACTTTTTTTATATTCATAATAGTCCACACACCCCAGACTTTTTGAAAAATATTCCCAAGGTGTGTGAATTTATGAACACCAAATAAAACTTTATTTTTTTTTCTGTAAAGCAGCAGATTAAATTTGCATGTGTTTATTTTATTTAATCAAACAAGCTGGTTACATCAATGCACCTTCAACCCGTCATGTGGTTTCTTGATCAAGCCTGTGTGGTCAATGTTGTCAGCCTAGACTTTAATAGTTCTGGGAAAATTCCCATGGTAGCGCCATGCATGAAATCTTCCTCTGAAATGCAGATTAAGGCCAGTGTTTTATTGAGGAAAGCTGAAAGGTTCGTCTGTGGGCGTTTCTTGAGCCGAGATCCAGCAGTGGGTCAGAGTTGACTTTTGTGCTGTCAGAGGGAGTGGGTGTCAAGTGGAGAAGTGTTTTTAATGGGTGTGACTCTGAGCAGTGTCCAAGAGTGTCAGACTCTTTAACTACTTGCATCTTTCCCCTCATTCCTCTTGCATGGATGGATATGATTTTGCTGTAATTTTTTCAATCCTGTTCCAAATTTAGGAAACAAGCGCAGGCTAAAAATAATGACAGTCACATGATTGTCAACTTTAGAGGATGATACCTGCATTATGGGCTGAGAAGTATGTATTTGGCTTTCATCTTTACATTTTTTTTCCTCATGGTTTGAAATGTGACACATTCTACAACAGCAGCAACAAGACTCAGATGAAGTATACCCACTTTGATTGGCAGGGTAAAATTTACCCTTCTGTAGCCTAGTAACAAGCCAAAGTGATTTAAATGCAGCTCAAAATGATCTCACGCTTGGCCATTAGCAAAAATACAGAGGAGAAAGGCTGCTGCACTTTGATTGTCTGTTCTCATCACATTTCCATGCTTGGTTTATCGCTCTCTTTTAGATCAAATACAGTTGCAAATGTAGACATTGCTCAGTCTTGAAAGTGTTCTGTGTGAAACCTATAGGCCTTCTTCTCACATGCAGGACCAAAGAAAAAAAAATCCAACCCCCAGATGAACCTTTAACATCAAAGCTAAATCTCTGGCTACATGGAGTGATAAGTTCCTCTTAAATGCCCACTCATTAGTTTGATGAGCAGTATAGGTCAAAGAGGGGGTGAATATACTGTACTGTGAGAACTGAAGGACTCCCTGACTTCAACTCCTACTCCATAATATAAGGAAGATACAGATGAATAAGAAATGAAAGTGCTTCTTTCTCTTTAGGGAGTAAAATGTACCTGGGAAAAGTCTTTTATCCTTTAAAGGTTAGTTGAGGTATTTTCTATCAAGGCAAACCAATGATATGCTGGGAACCTTAAAGTGGTAGTATCATAACACACTTCTTCTGTTCATTAACATATGTGATGAAAATTTAGTAATTAAGAGGTGATTAAAATTAGACTTTTGAATGGATCACCAACAAAGTAAAGCAGATAACTAACCTAGGCCTTCAACGGGCATGAGGACCCCAGGTTCACTGTGGCATACATTGGGGTAAATTCTTATAAAAGGTAACAATATTACCTAAAATGCTCCCATGATATTGAAGTATGCTTCAGAAAAGATATTTAATGCTCTCTTGGTTTCTTTTTTTTTTCACCTCAGAAAGAATGTCATCAAAATCACCAAACTGTGAAATTCAACGGGGAGAAAGAAAAAAAAAACTGCTTTATACAGTAATGAAACCATAAGAACAGATCAGACAGTCATGTGCACTGTGGGCCGGTTGACGTGAAATGTGGTGAGACTTCACTATGGCAGCGTCCTCTGATGTTCCTCTTCTATCAAACAAAGCTTCTTCTCATGACTGACATTCACTGAGTCTGAGCCGGAAGAGGAGGCTAATCATCACAAAATGATGGTTAGATGGAACTTCAACGAGACAGAAGCCTGTTTGATCCTAATCCTCAGTACAGAGTGCAGCATAATCCTGTAAACTCAAGCCTCGTGAAACATGTGGCTTAAAGGTGAATGGCAGTCATGAAATTTGTCGTACAATTCATAAAGTGCTGCTGCGTGTGAATTCTCACTTCTGTCTCCAACACAAAAACAAGATGAACCGACCAAACCCTCTTTCACTTCTGCATCACATCTGGAAACAAGAGTGAGGAGTTACACTAACAAACAACATCACTGATATAGAAGTGAAAATGATTGAGGATGGGGTTGGTTGCTGCGGTTTTATTTCTTCGGAGGGAAAACAGCCCCAGTTCAGCTGAAACCCTCTTTTGACATAGTCATAGTTCATACAGCTGTTTTTGCTCACAGTTCAGTTGGATTGTGCCAAGTGTAGTGTGCTTGAGACTGAGAAAGATATACAGTGTATGATCTCATATAATTGCTGGATTGATCAGATACCAAAAAATCTACTAAAATAAAAATAATGAATTAACTGTTCTTTGGCAGTTTTGGCATTTATGCACCCTTTTCTTCGACCTTATTGTGTTTTTAAATGAGTAGGCCTAAGCATTATCATCACTTTAAAATGAGTGTTGAGTTCCTATGGCTTTATCTTCTTTAAAGACATGTGGCTTTATTTGTAAAATAAAATAAAATAAAAAGTATTAAAAGCATTAAAACGTCAGCTGCCACTGCAAGTAAAACTATTCACTCACCTGCCTCCATCATATGTTCCTGGTCTGTAAAAATATTGACATATAATGTCATATTTTCTCATAAATAACTACTGTAACTGTAACTACTGTATGTAATGAACAAATTACGATGAACTTACAATTACTTTTAAATAACACACAAAAATCTGTATAAAACACATTAAAAGTATGATTGGGTGAACGAATATTTAGCCCCACTCATATGTCCCATTGGTGGATGGCGCCCTCCAGTGGTAAAAATACTCAATGAAAGAGGGATTTACTGACTGAACACAGTGGAGACATAAATTAATGCTCTAATGTCTGTTTATAAGAGTGAAACCTGCTTTAAATACACAATTATCAATCAGGAATCCATCCTATCTGTATTTTAATGGAATCACTTTGAAAACATATTAGCATGCACTTTTAAACATGTCATGGTTATATTCACTGAAAATACCTGCTGGATATCCCAGTCTGTTTGATATGACAGATGAAGGCAGATTAAAGTAAATATTTCCATACAAAACATTTGTCAGAGTTTAGTCTTTGTTAAACGCCATCAGCGTATGAGAGCACTGTATGTTTAATTTGTTAAGTTTATATCTGGTTAGAGGAAGGAAGAATAGGGAAAAAAATGTGATTAACAAAATTACAGAGAGTATAGAAGTAAAAGTAGTCATGAAAATAATTACTTGAGGAAGAGCACTAATGCATCTAAGTTAACTAATGTTAATCAGATATGAAGTTTAGGGACTGGTTTGTAGTGTGGGAGATTTTTGTTAATATTCTCTGTCTTCAAATCTAAATCTAAATAGCATAGCATAATAATAGCTATTCGGGATGTGTTCAGTGAAGCGGAACATTAGGCCTCTGTTATTACTAATGTTACTGACGTTATGCTGTAAAGTTTCTCAGAAGTAGGAAGTACGCTACGCCGCTGTTTGTTCTGCTGCCTTCCCGTGCAGACGGATATTACGCTTCTCCGAGCAAAGTTACGGTCCAAAGACGCGGAAGTGTGAAAAAGTGTGAATTTAATTCATGCAAAAAAATAATAATTTAAACATAATTTAAAGCATTTAATATATATGTGAAAATTAAAGCGCTAAAGTTGCGTAACAAACAGGCTAAGATATGTTATTTTTATAGTTGACTGTATTTTCGACTTTTATTTCCAGAAGTCGGAGCTTTGTGAAAGCACCTGAACGTACCCTGAGTTCCGTGCGGGTCAGTCAGCGCCTCTGTTGTGTGCGGACGGTGGCCAGAGACGGAGCTCAACTCTAGGTGGATCCGACTGACATAAAAAACATGATGGTAGGACCGAAAACCTTTTTCTTATACTTAAAAAATGTTCAGTACTATTTGTAAAGTCCGTGTTGTGTTTATGGGTTTAAAGTCTTAAGAGTCCCTCCGCCCTCACACAGGAACAGTTTTACCTGAGTGACAAAACAAAACAGAGCAAGAAACTAAGACCAGGAGACAGATGCTGTGGCTCTTATTTTAGCTAAAGAAACACAACGGGCTCTTTGCTCTGTTCTGTTATGTCATATTCTAGTTGTTGTCGTTCTGGTTTTGTCTTTCATACATTATAAATGCATGTCAATATGCTGTAACAGCCAAAGGCATCATGTTTTTTGATGTTTTTTGTTTGTTTGTTTGTTTGTTTGTTTACTTTTTGTTATCTCTGAATTCAGTGGGTGTTGCTTTTCTGTGTGTTTTCCAGCACTGAGTGAGCATCATTAGACTCTGGGTTAAACAAGGAGGAACTGAAACCACGTCTCTTTCTTCAAAATCAGAAAGACAGGAAGGTGGGTAAAACAGTTCATGTCAACCGGAGGTGTCTCTGCTGGTTAATACCAACATGCAAAGTCTGCGGAGGAAATTGCTCAACACGAGTTTCTGATGGTCATAATTAGTATCAGTGCTTTTGGACTAAAACATCCAATACCTGATATTTTGTACCAAGAGCCATTATTTCTAAATTTTGCGCCAGAAATTGCAAGTGTGCTTCAGAGGATCTGTTTGCAAGACGACAGATTCTGACACAGTCTTTTGATCATTAGGAGAAACCAAAACTTCCCACTGACAGCAGACTACAGACATTATTTTTAGGGCTAGCAGCTCTCAAAAGTGAGCGTGCATTTGCTGAGAAGAGTCAGAGTCAGAAATGTCCATGAGTTTAACAGTTTTATACTCATTTAATATAAAAGAGAATTTCTAGTGCTCAGCTCACTTCTTTGTGACTCAGTGGCTCCAAAGACTTCAAGAGATTTAATGTAAAGGCGTTCCTTTATTTGCCCATGTTATCACTGGGAACAAGTTTACTCTGAGATAGATTAACACAGAGAAATTTAAAAAAAAATTGAAGGCATTAGAGGTTTACATGTTTTTTTTGTTTGTTTTTTGTCAGGAGCTGTTGTCAGGTAGAAACCTCCAAAAACAGTAGTAGATGGTCTTCTCCCATATCTACAATGGCGACGCTCAGTGATGATGACGTGCACACGTTTGGCTCGGAGCTGCCTGCCATGTTTGATGGCATGAAACTGGCAGCAGTGGCAACGGTCCTGTACGTCATTGTCCGCTGTCTGAACCTGAAGAGTCCTACAGCTCCTCCTGAGGTCACCTACCAGGACACACCGCTCAGCCGCTACCTGCTCAAATCCTGCCCGATGCTGACCAAAGAGTGAGTGTTTCTCTTTGTCTGGTTTAAAGTTTTGGAACACTGATGACTTGATTTGGGAGTTGAGTCTTGATCACCTGAGATATGAGAGTCACATGTTTTTGGCATTATCTTAATTTCTACCTGATTAGCTGGTTAGTTAACAGTATAAGCCTACAAGCAGACACGTATCTTATAACCACTAACAGTGAACTCATAGTGCCTTGACTTAGAGATACTGTGAGGTTGACTTGACTTGGTTGGATTTTTTCATTGGCTGTTATGAAAAGAAGTGATAACATATCTGCACTGTTAGTCAATTTAGACTAGCATTTTGGATTATATCACCTCTTTTTTGGAAGTTATAATGGACACTTTGCACTATTTTATGACATTTTATAGACAAAAGGATTAATCAGTTGATAATAAAGGTCAATAAAATACCAAGACAAACCCTGCAAGCAACACATCTGGCAAAACTATTCCTCCAATAAAAGAGCTGATTATCAAACCAATTTTTAAAAGCAAATTCACAGTATCAATTAAAAAACGTAAGCAGCAGTTATTAGTATAGAACAGAGTTTGGTAACTCACCTGTTGGTAGTGATCGTACGAGCTGCCTTCTGCCTGAAAAATTGACACAGCAGAACCAGAGGTATCGTCTTTTGCATTCCACACATGCCTTGTCCTAACCAGGCTCCTACATTACCCACAATGCAACTTGAACACTGACAGTTCCCTCTGGAGCCAGACTTTGACGTGTAATATTTAAAAGTACATGGGAATAAGGTGATTTGGTGATATGAAAATGTCAACTACAAATATGCAATCATCTTCAAATCCACCTCAGCTGGCTGGGCTAGTCTGTTAAATGACTGACAGCGGCTGTGGATTTGTGTGCCACCTCTCATGGCTGGAGTGGCATGTGTGGCTGTGTGCTGATAATCTTCACTAAGACTGTGCTGAAACGTCTTCAGGGTAGAGTTTACATCTGTGTTATATAATATGGAGCTTGTTCTTCTCTGCAGATACATTCCTCCGTTGCTGTGGGGGAAGAGCGGCCACATCCAGACAGTCCTGTATGGCAAGATGGGACGTGTCAACACTCCAACACCCTGCGGGGTCCGCAAGTTCCTCCCTATGCCAGATGGAGCCACAGCGACCTTTGACCTCTTTGAACCACTTGGAGACCACAGCACAGGAGGTCAGAGGCAAATACTGGTATACATGGTCAAGCACCAGAGCAGTTGGCTTTGGATTTACTGCATGCTCAGGATTCAGTCACACAGCTGCTGACCTTTTAAAGTTCTTTTTTTTTTGACAAAGACATCACTAATCATTATTTTGTTAATCTGTTTTCATTTTTGTGTCTTTCCTCCTGAGTTTTTTGCGCTGGTTTGGATCGTGAGCAAACATGGCCTCAAACAACAAGCAGCTCATACTACAGCATGCACGAGCAGAAAGACCACTAATGAACTCCCTTGTGGGAAAATGCCATACATTTCAGCAGCCAATTAAATCAACACATAACACCCACCTTTACACCCACACATGACTCCACTTTCTAAGTTTGTGCATGTATGCCCTCTTGTGTGTCTGTCAGATGATATTACCATGGTAATCTGCCCTGGGATCGGTAACCATAGCGAGAAGAACTACATTCGGACCTTTGTGGATTACTCCCAGCGGCAGGGTTACCGCTGTGCCGTCCTCAACCACCTGGGAGCCCTGCCCAACATGGAGCTCACCTCGCCGCGCATGTTCACCTACGGTAAAGAGGGAATACCCCATGATGGTCGGGGACTCAGAAAGACAGTTATTGTAACTAACACCGGGGGCGAAGTTACCTTCATTGTATTTTTGATGCTGGTTCTTTAACTTGATGCTGTTAATTACACATGAACCAAGGGCTTGTAAAGAGCTATAATAATAATAATAATAATAATAATAATAATAATAATAATAATAATAATAATAATGATAATGATAAGAATAACTTTATTTGTATAACACAAAGTGATTTCACAAAAGACATGCCAGGCAGTAATATGATTATACTGTAAAGTGAAAACAAATAAATATCATAGAACGGGGGGGTAAATTAAAACTAAATTATTTGACCTTCTTATCTAAAGTCACACATAACTGCTACACAGTGGTTAAAGTGTCTGTCTTTCATTTAGGTTGTACCTGGGAGTTTGCGGCCATGGTGGGCTACATCAAACGGGCCTTCCCCCAGACGCTGCTGGTGGTTGTGGGCTTCAGTCTTGGGGGAAACATCGTCTGTAAGTTCCTGGGTGAGAACCGATCAAACCAAGACCGAGTGCTGTGCTGTGTCAGCGTCTGTCAGGGGTACAGCGCCCTCAGGTAGGTGGACTGAAGGAAGAACAAATGAACAGAACCAGGATTGGAAATGATTGAGAATGTATAGATAAGGACACAGGAGTGGTGCTTCAGTTTCAGCTGCGGTTCTAAACTAACACTGAATGACTATGTGCTATATGTAATTATAACATATAACACATAGTCATTCAGTGTTATTTTTGTTATATGTTATTATAAAAACTGGTCCTGGTTTGTCAAACTGGTCAAGCTTGAATGTTTTTCTTCCGTAGTGTATTTCTTTGCTGCATTCAGGTGTTTGTGTGTTCAGGGCTCAGGAAACATTCCTTCAGTGGGACCAGTGCCGGAGGCTCTACAACTTTGTGTTAGCAGACAACATGAAGAAGCTCATCCTGTCGCACAGGTGGAGAAACACAACAACAGTTTCTGAAGTTACAGATCAACAGTTAAAGCTGCTGGAGAAACTTCTTTGTTTAAATTCAGCTGTGTATGAATCAGTTGTAAACTCAAATTCAACAGTACAAAATGCAGTTTTGCTTTAAAGTCTAGGGTGTGTGTGTCAGAAAGCAACTAAATGCTTTCTTTTAGATGTACTGTGTTGTTGCGCTGCATACATTTTTTCCAAAGGATTAACATCCATAAGATCCAGTAGTCTCTTGACACTGTACCGTCTGTCTGTGGACAAGAAATTATTTCTAGTCAACCAAGTGCTGAAAAATTAGGCTAAAGGTGTTATATAAAAGTCTCAATTCCATTAGCTTTGATTTGGAGTATGTGCTCCATTATAAAAAAAGGTCAGGCGGGTGTTAGGGATTGCCAGCCAAACAAAGATTTAGCTTCCTACCCTGATTTGTCTAAAAACCTTTATTGTTCTGTTCAACAGGAACAGTTTGCTGGACATGAGCCCCAGCAACATTGGCGATGCAGACCTGAGCAGACTGTGTGCCGCCACATCTCTGATGCAGATTGATGACAGTATTATGAGGTGAAATCTTCTTGGATTTTGATTTTCATTGGGCAGCTAACGGCGGCTCCAAACTCTACAACTTATCTCTGTCACTGATGTTATCACACAATTTGTCCTGCAGAAAATTCCACGGATACAGCTCCTTGAAGGAGTACTACGAGAAGGAGAGCTGTGTGCACTACATCCACAAAGTAAGTGTGCAGAGGTTGGGAAGCATATTTTTCTTTTTACTTGCTAGCTGTTTCAGTCTGTTTCCAGTCTTTATACTAAGTTAAATCACCTGCCATCTGTTTACTCTTCATTGAGTGAGAGAGGCATCAGTTTTCACATTTAACTCTCAGAAAGAAGGCGTACAAGCCTATCAATCTGTCAAAGTATTCACCTGAATCAGGGAGTTAAATATATACAAATTCTGCTGTTAAGTTACCAGCCCTACCACAGCTACTACTTCTAATACTATTACATCTGCTATTACTGCTGCATCTACTACCGGTGGCAGTAACAGAAATTTTGCTTGTATAACTTCTACACTGACTGACCCTCTACTAAAACATCTTCTACTAATACTCCCACAGCAGAAACAGTGTGTAACCAGGCCTTACAAGGTCATTAATAAACAAACTGCTGTTTCTTGTCCAGGTCACTGTGCCTCTCTTCCTGGTAAACTCCTCAGACGACCCGCTAGTTCATCAGTCACTACTGGCTATTCCACGCACACTCACAGGTTTGTATTTATTGCCATGATTCATTCATCAGTGTCTGTTAATGGAATGTAATTAGAAGGTGTTATGTGAAGGCCTCTGTAACTATCATTAATTGCGTTGGTCATAATTTAAAGTGATTAATGAAATACAGTAATATCAAATATATCATGTGGTTTTAAATTGAGATTCAAAGTAGGTTCGTTATAATTCCCCAAAGTACATTTTTAGTAATAGTGACCACATTGGAAAGGAAAATCAATGGTTTGAATACTGGAAAAAAAAAACAGCTAATCCTTCATTTTCATTGGTGCATTAAAACCATCATGTTTTAGTAGAAGACTCTTCATCATGGGTCTCATGATAAAGTGACAAAGAATGTTAAATCACTTTTCAAAACATCTTCCCCAATCAGAAAATAGGTCAGCATTGATAAAACAGTAATGTATGTATATTAATGATGAATTGTAGCCATTAAAACATCATAAAAACATTAATTTGAAAGTATTATTCAATCTAATTATGCAGCAGCATGTGTAGAGTTAACTGAGCTGTTGCTATGAGGCTGTTTTTGTTTTTTTTTTGGATATTTTGGGTGTTTCCTAGAGAGCGATGACTACAACAGAAACACATTGTCCTCACAGTGACATAAACTCAGAGTGAATCAACCTGTTGTCCTTCCTCTGGAGCCGAACTGTGGAACCAGAGTCTTAAGTGTTGATAAAGTCTTGTCGTAGCTATCTATTCAACACCGCCCAGCCCAGACAGTCTTGTTGAATTTTTCAGGGCCATGTGATCTGCCTGGGCTGTTGGATTATATATATAGAGCAGGGTGTGTGTGTGTGTGTATGTGTGTGTGTGTGGGTGGATGGGTATGTGTGTGTGTGTGTGTGGTTGTGGCCACAGCTTGTAGCCTTGTCTTGCCTCAGTAGGTGCACAACATGCACTGGCCTCTGTGTGTGTAAATTAATGACTCAGACCTTGACAAGTGAAATACTAGACTCGTCCTCTACTTCAAGGAAACATGGACACTTAGGATTTTAGTGTTTTCTCGTAAATTGTTTGCTTCATTGCCCAATTGGCTACCCAACAGTTGTTCTTACTAATTCCTTATAACTGATCTATAGCCATCTGCTATTTAACCATCAGTCTGCAAACTAAATATATATATATTCTTGAAAATGTGGCATTTTGGACAACAGATCTTGAAGATTGTTTTGGTGACAATATTCAGTTCTCTGCCACACGTTTTTGGGGTTTAAGGCCTTGCAGAATTTCCTATTATGTAGTTGAACGGGGGAGCGACTTTAGTGTTTGAGTGGTTGTGTATGTGTGTATGTGTGTACAAAACAAAAAAAATGGTGTAGAATAAGGGGAAGGAGGATGACGTAAGTCTGTGGGGAAACCAAACGTCTTGACCACTGACCTCACAGTCAGTCACTGAGCCATTTTAAAAATACCTCCTCGTTCTAAATAAGGGAGTTTGATTATTTACCCTCACACCAACAACACCGAGGCACCTTTAGTTACCAAATGGCTGGAGATGCTTATCGATAAAGACTGTCAGACTACTACGTCAGTAGTTTATACAGCACCCACACACAAAAAACCCAGACTTCCCCAACTTTTTTTCTTGTTATAGACACTGTACCTCTACTATGTGTCAGATGTTATGAAAGATGAATGGGCCGGCACTAGCTTAGTTGTTACCCCACTTAAACAGAAAATACTGCTGAGGGAAAAAAATAAGTCAATCATCTTACCTCTCCTTCTTTCTGTCTCTCCAGAGAAGATGCCCAATGTGATATTTGCTCTGACCCAACATGGAGGCCACATGGGCTTCTTCGAGGGAGCCGTGCTGTTCCCTCAACCCCTCACCTGGATGGACAAGGTCATAGTCGAGTACACCGACGCCATCTGCCACTGGGTGAAGAACAGGCCAGCCTGTCGGAGGAGCAAAAACCAGGACATAAACTCCTGCCTGCAGAGCACAAGGGTAACACTCAGTGGGTAACGTATTTTACATACATCACGTGCTTGGAGACAAAACAACAGACGCACAGGTACACATCAGCCCTTTATGTTTGCTCTACTTTGCTACTAATGCCTTCACAGTTAATTAAGTACTTCTGGGAAATGTAGGAAATCACCAGATGGATTAGACAAAGCAGGCTGAGTGAAAGTGGCTAAAAAAAAAAAAAAAGAGATTAAAACTTACTGTAACAATCAAACCTGTGAGTGCAATCTGACCCCACACTGAATTGTTCCTTCCTCCGATGCAACAATAGTTTGCCCTCTGCTGGTTTGTTGGCTGCTGTTGCTTCTTGAATTGCTTGGAGGAGCCGCTGTTTTAGACAACCAGTCTTAAGCCTGAAATCTTAACTGATGCCCCACATCAGACATGTTTATCTGCATATCATGGTTATCTATTTAAAAAAATCTTTCGGAATTTAAGTTGCAAAGTTCACGACCAGACTTAAGTGCCTTTATATAAACGTGAATCTGTAACAGATTTGAGTTTTGGCTTCTCGTGAATCATTGACCTGCCTCTGATGCAGTATGACATGATTCATTGTTTACAGTGGTGATTTCCAGCTGCCGTTAAAGCTCAGAATGACATCTGTTGTGTTCAAACTGTGGTTTTAATTTCCTTGAACTGTATTATAAAAGATCTTTGGTACAATCTTGCTTGTTTCCACTGAGAGAATTCTGCTGGTGTACTGCAAGAGCTTCCTGTTAAATAACAGCCGCTTTGGTTTATTTATATATTTTGAGGCATGATTTTGCTCATTTTGACACATCAGTCTCGTTTTTTAAAGAGGTGTAGGAGTTTTAAAAACAAAAACTCAGACAGAAACGGTCGTTATTTTTATTGAATAAAGCTTTTCTAACAGTCAGTTCTTTGTTGTTGATTAGAAACATGGGGTTTTTATACAAACTACCTTTAACAATGTGCTCCGAACACTGTATCTCTCAAGGTCAGTTTGACCCATTCCATGAATTTCCCGACAGAATCCAAAAACAAGTAGAAAACAGCAGCTGTTACAGCGATGTCTCCTGCCATAGAATAAATGCTGCTGTTTACATGGATTAGTAAATGTCCTTTGATACGTGTACAAACCAGTGCAGAAGATTCTTGGATATTTTCAGGACAGAACTGCATCAAACTGTGTTTACAAATATGACAGCAGAAAAGAGAGTGCAACTGGGACATAAACAGTAAGTGCATAAAATGAGAAATCCAGTGTTTATGCACTTACCAAACAAATGGACCAAAGCACTTCTCACTTTTCAGTAAAAAGAAGGTTAATTTTGTAATTTTGCAACTTAACTTTGTCATTTTTAATGATTCTGCTGCATTTGGCCTCACGCCTATTAAAGTCACATGGCTCAAATACAGTGGAGATCTTATGTTAGACAACACTTTAAACAAAGGCTAATTGCTAAGTTCATAAGCTGCTTATTGCTACATACCAGATGGGTGGAGTTTGCCATGTAAAACAATTAAATAATAAATAAAGTACATAACAAATATAGTGAATGGAGCAGAAAAGATCATGAAAATTTTCCTTTCGTGAAAACAGAAAACTACCACACCAAACTTACGTCTGTGTCTCATGATATTTCTATGAGCAATGTACTGACAAAGATTTCAGGCAAATATTTTTTATATGCAATTCTTTTTGTTTTCTGGCCTTTTTTCATTAGCATTTTGAAGAAGGGCCTATGACGTGTCTGTTTTGATAATAATCAGTGAGTAACATCCTGTCAGACATTGTTTAAAAGTGTAAACGTGGTCGACTCCACCCAAATGAATGCGTGACTTATTAATCAACATTTCAGCCATCTGATTTAATACAGCAATTCTCTAGCTGCCCTTTGGAGCAGAATCCAGACTTCAACAGCACCAGTACTCCGTCTGTATGTGCAATATGTCCTGACCAGCATGTGGACTTGCCTGCACTTTACTGTCATTACAGTTCCTATTGTACTGTATGACAATATTGTATGTATGAGCATATGGGTGTAACATGTACAGTCTGATCATAATGTGTTTTGTTCTGATGTGGCATGCAGCCTTGAGTCATATTTGAACTCATCCATTAAAAATTATTTTTCACAAACATTTACGTCTGTTTATTTGAACCTGATCCAGGCTTTCCTTTTTTCAGTTTGTAGATTAATACAGAGACTACAACTTATATTTATTTACAGTTTATTGTACATTTATTGACATTCTTATTGGTGCACCAGGTAGCACAATGGGTAAAACTTAATAATGTTCATATTGAAGAACAATCTAAAAAACACGAGAGACAGGCACTTGTTGGAATATCAGCCTTGCACTTCAAGGAGAGACGGGGACCAGAGAGTGGAAGCTGAGAGATCTGGGGCCTGCCAGTGTTACAACAAGCTGTGTGGGTGAACTGTAGTTCAAGCAAAGCACAACTCAACAGAGACAGAAAATCTCAGTCGGTTGTTCAAAGCTGAAGCTTGAATAAACAATTTACATTTTTGTTCCATGTGAAATGACTTTTTAAAGACTTTAATGTATCTGAATGGTCAAAGAATCATACTGGTGCTTTTGCATTTTTTTGCAGATTCACTTCACAAACTGATTTCCCA
The DNA here is from genome assembly GCF_017976425.1 of Toxotes jaculatrix. Classification (NCBI taxonomy): domain Eukaryota; kingdom Metazoa; phylum Chordata; class Actinopteri; family Toxotidae; genus Toxotes; species Toxotes jaculatrix. The sequence continues at coordinate 23,555,411 of NC_054398.1, forward strand.
AACCATGCCTTTTTAGATTAAATATGACCTGAATCATATGAGACTTCAATCAACTTGTAAAGACTTGAAATTTGCATACGATAGGTAATCCACCACTGTGAACACTGGGTCGTCTTTATTTTTAAAGTTACAGTTAGGCAGTTGTGAGCATGCATTGTTTTGAAAACTCTTCCTTGTTGGCAGCTTTTAGGAAAGTCTTAGATCACGTTTGTGAATCAGTGGAAAAATAAAAATCTCCACTGTGAAAATAATCATGTAAATGTGTTTGCTGTTTCCCAGCAAACTCTGAACACAACAACAAGGAAGCATCAAAACAGCTCCTGCACAAAATTGCTTAACGATGAACCTATTTCAAGCCAATTTTAAGACTAAAAAGTTTGATTTTCACACTACATTGGTATGAAATCAAATCAGTGGTTGTTTGAAAGTACGGGAAATTATCCTTAAAATCTTAATATGCTTTGGAAAGCGATCTGCAAGTTTGTAAAGTATATGCACTCTGTCATTCATGGTCTAAAACGGTAATGACTGAAGAGTGAGTGTACAGGAGACCATGTCAGTCCTGTTTAATTGTGCTTTATCTGGACCTCTGGTAAACAACATCACTTGAACTTCTCACACACTCATGATTTTCATTCATAACTTGTTTTCTACAACCACACAGCTAGATTGGGCTTTGAGTCTCCACAGTTTATGTTTTATTTATTTTTTTATATATATATAATGGCTTTTCGCCTGTTTGGTAAAGGGATGGAGGATATTTAGTCAAACAGCTTGGCCGATGTGGCCTTGCCGTCGTACTTGGGACCTTTTCCGTCAAAGTCAGATGGAAGGATGTCAGCATCAAACTCCTTATAGTAGTTTTCCAGCTCGTCTCCATGGACAAACACCTAGGGCAAGGACAGCAGCTGTTAGAGTCATTTGAGACTGTGCGCTTCCAGCACCCACTTATTCAATTTGGAAATGAGGGGTAATTTAATTTGAGTTGGTATCTATAATAACCTGAGGTGGAAATACTCCATAAATCCCCTACTAAGCAGACAGTTTAAAAGTGGCATTTTGGGTACTATGTTTATTAGAGTCAGCAGCTCAAAGTCTGCTTTGACAAAATACAACACTAATATAAAGCATGTGAAATCACAGCAATCAAAGCAATGTCACATGAAAGATTTTAAACCAGCACACTATTTAAATGAAACAGTAAAACATAAATTTCTGTTCTGTGTGCTTTAATTATTTCCCATCTCGCTCAAACAAAACTTGCATTTTATGTAAGTGCAGCACTGAAACCAGTTTCGACTGCTTCCTATCATGATTACCTCTCACAGGCTGAAAGAGGGTAGGAAGACGCAGCGGTAGTTTGAGTTATAGTGTTATCATTATTATTGAATCAAACTTTGTAAAACTCACTCTCTCTAGCAGCTTGCCCTTCATGAGTGGTTTGACCACGTTGTAGGTGGTGGTGAAGTACCACGGCTGATGGATGAAGTGCACGGCTTTGAAACGGGCAGGGAATGAATCCTGGTGGAAAAGAAAAAGTAAGAAACCTTCAGTGGAGAGGAGTCCTGCAGAGAGTAGAAGGCCAAAAAGTGGAGTACTAAGACTTTCCGTAAACATTTCTTTTCAGCAGCAGCTCTTCTGGAACAGTTCGAGGTTAAATGCCTTATTAGTGGCACCCGGATGTTAGAACACATGTGACTGTCTAACCTGCAAACTGAAACCAGACAGGACACTTTCTTCTGTGAGGAATACTGAAAGAATAAGAAATCCAAACCATATTTTCTACTTACCTCAAGTACCTAGCCACAGACTTTTAACCATTAGGGTATAAAAAGTTAAGCTATTCGAAAACCAAATGCACATTTGGCAGTTTTCATCTCTGCATTACTAATATATCCTACCGGGTAATGTGTGTAATAACTAATGAGTCCAGGGTGAGAATTGTTTTCCCACCTGCAACATGTCCACCATCTTCTTGAGCTCAGTGGGTTTGATCCCTGACGCCTGCTGCATGGTGAAGCCCTTGAAGTTCTCGATGATGCAGAACCCATTGATCTGAGTCTCTTCGTTCTCCAGCAGCTTCTCGAGGATCACACAGTAGGCTCGTAGGATCTGCACACACACACACGCACACGCACGCACGCACGCACACACACACACACACACACACACACACACACACACACACACACACACACACACACACACGCACACACACACACACACACACACACACACACACACAACCATCATGTTTATTAGTGAAGATAATTTAACCTGTTTCAAGTAAAACTAATTCTTGTGGACAAGCCAGAAAAAGAATTTACCTAAAATTAAAAAACACACCCAAGTTTAAAACCTTAGGGATATCTCGTGTTAATGTTTGAAGGATGGGATAGTAAGGAAAACATTTATGACGTCATGAAGTTCAGATTGGTGCAACAAACAAAAAAAAGGAAGATCTACTATCTTTGTACCCATTTGAACAAAAATGAGTTTGGAAATATCCTTTCCCTCGTGCATTGTGTATTTGTGGTCACCCGGCACTTCTCACCTCATCGAAGGTGATCTCCTCGTAGTCCCAGTTCTCGATGTTGAAAAGCAGAACCACACGGCCATATTTGTCTCTGCTCTGCAGGATACCGGGGTAGCCGGCCTCGATGGTGCTGCGTACGGCCTCTGGGGTCAGATTCTCAAACAGCTCGGGGTAATCCTTCCTGAAACGCACGTAGCCTGGATAGAGACACCAGAGCAGATTCTAGGAATTTGGGATTTTTTTGGTATCAAACACTGTTCCATTTATGCACTGCCACTATGATATCAGTTCCTCTAGCAGCTATGGAGTAACTGTTTTCATTTTAATGTAATGGTACTTTCATTTGTTAAATCCTAATTGCAAATTTTAGAGTTTATACTATTAATGAAAAGGTACTGCTAATACATCTAAAAGCATTTAATCAGGCAGTTTTAGTGTCTCATGATAACCTAAATGCTGTTTTAAAGCCTTTTTTCACCCTGGCAAACATCTGCAATAACTGAAATTATGAAAATTATCAATTCAATATTTACACTGGTATAAACCTTCAAAAGCCTGTGTCATTTGAAGCCTGTTAGTTTCTTTTCTTTGAAAATTAGCAGTTGTTGGGGAGCTATAACTCAGTGTCTGTCCCTTTATTTGTATGGCTGTCAATCACGTGTAGAATCACAGCTTGAGAGATTTTGACAAAAACGACATTATGATCCATTCAGAGTGGCAGTGTTTACTGTTTCTTTCTCATATTTTAGATTGAATCCCGGAGATTCAGTTTTTCTCACATAAACACAGCTTTTATGGACAGAGGAGGAAAAATTCTGTCAGTAAGTCTGCCACTTTAAACCGTTCAGCTTCCTCACATACCCTTCATAAGCTCGAAGGCTCTGAGCACGTCATACTTCCTGGCACGGATGAAGCGGACCAGCAAACTGTCTGGTTTGTCCCCAAAGGTGTCCTGCACCCCCTTGGCCAGATCATCACCTCCATCTGCCTTCTCTTTGATTATTCCTCGCAGCTCCTTCACCGCAGCCACTCGCTTCTCATCTGTCTCATTCAGCTCGTCCTTGGCCTGCAGGGGGAGCCAGACCAGACAGTTAGAGCACATTTTACAATTAGATTCGTTTGATTTCATACAGCTCGGTGTCAGAAAGGTAAATGAAAAGTTTATAATTTCAGAGAACGTAACTTTAAGAATACAGTAACTTCAAGCTGCGTAAAACAGTCTTTCTTTTTATCTTGATATTTGAATATGTGGACCATCAGGCACTGGCCCTCTTCCATTTTCTTTTGGGGGAGAGTTTAAGTTTGCCCTGGCCAAATTTCCCGTTGACACTGACATAGCTCGTGTGATCTTTTAGCAGAGAGATATAATAATAAGCTGGCCTGGAAAGCGTGCCTGTACTGGAAAGCTAGCATGTTGCAAATGTTTGCTAGTCAGGGAGTCTTAGTTACCCTGTTTCCTAATAATAATAGAACAATAACTAACCTCTATTAGTAAATAATGATTATGTGAATATTTTTATTATACAGTTTCATGCAGTTTAATATATCACCCATCAAGAACAGTGATTAAAGTGTTAAAAGATCCCACAAACCCACACAGGCATTTTCAGTTATTCTGGCTAATTAGACCTCTGCTGGTGTTGAATTTTGCTGAGCTAAACTGGAAATTAAGTGACCAGACTTTGAGATTATATATTGATTATAATGATAAAGGTGTAAGTCATCCCACCTGAACAAGCGCAGAGAAAGAAATAAGAAAGTCAGATAAACCCACACCATCCCTGGAAGAGGTTTGTTTGTCTCGGTACCTTCTGCTTGGTGTGGTCTGGCAGGTTGGCACAGGGTCCAAACACTGGCCCGTGGTCCTTGACGGTGAGACGCTCCAGCTTAGCCCTGAGAGCCTGCTCCTCCTCTGACACCATACGGTATGTTCCGCTCTGAAGAGAGAGAAGGTGGCATTAAAGCAATGGAAAACATCCAATAATCTGCAGACACAAACATATAGCACTGCTTGTTTGTGTGTTTCTGATTTAGAGTTTTGGTACACTTTTTTGACTGGTAATTCGTCTTATTTCATGGTGCAGATTTTTATATTTTTTCAAATTCTTTCAAAGCAGGAAAGGCACTGGTGTAACCAATAATATCAATTACATTGGATGACATAAAATATAACCAAGTGTTATTCGAAAATCTTCTATACATCATCAAAATGGTATTTTACTGTGAGAGATACAAAACATTATGGTACAAAAGTAAAGTCGATTTTATTTATATAGCCCAATATCACACATCAGAAAACCCATGGAGCCTCTTTCATTGAATAACAGAAGCCGTACTTTTCAAATGTAAGATGATGTCCAAACCCAAGTAGTCATACAAGAATTCGTCCTCAATAAAATACTATCCAGAATGAAGTGATTTAAATCAGTAAATATTTGACTGAAGAACAAGAGAACAAGCCTACAAATCAGTTTTCAACATTACTATTAACCACCAGGACCGAGTGAGTCCTGGTGGTTAAGACCCAGATATCTGCTGTTTTTGGATTTTTAATGACTGAAGTTAAAGTTAAGCTTCAGTTAATGACATGGTGCAGATACCAGTCTTTGCACAGCTCTCTGTGGATTGAAAGTTCACAGTTTGCTGTTGCACTTTTGATGTTTTTACAGTGGACATTTCATCATAGGACAAGCACAGGTGTAATTAATATCATTAATGATAGATGCAAACTGTTTAGCTGTGCCAGTGCCACAGCTTTAATAAGTGACATGGCTGACCGACAGTGGCCTGGTGGCACACAAAAATGAAGCAGATGCATCATTAATGTTATTAGCATACACCTGTGCTTTTCCTGCTAAGACAGGGAAATATGTATGAAAAAGACAAATTTCTGCCCACCACAACTTTGTCCCCCTGTGAGCACAGAAACATCCATACTTATTTGGATCTGCCGTCAACACTTAAATGATAAACCTTGTTCTCCTTCCTGCTGTTTGGAAGATTCAAGTTGTTTTCTTCTTCTTCTTTCTCTCTTAAAAGCTAAAACGCCTCACCGTGTCAGTGTAATTCTCTCACAAGCCTTGGTTGTGCAGTGTGAAGTTTAAAACATGTCTAATCCATGTGAACCAATATTCCTGTCCACCAGTGTTGCAGGACCACAATGAATAGGCCTCAGTGTTTGGTTAATCTCCCTCACATGAGTCCAGTAAAGCCTGTAAACACATGGTTAGGACAACTAGTAGGCCTGAGGCAGGGATCAGAGATTAGCAGCTAAGGCTACTGTAGCTGTTGACGGCATCCATAACAATGAGCTTTGGTCTTGAGAAATGTTGATCTGCAGTTGAGTCGATGTTATAGGAAGATGAATAGGTATTTGTCCTGGAGAACATTATTTTGTTACGGGAGTGTGACTCAAACCCAGCCACTTCGTCCCTCAACACCACTGTTTACAGCTTAGTCTGAAGACACTTATGTAGAACATCAGCGTTGATCAGATTTTTTTGAGCAAAATCCCATTGAAACAGTTTTGAGAAAGTAGAAGTTTGGATACTTACAACCACAGCCATGTCTTCTGCTCTTTAAATCAGCTTCGTACTGTGTGGAAGAAGATAAAACTGAGTTCATGATCCACGTGGATCTCAGTAAAAAAAACAAAAAAAAAACGAACAAAAAAAAACAATTGACACACTGTTCTCCACGTTAATCCCCCTTCATCCCACCCTCTCTGCTATCACAGGATACCTTCTTTGTGCTATATTTAGCACTTGTTCATTTCTGAATGATTTAACAGGAGATTTAAGGTCAACAGTCTCGTTTCATAATCAACAGACTCACACTCGATGAGGTTTTAACTCTTTACTATCATGTCATTCTGTATAACCATGTGTCTAAAGATTCAGTGTTTTTACAGAATCAGTAAAATATACAACCACTTTAATATTCATGTTTCTTTAAATCTCACTTTTATTTCACCAAACATTTCTTCACACTGTTTGTTGCAGTATGTTCTTGTTCTCATACTAAATCTAAAGCTGAAATAATCAAGCAATTAATTAATTAGTTGACTAGAAGAAAATTCAACTGCACCTGTTTTGATGATCAATTAATAGTTTATCAAACAAAGATACTGAACGTGACCTGTTCCAGCCTCCCATCTGTCAGGAAGGGTGATTGGAAACTGACTATCTTTAGGTTTTGGACCATTGTCAGACAAAACAAGCAAATTTAAAGCATAACACTGGGCTTTGAGAAACTATGAAGGACATTTTTCACTGTAATAAACTAGACCAAACTCACTTAATCAGGAAATAATATGGCAATGACTAAACAGAAGAAAATATTCAAATCCAGCATGAATTTTTCTTTTCCTACAACATTTCCTCAAAAGGAAATTCTCAAATGTCTTGTGCATCGTTGAGTTACATTTATATATCTGATAACTACTTAGGTTTTGATGTGCAGACAAACTGACGCATCTCCTCACACTGATTATAAGTTAATCTGTCTCCCACATATTGAAATTTGCAGCCTCACTGCTCCTGAAATGCCATCAGCTGAGAAAAACTAAAACATGTTCCACCTTTTAAACTGCACCTGTATATCAACTAAAAACTACTGCCATCAGATTTACAGGTATCTAGTTTACAACACGGGTGAAAGCCACTTGGTAAACACTTAAATGCAGAACTGCAGTCTCGTGAGCTCTTTCATTTTACAGATTTTTGACCACAGTGGGAACGCAGCTCAGAACCTTGCCAATGTTAGTCCCATGATGCACCTACTGAGTGAGATTTAAAAACAGTCTTCACTCAGCTAGATTTAGCACTCAAATACCACAAGATACAGGAAAAAAAAAGTAGTGTTAGGAAATGAAAAGCAGCCAAATGTCCACATATTTTGGTTTCATGCCACTGCATATTACATAAGTGTCCCTGGTTAAAATTGCTGCTCAACAACTACGGTATTACCCAGAAGAGTTGGACAACATCAGAGGCAGAAAAGAGGCTCAGGTAGTGCCTCAAGCATTGGAGGTCGAGTCTTACCTGAGGCAGATGTGAAGTTGCTGGTGGGGAGTTGCAGGGGTCTGTGTGGAGCAGGGTGGACAGGACCTATGATTTGTAGCGCTGGGATTAGTGGCGTCACACCAGATTACACCCAACAGATTTCTTTTTCTTTTCAATCAGCATAAAAGTGGCAGAGGGTGTGAGGAAGGGGGAGGACAAGGGGGAAGTGATGGTGACGGTTTTTGGCCAATGGTGCAGGAGATGCTGAGAGGCAGGGTCAGGGCACATTTTAGATGATGTAATGTTGGATGTACACTTTAGGTAAGAGGTGGTTTCAGGGCGCGGGGGGATTTGATTGCATTCCAATGAGACTTGGATGGAGTGAGAAGTGACCATTGTGACTGGGTTTGATTTCTGCCACGTGAACACACTTGGGTGAGAAGAGAGGTGGAGTGTATGTTCACACAGGCTGTTTCACATGTTTAGAGGCATGATGGCGGAAAGGTGATGTTGTCATGTGCTGATATTTTCTTAACGTGTAACTTTCTGACAGTAATAATAACTTTCTAGTATCTAAGTTTTCCTTAAATTCAAAGATATGATTAATATCACATATTTCTTTTAAGTATTTCCTTACTTGGCAAGTTTATGGCAAGGACTTAAGTAAACAAGTGTATTTCTATGTATGAATTTTCATCTATTTAAAGCATCCCAGACTCATCTTTGAATAATTATATTGTGTTGAAAGAACAAAAATAAACAAAACATATCTTAATAACAATACGCTTTAAACCATTTATAATAAACATGGCTGAACTCTGTCGGCTCACTGAAGTTAAAACGAGTGAGTGTAGTTAAGTTCTGCATAATTTAGCCTGATGCTGCCAGATTTAGCATCAAATCGCTCCCATTTTCGCAACATTAACAATCTGAAATTCAAGTTCCCTTCAAAGAAAAGCAAGAAAAACACAACGGGGGGGGAAAATACAACACTTAGCAGGTTGGACTGTGTAAGAGCAGCTCTACGCTCAGAATGTCTCACAAATCACAATGTTAATGTCTTTTACACTAGAAATCCTTCATTGTGACTGAGGAGGAAAGCTTGGATTTCATACACCAGAAATATCTACACATATACATACACACACACACACACACACACACACACATATGTACGCACACACAATCCCACAACCACCACCTTAGCTACAAGGATTTGGATTTAGACTTAGGTGCATTCATATCAGTAAACATGGGCCCTAAACTAGCAACAATTCCCTGTGATCAGATTAGTTCTCACATACACATTATATCTGCACACACAGCACATAATGACACTGTGCACGTGCCAGTCACCTTCACACTGAGGTGTATGTCTGTGTGTGTGTTTCTGGGCTATTGTGTGCATTAGCAGCTGAGAGTAAAGGTTTATATAACGTGATCAGCCCTTCATCACATCACACACGTACTCAGTCTTTATGTCTAATCACAACTGAGTGAGGCTGAAAAAAACAACAACTAGATTAATCTTAGTTGAGCAATAAAGAAGTGTGCATGAAAACAAATGAACACAGAGCCACTGGACAGTTAATACAGCAGGATTCTGTAAACATGGTCATTGGGTGAAATGTTATTTGGATGATGTTTTGTAAGTTATCATGTCTGCAGCTTTTTTATGTCTCATCAGGACGATCACAAGATAAACAGCAGAAACACAGCGTTGGAGCCAATTACAGTGTATTCTGGCCAGAGGAATGTGGTTGGTCAACGCAGCACTATTGCCTTATGAGGTTGCATTGCGTTGCACTTTCTTGCCGGGCTCCCTTTCATTTTTTTCCCCCTAGATATGACAATGTATTTTCAAGTTGGAATTATGCTTCTTTGAAGATGCGTGTAAACATCTTTGCAAATCTACAAAAGATAATTGTAGAACTGTGGAGTGACAAGCAAGCTGATAGGTCAATCTAACTCCTAATGGGAGGAGAAAGGAAAATGTAAACTAAAATACAAGCTGCATGTAGAAATAGTTCAAAACTGCCCTATTATTATTATTTATTGCTGTCTTAACATAATTGTTCTTCAAAAAACCCTGTGAAAGACACTGTTCACAAAAGTGAATTTTTTTACTGATGAAAATTCCCACTGCCCACCCGGAGGACATCAGCCTAAGATGAATGCTGCTGAAATAGTCCATCTGCTGTCTTTCAAAACTGACATATGACTTTTGCCCCTGATGTGAGGTCCTGTGGATATTTTCCTCTTTAGCAGGTTGTTCTTTCGAGCTGGCTGATGTTAGGAAGTCGTCCATTTTCCTGCCTCTGACCCTGTTAGCACTAACGTCACAGACACACGTTTTCCTCCTGATGCAACGATGAAGGAGCAGGCAGCCGACCAGTAATCTGCTAAATCGGGGCCTGATCTGCTCAAGAAAGAGATTTAGGGAACAAAATTAGATGGATTGGGCAAACAATGCTCCACTCTGTTCTCCCCCTATAGCCTGAGCTGCAGGGCCAAGTTCAGGCTTTAGATGTGTGTGTTCATGGGTTTGAGAGAGAAACTAAGAAGTTGAGGCATTTACAGAACCATGGAGTATAACACAATGTACAGCTCCACCTGCAGCTCACTGTACTGCATGTTTACTCTACGCAAAATGACATACTCCAGTGGATCATAATCTTGTATCTCGCCTGCGTCTTTAGACCTGTACAACCCTATACCACATAAAGCCACCACATAAAGCTGTGCAGCACTTCAGCTCAATGACTCACATGGATGAAAGTATTTCACTCCCTGAGATTTAAATGCGAATGCTCGGAAAGAAGAAAAACAACCAAAAATACCTTCTCCCTATTATAACATCTTAAACTCTCTCTCACTTTTGGCAAATTCATTGGCTATAGTGGATCAGCTCACCTGCACTGTGGTGGGTTTTGTAACCTATTTGGACATGGTGCCATTCACTGATTTCACATGCTGATCCAGTGTTTGTGACAGACCCTGACTAGCTGGTCTGGATGATCCCCAAAACATTTCCCAACACCAGCAGAGCCGTGGTTTCATCCAGTAATGCTACTCCTGCGAGCGAAGCTGCTGTTAATGCCGATCTGGCAGTGGATCAAGTAGGACGACCATGATGCAATGGTTGGAGTTTTTCCTCACCAAACAGCATGAACGACATTCCACTAATATTCACTGACTGCTCTGCAACCATGTACTCATAATGTCTAATGTAATATACTATATATCTATATATAGTATATTACATAGAACATGTAATGAACATGAACATGAACATACATACATCTATATACACTATATATTATAGTACATATAAACATACCTTCCTTCATAAGATGGGCTCCTGGGATCAGAAAAGTGCTATATAAATCTATTATTGTTATTATTTACTTAGAAAGTGGATTCCAAAAGTCTGAGACTGCTTTCACGTAGTCAGCCAGACTTCGGGAGCCCACTATACATATCAAGTCAAAGTCAGTGTCTTATTTTAACATCATGCCATTTTATTAGGACATTTAAGAGCAGCTTATAATGTGAGGTAATGAAACACCGCTGATACCATGGTTACAATATAAAATACTTCAGGCCACACATACATGGAGGCAAAAGGAAACACTTTAAACATGACAACGTATCAGTTTAAACTCGTTGTACCGCGTCTGTTTTTTTAAAATGTGTTTTCCTTTTGCCTTGTAAACTGTGAAAAATACCTTAGGAGCTGCAGCTTATGCTGCTTTTGAGTCTGCTCTCAGCAGCCACTTGTGCATTTTCATGTGCATGTGAGAAGAGACAGTTGAGAAAAAAAACTCAATAGAGTACAGCTGTATCTGTGGCCTAAGATATGTCTTGAGTCTTATTAACAGTCACATTAAACCTTTCAAGTAAGAACAGAGACTGTTAGAAAACTCCAAACTCTGAATATCATAAGTTAGAAACGTGAAGAACACCAACACTTCTGCTGCTATAAATGTATTCAAGTTAGTAACAAATAACTTGACTACTCTCAACTCTGCGAGCAAATACCTGGTATCACAGCAATAACATGCTGTTAGGAACACCAACCATGTTTAACATGTGTAAAAGTAATAAGTTAACAAGTGTTTTCATTCAAGCAATAAAGTTATTCTCCCCTAAAGTGATACAGTACATCATTTCATATGAGAAGATCATTTTGGTTCCGCATGTGTTTTATACTAATTTTTTTTCTTTCACATTTTTTAGAGTTGCGGATTCTGCTCTGATGACTGAGAACATCACCATCTAATAAGAACCTTTTGATTACTCTCCTCTCATTGGCTGTCAGCTGTGACATCATCGGGCCAGTACTCATCCTGCATGTAGTGGTCTGAGGAGGAGAAGCTGGGCTCGAGTGGAGCGTCGTCGTCCCTCAGCTTGTTCTGCAGCTCCTGTTCCCACTCGCCTTCCACCAGCTTGTAGAGGTCGAGGGCGGCTCGAGCGTCCTCCACCGAACAGTGACCTCTCTTCCCGACCTGGGCAGAGAAACACAGGCGGGGTAAGCATGGTTCAAGTCACGCTGAGGTACAATCAGGTACGACAAAAACACAAAGCATGTTTCAGTTAAGTGTTTCCACCTTATTAAGAAATTTGTGAATTTTTTATTTGAACATGTTTGCAAACAAAAAAAATACAACAGAAACAAGCATTTTGATAAGTGTCTCATTTTGTGGTTATGAAAGAGCTGTGACCAGTGCATGTCCTGAAGCAGGACTTTTACAGTTAAAAATAAACTCGTCAGTGCTCTCTGGTGGACAAACATCATATTGACACTTTCTAAATTACATTACACATTATCTCTGTGCTGCAATTTCTCATTTATCAGATTAGGTGTTCCCAAAACATCTGCGCACATGTAAATCCTTACACATCGCTCTATAACATCTCTCTGTTTTTAAGCTCCTTGACGCGCTGCACATCATCAGTTTGGTCCGTTACTGGTAAGACTTAGATAAGTACAAACACAAAACAACAGGACTGCGTTAGAGCAAGTGAGAATCAATACCAAAATGTATTTTATAAGTGGTTTAGTTTTGGTGTTAAACATATTCTTCACAACTCGGATCATGGACTCTTAAAGCATGAGCAAATAAGAAAAGACGTTTTTAAGTTATTTCAATATTTGTGTGAAAAAACATTGTATTAGTATTACTAGTAAACTTAAAAAAAATAAATGTATGTAATACGAAAAAAACTACAACTTTTTGCCTCCATTTGTAGTAAAAATAAAATTCCATAATTACAATGTAGTAAGACTGAAGATGCCGTGGACAATCTGTGTCTCACCTGTATCCTCCTGTTCAGCAGCTTACTGGCCAAAATTCTGAGGGAAGGGCAGCGTTCTCGGGGAAAACCGGCCAATCGGCTGAGGAGACGCGTCGTACTGGTGTCCCTGACCATATGACACGGATGAGGTATGTCCAGCGCCTCAAAGTCATTGTAGATGGAGTGGCCAACTACCACTTTACCCTCAAGTATACTGAGGATCTACAGGAGAGAGGCCACGCAAGTGCAGAAGAAGACAAATATAATATTTACCTGTGAGTACTGATTAAAAACAATTTGGAGCGGCAGCTGCATTGGTCGCATTTTATGTAGCGAGTTATGTTGCTTATACTTACCTAAAACTAATGAACTGACCAGATTCTGTAATATTTTATTGTATATGGAATATTGTTTGGAATAAATGTTGTTATTTGAACAAGAAAAATGGCCTCACCTCCTCCCGGGCCTGAACGAAGGGCGTGGCATTGAGCAGATGATGCTTCCTGATGCCACTCCAGCGGGTCCTGTAGTCTGTGACAGGTTGACATGGTTGAATGTATTTATCATACAGGACGTTGCCATGATAGTCCAGGATGCTGCAGCGGGCCAGCTCACTGCAGTGCCCGCCAGGCCCCGTCCCCACCATCTCACAGTCCAACGCCAAAACTTTGGTCGGGCATGAGCTGAAGCATGGTGAATTTCGACCGCTGGCTGGAGGACTGGTCTCCGAAGAGAAACCGCTGTCCACCTCCCAGCTGTCTCTGAGAGCTGTGATCAAACTGTGGTGGTCACAAGCTTTAGGCACAAACAGAGAGAGTCCAGGTTTAGATGAATCAGTGCTCTTGTTCTCAGAGTTCAGAGTGCTTTGACTTTCCTGTGTTGTATGACTTGATTTAGTTTTTTTGACCAGTTTAATTGTATCCAGTGGTTCACAGTAGTTGTCTGCTCTTTTCCTCTTTGTGTTGGCGATTATTATCTTCTGCTTACATTTCTTCTGTGCTCTTCCGTTATCCATGGCATGAACCATCATGGCTTTTTTGCACAAATAGCGGTAGTTGCTGATAAGCCCCCACGAGGAGGCTTTATTCTTTTTTGACATCTCTGCCATTGTCAGCTGATGAAACTGGCCTTGAAGTCATTTCTAAGGAAATAAAACAACACAAAACCAACAGATTATCATATGAAAATAAACTAAGTAGATCACCACTATTTGAGATCGTCTTTTTTTATATAATCTACAGATTCACTTTGAAAAAGAAAAAGGTAGCACTGTGTCTTTTGTCCAGGTGGATGATGCATAATTGGCCAAAAACAGACTGACATTAGGAACGATCTACAGAAAGGTATTTTACAGCCAAAGCAGAAATACCACTGACTATAAGGGGCAGGTGATTGACAGCAACATATTACAAAACGCTGAAGTAACTGTGTACTACACGTTGTATCTTGGAAGCTTGGATAAAATAGCAGTCAAGTTACATGATTAATAGTTTAAAAACAATAATAAGAAGAAAGTCAGAGGGGATTTATTCTCAGCTGTTCCGCAAACGACAAAGCCACCAAACCCCGTTCAAATTTCCGACTGTTTAATGTTCCTTCGCCAGGTAAACCTTACATACACTGAGCTCTATAAACAGCCCAACAAACGCTCGTAAACATCTGATTTGGGCGTCTGCGTCTTTAGAGGAGGCCGTGGTAGACAGCACCGATCAACGATTGCTGCGGCTATCGTTATCAGAACTTGCAACTATTTACAAAGACGTGGATGCTTAGTGACTTATATGTCACCCGTGTTGAACAGTGGCCCCAGAGGCTTCAGAAAAAGCGGGGACTCTGTTCTGTGTAGAGTTTGACCTCGTCGGTTGTAAAAACAAACAAACAAACAAACAAACAAACAAACAAACAAACAAACAAAAAACATCTTTAGCTGTCAGATATTTCAACGGAGTTTGAAAACCAACCGACTTTAGCTAGCTGAAGAGAGCCACGTCAAACAAGACCCTGAACATCTTCTCAAAGACAAATATCCCGTAAGATTATAGCCAAGAGATAAAACTGTTATTTATGAACGTTAACAAAATGCAAATAGAAAAAGACATATTAAAACAAGACTGAATAATTTGTATGTTACCTTGTGGAGCAGCACGTGTACAGCCTGAACAAGCCTGAACAAGTCCGCTCTCCTCTCCGTCTGATTGGCTCCTTCTCTTCTTCGTTGGTTGTTTCACAGGAAGCTTACCGCTGCCAAATGCATCGCGGAGTCGCCATCCACAGGCCCCAGCGTGATATTACCACAAGAATTACGTTCTCTAATGGCACATTACAATTCTTAGTACTTCTTTCTTTTATTTAGTATGTTTCGCTGAGTGTGTTATGGGACTTGTCAGTCCAATTTCAAGTCAAGCTGGTTTTATTGTCGTTTTAGCCATATACATAGTATACAGTGAGACGAAACAACGTTTCACCGGGAGCAATTGGTGAGATACACAACTGCTAAAACACAGTAGAGACAAGACAGATACAGTATAGTACACACACACACTATTTCGAACCACACACACACACACACTCACATTGCGCAAACACAATCATTGCACATTTCTTGCACACACATGCACACTGACACACACACACACACACACACACACACACATGTATAACATAATGTGCAGAAAAACAACAGTGACATAAAGCAAATATGTTGTATTAAAAAAAGTAAATATATTAGCAGCAAAAGAAAAAGTGCAGAGTGCATAGAGGTGCAGTGTGCTAGTTTGCATTATACGTTGCCAGTTAATATTACAAGTTTATTATATTGCACTATAGGGTATTTAACAGTCTGACTGCCTGGAGGTGCGGGCAGTGATACTGTGGAATCTTCTGCCTGATGGTAGTAAGGTGAAGAGTCCATGGGAGGGATGGGTAATGTCCTTGACAATGTTCTTGGCTTTGCGCAGGCAGCGGGTGTTGTAGATGTCTGAGAGGGGGGGCAGAGAGACTCCCGTGATCTTTTCGGCTGTCCTCACCATCCGCTGCACGGCCTGCAGCAGTGCAGTTACCAAACCAAGCTGTGATGGCGCCGCTGAGGATGCTCTCAATAGCTCCTCTGTAGAATGTTGTCAGGCCGGAGGTTGGGAGGTGGGCTTTTCGCAGCCTCCTCAGAAAGTACAAACGCTGCTGGGCTTTCTTTGTGATGTGTTTGGTGTTATTCGTCCATGTGAGGTCTTCTGTTATGTGCACACCCAGAAATTTTGTACTCTGGACAATCTCCACTGGCAGGTTGTTGATGAACCGTGGTGTGTGTTTGTGTGGTCCGTCTAAAGTCAATGACCAGTTCTTTTGTTTTGTCCACACTGAGGGACAGGTTGTTGTCTGCGCACCAGTCGCTGAGCTGTCACCTCCTCTCTGATCAAGCCCACCAATTCTTCCGTTTGCACCAACAACACCATGTCAAATTCCTTGTATGTGTAACCGTTTATGTGTGTTGGGCAAGTTACTCTGCAAATGCAATTCAATTACTGATTACGCCTTTTAAAAGCAAGATTACTTTATTTCAAAAGTAATTAGTTACGTTACAAGTTACTCGTTCCCACCCCAACCATTCAAAAAAACAGAAGGACCTCTTTAGTCCACGCGTGAAAAACTTTGAGAAGTGCATTCTCTAATTTCATAATAAACGTAAACATAATGTGATACAGCGAAAGGTGGGCGAGTCCACGGTGGAAATAGGCAGTATATCCTCCACGATATAGCCAGAGACGAGCTTATTCAGACTGTCTCCACCTACGGTTGGTGTAGGACGCGAGAAATCTACCTTCTGTTGTTTAGCTGGAGGACATCCACTGGAACTGGACTCAGAAGTAAACGCATCGATCTGCGTGCGCGGTACTTTCTCGATAAGTTTCACCGTGCTGTGTTGCCCTTTCAGCTGTTTTAGTAAGAATAGAATATACTTTATTGATCCCTTTGGGAGGTCCCTTGGGGAAATTTGGGTACCAGCAGCAGTACAACACCAAAAAACACAGTAAATTGGATGTGAAGTTTTTCGAGGATGAAATTGATTTCTTCCCCCCACATAACTGACAACGCACAACAATGTTCTTTCCTTTGACAGAAATAAGTGCAAAATAATGCTGGTATTTCCAGCTACTGAACGCATACTTTCCGCTCTCCATGTCGAGTGTTTTTGTGTCAAAATGAGTCTCACTTAGATGACGTCACGTGTGCGACTAGCAGGTGAGACCTTTGAAAAGAGCTATTTCTCTATTCAGTCTAGGTGAGGAAGCACTGGAGTAAATCGGCAACGATACAATGCGTTACTGCCCAACACTGTGTGTAACATACCTGGCAATAAAGTGTTTGTGATTCTGATTCTAAAACAGCGACAGTGTGAGGAAATGTGAGAACAGTTAAACCATAGAAACCACAGATGAAAAATTTTATCCTACAGAAAATCAGCTGTCATATTGTTTTCTACTCGTTATCACAGGACTTGTTGCCTTTTGTGCTATCTATTTTTGTCTTCTTTTATCCCAAACTGTGCCATTTTCACACCAAACTAAATTGTGTTCAATTCAAAATGATTTGTTGAAAACAACCAATAATAAAAAGCTGAATAATTAATTTATTCAGGAAAAAAAATACTTGAAGCTTTGATAAGTTTATACATTTCTACTTTTTCTTCTGTTTTACATTATTATCAAATGAGTTTCTTGAAGTTTTAGACTGATGGTTAAACAAAACAAGATATTTGAAGATGTCGCCACAGACTGGGAATTTCCGACATTATATAGACTGACTGATCAATTCTTAAAAAAAGAAAAACCAAAAACATAAAGGACAGATTCATTGATCTTGAAAATAATCAAGGATCAAGGAACTTTCATTAAATCATTAATCGCAGCCCTGTGTTTGTCAATTACTAAAAGCAGTAATGTAGAAATCTCAATGCAAATGAGTTTCTCATGAGGAGGAAATGTCACAGTTATCATGATAAACTTTAAATTGTGAGGTACAGGGAGGTGTTCACCTGCCACGATGGCATGACAGCATGATAAAACATTCACATCCATGAATGAGATCATACAGTTCATTTTGGTTTTGTGGGCCTTTTTATTTCATAATCCTTCCAAATGTACAAAAACAAAGACATGTAACAAAAAAAAAAAAAAAAAAAAGGAATTCACCATTACCTTTATCCCCTGTGACAACAACAAAAACAAAAACCAAAGCGAGCGACAGATGACAGGAGACTGGTGTCAAACCAAAGTGCATCAGCCTGAGGTGTAGTATTCAGACCAGGGGGAAATAAAAATCTCATTTTTTTTTTTCAAAAGTTGTCCCCTCTTCCCTAAAAATTTGTTTTTGTTTTTAAACATCGGACAGGCCCTGGCCACCACCTCTCCACCTTCCACAGTTTTCCCAGCGTAGCGGAGGACCTAAAGGGAGGGCCGCGTCTTTTCGACTTGGCTTCAGAGCATTCGGTAGTTCACTAAGAGAGTAGAATATAATTTAGTTCTTTCTCTGCATGGATTTCCCCAATCATCCTCCTCCTGTCATGGTGAGGGGCAGGGGTTGAGTTCCTGTTTGGAGCTTTTATAGCTCTGACTTGTCGTCCTTCTTCTTCTTCTTCTTCTTGGACTCCTCCTGCATCACCAAGGGGTTGGAGGCCTCCCTCTTCAGGTAGGAGATGAAGTCACTCACCTCGCGGCCTCCCTGGAAGGAGAGCAGTGAGACGGGACGATTAGCACAGAGAGCACAGGTATAACTTGACTTTTAATGATCACTCTGGGTGATACTCACCTCGTATTTCTTTGGGTTCATCTTACGTCCAGCTGGGGAAAAGTAGATTGTGGGGAAACTGAAAAAAGGAAAAGTTGAGGAGACTGGTGAGAATCCATATCGTAATGTAACATCAGATGGTGTTATACCACAAAGGCTGACATGGGAGTTTAAAAAATATCCAATAAAAATATATCAGCTGAAAATATTTCTTTTTGAACTTTAAAAAAGGACAAATTACAATTTTTCAAGTCCGCCTTGAACCAATAATCAGCTGCCAATATGTACACTGAAAGGCTGACTACCAGACATCTTGTTTTAATGCACTTTCAATTTAAGTGGAAAAAATTAAAAATTCAAACTGAATATTGCAGTTGAGTGTCTCATGACTCACCCGCTGACTTCATATGGCGATGGCACATCGTTGGCGGTGGCATCCATCTTGGCAATGACAACGTTGGGATCATCGGCCAGCTTTAGGAGCAGAGGAGGGAAAACTGTTAACTGTCTGTTTTGATTGAGCAAAACAGTGGTGGACATTATTCTAACATTTGTACACAAGACAACTAATAGATTAATCCAAAAAGTAACTGGCACATCGCTGAAAAATTAAAGTAATCATGAGTGGCAGGGGTAATGGCCAACTGCAGCCTTCATGCTAGTATAAGAGCACTAGCATGAAACAGTGCTGATGGAACTTATTTATCTTCTTATCTTCATACAGAGATCCAAACCACAGTAGGTAGCGAGTCTATTCTCTCACCTTCTCTCCCAACTCTTTGTATTTGGGCTCCAGGTTCTTGCAGTGTCCGCACCACGGAGCGTAAAACTCAATCAGCACATCTTTGCTGTCGTCGTTGACGATGCTGTCGAAGTTTTCAGCCACCACAACCTGATAAAACAAGGCAGATGTTTACTCATTACTGACTGATGAGCAGCTGTGAGTAGTTTTTAAAGACAGTACTTTGAGTCCTGTCTGCTGTGACTGTAGTGTTACACTTTGCTTAATGTTCATTCACACCTATTTCAATGTGCAAATTTTTTCCCCCATGTTTTATTTTCACGACTCATTTACTTGCCTATAACCACAGCTCATAACCTGCATTATTAAAGAGAGACTATTTGTTTACTCTTGGTACTATGAGCTAGTTTCTATCTTAGTTTTTTACTGTATTTTAAATTCTGCCAAACTCCAGTGGCTGGAGAGACAGACAGATGGAAATACATGGGTGTAAAGTTTAACTTTATTATTCTAATTAGTTTTTGTAACCAGCCCTTAAAAAACATAAGGCAAATTTAAGCAATTTAACCCAAGAGTCCACCTGGAAAGTGTGGACCATGGATTTTTCTGTTCCTTAGTTTAATCAGTTTTTACACAGCAGGTAAGTAAATGTTACACACTAAGAAGGAACATGTGGGAGAAACACACAAAAACTTTTTTTTTGTTTTTTTTTTTAGAAAAATCATGACAAAACTCTGCTACACAGCACACACTGAGCAGAAATTAAGACTCCTTCTGGACGTCTCATCTCACCTTGACAGGTCCATCGTTGTTCTCTGGGATGGGCTCTGATTTGAGGTAGCGCTTCAATTTTCCATCAAAGTAGCTCTGCAGGAAACCTTCCAGAGCTTTTCCATCACGACTGTTGGGAGAACAGAGAAACATTTAAGTAAGTGATAATCAGACACCCTGAGTTTTCCGTGTGGGGGGTAGTGTATATATATATATATATATATATATATATATATATATATATATATATATATATATATATATATATATATATATATATATATATATATGGTATGTGTGGTAAATGTTGGAGTTTGAAATGCACTGGCAGCAAACAATACACACAACAACTGTGTTGACTTACGAGAACTCCTCAGACATGATGTATTTGTCTCCCTTGGCAGTGCGGATGGCCACCACAGGCAACTCTCCAGAGCTGCCATCCAGGCCGAACTCGGACAAATCGTGGCTGAACATGTTCTTGTTTGCCACAGCAAAGTTCAGCTTCTTGCCCTGATCCAGGAAGCTCTTTGCCACCTTCATCACCCTGTAAAATGTTAATTTGGCCCGTTTTAAAAGTCACACTTTTGAAAGCAGAAGATGAAAGCAGCATCTCATTATACAAACTGAAAGAGTTAAGCATGGGACTGAGGAAAGAACAATTCTGGTTTAGAGACACATACCTGTTCCTCCAGTAGTTGGAGCCCTTGGGGTTTTTGTCGTAGTCAACATCATAATAAGCCACCATCAGGTCTTTACCCCTCAGCTGGTCTTTGTTGTCATCTGTCATGTGGGGGCAGATCCCAAAGCTGAGTTGAAGAGTAGGAAAGGATCAGTTTAGATGGAAAGTGGAACCAAGAAACTTTAATCTTAGCTGGTTATGGACAACTACATGATCCAGTGACACAGATGATTTACAGAATGACTGGAACATGTTAAGTTTGGGACCTTTTATTCATACCATGCACTCCCCTGTAATCTTTGTTTCTACTGTTTAATCTGTATTCTCCTATTTATGTTTATTTCAATTTCTAGTTTACATTTTAATAATTTAAATCCTATGTAGGTGTATTTTCTTTTATATTGCCTTATGTTTCTTTTGCGTGTTGTCATAATGCCTTTGGTCGTATGTAAAGCACTTTGAATTACCTTGTTGAAAGATGCTATAGGAGTACATATACTCTGTCTCAACATCTAGATTGTTTAGATCCCATCACACTGTTCACATCTCTCAGAAAGTCTCCACGAAAACAGACTGTTTGAAATACACTGAGCTTGCTGGTAATCTGCCGGCTTCAACGCCGCTAGTTAGGCTTTGAGCGACGGCGGTAGGAACACTGGTAAACCACACGAAGAGGAAATATTTCTACACCAACTGTAATCTCTTTTGTTTCAGTTTCATCAATAAGTGTGCTGAGTGTTTAAGAAAAAACAAAGTGCTCGTGGTATCTGCCCTTAAATTGACAGAATATAAAAAAATAACTGCACTTGTTAACTCCAGGGCAAACAACACTGCAAAGTGAATGCCCTGTATTCAACCAAAATGGAATTCAGATCAAATCACATTTTGAGTTTTGAGTGCAGTTTACTGGGGCATGCTAAATGAAAAATAAATAAATAAATAAATCTAATGAGCAAAACAATAACACAGGAAGTCACATGTTAGTGAGCGTCATAGCTTCACAGCCTTTAAAAAAAAACAAAAACAAAAAAAAAACATGGTGCCAGTAAGATTCACATACTAAATAACTAAAATGATCAGGTGTGAGTGAGAGAGGCTAGTTGTGCTTACAAGTACCCATTTCTTTCAAATCACTTTTCATTATACAGTACTGCACAAGGGGATGACCCAGATTCTCTACGGTCTCATCTGCACAGTATCAGTCTGTATTATTTACTCTGATATCACAGACAGAGCAGTGTCTCTGCCTTAGCTGAAGACCCCTTCATGGCACTTTGTGCAGATTACACATTACATCTGCTTTGTGACTTTCCTACTCAAAACAGGGAGAACCAAATATCCCACTAACATCCAGAATTTAAAGGCAGATTTAAGTCCAGTATTTGCTCATCACAACAACCAAAGACCTTTTGTTAGAACCTAAATGGATTTCCCAGATTTATTTAGCCATACTGCTGAACTGAGTGAGAGCAGAGTCTGTGTTTGCAGAGGACAGCTCACTTTTGAAACAAGAACCTGTTGGCACATAGCCATGTGAGCAAATATGTACCGTTACTGTGCAAAGTGATTTTATGTTTTACCACTGCTAACGACGTCAAACAATGTAAACGGATTGTGCCTTGAGAAGCAATCAATAAAACCTTCCGTCTCTGCTGCCTAGCTCAAGCATGAGTTTCTGGAAGTGAGATGACGGGGCGTGGATTGAGAAAGCTGGGATCACTCAAGAGAACCAGCACTCACATGTTATCCTGGATGAACTTCTTGACTTTGTTGCTGGTGAATTTTTCCTCTGTGAATTTGACGGAGCTGTCTTCAAACTTGTTGTTAAGGCGCGGTGGGCGGAACAGGATGACTCCCCTGTAAATCAACAAAGGAAATGTCAGTTTAGTCCTGATCCCTGGGACAGACCCGCTGCACAAACAGCAGCTATGCACCTGATGTGACTCTCACATGACATGTGTCAGAAAGACACTGTCATTTTTAGTTGACAACTGGGCCTGATGCAGAAAGAACTACTCACTCTCCGTCAATGCCGTGGCTCTGGAGGAGAGCTTCAGAGTTGGTGTGAGCAAAGCGATAGTTGTCCCTCAAGGCGCTGGCTGCCTTCAAGAACTCTGCCTGTGATGTGCTCTTGTCATCAGCAAAGAACCCTGGGAACAAAAGATGAATCTCATTCAGACCAGCATGTATATACCCGCAAATTTACCAACTGCAATAAAAATTTACCCAAAACAGGTTCCAGCTGATATCTCGAGTTTATTCTTAGCAAACACAGACAGTTAACTGTTGGAGGTGTAAGTGGCTAAATTCAAACACTGACTCACCCACAACACTTGCATCTTGGTCTGCAATAAACTTGTCTAAGTCTGCTTCAGCCTTGAGCTCCACAGAAGCTGGGCCAGCCTGCTTCTTAAGGAAGCTGACAATCCCATCTACAGAGAGAAAGAGGGAGAGGCAGAATAAATAAGGATGACCATGAAGTTACAGAAATAAGTAGATATGGAGAATTTGTAGAAGTGTGAGGTTTACACGTAAAAAATAAAATCACATCAGAGCTGAATACCTGCAGTTCTGGGACCATCATAGGGACCAGATTCCTCTCCATCCCTGAAGATCTTCAGGGTTGGGTAGCCACTGACACCATATTTGCTGCATGTGTTGCTATTGGCTGTGCAGTCAACCTAAGGGGGAAGAAAATCATTCACTTTCTGAAGAGGTACAGAGAGCATAGAGTATACAATGCAGAGAGCCACACTAAAGTGCACAAAGTTAACTGAACTGCATTATGCAATACCTTGGCCAGAGAGACAATGCCTTTCAGACGTGTGGCGGCTGCCTCATACTCAGGTGCGAGCCGTTTACAATGGCCACACCTAATGGACAGAGGAAATAGATCAGTTTAACAGGAAAACAAGTTACACTTCAGCTGTATTCAGGTTTCAATGCTGCAAAGATCCTGAAAGAGATTAGTGATTTCACAGTGTGGAACTGAAAACCTCTGTAATTCAATAGGGTTTGTGAATTTCCCCTAGGGGATGAATAAAGTATGAATAAAGTATCTATCTATTTTTGTAAAATATAACCTATTTACACGTTGTGTTAAGGAACAAACGTGAAAAAAAAAGTTGTATAATGTCTTTAGGTATAACGTATAATGTATTTTAAGTTAAAGATTAACTTCCATTCCATGCAAGTTTAGCACAGCGGGCCCACGTCACAGTTCCGCTGGACCAATCAGACGTGGACACCAAAACTTCTCTGGCCAATAAGAACGTTACAACAACGAAAGGACACGCCCCCAACTTCCTCATAGCCCCAATTCGCACGTAGTTTCCATTGAAAAGGATTCAGAGCACTTAAAAATAATCAATAAGCCATGACTAACTGCATTACATTTTACAGTTTAAGGTATGGTCAAAGTGTGGCAGTTAACTGAACAGCTAGTTCATTTAATAAACCTATCATTACAGCTCCTTAGCTTGCACCTTTCCGCTTTTTGCTAACATGCTAACGCTGGTCTCTAGCCAATAAACCACAGACAATTTGACACATTAACGACTCTGTTAATATTAGAACCAGTCAGAAGAAGAGATGCTTTTTAAATTTTGTACAACGAATGAAGTGCTTTTAAAAACATACAACGCCGTTTTAGGTTCTGCAGGTGTACGTCAGTAAGCTAAACTGTTAATCACGGAGCAAGTTAGCAAGTTTAGCTTTTGCAAATACTTCTGTTGCACTGCACAAAACGTGAAAAGCCTCACCAAGGGGCAAAAAATTCCACAAGAATGAGTTCATGGTCGCCGATCTTGCTTTCGAAATCGTCATCCGTGTAGTCCAGCACATCACTGGCCCGGGTAAACCCGGCGAGGGCGGCCAAGAAGATGAGCCTCAACATCGCTCACAGCGCTAGCTAAAAGCCTCCTTCACTTTCAGTTAAACAAAAAAACAAGAAAAATTTAGCAAACTGTGTCCGTGGCAGGCCCCCTTCTTCAGCTACGTGAAAGCCAAGGCTGCTGCAGGCTCCTCGGGCAAGGCCAAGCGCAGACTAGTTGGTAAGAGAAAGAGAAAGAGACGAAGGCAGCAGAGACGTTCAGGCAGCGGGACCGCTCCTAACCACAGTGTGGCAGCCTCCCATTGGCCCGTCCGGCGCGTCACTCTGCCCCGGTTCACCAATGAAAACCATGTAAATGAGACCTCGTGGTCTCAGAACCAATCACGACTCCACAAAAATCTAAACGCCTCTCTTGAACTCTTCCAAGCGATTGTGTTAACACTGCTTGATATCATGGCCTTTTAATGATCTGCAAATAACTTGAATGTGTCGATTACAGTTTTATTTATTTCACTCGTGCACAAGTGCCAGCCCCATGCATTTACAAAACATCAAAGGTAACGTTGCAGGGATAAATCTTGTGTCACACAAGACCAGAACTTATCATTTATAAGTTTAAAGTAGAGCAGTGGTGTAATACACTCAGCTCTGAGTTCATAAGATCACCAGGCTAAAACTAATTCAGTCTAATACAACAGTCCTATTGTAAATCTTCCCTTCATGATATAGCTTACAGGTTATAATGTTCAGTTTATGTTGAAACTGTGTTAAAGAGGTGCTGATTCAACTGTATGATTATTTTGGTAGATTCAACATTCAAGAGTTAAGATTCAAGGGCTTTACTGTTTTATGTATAATAGCTAGGTGTAGGCCTACCTAATAAACTGACAACTGAGTGTATAACTAAGTACATTTACTCAAGCACTGTTCTTAAGGACAGTTTTGAGGTACTTTTACTTTACTATAGTATTTCCAAATTATGAAGCTTTATCCTTCTACTCCACTACATTTCAAAGGCAAATATCATATTTTTTACTGAATCACATTTATTTTAAAGTTATTGTTACTGTTCACTTTAATTTTATATATAAAATTACCCTCTAAAACATGATGCAATGCCAAGCGTAGCCACACGTCTGTTTTCAGTTCTGTGGCTGATTTGACACATTCAGGTTAGAGTTGTGCAGAACTGAGTGGGATTTACACAAGGTCACCATGTACTCATAAGAAGGATACATTTGCAAATTGCCTCACCAACACCAAGTTGAGAAACATTTGAGAAGCTGGAACCAATAAAACTTACCACCCGCACTACAGAACCTCAAGGAACAACACCTGATTATTTTCCAGGTGAATCTATTAATCTACTGGTCTGAAACATCAGAAACCACTGAACTATATCTCAGCATGCATAAGTCAGCATCACTAGTTCTAGTCTGGTTTTCGTGAGTTCCCCCAACCTCAAACCTCAAAACCTGTATTGGTCAAATCTACTGTAGCTTGATTCACTTGACACTGACATTGAACCTATTTTGAGATTCCTCTCCAGGAAGACTCGCATCACTGCTGGTGGCCACTTTTATAAGCTCATAAGTCCTGCTGTACCGATCCCCTGTGCTTTTAAGCTAAGGCACAACCTTGGCTCAGATCTCAGAGGAAAGGTCAAACACTCCAATCATCATGTTGATCTCCAGGTCTCTCTAGTCTTTGTGCCATGTATCTGTTGTGGAAAAACCAAAGCCCCCAGGATTTAGTGTCCTGGAACTATTACTGATATAACATATACTTCTCAGAAATTAACTGTCATTACCTGAGGCTATTTTCTATTGATTTTTCACCTGTCCATTGTTTTTCATTGACCAACCTGAGGAGGCCAAAATTTGAGCCTTCTCTGTTACCACTTTGCTACTGCTCTAAGAGATTATTGTGACGGTCATATGTTTACTAAACAACAGGTAAGCAAACTTACTGCCCTCGTTACATCAACAGGAGATACTTCTGCTCAGACAAGTCCTGCACTATTAAAATCTAGTTTTTATAACCATTACTATTTTAGTTAATTAGTTAGTGCTAAATGAAGTTATGATTACTCAAAATTACCACAGATGACCTGATACACAGAAGGTAGGGGGTCAGGTTATACACCAGCAGAGGTTTACTGGTTTGTCTTCAGGTAAAAGAGCAATGTGTAGTCTGGTGTTACTTAATGGGAAACTGGAGGCATACTCATTGTACAGAGTGTGGGAGGGGAAATGTGAGATAACAGGAGCCCAGCAGCAAATTTTCAGCCCAGGGTCTCTGAACAGGTTCATCTGGCTGTGATTATGAGACAACTAGATACATGACCTTAGTTGCTTTTATTCCTTGTATTTCTATTAAATTTTGTTAAAGCTTTCTAATTTTTAACTTTCTAACTATTAAAATATCATTTAATACACATTTTTTTTAATTTCTGTCCTACCTCAACATTACTTAGTGCTGGTCACCCAAGAACATATGTGTTTATTTTTACTTTCAACTAATTACTTGTTAGTTGTGGTTGTCTGGCATTACTTGTGTTATTTCTGTATGGTGGTTGTGTGGTTGTCTGACTATGACTGTTGTCTGTTGTTCAGGTCTGTCCTGAAAAATCTCAATGAGATAAAGTAAAAAAAAGTTAAACTCTGCTCAGGTGGATGCACATTTATCTGACTTTCAATCCAGAGCCCACCAAGCATGTTTCTTTCTTATTGTTTGTTTTTTATTATTGAAGCCATTCAGGCAGAAATAGTCTTCATATTAATAACCTACTCTTAGTACTGAATGTTTTCCCTCTTTATAAAGCTGCAGTTATATTGACATGCCAGCAGAGGGAGCTCTTTGACAGCAGAGCGTGCACACAAGACTCATACAATATCTCAGATGGTGTAGAGGCTCCTCATGTTCCTTACAGACTTTGGGATTCTCAGTAATTCTACATTTCTATCCACAACCGGGACTTTGACCAGCGACATGTCCCAAAACCAAGTGTAACAAGTCTGATGTTTGCAAAAGACAGTATATTCATCTGTGTAACCTGTTTAACTGTCTTTCAACAATATTTCCTTTAGATCTTAGGTCTTCATAACATTTTGCAGTTGTCATGCAAACTCTGTCGTATATAAGGTACAGACTAGTAGTTGTAGTAGTTTTGAAACTCTAAGAGATAAAAGTAATGAAATGAGCTCAAAATTTCTACTGAGCCTCGTTTGCCACAATGTAAAGAGCTTTCTGATCTTATTTAAGTTAACAGATATTTGTATTATCCATATAGTAGTATGGAGTCTATATCATACATTGTTAATTCAGTATACATCCTAGTTCTAGTGCAGTACACCACACATTCTGCAGTTTCAGTGTAATTCTTGCTTGGGTTAAAAGTTTACATAGTTATTTCTGCACTAATAGACTTTAACTACTTCAAATACAAACAAAGTTTCACTATGTACATCTTAACAATGTGTGCGTCAGTATGGAACACATTCTTTTCTTCATTCCTATAAACCTTGCTTCCTAAACGGACCCGTTTCTTTCAGCAGCACCTCAGAAAGTCCCCTCATCTCTGTGGCTCAGACACACAGATCCGCAGTCGACCGGTCAGCTGTGTTAATCCTTTAAACCAGAGCTGCTTTCTTCCAGACCAGCCACCGTTTACTGTAAACTTACAGCTGAGATGGAAATGGCAGAATTAGATGGATATAATTTAGGGACCAAACAAGGTTAGGAGTGTCAACTTGAGTTTTGTTTTTCAGGCTGGCAGTCATTGTCAGTGGAGCTTTGATGTACAGGGAGCTGTGTACAGAAATAGTATTGCACTGCACAGCACTTTGTAAAACATCTGTACTGTTTCAAGGTCACTGATTGGACACATACTCAATACACATTAAACTAAAGACCACTGTGTTTAGAAACACTGACTTTGACAAAGAAAGATGTAAGCTGTAAACACCTGGTTTTAGGCCTATTATACCAATGACTGGTTTAGACTTTACATGAAACTTAAAAACACAGATACTGACACAGAACCTACAAATATAACATGTTCGTGTTGTTCTCGTTTAGTAAATTCATTTTGTAATTTAATGCATTTTGTACATGGGATTTAAAGGCAGCTTAACCTCATGAAATCATGTGAATTCCACCATAGACAGCAGTTAGCATGTGGTAGGACTTATTTATCTGGGGTACCTTTCTTTCTAAGATCTAATTATTGTCCTATTAATGTGGTGTAAAAAACTCCATAATTAAAACCTCGAAGCATCAAAACTGATTCTTCAATTCCATGAAAAAGTGGGT
This sequence comes from Toxotes jaculatrix, assembly GCF_017976425.1. Classification (NCBI taxonomy): domain Eukaryota; kingdom Metazoa; phylum Chordata; class Actinopteri; family Toxotidae; genus Toxotes; species Toxotes jaculatrix. Next base: position 23,584,370 of record NC_054398.1, read on the forward strand.
AAATTAGCTTTAGCTAAGGCTATCTCACCAACTAGTCTTAACTAGCCAGTGTACAGTTACTGCAGTTTGGTTTTTACCTCCTATATTTCTATTGAATTTCCAGTACTGTGTTTTGGTGGTATAATCATTTCTGTGGTAAGCTGTCAAAGAGGCAGGTTCTGGTTTAACCAAATATGTAATCACTGCATTTTGCCTTTGCAGGGCAGAGTGGGCCGAAGCTGTTTCATCATGATTTAATCACTGTTTTATCTCACTAAACACATCCTGTTCCAGTACTGTCATCACTGTCCAACCTCCATTTTATCCTGGGGACCGAGGATTCATTTCAGTGTGTGGCTGTGTGCTGCAGCACTCCTCTGTGCTGAAGAGATTTGCTTTCTGTTACCCATAAAACCCCTTCCCTCCCCCATCGGAGAGAGAGAGAGCCCCCATTGCCTCTGTGAAGTGGTTGCCCAGGCAACTCGCTTGCTCCTCAGCCATATCTGGAACAAGGAGGAGGAGAGAAGAGGAGAGGAGAGGAGAGGTCTGCAGCATTATGCTAGTGACATGCTCTGAGTACTGCAAGAGAAGGGAGGGAGGAGAAGGATGTGTGTGTGTGTGTGTGTGTGTATTCAGGGCATCAGACCCTTCCTCCAAATCCTCGAAGAGAGAGAGGAACAGATTCCTCATGCCTTGCAACACCAACACTCGACGTGTCAGCTGCGTCTCCTCAGAACACTGAACGCCTTGTTGTCCCGTCAGCGTCCAGACCAAAACACTGGAAAAATCACTGCCTGTTTCATCAGTGGAGAAAATAAATATCCATTCATTCACAATGGGACAAAGCACTTGTTACAGACTTCCTGCTCTGCAGAGAAAACACTGTCTTCACACTCGCTTTTAGATAAAAGACATACACAAAATCTTTGCTTCCCTCTTTGCAACTATTTTGACAATCAATTAGTTGTTTCAGTCATTTTAAAAATAAAAACATCAAACTTTTGCTGGCTAATATAAAAATAGGATTTATCAGGCTTTGGAGACACAGACAACACTGTTGATCACTGCTGGTTTTGGTCTTTTCATGGGATTAGGTGACAGCAAGTCAAGTCAGTTTTATTTATATAGACCAATGTCACAAATCACAAATTTAGAATCTGTACAGCGTACGACACCCTCTGTCGTTAGACACTGTATTCAGATGAGGAAAAACTCCCCCCAAAAATGGAAGAAATGTCAGGAAGAGCAACAGAGATTGGAGGACAATCAAGATGATAAAAGTAGAGACAGATTGTAAAGAATAGAGAACATCCAGGTGGATGTTGAGCAACATTCAGGTGCCTCCTGTAGACAGACAGCCTGGGCAGAATAAGCATTGGACCAAACATTTTTAATTAAGTGGATTTTCCAGATTTAAAGGGTTTTGTGAAAACAACAACCCTCTGTGCCTGTCCTTCAGCAGAATACAGTTTTGTTATGCCTCTGACTAAACATTGTCACATGACACGATGCAGCCACGCTGATCGCAGTCATGCTCCTCCAGCTTGGTTACCATGGTTACTTAAAGCTTGCTCAGGCAAAATCCTCTTGGATACCAAAGAATTACTTATAAACAAATGACAGACAGAAGAAGAAGTACTGTTAAATAGATGATTTCTTTAATAAAAGACATTACAGTGTGACATTCAGTAATGAGCTGGAATGATATTGCTTCAGTAGCTTACAGTACAGAACCCAGCCCGGCCAGTATGTGTTATAACATTACAATCTGACACCCGTGTGTCATTTAACGCACAAATCCACATGTCTCTTCAGTCTTACGCTGTTCACCTACAATCAAATCCACTCAAAATGGTTAAAACAAAACTATGTACACACAATCCACAATGGAGAGTATGGAGCCAATGGATGGACTATACAAGCACCAGATAACAGGCATGACCCATCAACACACAGGAGTGAGGGGAGGAGACAGAGACAGGCTGAGTATAGGACATGCGGCAGGAAGGGAACCGAGGCAGGGTGAAGCCAGGTTTGGTGGGCTGAGGAGTGGTCTGGCAGCAGAGCCATAGATACTGCTCGGCCATGCAGAGACGGGCAGCCTGGCGGCCATCTTTGCTCCGTTACAAGAGCCTACAGTTTGTGCATCTTTTGTTTATCTTTGCCGCCATTTCATAGCCAGGTTTGAATTTGAGTTTAAATTTTAAAAACGCTCCAGATGCACACTTCAGCCCAATGCTGTGGGGTTTAGCCAGATAGCTGTGTATAATATATGTAGATTATATTATAGAGAAGTATATTGTGGGGCAGGAAGGGAGGATTAGATAAGTAGTAGTAATAAATGAGGCAATGACATAGATATTCATCATATCTATGGGCACAGAGCGGGGTGTTTGTGCATGTGTTTGTGCCCAGAGGGTTGTGTGCGGAGATCAGGGATCAGTGTCTACTTGAAGTGCTTGACGGGTGGGGGCACCTTGATGTCCTGGCCTTTCTCCAGTCTCTTCTCACACTCGATCAGGTAGTTGACGCCATCAATCACTGTCTGCACCAAAGTGACCTGGGAAAATAATCAACAGAATGTAAATGGCATATGATACAAACTCTAAGACACATGAGAATATTTTCTTATGTTTTCAAAACCATCTTCTCGCCCTAATTACACAGAAATAATCTGACAGTGTTGGAAATACATTTATTCACTTTTTTCTTGCTGAGAGTTAAGTGAGAAGATTACCATCACTCTTCTGTCACTTAAATATGAAGCTACTGACATTAACCTGTCAACTTGGCTTAGTATAAAGACAGAAACAGTGAAGTATTGTTCTTAAACTTTGGCTTTTGCGCTAATTAAACAGAAGAGATATAACACAGTACGTACTGTGCTTTAGAGGTGGTATTAGGCAGCTTTTGCTTCCTTTGAACAGATCCAGACTGTTTCCCTCTGCTTCCAGTCTTTATGCTAAGCTAACCAGCTGTGGGCTCGATCTACATATTTACTGTACAGACGTAACAGTGGCATCAGTCTTCTCATCTAACTCTGGGCAAAAAAGCGAATAAGCGTATTTGCCAAAATATAAAACTTCTTATTTACAGATAACAACTGGCAACTGTGAGTAACTACAGACACAGAGCAGCCTGTATCCCTGACATATGCAAACCCTTCACAACCGCTCTACCAAATAAAGACACAAGCTGTCTGCACTCATAACAGAGCCCTGAGAGAAGCATCGACCAGAGGCCTATAACCTTTTCAAGGAATGCTTTCTCTAAACTATAGAGAAAAAAACAGCCCACCTCAAAAACAGACACTTTCCTGCCTCTTTTGCAACAATAACATCTGGTGTGTCAGGGTTACACACTGCAGTTACAGTTGCATGATTTGAACAAACAGCACAGGACTTCTTGTACACTCTCAAAGTTCTCAACAGAAAAAAAAATAATCTTCTTAACTAGCAATTTTTTCATGATCTGATATAAAAGGCTATTTGTACATGTGAACACGATTCTGATTATGCCACATAAACCTACGTTAGAGGTTCACAAAACTGACGACTTTTGAGATCCAGCTTGACAAAGGAACTTGATTTAAGGTGCATTCTGTAGAATTAACTTTCTTTACTCAAGTTATCATCATGAAATTCACTTGCTGTAACATTATCATAACATATAACATTATCGTCCCTCTGCACTTTTCTCCATCCATCCGTAGTTCCCTCATCCCTCCACCTCTTCACTCATAGACCCCACCCTGAGAGTGCTCTTCTCCTGAGTGCTCCTCAGTCTGGTGATGGAGGACCAAGCAGCACTGTGCAGCCCACGCTCTTATAAGTGAAGTGGAGGTCGGAGTCAAACAACGTTACGTAACATTAAGAAAATTAGAAAAGTGACTCTCAATCTGCACCATAGTGAACGCTAATTAGTGCAGTGCACTCCATTCAGAAACAGTGAAGAGCCATCTCCAGTCTCCATGTAATGAGAATAATATATGCTACCACACACTCACAACAACAGAGAACAGCTCCATTGTACTGTATGACTCTGTCACACAGGCGGGACAGCAGGACAGCACAACCAAGGACATAACAAACTACATGTACAGCTGTTATTCATGCTCCGATACATAACACTCACAAAACATTCATTTGTTAGTCTAGTTGCTGTCTGATTTGGATTTGGATAAGAGCTACTGGTACTTTACATCCTACATTGATAAAACTATGATGCAATAAATATTCAGTCTGTTGAATATTTGTTTACTCAGGGACGTTTGTCAGTGATGCGTCACACCTGAGAGATAACCCGCAGCAGGCATCCACCACTGGCTAATAAACTCCAGCTGAGCAGTTTGGAGGTGGATGCTTTGGTCTGTTGGTGAAAGGGAGACAGTTACTCACAAGCTTCTACCCAGAAGGTTTCCCTACCTCAGATTGTCCCAGGCGGTCCAGGTTGGAGATGTCAAACACACCACCCACAGCAGCGGTGTCTACACCACCTGTCCCTCGCTTCTGCAGACGCAGGTTGTCCAGGATCTTACTGAAGCGGGGATCCTGGGAGGTGGGGGAGAGCAGTTATTCAAGACAATTTCGAAGCAGTTTGATTACATTATAACTCAACATGCAACTGTATTTTTTTCTCTCTGGTATTTTTCAGATATTTTGAATTCACAACCACTTTTACCACCATCTATTTACTGGTGCTTATCCAGAGTTGGGTTGCGTTACTGTTTGACTTCCTGCTGAGAATATGGACGCAACTCTCACTCCCACAGTGGCCCCCATAAGTCCCCCCATAAGCCTTCTTAATGCCACACCCAAAGCACATGTAGACTGGATGGGGGAACTTCCATGACCCCTCCATGAACCTCACACAGGTAGAGAGTTGCTCCACTGTTCCACACCCACGCATTGCTCCTCCTGGATCTGAGGTTCAGCTATCAGTTGGCGCCTCCTTTCCAGCGCCCTGGAACAGGCCTTCCCAGGGAGGCTGAGCAGAGGGATACCCCGATGATTGGAGCGAAACCTCTGGTCCCCCTTTTTAAATATGGGAATCACCACAGTCCACAGGCACTGTCCCTGACCTCCATGCGAAACTGAGAAGGCGTGTCAGCCCAAGACAGCCTAACAACTGTTACCTGAAATACTGTTAACACTTCCAAGCATCCCTCCCACAACTTTTAACACTAACATTTAATAATCTTATTAGAAACATATTGACTGATAAGACAAGGCAGTTTTTTGTTTTTGAGGCCCTAACACTGATAATTTAATACTTATACATATTTTGAAGGCCATACAGACACTTTTGGTCTATCAATATGTGACACACAGAATAATAACACAAAAGACCCAACATTATCTACCTAAGTATAAGCATCAAATTATCTTCATTCTACTGTTGCATTACCTTGCTCAGCAGGGGCAGTTTGACATGGACCCCGGCCCTGAGCCCCGTGCCCAGGTTGGAGGGGCAGGTGAGGATGTACCCAAGCCTCTCGTTCCACATGAACTCCCAGCCTCTCTCCTGGATCAGACGCTCCACCTTAGAGGGAGACAATGAATCATGCATAAAAAAATCTGTATTCTGTACGTACAACTCATACACAGCAAACTGTTCATTGCTGTTTATTTTTCATTTATCAGAGCTGACAAGTAAAGAACTGAGAGCTGTCAACTTGAAATAAACCTTGGTGGCAGTGGACTGACTCAAACACTGGCACAGTGTTGGACTTTAATCAGCATGAACGTAGCACTGAGGTGTGTTGTCCAGAGCTGTCACACCCTCAGTCTTGCCTTCTGTACTTTCCCTAATGGGGAACTGAGACCACTTGCATAAATAATTTATGTTTGCATGGCCAAGTTTGGACAGTGTGTTTTTGTGCCTCTGTTTACATGCTTTATTTCAGTGGCATGGAAAAGACCAGTATAAGCAGTTTTTTGCTTCTGCAAGCACGCACCATAGACTTTTAGGCTGTATTAACCCACCCCACCCCTCGGCTGATTAAATTCTACAGACATCTGATGGCAGCAGGATGGATATGTCTGCTACAGCTGCAGCCTCCCACTTAAAAATGCTGTGTCCAAGTGCACTATGGTCCATTATGATCCAGTACCTTGGCTAAATCAGGCACAACTAACACCAGACCGCTGCTAAAATAACACAGGTGATACACACAGGCTGGTAGGTTATAACATATCACAGTACTACTCCTAAATCCCAACAGTCAAACAGTCCACACACATTTCCAAACAGTCATACCTCCTTGAGGCCTCTGCAGAACCTCTCAAAGACTCTCTTCATGTTCCCTCCCTTCTCCATGGAGATGACCCTGGTGTGATCCTCCTCATTGATCCAGATCAGGAATGTCTTCTCGTTGTTGTGCCTGCACACAGGCAAGTTATACTGAATTAGACGATATCGATCCCTGTGGGTTGAGGTTATGTGTCCTCTGCATTTGTCCCATCATAGCTTCCCACCTTCCTAGCACCACTCTCAAAGCAAACTGTAATTTATTCTGATGCAGGGACCAGTTAACTTGAACACAGAGCTGTTCTTCCTGTGCTTTCCAGATGTTGTGGACAAGATTTTTTTTTTAACCTTATCAACAACTTCAATATATCAATAACTTCCAATATTTTTTCCAGACTGAATCAATACAGAAGAGGTATTTGGAAGCCTCTTATGAGAAAGTGTGTAGGATAAGTTAATAAGAAGAGATCAGTGATGGGTTTTTTCTATTAAGGCAGCCATATGATATCGGTGAGTACGGAGAAGGCCATTAACCATCAGTCACTGGGGATAATGCTTGTTTCTGCCGCAGGTCATTGACTCTTGTGTTTGTCAGAGTGGTCTGCAAGGCTGAACTGTGCTCACAAGGCCTTGCAATATGGTACGGATTTATGACAAATTTTACAGAAACTAGACAGCTTACAAAACAGATAACAGAAAGCAAAATCTGTTAGATGGAAACCACATCACAGCTCATGGACAGTTCAAGAAAGAGAAAAAAAAAGCCTACATTTCTTGGAATTTCAGGCAAGGTGCAAGAAAGGTATGTTTTCCTCTGACATTTATTTCTAAAAATTACTTAAACAAGTGAAAGTGTGACTCTGTAGATGAAGTTATCAGCAAGTCTGTCTATCCATTGATCATACATAACTGTCCAGACAGAAAGATCTTAACGACTGTTGGATGAATGAATTAGTACAGACATTCATGAGTATGAATCTTCAGAGTATGAATGATGTTGACAAAACCCCTGATTTTTTTTACCTACTCCTTTAACAGGTAAAAAAAATTTACTTGCTTAAGCTTTTTTTTTTTTTATCAGATGAGTATAGACCTAGGGTCAGCTGAGAAAAAAAAAGCAGAGAGAAAATCTGTATTCACTGTTTACAAATCGCTGTGAACAGTTTATAAACCGTGCTCTGGGATTCTTTGAAATCTGTTCCCGCTAAACCATGGATTTCACCCTCTGACCTTCCCTCAAGTGCCACAGTGGGGCTAAAATTTCCACTTGTAAATAATATCAATCAGATTCTGAGACGCAAAGTACAGAGACATTTGCCAAACACATTCAGGCTCGTCCTCAGAGGAGGATGGATTTCGCTGACCTGATGACACTTCCAAGCACCAAACTCAGAGCAAACTGTAGAAATTTTTCCACATGACATAGAAGATTTTAACGTGTACAAAGCCTCTGTCAGCCACTACAGAAGGTTTTTGTCCACGATGACCTCCTTAATATTGTTAAAAAGATTTAATGAGGTAATGGATAGGTTGGTGAGGCAGCAGGCGGGGGAGAGATTTTGGACAACGCGGACAGAAGCGAATTGAGGGAAGAGGAAGAGATAAAGAGAAGAAGACGTTAGACGAAAAGTAGAGCAGCAGTACAGGATACTTGAACCACAGGGAAAGAAACCATGAGGGAGGAGTGAAACAAATAAGTTATGTTAGAAGGGTGGGAGATGATAAGCAAAAATGTGAGAAAGTGGAGCATGACATATGGGTAGTGAAAAAACAGAAAGGAAGGAGGGGAAGAGAGCCAGAGAAAGAGAAAGCTGCCAGTGGACCTGAAAGGAGAGATGATGGAGGGATGAAGTGAAAGTGAATCATTAAGGAGAGGAGAGGTGGGCTGATACGACAGGCAGAGAGAGGGAGGAGGGAGGCTGGTGATTGATTTGAGCTGGCTGACACTCAATGCTGGGGGAGCATTGTCTGCATTGCTAATACACCTCAACCACAGCTCAGCAACAAGGAAATGACATTACTGCTGCGACCACGCCAGGGAAGAAATGAATGGGAACGTTCATAAATGCATTTTTGCTGAACAGGAATGAAAAGAAAATCAAGAATTTATATTTAAGAAGTTAATTCTGACAAACTAGCTCATGTACCCATCCCAGAAATGTTAAACTCCTGCAGTGCTCTTACATTTATGCTGAATTACAAAAGAAACAATAGAAAGGCTCTATACACATGAATATTATTACATAAAATACTTGTTGAAATACAGTGCTATGTGTAGATAATACTACACTGCCTTGTCTTATCTTAAAAACAATAAAAAAAAAAAAGAAAGAAAGAAAAAACAGTTTTGTCAGCCAGTCAGTACCATCATGTCTTTTCACTTACCAAATACCACGGGCATCTGGCCAGTCACGAGCCATTCCTGCACACGTCAGGAGGGGTGACACAGGCTTGTCAAACAGGAAGTGGTCCTATTGTAAATACAGAGACGCAAAGTTTTTTTCACACTCAAAATGCCAACAATGGCAATGACTGAAGGGGTGAAAAGTTAGACTGGACTGTATTGTCACAAGGAGGCACATCTTTCTCGTTGTGGGTAGGAGAAAAATGCAAGCCCAGCCCACACCCGTTTCTGATTTCATGTGATGAATTTTTCTGCTTCTTATTTGTTTTTTTGGTCCTTCTGCTTGGACTTGTGGGAAAACTGTAAACGAATCCTCAGACTGAGTCTACATGCTTTATCCAAAATGGTCTACGTTACCATGAGTGCATATGTTTTCTATATAAATAACCTAAGTGGAGATTAACTTTGAACTCTAAGCATTAATATCTCTTTGCAGGTTGTTGCTGTGTGTGTATTTATATTTCCCAAACTATAAATATAGTTCTAGCAGGTCCGCTGACAGGTCATGTATAAGCTCTGCTGCTGCTCTATTAAAATGACTGGAAACATGTTGTCACAGGTGGTTCCACAGAAATGAACAATGTCTTAATATGAACACAGCAAACATCCCCTCATTGCTCACATCAATGAGCTGTTGCTGCTCCTTTTCTGTCATCTGGGTGAGACTGTAGTATCTTCCAGTAAGGTCACCCTTCAGGCCGGCGAGGGCATCCACCACCACCCTCTCCACCTCCCTGCGCTCTGCCCGGGTGCAGGCGGGGGGCAGGCTAAGCCCGCGAATACTGCGGCCTGTCCTCACTCTGGAGGACAACACGTAGCGCTCGTCAAAGTGGCCCGCCTGGATCTAAAACAAAGACAGGTAGGGAAATGTTTAAACTGATTCAGTGATTCTCACTAGGAAACGAGTATTACAGTAATTCTTTTTTTAGATTAGCTATGAGCCATATTACTACGTACACAGATAGTGAAACAATCTTTTCCACAAGAAGAAGCTCCACGTTGTCAGTGTGAGCGTTACCTTGCTGGCGTCCAGGTCGGTGGGGTGTTTCATGACGCGGGGGTCGTAGCCGTTGTGCCTCTCTTTGATGACAGGGTCCAGCAGATCTGCAAATACCTGAAACACACCCGGAGTTTAAGACTATAAAGAAATAGAGAGCTACAGAGGATATCAAAGTTTTAAAATCTCTTTATCTGTTTCTCTTAATCTACAGATTCCGTTTAGCAGAACAACTGAGCAATGGATAAGGACTTTTAGGTTGCAGCAAGAAACCAATGGAATAGCAATAGCCTGTTAGAAATGACTGTGACTTTTGTGTCTGGAGCATAATGTTCTTTAGGCTGGTGTGGGGGCTGGTAGAGGTCTGTGTTACTGTGCAGTCCAGTCTATAAACCTGTAGATTTCCGAGCTGCATTCGCACTATTTTTTACACACTGTGTGTCACTTCTGTTTACTCCCCAGCACCACACTCATACGACCACAATGGAAAGAAACACCCAGCAGTGAGTGATGATGAATCACATATTGCAGAGAAACTGTATGAGAAACATCAGATAGAATTCTGCATGCAAACCTGAGACATCAGCCGAATTATTACCACCAAAAAAAGCCAACCAAAAACATATCACTACAGGGTCACACGCTTTTATTTATCTAAAAATGTCTTGGATTGTACTGAGATGCATTTAGGAGTGATACAACCTTGAGTCCTTGGCCAAGTCTTAACACTCACACTGACTGGTTCTTGGAATCTATAGTTAATAAAAAAAAATATGCTGACTACTCTATGAAGTCCAAGATATTTTTGTAGCCTAAATGAAGCAGGTGATTAAAATGGAAATGTAGTTAGATCCTCACTATAGATAGATAATGAAAGCTCCCAGAAGAAGTGTCCTAGCCTAAAACTCTCCCTCTCCTATGATGTAATACTCCTTCCTCTGAAACAGGACAGGGAGGACTGGTTACTAAATTCCCTGAAAGTGTAGTAACTGTAGAAAACAATATTTCCCAATCATTTCTGCTAATTAAAACATTTGTATCTATGTTGAAACTGTCCTGCCTGTTATGGGAAGTTGGGTTGGAACTGGAATGTGACTGGAATTTTTTTTTAAGTCAATACCAATTTTCAATTTGCAGTGCTATTGTCAACTGTAATTTTCAGCAATTTCACCCCTTTTTCTGTAAGTTTGGACTTTATCAGTGACGTCCTTGTGGCTGCAAACTGCAACTGGAGGCCTGTGGAGGCTTTGAACAGCCAGGACTCTTGTACAACACGCATGGAGATGTGCCAGCCCCGTCTTTTCAACCAACAGCGAGGAGCCTGTGTGTTTGAAAAGGTATTACGACGTCTGACCTCGTAAGACTCCTCGTCTCCTGCCACCATGCCAACGGTCTTAATGAAGGGGTGGCCAGGGTTGTCCACGCCCGTCTGGATGGCCAGGTCCACCGTGAAACCGTTGGGAGTGGCCTTATCACACAGCTTGGCATAGATGGCAGGTGTCAGGTTACTGGCCATGCAGTTGTTGTGTTTGCGCAGGTCAGGGTACTCCGCACTGTACAAACAGAAATGCAAGATAACGCACTGCTGCACTGATCTTTAAGAGAGAAAAAAAATCGTTTTAGTAGCGTGGGCACAGGTTAATGATGGAGCTGTGCCCTTGGAGCAGGTTCAGAGTGACTGACTCACTCAAGGACACTTCCACAAGGCATGTACACAGGTAACTGGGGATTAAAGCTGTAACCCTCTGGTTATGGGACACCCTGCTGCACACACCTACTAATTTAGACACCGATTATATAGGACGCACAGGGATGTGACGCGGGTACTATCAGTCATATTGGCACTGTGAAAAATAATTAAATACTGTATTTAAGCCAGCTGACTGTGTTGCCAAGACGCTGACTATAATCAATGTTTAAATCTTCATGAGATGTTAAACGTGCCATTAACTAAATGCTGATGGAGAAGACAGCCTTTAGATAGAAGCTGTTTTAGTAAAATAATGCTGCTGCGTTAACTAATGACCAACTCACCTGTAACTTCAAACAATGTATTTAGGCTTTCACACAGGCTAGTATGAAAAAACAAAAAGGAACTGCTGTCACAGACTGGCCTTTATCTGAATATCCTTGGAATGTCAAATAGACTAGAAGTGCTGGAGCGGCACTGACTAAGTAGCTTATGGGTCCCTGCTTCCTGCTGTCCACTAAAATATGAGGAAGGATAAGACATTTTAATATGAAATGATAAAGTAACTGTAGCTTCACAGAGCATTACTAGTGACAGTATGCTTATACAACACATGAAAATGTTTGTCACGGATGGACCCTGACAAAAGTCTGTTTTGTTTGGTCCATATCCATCATTTCACAGAGAAACCTGGCTTCGTGCCTTATTTCTGTCTTTTCCTTGTCTTTTACACAAAGGCACAAGTTCCTCCTTTTTTCCACAACAGTAAGTTCAGAAGTTCATTAACGTTATCAGTGCTAACCCACTGACCGCCATCAAGAAGCTCTCTCATATTTGGGGAGGATTTTATGACTGTATTAGATAGCAGCAGCAGAGAGATGACAGGAAATGAGGGAGAGGACACACCATTACAACATTTTCAGAGCCAGGAAAACACAGGTGGACACAAAGCACAAGCAGTGTGTGCCAGTCAGATCCAGATACACATCATCCAATATCTGTATTCAAGGCAGGATTTAATAACACCTACATGGTGCCAGTTCAGGGCCCTGAGGACACATTTGTCCTAAAGGAATGATGGATGGAGGTATCAGCTCTATGGTCACTGCTACACAACTACATGGTTTAAAGGATTATTTTAATCAATATCACTGTAACTGATATCAATCAAAAGTAAACCTGCGGTGTAGACCCTAACCAGTGACGGAAAGTGACTAACTACATTTTTTAAAGTACTGTACTTGTTCTTTTCTTGCGTATTTCCATTTTCTGACACTTTATACTTCTACTTCACTACATTTCTTAAGGAAATATTGTACCTTTTACTTCACTGCATTCATTTACAAGTTACTATACAGATTCATAGGCTATGATAAAACTTTACTCATCCTTTACTGATTGTTGAATTATAAGCCTATAATATAATATACATCATTCCAAAATGGGGCACTTTTACTTAAAGATCCTAAATTATCTGAGTACATATTCCACCACTGGCACTAATCCTGTATAGGTTTATGACAAAGGCTGATTTACAGAACAGGGTTATAGTCTGTTCTCCTCACATCTGGACCGTCCCACCCCAGCAGCACAGCCATAAGGTCAGCTTTTTTTTTTTATTTTCTTTTGTGCAGCTTTATCTTTTGCCTAACATTAATGATTAAGACCATAAAGTTGGGTGACTCACACCGGCAGGATTCAGGTCATGTTTCCCTCTGAGATTTTTCCTGTTCATTCTATCAATAAGGTTTGATAAGACACAGTAATAGATTACTTTTTGTACAAAGACTGTGATCCTGGCGCTGTAGATGCGCCTTCGGTGTGAGCATTATGTAACAGCCACAGGGCAGGGTTTGATATCTGAGCAGCAGATAACGTTTCACTAATCTGGAGTCTATATGTGCACCGCTTTATGATACATGCAGCCGTGTGGTGGGACACGTACGCATCCCTGCTCCACGGCCTCTTTGTCATAGCACAGTACGTTTATCATGCAGATGCTTCTACAAGAATAAGCACCATATTTGACACGATATCTCAATCTATGATTTTTATTAGCGTGATCAAACCTAAGCTTTCTTCACAGTTGTGCATGACGGTGCAGTGTTAACATGTATTTTAGGAGCAGGTTATGTCTGTATATCTGTTTCCTCTTGGGCTTATAGGTTAAGATCATATACAACGCCCCGTAATGCAAAACTGAAGTGAGCTTAGGTTTGACTTTTTTTTTTTTTACACCATTATGGTGTTTAAAGCTGTTTTGTTATTTATGCTTTAATCTCCTATGGCATCAAATATTAATCTTCCTGCTGTGATGTGATAGCCCATTAAAGCCCGTAGGCCTGATGGTATTAAACAGGTGGCACATTTAGGCCGTTAAGGTCAGTGACTGTCGTTTTTCAAAATTTATTTAAAATATATTTATCTTACGTAGGTTAGCTTGATGTTACACAGCCACATTCGTTTATTAAATTACACATTAAGCCCGTATTTAAATAAAAATCCTGAAGAACACGCCTGAGCCTAATTTGTGTCGATAAAATGACATTATCATCAATCAGGACTTATTAATTAACGAGGATAATGGTGTGTAATGTGATTATCAAGCCGTGTAACGGACACACAGGCCCGGGAGGAGGGGTGGGGAGTAACGTTACCTGGCGGGGTACCTCCTGCGGACGGGCACTCCGGCGCTGACATGGTCCCGATGGAGCAGAAATCCAGCCGTTACAGAGCCTCCCACCAACGACAGGATCCCAATGTTTCGTTTGGAGGACACGAACCTGGAGAAGCTGCTTGCCATTTCGGTTTTCTTTATGTGTTTAAAAAAAAAAACCGACTTATTTCCACAATCCCGCCAGTGATGAAGTGACTCTGATGGAATGATACCACGGAGACTGATTTAACCGGAGCGGCGTCAAGATGCAGGCAGAGACACACGACAAGACCGGAAATTCACCTTTACTTTCAAAATAGAGGCACAGGCTCACATTGGGTTCCTGAACAGTTCAGAAAGTCTTATTATAAAATTTATTATAAAATTAGACATTGTTTGGATTTTGGAAGTGAAATGAAGTAAATACAACCCCTGTAGCAGACAGGCACCAAAACTGAGCCTTTCTTCAAATGAAAAATGAAAAAAATGAATAAATGTAGAAAAAATGTAAACCAATTATGGAAAATACAAAAGTTTGTGTTCATGGGTCCGTGTATCTTTATTTCAAATACCAAAAGATACACGGACCTTCATGGCGGATTTTGAGGTTGGCTTACGTTTACACTGAAACCCATGAATGTTAAAACAAACTTCTACACATTTGTTCAAATTAAGCACAAATATAAAGCTCATGAACTTAAAGGGAGATTGCATGTGCATAATAAGGGTTTGACAGGTGATTGTGGGTCTTACTCACTGCATCCTGAATATCCCTCAGGATCCAGTAAGGTTACTGTTAAAGAAATGGGAAAGAAGATATCATAGGAGTCAACGTACCTTAAGCAGGCCTTCCTCAAATACTGAATGTCCATGCAAGAAGGGCACCATGGTGGGAGAGGCCTGTGGCACCAACATCCACACAGCATGAATCTGGAGTTAGCAAACAAACTGACCAACATAATGTTAAATAATTAAACTTTCTCCACTTTGTCCAGCTGAATGATTTGAATGATTAAAATAGTGTTTACATTTAAATTACTAACAAAAATCCAATAACATAAGAGTAACAAGATCACTGTATTCTATCTATAACGACACTACGAGCCATCTTGTCAACATGACAAAGTAGGTACATTTACTTCTGCTATTGTAAGTATAGTTTGCTTATACCACTAACATACATTTGCAAAATATTGAATTCAGGATTTTTACATATAAACGACTATTCTTACACTGTGCTGCATCTACTCATGTAAAGAACATCGGAGGCTCTTTGATCACTGACCTTTATCTTCACATTGTAAACACTAACAATGGTCACAACACTTCCCTGAAACTTGATGGCTTGATGGTCAATCTTATTGATTTTCAATCTTAACCTTTGCTGTATAATCATTTTTGGAATATGCACTTTTATATACTTTACATCGCTATATATCCTCACTAACCTTACCTCTTTCTTTTGTAGGTTGAATAGATTTAACATTTAAATTTAAAATCAGGTACTATAAGGGCAGGGCAGGGAAGGACATCATTATCTTTGTAATCCTGTTTAGCAGCTGAAAAGATTGAATAGCAGATGCAAACCAACAGCAGTTTTCTGCCAGTGGTAATTTCTGCAGCAATACCTTTACTTTCATTACTTTGAGACACAAATACCAATTGGAGAGTTATAAAAATGAAATAATCTGTATGCAGATAAATCTAGTTATTTATAAAGCCTCAATTGTTTAAATTACAGTTTAAAGCTATTCCTTGTTGTATCCTCTTCACTTACACACTAAAATCAACAAAGGGTGCCTCCTAAGGCTTTTATTGTGAAATTGGCCTTGTACAGGAAGTTGCATGTCTTACTTTGGCCAGCTTGACAGTGGTGGCGTGCGTGTGTGGGGTGAATACTGAAGGACGTGAGTGAATAAGGCTGCAGCACTGTTCCATGTCACATTGAGCGACAACACTGGGACAATCCTCAGCTCTAAAACACAGCGTCAGTCTCGCTTTCTTTTTAAGCAGACACCGGGACAAACGAGTTTTAATTCCGCAGTAAGACTTCTCACAAGGTTAATCTTGTCATCCACACCATGAAAACTGCTGCAACTTCCCCGTAGCAATGCGTCACTTGACTTTGAGAATTACGAGAATTAGGTTCCTTAGTTGTGGGTCATATTGCATATCACTCATAGTGACACAAAGCTGGTTAACTGTGACCTCCGTGCAACCTTCAGCGATAACAAAACCAATATTTTTAGACAAACATTTAAAAGTCTTTTTAAATTCTTTACAAATATCAGAGCTTAATATCAGCCTAATATTAATTAATTATTATTATGCTCTGAATTTGTGACATTTACATCTAAAAAGACAGATGTAAATACATGTGAGATCCAACACGCACACAGATCTCACATATTTATCTTTAAAGTGAGGTATGATTCTTTGTAATAAAAATGTTTTTTTAAAGCATGCTGTTGTGGCTCAAAAAGACCTAAATGAATTACTGACCCTTAAAGTTTGACACTATGGGGAAGAAAAAAACAAAAACAAAAAAAAAAAAACAGACCACAGGTCAGATTTCTGCTTCTGTGACTTTATCTGACTTAACTGGACTTTTTGTCACATGTTTGGTATATGGTTTTTATGAATGGACTAACTACGTGTACTTCGTCAGCAGCACTTGAATACTAAGATTTACTGTGTCTTATTTTTGTCATTCAAGTCTGACCTGTTCAGAGTCCCTTCCAGTCACTTGAGATCAGACAGAGGCCATACTGTTTTATATTCAGGGCCTGAGCTCCTTATGGAGGATAATTCAGTAATCTGAGGATTATAGAGAAAATAGTGGGCATACAGTACTGGGATCAAAGTTCACACTGCAGAGAATAGAGAGAGTTTACGACACACAGGATGTATTTAAAATGAAGTACAAACCCACTGGTTAGAGGAAACCACTGCACTCTGAACTTCAACCACCTGCAAGATAAAAATATAAAATAAGTGTTACTGCAAAAACTGTGGTAAATTTACAGTACTATAAAATGTATTCAGCTCCACTGGACTTGCTTTAGTGCTTTACAACACCGAAACACTGAAGATGTAATTATTATTCCAATTAAACTCATTTATTGATAGCGATAATATTTACCTCCTTTACTACTTGTAAGTTGTAAAATAATAAAAACAATAACTTAAATGGAGATCACTTGATTGTAACCAAGGTGTGACATCTGATTTTGGGTCACCTGCATCTGCACAGTAAAGTTTCAGTGTTTTCAATAGGAAAGAACACGTCACAGAGAGTCAGTGAGGGATGAACCTGGTGGAAGCAGCTTCATGCTGTGGTGAAGGTCCTGGAAGGTTCCTGAAAGCAGAGGTTAACATGAATGAAGTGATGCTGTGGAGAAGTACAGAGCTTAATACTATCCATCATTTGTGGCAGGATTTGAGAGGTCCTGTTCACTCAAAGGCTCCTCATGCAACATCACGATATCAACACCTGTGAGTCAAAACGTCCTCTTCACAGCAGATAATTTGACCTGTCAGAACAGAGAAAGCACAGGTTTGACTAATAACATTAAAAATGGCACCATTATATTCTGGTGTCATAGTGATCCATCAACACCAGGACCCTGAAACCAAATAAGCAAAATTCAGTTCAGCCATCATTAATATCAACATGTCTCTCATGAAAAAGGCCTGTGTTGTCCACTAGGTAGAATACTTTTTCAGTGGCACTGTATGAGAAGCTCTGACTTGATTTCAGGGGAATAAACTGGCAAACAAACACGGCACACATGAGAGGTGTGTCAGCTTATCTGCCTTTACAGCAAACAACTGGTGCCTGATGCAAAGCTAATATAATTATAACAACATCCAGAAATTAGAACCCAGAACAACTTGACGTTCTGATGACAAAAATATCAGCAAGTTCTTGATCAGATGATAACCAGATTTATAAGAAGTTTGGAGTGTTAGACACCTAAACTGTTGTTTCTTCTGTGTAACATTAAACTACTGGAGGCACATGAAGGGTTTTATAGCTTCGGAGCACTGACCTTTGAACAGGTGGGTGAAAGTATCAGGTTTCCTTTTTTATTTGCTAGCAGCTGATAAATCTGAATTGCAAAAGTCCTGCTCAAAGAGAAGAGAGCCTGCACAGTAAAGTGAACTGTTCAGTTTGTATTACTGTACAGATTTTCTGCTCCAACCAAATACTCAAAAACAACCATGACCTGTGAGAAAGAAAAGCCAGGACAGAATTCAACAAAAACATTTTCAGTAACTTAATTAAGAAAATTTATATTTATTTACATAAGACTTTGGTAACATGTAACATATTTACAACATGAATCAATTATCCGGGCTTCCCTTTTACTTAAAAACAAGAACAAACTAATAAATAGACATGAATAACACTTCTTTCAACAAATTTAGGCTCTGACTTGATTGTAAAATGGCTGATTCAATTTTTGAAAAACAATGATGACATATAACGTCAACATTTTGGCTTCAGAAAGAGCCATGCAGAAAACTTGGCATATGCAGAAAAATAAACTCATTAACAGAAAAAATAAGGGCAATTTTAAACACCTCGGCGGAACTGTACTGCTTTTCAACTCCGTGTTAAACCTACCTCTTTATCTTAAATCTTAAAAAGTCCTGATTAAAAAAAAGCCACTGTTTAGAACAGAAAATGTCAAGGTCAAAAGTGCTGGAGGAGGAGACTGAAAGGGGCGTTCATTCATCTGCAAAGTCTTTTGAAGTGGTGCTTGAAAGACATCCTTCAGATCTGCCATCAAAAGCACTCCTGACAAAATATGACCAAGAAAGGCTCACAACTTCACAGTAAAACACAGAATGGACAATCTTTTTGCTTTGCTTGCCAGACGGCTTTGTGGTTCAGTGAAGAAGCCTCTTCCTGCTGTAGGTCTTCCCTGTGTTTGAGCGTCTGACCGGCTGGCTGAAGGGCGAGACCTCCACTCCATCGACTTCGATCCTCCTCCCTGATGCAACCTCATCTACAAAGTTTAGAAAATAATGTGGGTTTTTATTGAATGGAAATGACAAATATCAAAAGCGTTCATGGTGAAAAGTATGTGGACACCCAAACTTGATGCTACTAATGTGATTGCTGGACATCTTATTCCAAAACCATGGGCACTTATCTGATGCTTTAACAGCCTCCATTATTCTGGGAAAACTTTCTATGACTCTAAGACTCTGGAATCCAGCTGCAGTCTGGTTGAACTATTTTCCCAAACTGCTGCCAGGAGGTAGGAAGCAGATTGCCTATTTTATATTGTAGCAATAAGCTTTACTTTAATTGCAACGTATGTTTCTAATCTAAACCATGAAAAACAGTCCAGTGCCATAAGTTTCCAAAAGTATGTGGACAATACTGTGTTCATATATCTTTGGCCACGTAATGTATTCTGAATAATAAATCCTAAACTTGATTTCTTCATCTACTGACAGGTACCTTACCTTTAAAATTTGGTGTTCTCTTACTGGCTGAGCCTGTTTTGCCCTTGAACAACAATGGAGAGTGAGTGAGGGCCAAAATCCCACTCGCTGTCACTGGTTTCGTCACCTTTGAGCTGGGAGGAGTCGCTGCTGAAAAAACGTAGAAAACTGCAACGATTAGATTTCGGTTTAATTCTGTAACTTCATGAATTAATGTCTCAAAAATGGTAAACTCCAGACCTTTGTATTATGCTGTAAATTCCTTTTAAAAATGCCAAGATGCCATTTGTCAATTGCCACAAGGTTAAATTATTTGAGATTATATTTACTTTCAGTCACTTATTTTTCAGAATGTGTCACCCATAGCTTACTTGACTTGACATCTCCATTTCCAGCTGCCCAGAAGATTTCCTCTTCAGCTCTCTGAGGTTCAGCGCAGGCTCCCTGCTGAGCCAGCTTCTCCATCCAGTGTAAGTCTTCCATAGGAGACGGGGGAGATGCACCTGCTGCGGCTGGAAGCGAGTGTTTGGAAGTCAAGGTTAATATTGCAGCTTTGTTGTTTGAGGGCTCATCAATGTCCTCAATGTCCTGTAATCTGCTAACTCCGAGCTCAGCTTCCTCCAGCAACTCCTCCAGCAGCGGCTCCCCCTTCAGGCCACGATCTTTGCCTCCTACCACACCAGTCTGAGGTCTCTTCCTGCGAGGCCAGCTGTTGAGGTTGTCTGGAGTCACCTTCCCTACACTCTGAGGTGAAGGGGTCAGGGGAATGACCTCCGCAATTGTCACTGGAGACATTGTTCCCCCAGGATGACGTGTCGGGGTGTAGGACTGGCAGATGTAAGTTTGGACACTTCCACCTTTTCCAGGCGTGTTCTTGGCTGGGGTAACATGAGTGCAGATAGATGGTGAGACACATCCAGGATCTCTGTGTTTAGAGAACAAAGCCAAAGGGCTTTCCAGCTGAGAAGGTTTCACACCGACTAAAGGGCTTTGAGCACCTGAGCGAGGACCTCCATCTGAGGCCAAATCGCCTGCGTTCATGGAATCTGTACGCTTGATTTTGAGCTTGGGCAGTCCCGTTGTTTGCATTTCCATCTCTACTTGGTAAGTCAGAGGGTTTGGAGTACCTGTGCTCTTTTGTCGACTAGGTCTTGCGGGGCCTCTAGGGGTTGAAAATCGAGGGGACTCATTTCCATACCCCAAACGAGCAGCAGCTTCCCTCTGCTGGCGGTCAGGGGTCTGCCGGAAGCCATAGCTTCGCCCGGGCGTACCTTGGGGCGGCACTCGTGGTTTCGGAGAGACAGCGTTCAACAGAAAGTCTTCACTAGACTTTGAAGGCTTTCGTGAAAAGCTAATGTTCATCTTGAGGCCGCCACTAAACTGGGCCTTTACAACTTCTGCATCAACAATGTCCATACTATCATCGTCTGTGGTGGCCGAGTTAAAATGCGAAGAGTCATACTGCTGTGAATCTGTATGGGAACTAGAGTCAGTTTCAGAGGTCTGGGAAGGTTCAGTCTGTACCTCTCCTTTTGTACCTGACTGCATGTTCTTTTCCACAAGGTCACAGTTCTCAGCAGATGTTGTGCTTGGTTTGGAGGGAAAATTCTCACTAGACTGGGATCTTAAGTTATGTCTGGTGGTTCTTGCACCTTGACCAGAACTTGGTCTTGTCAGGGACTTTGCTGGAGACTTTTCTGAAGCATCTGATCCCTCTGAAACAGTACTACCTCCTACCAGGGTAAATGCTGGCTTACATGGAGATGCAATGTTTGAACTTTTCCCTGGAGTTCGTCCAGAGCGAGTACTCATTTGGTGAGTAGGACTAGGGGTTTTGATTTGAGTTCTTGTCTTGGGTTTAGGGGAGAGGTGGTGGTCTAGAAGTGGAGGAAGTGTTTCTAGTAGACTAACACTGTTAGTTTTTTCAGGTGTTTTCATCCTGTTGTGATGTTTTTCAGAGGACGTTACACTACTTGCATTTTCAGAAACCCCTCTTAGGCTTACTTGACACGTCTTTTCTGGGGTCTTGAAAATGTCTCTTTTAGTGTTTGTGTTTTTGGCAGGACTACTGTGATTCTGAAAGTGTTTCACCAGTCTCGGAGAACTGCGTGATGCAATGCAAGGTGACTCTGGTACCTTGAAAGTGGCACTGTTCTCCACCACTCTTAATTTTCGTGGAGATGGAGACCATGTGACGCTCTTCTTGGGAGTCCTGGAAATTGGGCTACTGAGAAACTGTAATGCAGAAGAGGAACTGCACCCAACCAAGGACTTGACCGGAGTCCTGAGAATACCCTTCAGTGGGCTCCTCACAGGACTTTGCTTAGTAGGTGTCTCTATAGCAAGAGTCCTTCTGGCTGGTGATCTGAAAGGACTGCCCCTCAGAGACATACCAAGCTCACGAGAGCCACGAGCTGCAGGGCTCTCTGCAACAGAGAAAACACGCATCCTGGATGAAGGTGGCGTTTTGGGAGTTCCTTGGGTTTGAGGGGTCCTGGGGCTCTTGGGGGTTGTGCTCCCACGAAAGGCCCTCCCACGTTTGCTGGGTGACTTTGCTGGCGTTTTATTTGGGCTCTGAAAAAAAAACAAACAAAAAAACATAGTTAAGTGACATTTAATATAATCAACAACGTTACAATTTGCCTATTAGGATGCTAAGACGATTAATGGATAAATGTGGTTATTAAATGAATGGTTCCACGGATTTGTAGAATCAATGATGATATAAAACTTTTATGTGAAAATATTTCAGTATTCATAAGACACATGTATTTAAATTGTGTTGTGACAATGAAAGATGCCTTTGTCAATTCCCATCCTGCACTAATCTGTGAGGACAAAAAAGCTTTCAAGTGCAGAACTTACCTCAAAGACACTGGAGTCTGTGTACAGCCGTGATCTGGTGGCCCTGGTTGCACCAGGCTGGTCAGATGGACGACTTGGAGAATCAGCTGCCCCAAAAAGAAGACGCATGGGAGACCGAACTGATTTTACATCAACCGCACTGATTTTTCCATCACTGAGACTAAGCTGGGAAGCAGAGAGAGCCCTCTCCAGGTTGCGTGAGCGAGGCTGAGAACTTGAATAGAAGGTGTTTGAGTATCTTCTAGCAAACTTCTTAATCCTGGGGCTCCTTCTTAGGTCTGAACAAAAAATAGCAAAGCACAAAAAGACATCAGTATGCATTTAAACACAGTTACAAAGGCTTTAAATTAAGTGAAAGTGCCTCTTCTGTTTTAAAATAAATTATTAATTTCCAATTTAACAATGTGAAATGTCCAAAACAAAAAAATTAAATAAATCAATTAAAAACAGAAAAAAGGACTGAAAACTTTCTAAAAATGTTTAAATACATTTAATATTTTTTCCCCCACAGCAGAGGTGAATTTAGATAATGGTAAACCAGACTTAATTTCTGTGTGTTGATAAATTTAATAACATTTTCCTCTACAACTCCTGCTGTGCTTATATCTGGTTCTTTTCAAAGCTCAAACACAGGAAAAAAAAAAATACAGATTACTGTAAATGTTACATTTGTTGGAAATAAATATTAAATATAAAGAATATCAGTCAAATACCTTCCGCAGGTTTTACTGGTGACTCTTCCACAATGCACTCCTCAGCTGGAACAGATCTCCTGAAAAACCATTGTCAAAAGGACAGTGAAGTTTTTTAAGTTACAGTAATTAGCAAGTGATTTTTGGGTCATACAATTCTTGTCTTAATTGAGAAACTGTCCCAGAACAAACATACCTTCCCATTTTCTGCCGGTAGAGGAGGCGACTGGACACTTGCTTGTGGTGGGGTGTCTCACACACTTTCTTTGTTAGAAGTTTGTGTCTCTCTGAAGAGGAAGAACATCTGGTTAGAAAATTTCCTAAAAATACATGGGTAATTGACACAGCTTCTTCTTTTTTTTTCCCTCACACGGAATATCTGAACAACAAGTTGCCTTGTTTTGGGGGGGATTTTAAATCTCCTGTTGATTATCAAAAGTCACCACATTCTGTCATACTGCGTCAGTTTACCTTCAGACTCTCGAGATCGCTTGCGTTTCAGTCCTTCCACAGCGGACACAGACTGGCTCCTTGGTAATTTGGCTTTCTTTGAGGGCGAAACAATCTCTTGGTTGAATAGGTTTCTTCTCACCTTTGTCACCTCTGTGGACAATCAGAATGCGGTTTGTATTTAGGACTGTAATGTCAACATGTTTTGTATGCAACATTCTCCTCCCTGCTAGCTTGAAAGGACAACATAAGGAGGTAGTAGTTTGCTCCTTAGTGAAATACACAGGCTGGGGTCAGCTTAAATTCAATACTTCATCCTTCTCAGAGGACCATAACTGTAGGAGAAAAGTTATACTGCCCTCATTACATGCACATGCACTTCAACACTGAGGGATTATGCACAAACTTTGAAGTTAATAACTTTTGTGGTACTTCTGTTTAGGGTAACTGAAAACATGGGCCTTTGTGCAGTCATCCCCTACCTCGGTGTCAAGGGCTTACAAGGCAGTTCCTTGGCCTGATTTGACCTGATTTGGGAACCTCAGACTACTACCTCTTCCTCAAGACGAAGAAGGAGCTCAGTGGTCACCATTTTGACAGTGATTATGACGCCATGGCTCTGTGGACCATTTTCTGGAGGTCCAACATTCCAGCTTCTACAAAAAAGGGATCCGTATGCTCCACAACCACCGGACTAAGTGTGTTAAGGATGGGACTGTGGAAAAAATAAATAGGTTTTCTAAAACTGACACCTACAAACTTAATGAATAAACTTAGCAATCACCCCTCAAATAACACACTGACCAAACTAATGGACAGCATAGGGGTGGATTATTTTGTAGAGGTGGCTGACTTTTCTGAGGACGTTTTTGAAAGCTGAATGAAATCAATTCAAGTTGTCCACTGTCACTGTTCTTCATTAAGTAGCAAACTACAAAGTTCTTACAAATCTGCAGAGGTTGAGTTTTATATTTAAAAGACCACAATCAAGAAGATTTGGGGCGGGGTAGGCAAGTGTTTCGAGTCTGCGATCAAGTTAGCTGTGAAACAGAACATACCTTGTGTTTCTTGTTTCTGAGGTTGTGGTTCTGTGACAGGTTTCTCCAAAGCAACACACACTTTTGACTTGGACTGTCAAGACACAAAAAGGCAGGTAAAAATACAATGGATTAGAAAGCTAAAACAACCAATAACCACAGAGATATCAATAGTGATTATGTATGGTCATCTTACAGCTCTTGTAGTCTTTTTGGGCATCTCTATTTGGCGAAGACTCTGGGATGATTCAGTCATACTGCGATGACGAGTCAGCATCCCGCTCCTGAGAGCAAAGAAAAAAAAACATAAACACATTTTAAAAAGTCATATAATCAGACAATTGCTTCTTAAAATTCAATTACTATTATTCCATTCCAGTGACATTCAAAGAGCAACATCCTCATGTTCACTGTAATGTCTATTCTCTGTTGTTCTATCTAAGATTTTTTAAATTCCAAGATATTCATGATTTGCTATAACCAAACAGCGTCTTTCCTGGTGGAAAAAAAACAAAACAAAACAGTTTCCCCCCCACCTCCTCTGGCTGGCTGAGCGATTTCGCAGGTCCTGCAGGCGATCTTTGCCATCCGAAACCAGGCTGTGTGCAGACAAGGGAGATGAGGAGGCTGAAGGAGAAACACTGTCCTTGGCAACTGACTCGTCGCTGAAGAAGTCAGCAGGCAGAACAGCCACCAAAGCCTCAGGGAGCTGGGTGCCCAGACTGTTGTAGATGTCTGCAAGCACCCTGGGGACAGTGGTCAGGAACCTGCCAGGATGCAGAAAGGCTGTGGTTATGATTCTTAAAGCTCTAAATCAGGAATCTGTATCCAAATATATGGTAACTCTTTTTGTGGCGAGTACTGGGTATTGTGTATTGAGTATTCTACAAAACATATTGCTTTCAAATTTAAAGACTTTTTAGTAAGAACTAATGAAGAATATGAGGCTTTGTGTGTTCTTGATTCTTGCATTCCTCCAGGAGGACCACAAAAAAATCTCATTCATGCAGCCCCACAGACTTACCCTGGGAGAACCTCATCTTGAAGGAACCTGGTCAGGCAAACAGGGTCTTTTGCTAGAGAGATTATCCTGAGCATTTCAGCCACCTGAAAAACAGGAAGATTGAATTTACTTGTTTATATTTCCTCTGTTGTGGAGGTCAAAACAGTTTCAAACTGATTCAAAGAAAGGATTCAAATGTTCCATGAAGTACTTAGTAATGTGTATCTTACCTCCTCTGCCATCTGCTCAACATCCAGTGAGTCAGACTGCTCTGAGGAGAAAAGTCTGCATAACTCCAGCCTCAACACCGCCTGAATCTGGCACCTAGAGGAGACAACCTGTGTTACCAACAGCTAAATAACTTATACAACTGACTTAGGAATAAAATAACTTTTTGAACCTTTATTTATCCAAGAAGATCACCATGTATTTTCAACAATAACCGTCCACAAACACACACACACAAAGTAAACATTTCACACACAGGAAAGAGCCAAGAAAACAGCAAAGGGTTTGAGGGGCCAGTCAGTGAGCTGAGTTTTACACATTTTGCTGACTAAGGAAATGGGTTGGCTAACACTGGTAACACTCACTCTCTGACTTTGCTATCAGCATCAGCCGCCGC
Organism: Toxotes jaculatrix; assembly: GCF_017976425.1. NCBI lineage: Eukaryota > Metazoa > Chordata > Actinopteri > Toxotidae > Toxotes > Toxotes jaculatrix. The sequence continues at coordinate 23,610,477 of NC_054398.1, forward strand.
ACCATAGAGCTGCCTGATCGATTTGCTGGTTTTGAGCAGGTGCTGCTGGACAAACAGGGAGGTCTTTACCTGTAAGGATGACATCAAATTTGAAACAGACATAAAATGTAATCACATTAATGTATTTTATGTGATGACTGAATGCTTTCATTATCCCGATAAGACATCTGGGTATTTTTCCCTACAGTGGGCATGTAAATTTGAGAGTTCAATTTGGCAATGTGCCAAAATTTATCAATTAAAAACATTTTCTGACAACTGAAATCACAGTGTATGCTTATTCACAAGTGTGCAGCACTACTATCTATCAATTCATCTATAATAAAATAATAAAATCCAGTGTGCTGCAAAGGTAATAGAGGATCAGGTCAGAATCTTGAAATACAATTAAACATACCATGCGTCTCACCTCCAGGGGGAAGGCTTTCACAGCAGACAGGAGCTGCTGGACACCAGTCAGAATGGACGAGTCTCTCTCTGCCAGAGTCTTCTCGTAACTGGACTTCAGATGGGACAGGAGCTCTGCCTCAGTAGTGAAACCTGGGCACAGGAAGAAGATACAGTATTTGATGTGTGAACATACTTGGGTTTAACACTTCTGGAAATACACATGTGCTTTCTTGCTGAGGGAGACCATTAGTTTCAACATATGCTATAGCAGGGTGATAACCTGAGCAGCTGTATTATAAAGTTCTGATTGAGACACTCACTGATTGTGTTCAATCCTCCAGATTTGTTCCTGTCACTTGACCGCCTTTTCCCCGGTCTGTCTGGCCCTTTGCCCTCTGCCCCCAGCTGCTCTGCCTCAGCCTGGTCCTTCTGGGCTTTCACATTCAGTCGTGCCACATTCAGCATCTGCAGGGAGCGGCTCATGGTCTTCATCTTCTGTTTCACCGGTGTGCGCTGGGCGCCACCTGTAGATCAAAGAGAGGAAATGTTAGGGAAAAATAACATTTGCTGAGTTTATGATCTTGACAAGATAATGCAAGAAACTGAACATTTATCTTCCAATTTTTAGCAATTAATAATAACACAAAAAAATAGTGTATGTCTAAATGGATAATGTGAGGGTGATTCCTAGAATCCTAAATTTGACTTCCACATTTTTACAAGCAATCTTCATGATCTTCACGGAAAAATATACATAGAAATTGAGACGCAGCTCTCATACGTTTTTTGCCCCTCTTATTGTCTGTGCCCTGGGATGTCTGGTACAGTTCAGCCAGGCCACTGATCATCTCCTGCTGTAGGACAGACACCTCCTCCTCCTCTCTCTGCTCTGGTACTGCATGCAGCAATCTGTACAACAAAGTAAGTAAAACATCAAGATCAAGTTTTTTTGTGTGGAAATCTGTGTGTAACTCTCACTTCAAAGGTGCTATAATTGTTAATAGAAAAATTGTGAAATCAGAATCCACACACCTCATTGACTCCATTAAATGAGAGCTCACTCCTGACTGATCCGACTGAGGGAACCAAGTCTCCAGCATGCCTGTTGTCAGTGGGCAACTTCCTGGGCTGACTTCCTGCTGAGCCCACTCAGGAACCAGATGAGCCACTGGCTCATCTGACGAATAAACAAACACACCCAAATGGTTTATAATCTAATAATAAGCACAAAATAAAAACAGTGTTGCTCTTAATATCTGCTATTTCAGTGAGGCACACACATAAATTAATATAAACACATAATGTAAATGATCTCAATAGGGATCCCTTAGATTGGTTTGAAAAGACTACTGATCAAGACACATCCTAAGTGGGAAATTTTACAGTTGAAAAATCAACTTGACAATGTTCCCAAGACAAGGTTTATCGGTGTAGGTCTAATCCCTACCATCGACACTGTCACCATCCTCCTCCATGATGTCATACACTACTCCGAGAACACTGCTCACAACATCTGGCAGGTCAGCCGAGGTATCAGCTGTAGCAGGTGCGACAGTTTCAGTGGTCAGGAGCGAGTCGTGTTGAGTGATTCCAGGCTGGAGAATGGTGAGCAGGGCTGAAGAGTGTGAGATGGGGGAAAGGACAGCTGAGCACACCAGGCCGCTGTCATTCACCTCAGCGAGCTGGGGAACAAAGTGAAAAAGTGGGAGAAATGAAACAGATGATAAATGAAAAAGAAGGTGATTTCAAAACAGCCTTTATATATCTTTGTAAATGACACAGGTATCTGATAGCCTGATTTCCCAAAGAGTTTTCAGCAGCTTACATTGCAACAGAGCCTCAACCCCTTTTATTTATAACAGCACTGTTGTTTTTTTATATCTCACCATGTGCAGAGCCTGAGCAGACAGTTCCATGAGGAGATGCTGGAAGGCAGCAGCTCCCTGGTGACTGCCACTGGAGCAGTGAAGCATCCATGACTCTGTGGAGCCTTGTGTCAGCGATGAGGAACTCCAGCCCTGCAGCACTCCCTTCAGACACACTTCCACCGACTCTGGAAGAAGCCTCTGTCTGCGAGACACTGGCTCAACCATGATGTCACACCTCTGTGTCACATCACCTGGTTGGTTGAAAAATAACATACATTTAGTTTTATTTTTAACAAAAATAATTTCCCTTGCTTGTCATTTATGCATTTCATATCACTTCCTCTGTTGCTTTAGGTTTTGGTGTCTTTATTTGTTTCTTTTGACAAGACATTGTTATACAACCCCTGGTCCCTGTTTTGTCTTGTGCCATGTATTTCATCCAGGTAAATGAATATTTGCAAATAAAGTTTCAAGACAATGAGGATGTACAGTGTAATGTCTCACTTCTATTTATTATCTGTATTTAAACTATAGACTGTGTTAACAGTTTTAGCAGATGCACTATTTCAAACATATTTGAGTCATTCCAGATGACAGCAAGAGTTCATTTCCATGTTACCAACCTTGCTCCCACCGCAGAATACCGCCTATGACAGGAAAAGCCAGGCGGTAGAGCCTTTCAGAAGACAGCAGGTATCCAATGCTGGACTTGAACGCAAAGGTCTGTGGCCTGAAGCCCAAATTCGACTCCTGATTACAGCAGAGGTTCAGCAGTGCAACCACAGGGATCACTCTGCCACCCACCTGAGCCAGGACCTCAGACAGCTTGTCAGAACCGAGGCAGTCCTCACACCTTAACATCTGCAATAAGACAAATGGATGCACTTTTGTATATCAGTCTAATGGGGATCTGAACAGCCACTTTGGCAGATCTGTTAGTAAGGCCTAGGTGTTTATAGCCATTCTAAAATTCACACTGACTAGCTACATAGCAAAGAGTCAGACTTAAGTTTGGGTTAATGCCTTGACTGAGAAACTGTTTAAAACATTTACTTATTTTTTAATCACAACAGTTGACGATCCTGTTTGTGCCACATGAGAAGTAAACTGACTTTTTAGACTGGATTTAGAAAAAAATTACCAATTTTTGGAGGCTTGTACTCAGAATAAAAGTTAAAATGCAAATGATATATGCTTGTTTGGCCTTAAAATAAAATTATTATTATATTATTATTATTAAATAATTAATGTTATGAACTTCTTTGACTACAATGGCAAAAATAATTTAAAATAAAAAAAACTGACTGTCTAGCTGCTTAATTTTGACAACCATACAATTTTATTATTAAAGACCATAATCGTCCACCAAAGGGCTTGAATGAATATTTTTTTATAATGGTACCAATAGTCCCAAAATACTGTCACTCTGCTGGTTCAGTACTGAGTCATAAATATTGTGGTATTGCTTTATTGTCTAGCTTCCTACTGTACTCACCTGGACATGTGATCTACTGTCAATCCAGTGCAGCACAACCTGTCGCTGAACCAGCATGTCGTGAAGGCCCCTGGATATTATATGCTCCGTCACATCTGCAGGCAGATCATGGTTTCCCAAATGAAGATAGTCCACAAGCTGTGTCCTGGAGCGTGGACACTGCGAGACAATAAACACCACATTCCTCCCGTTGCTTGAAATATCATCCTCCTGTGAAACACTAGGCTTTCCAGCTGGGTTTGTCTTCCTGGGCCTCAGGGACAGTTTAGTGGGAGAGGTGATGTCTGGTCTGTCCCATTGGAAATCCAGTAGGGTTTCTTTGAGAGCGTTTCGAACCGAAGCAGACTTATTGGTTTGCTGCTTCTGTTGAGAAGTGTTCAGTTTATCCTTCACGTCAAACTTGGCTTCAAACTCTAGTTCAAAGTCCTCAAAAGTTTTGTGTCGAAGCTCCTTGAAGTCTGATCCCCTTGATATGAGGCTGGCATTACGGCCAGTTTTAGACTGAAAGAATTTATAACCCCAGCGCACTTTCTCAAATCCATATTTGTAACCGAAATGCAGCAGAATTTGTAATATTCCTCGTTTCACAAGATTATTCCTGGCATCCAGCTGATCGCCTGAATCACGATCTCCATAATCCACATCGACAACGAAAACCAAGTTGGGTAAAGCCATACCGTCAGATGCAGCGTTCGAAAAGACAGCAAGTGGCTGCAGAGCCCCTGACTCAACGATAAGCCATGAAAGCAAGTCAGCCTTGATCAAACGTATTCTACTCCGCGGTCGCTAGATTAATAAATATGGTCCAACTGCTTCTCCATTGTGTGTGGGCATAAGGACGCCATTAACAGCTGCCGACATAAGTTAGCTAACTTACTAACGTAGCTAACAGCTAGCTGCCGTACCGACTAAAACTCAAGTTAACGTTATTACAAGCTACCTTCAGTTAGTGTGACACGGATAGTTTGAGATAAATTGGCACCCACGCTAGAAGAAAAACACGCCCATGCACTTTTAAGTATTAAGAGTCCATATTACATTATTCACATACCTAAACTTTACATTCGCCATTTTCTCGTCCCCGTCCGTCCTTAACCGTTCGCGCTCCTTGAGCGAAATCCTACCCCTTTGCTGTGATTGGTTACATCCTGTGACAACAACAATCTCATTGGTCCAACATTTGGCATGGTGAAGCCGGCGACAATGCTGGGGTTTTATTGGACAAATGAGACATCAATCAAATTTGGAGTAAACGGCACTACATGACACATGATCTATACACATGACATAGGGTCAGGCGGAGATAAATGACTGACAGGCACCGGTTGCATTTAACTTTTAAAAACACCAAAGTGCCTGACCACCTTCTTCTTTACTATTTTTTGCAAGTGTAACTTAAACCAGTTAAATAATTTCAATTCCCCTCTCCCTGTGTTGTTCATGAACCTCTTATTGGTCTTATATGACAAATAAATGTTAAAAAAAAAAAAAACCCAAAATAAAAAAAAACTGGAAAAGCTGCACATGGCAACAGCCAAATGTTACACCTGGACCACCAGGGCCATCTAGATAACTTAAAATGAGACATAGCCAGCTCAAGATGTCAAAAGTACAATAATCTTATAAATGACATTAGCTGTTGTAGGAATGTTGGACTGATTTGGTTTAATTTTCTAATTTTGTATATTTTGTTTCAGCTGCCTGCTGTATGAGTGTTTTAAGGAAAGAAACAAAATTTTAAAATGGGCAAAGGACTTGTTTTTTTTTCCTTTTGGTCCAATGATAACTATTTACTTGCTCTGGTGTGCCAAGTAAAGCGGTAAGAACAAGAGCTTGGCACTCACAACCATTCTCTGTCTCTCACTGCCTAAAATGGAAAAACTCTTATTCAGACAAACATTTAGCTTTGATCTGGAGGCCTGGGTCTTCTCACTGGATTTTCAGGATTTCCAAAGTAAGATGCACTGAGCGTGTCTGTAGACCAGGAAAATGCACATAATATGGTGTTACAGTTGGATTTCCATATTGGTCTACATCAGTTCAGTGACTACAAATTAGACTATGAGATATTTTGAGAATATATTGCAACACTTGATATTTTTTTTTTACTGAAGTTGGCCAGCATTCATGTACAATGCATAATAAGTAAATATGCAAGATTGATTTAAGAACCTCGTTCAGCAACACTTGTGTTTTTAAGGATCTTTTCAAAATTTGCTAATAAATCAGTCACAACATTGTATAGTCCCTAATCATGTATAAAATGCAGACGTTTACATAATAACAGGCAGTGTTGCCCTCATTAAACCCTTGGAAACAGCTTTGACAAAAATGTTTGAAACAGGCATTATACCAACTTGAAGTACATGGGCCCAGCTTGTCTGGTTTTCAGATAATTTGTCAGAGCACAAGTGCAGCATCTTTATCCTTCTCCCCAGGGCTGGAGGGCTAACCAGAAAAAGAAAGATTTAAGGAAATAGAACACGGGGAGAGGAGGTATGTGGGTCACCTTCTGTTATGCATTCATAATCACCTCTTTTCCACAGCACCAGGGGGAGATGAAGAGCTTAGAAAAAGCTCTGAAATAGAGAGAGGGAGATCAAAGAAGCATGCTGAATGTTCTAGACTCTGCTGTCGGAGTCCGACCAGACTCCCCCCTAAGTCATGAGACCGGGATGTAGGTCAGGGATGTTTTCAGGAGCTTGCTGCTATTAACATACACTGCTACATACACATAAGGGTTACAAGGAGACTTATTGACATAATGCTTTACCTAGCCCCCTCACCCTAACCTTAACCATCATAACTAAATACCTAACTTCAACCCTTAAACTAACCACAACATTTTAGCCTGACCCCTTTCACCAAGTCTTAACCCTCAAAAAGTCCTTTGACGACACTCTCACTCACTAGTGACTCATCTCTTTCAAAGTTCATGTGTAACATAACTGAAGGAAGAGTTGATCATAGTAAGTATTTCTTGGGGAATAAGAAGACACATTTGAACAACAAGTTTGGACAGTTCACGGTATAACTCATGTTTTCACATGGTCATCTTAGAGTATCATTATCTTAGAGTAACTAAAACACTGTGGTCCAGAATGATGTGTCAACAACTATTGCATAGACTGATATGAAAAGTGCTACTCCTCTTGCTCATCAGAGGATGACTTCTAATGACCTTGACGATACACTATCTTTAACATGTCCAATACTTTCGTTTATAACAGAATACTCCTAAAACTAATGTCCAAGCATAATATTAGCATATTGATGCACATTAGTTCATTTGTGCACCTTTATGGACACTAACCAGGCAAGTGCCCATCATACATCAATTGCTATGAATGCTATAAATAGATTAGTGAAAATGCAATTAGGGTGAGTTTGCGGATGTGAGTTCTGAGACAGAAACAGTGCAAACACACAATAGCACCAACAGGCTGCTTACCATAATGTTCTGTGGGTGGAAACACTGAGCAGATGCTTTCAACTTGGCAGATATTATTCATGCTGACCCGTGTATGAGTGCACATCACTTGATCAGCCTTGCCAAGATTTAAATTAAGTCTTTTAACATCATTGGATTGGAACAGTCTTCATTCACAGCCATCTTCAAAACCTTTTCAGATTCTACTGACCCTAAAAATGTCCCTTACAGACCAGGCTCCTGGCTTGGGTTTGTATTACAAACAATTGCAGAGAATTGGATCATTTTAGGGACATTTTCAACTTTTTTGCAATAATGTGGCACTCAGATCACTTTCCAAATTAATTAAATCTAGTGCACTAAAATCTTTATTAATAAAGATGCCAAATAAAATAAAAATTTATTGAACACAGAATAAAAAATAAATTATAACCTGCACATTTCATTGCTCATGTGTGTTCAGACAGTGCTAGGAATAATGAGACATGATTATAACAAAGTAAAATGAATTAATTACTATTGATTAACTGAAAAACCCATAACAAGTTGCTCATGGAAGACCGGGATATCCTTTTCACATAAAAGCAAATGGCTCATACAATTATTTGTTAATTTTTTTAGGCTACATTGACATTTCATGCATGCATCAGTTGTCGCTATCTTGAAGCCCAGTTTATCAGAGTGCTCTATGAATCATTACATAAGACAGTTTCCTCCCACAGTGTTGTAACCTTAAACAAAGTGTGGGATGGTAAAACATCTCGGTGAGGAATAATAGCTGTCTGTTGTTCACTTACAAAGCTCTTCTGAGTAACGTCCTCTTTTACTTGTTACACATCAAATAGTACCTTTCTTGTCCTCATGTACTGTGAGCAGACAAAATCAGATTTAGTAAAGTCTGATTTGAAATTTTACTCCTTCCCATTTGAGTAAATGGAATGACTTACAACTTATGTTTTGTAAAAACAACTTTAATGTTTTGTAAAAACACTGAGGTCTTGTTTATCCATATTAAAACACTTTTTGTTTCACATTTTGTTTTTTTTTTAATTTACTGATTATACAGAATTCCTGGTTAATTGGCCTTCCCCAAAGCACATACACACACATGTATGGTCTAAACTGATGGTGATTTAAAAAAAAAAAAAAAATTAATGGAAAATGATTAAAAGCAGAAATGTGAAAGGGTGGAATAATACACACTAAATACATTAAAAATAAAAACATTTAATGAGCACATTTATATCTACTTTCAGCTTACAATATGAAAATATACCTTAATCATAGGAATATCCACATGTGCTTCCTGCAGGTTTATATTTTTATGTGATTTACTTTTCACCATGTTTTAACCTCTTGTGCTGCTGATCCCAAATAAATCATGAGAAGAAATGTGTTCATGTCAGAAAATGTGTACAGTAGGAAGCTGTGTCATAGTGTCTGTTTGCTTTTGGCCATGTCTCATCCTGTGGCTTGTCCAACATCAGTATCATGACAGAAGTGCACTTACAGCAGTGATGTTGCCTTTCAAACATCTTGCCTTCCTACAAAAAAAAAAAAACATTGGCACTTTTACAAGATTCCATATTTCTAGCTTCAGCTACATCAGTCTTCAGCTTTCAGGTTATGTAGTTGTAGTGTCTGTACAGTTTGTTCCATCTGTTACAGGTTCTCTCTAACAGATTATTGCCCTTTTATGCTACTTTGTCTGCTGCCAGGTTGTTCACAAAGAGGGTTGCTTGACCCCTCTTTGAGTTCCTCTACAGTGCTTTCTTGTTGATTTTAAGATTTAAGTGACTGCTTTTAGGGCTCAATTAGGTCTGGTTTCCACCACAGATCTTAGAAGGGGTGAAGATTTAATGCTTGTTGAATTGGATTGAAGTCTAATACCTTAGAAAAGACCAAAGATGGCAAAACTTTCTTGCCCAGGCACCGGACATTTAAATTCATTTAAATGTATTTATTTTGTGGAGAAGAAACGTAATAGATTCATTTCAGTGATGCTCTTGCACACTCCCTGATCTCCTCGGCAAGATAAAAACTAGGTTGCAGGAGAAAGAGGGCATAAAGTGAAGCCACGGACTGGATCAATCTGTCACCCCTGCACACGATGACAAATATGTTTCACTTACGTTTCTCTCTCTCTCTGTCTCTCTGAACTGTCCCACACTCCTTTAGCAAAATCTCAGTGACGTAAATGCTGCCAGAATTGCGTTGTCACACATAAAAACAGACCGTAATTCTGTTGTGCATGTGGGTAAGAATGACAGCTCTACAAGCACCATATAAACACTGACTAATGTGTGTGTTTATGTCAGAGGTAGAGGGTAGAGGTATGGATTCGTATGGTTTTTGTCCATCCTCCTTTTTTACTGTTGGTAAAACAAGGGCAGTTGTGCTTTGTTTCATGTCAGCTTTAGCAGCAGCTTCATGGTTGTGACAGTGTGTATGTTTAGGATGATCTCCTTTGCTGGCTGTAGCAAATGCCATTGCCATCGCGATCATGCACTAAAGGGTGTAAGGGTGTATTAATTATTGTAAAAAGTATAAAATTCTGAAAATGTGTGCACACATTGAAAGCCACTCAGTAGCATGAAAAGGTCCTAATGTACAATAAATCTAACCACATAGGTTATTCTTCTGTACCGTAGACTTCCAGTGTTGTCCAGAAACTATAACAGAGTAGTTTATTTTGAGTGAATCCCAAATAGATTGTCCTGATGGAATTTGTTAATAAAAAGATCAGTATAGAATAACTCGAGCCGTCTGCCTTAACTATGACTGGCCACCCAAGGTGCGATCCCTTTCAGTCTCCCAAACTCTGATCTCCAATCTGCATCCCTCTGTGATTACATCTCCTCACGGCTCATGCATCACAGTCCAAAACTCAAGCCATCATACCTCTGGAGAGAACATCTCTCTCATCTTGCAGATTTACTTAATCAGATTCTATTTTTAGCAAAGTCCCATGCAACCCAAACAGATTCTGGACTAAAGTCCCTGCAGCATTGTCTCCGTCTGCTGACTCGCACTCAGATGAAAGTCATGCATCACGTTTCACTTGTCACAGAGTGGATTAGGAGAGGACGGCTATTAGCAACAGGAGGGACGGCTGCAGTAACTCTCTGAGAGGCTCCGGAGGCCACGTCTCTCAGCAGGCTGGTGGTTGTTGTGGTTGGAAGAGCTGAAGAAAACCTGACATTACGGAAAGTGCGTCAGCAGCCCAGCGAGCGTGGAGCAGACAAGGGTCAGCTATTGAGTGTTTACATATGGGTCAGACATTAGTTTATTTTAACAATAACACTGGAGATGGATGGCCAGCAAAGGCCATATACCACTTCCCACTGCCTCACAGCTTCCTCTTTTCCTTCTTTTGTCATGTTTTCTTTTCTCATCACCTATAGTGTCTCTGTCATACGTTGACATTTTAGGATCAATAATGTTTTCTCAGATTCTCTTTCTCAGTGCTGAGACTTATTGACCGTTGTCATATTTAACTTCTATCAGGTTGAATTACAATGTTAACTGTATCAAAACTGTAACTGATATCAAACAATGTCATATTCATCAATTAATAATGAATAGCTCATTATTAGGTACTCCTTTCAACAACTGCACTTAATCCTAAATAGAAATTTAAAAATGAAAAGTAGAAAATGACTCAAAATACTTGAGAAAATATTTATTAAGTACATATCACAAACATTGTAACATATATTTATAAAGTAAAACAAATATAAAGTATAAAGGTTATGATTTTCTTTGAAAGTCAAGGTAACTTTAGAAGTCAGAAAGAGCAATAAAATATCACGTCTACAACTCCACTTGGTTATGAACAAAATCAAAGAATAAATAAACTTTTAGAAAGGCTTTTTTTTTTCTTTTTGCTCAGGAATTAAAGCGAGAGCAGAGATTTCGTTCATTGTGAAGCTGGAAAACAACTCTTGACAAAGCTTTGTAATGGTGCTCTACTGCTCCAGTGACGGCCAGGTCACTGTCGATGCTCAGTACACTGCTTAGTCAAAATATTTACAGTGTGGTAAGTCACAAAACTAAAAATTTTTTAACAGTCCTTCCTATGGTGACTGGTCAAGTAGAAAAAATCTGGATTGAAACAAAAATACCTATACAACTTTAAAATGGAAAAATATCAACCATCTTTCAAGTTTTTCTCTTCAGGTCATCTACAGTAGAAAAGGAATACATTTGAAGAGTGGTGTGTTCAACACTGTGTCATCTGCTACCTTTACACTCATCATATCTATACAGCAGTATAACCAGCCTTTGGCACTGGTAAAGATCTTTACACATATGCATCAAGTGCATCTTCAAACTCTATACTGTATGCTGATATGTTAGTATATATTACATGTAGTCTTCTGTATGACAGCAGCAGCTTACACACACACACAGGCAGGCTGGCAAACAGGCCAGTTTGGTTCAGTTCAGTTGGCCTCCATTTGAAGCGGCGTCAAGGCGAAGCGAGGAACATGGGTGCAAGGAGATGGGCATGTCCCAGCCCTCACTGGGTGGAGTCGGAGTCACTGGAGTCCAGGCTGGCCTGTGTGGGGGTGCAGCTGTGATGGGCAGCCGGTGGGCAGTGGAGGGTCTGTGTGCTCCGCCGCAGGTTCTCCAGGGACTGAAGGAAAGAGCGACGTGCCCTCTCCTCCTCCAGGGGTGAGGAACCTTCTTCTTCTACCTCTGCAATCTCAGCAAAGGTGACGGGCTGTGTTTTGAAGCGAGCCTCGCGAGGTCTGCGGGAGCGACTCTTGCCCCTTGCTGGGCCCTTGGGGACAGGCAGCTGCTGGGGGAACTCCTCCATGGCTGAGGCCATAAGGTGAGCTGGCAGGACGTGGAAGCCAGAAGCCTCCATAACCATCTGACGCACAGCAGCCATTGGCAGAAAAGAAGCCCGGAAGGGAACGAAAATAAATCTGCTTTAAATCAAATGTAACACCAGGTGTGAAAAGAGCTGGTAGGTAGCTAACTGCTTAGAGGCAGTCTCAAACTGGCCTTGCTCTCTCTGGTGCCTTGTCCTATTTGAAGAAAAGTCTGTCAGACTCTCAGGAGAAACAAAGCAAGAGTCCGTCCAAAGTCAGGCCGAACAAATACTTCTCGAACCTCCAAATCCAGGCACACTGAAGATTATCAGCCTTAAAGCGACAACTGCTCTTGAGCCGCTCGGGTCAACCTCTGCTCTTCACTCCTCGGTGTGAGTGCTTCTGTTTCAACTCTGCTGACGTCTCTTTTCTCTCTGGCTGTCTCTTGTTTTGAGTGTGTGAATCTCTGTCTGCTGAAGCTAATGCCACCAGCAGCTCCAGCACTCTCTTTTATAGCAGCTCACAACCCACTCAGTGTCTCTCTCTCCCTCCCTCTCCCTCTCCCTCTCCCTCCCTGTGCCTGCCAGGTCCCTCCCACTCCCCTCCTTTCCTCTCAGTCATGGTTCCGGCCTCAGGAGCAGCCAGCCAGTCAGTCACCCCCCTTGAAATAAACATATGAGAAGAGAATATCTGTATGTGTGTGTGCGCTGGATGTCGGGGCTTTGACAGATTTTTAGTGGGGGAGAGATATGTAGAGGCAAGGGGAGACAGAGAGACAGTCGAGACAGAAAAGGAGAAAGACATTCAGTGAGTCGGGGAGAATGACTGGAAGAGAGAGGAGGGGAAGTCAGAGAAGAGAATTAGGGCAGGGAGAAAAATTCCCCAAAGTCAAGGTTAAAAGACCCAAATTCTATTACGCATTTTACAGACAGGGGTGGCACAGAGCTCTGGAAGAAATGACTACATTTGAAAAGCTATTTATTAATATATTTCACCTCTGTGGCAATTTTGGAGTCTGTTCCATCAGGTTCCATCAGAACTCACCCTGTGTGTCTGAAGAGAAACATGGTTGGCAGCTCTGCCTACAGTGTTAATACTGTGCATCTGTAAACATGACTGTACAATGTAACAGCCACACAACAATAATCTGAATGCACAATAATCAATAGACAGATATACCTGGGTTGGATATCTTTGGAAGAAAAGTGAGCACCCTGAGGAAACCCAGATACTCACGGAGAGAATATGCAACAAAAGGTCCAGCTCTGAACCAGAGCATAACAATTTAAGTTAACATCAAATGACTGTTAAAATATAATTAGTACAATTCATTTAAATGAAGTCTAGAACAAAGACTCTATCAGCCTTTGCAATCCTGTCTCCTAAATGTGAACTTTATAATAAGACAAAAAAAAAAAGAAGATAATGTTTTCGCAGCATAACTGGAATGGAAAGCTTTCATGGTTTTCTGGCATTACAGATGGTGTTAGACAACATTCCCATGAGACATTTGGCATCCACCACATTCACGGACAACCGCAAACCACACAGGCTGCAGTGTTATGGAAGCATCTCAGTGTTTCTGTACCAAATGAAGCTTATTAATAAATGATGTTTACATACACATTGATAGACTGGGTTGTGATATTTTCTCACTCTAAACTCCTAATGAATAATAAAAGAAAAATCAGTGACAAGATCTTCACAGTAGCGAAAAACAAGCTCATGAGCGATACCAGGGAGGGAGAGGCTAACTCTTAAAAATGATGTTCCTATAAAACTAAACTAAAACGAGAGCCAACCATTGAGGGACTGTAAAGCTGATGAATAATTTTCACCGTGGCCTATTTGTTTGTGGTACTAAAGACATCCCAATTAATTTTGCACTGACCCACTGATGTCACATTATAGCATTTTAATTAATGTTACACAAACTAAATTTGGCCCAGATTTGCACCCTTTATCAAACTAGTTAATCCAAACAGTTTAATGAAGAACAGAAGACATGCACTAAAAAACTGTGCTTCGTCAGTGGCTAGCACACATCTGTCTGAGCACACACACAGACATACACATACAGTCCAACACACACAATAAATGCCACTGGGTTTCTGCAGGTGAGCTGAGGACCCTGCCCTAGAATCAGCCCTACATATTCTCTTCAAGCACAAAACCAAAAGTTATGGTTTCATCTTAGTACTACTGAGAGAATGAAACGCTATAAACATATAAAACGGTTGTTTTGTTTTTAAAGTTTCAGTTTTGTCATACTGTATTTACTATCATATGTATAAGGTACATTTTGTTTCTGAGATACATAGCATGAACGAAATGTTTAAAGATGAGAGAACAGGATGATCATCCAGTCACACAGGATGTTTGGCCTTATATGTAGTCAACGTCACACTAGATAAGGACACACAAACACAAACACCAGAGACTCATTAGCAGTCCCAGCATCATCCCAGTCAACATGTCACGTCATCTTAAGTGTAACCGTAATGACTAAATTTACCAGTGTTGCTGCTGACGGGGGCATGTCAGGGTTGGTGTCATTCACACTGCAGCTGACTCTGTGCCAATGCAGATTTCTTCTCACACATGTGAGGCATGTCAGATGTTTTCTGATCTGTTTGGAGTCACATTTCCTCAATTTTCATCAGAAACATTGCTTTTTAATTAAACAATAGTCCCCTCCTGAGCCACTCTACCCACTTTTATTTGAAGTCTTTACTGCTGCCATGAAAGTAAGCAACTCTTGTTTCTGCACCTCCGCTCAGTCAAAACATGAGGAAACATTTCCTACTAAAATCTAAGGGAAACACTAAACATCAAATTAGAAGTGCTGTCTTTTGTTATTATTAGTAAATTTATGCTCGGTCACTCTGACCAAGATGGTTGTTGTGGGTCACAACTATTGCTGTCACATACAGCAATGTCACGGGCGACATCAAGGAGTGACGCACAGAGCGACAGGAGAGTTAATTGCCAGTGAAATACTCACCACTTCCTCAAACATGTCTGGTAAATGAACTGTGAAAATATTGTTACTTAACTGAATCTGGGTTCAATGAAGGAGTTCTGATACTGTACATTGTGTTATCTGTTTACTTCTGTGGTTCTTAGTTTGACCACTTTGTTTAATTATTATGCTACTTTCTGTCACTAAGGAGTAAAAATCAGGGATGAAACTTTTGTGGATTTTGCGTAGTCCAGAAACAGTCAAGTGTTGAAGCATAAATCAGCTTTCCACAGTTCAGTTAAAATCATGTCTGATAACATTATAAATTACTATGTAAGTGCTTTGGTGTTTGATAAGGCTTCAAACTCATGGATTTATTACTCAAACCAGCTGTCATTGTCTCACCAATACCTAAACCAACATACCCCCACCAATGCAGCCTCTTGTGTTTTCTTTTTTGTTTATTGAAGGCAGGGCTGTTTATGGTCTGAACGCCCGGTTACTTTGCAGCTGCTTTGGTTTAATGCCTGTAAGTTCGTATTGGTAACAGAGCAGGGTCATGTCATACAACAGAGCTGTGGTGTCAACACTGCCTTTGGGAAATGAAAGCAAAAGTTCAGCTTGGAAAACAGGTTCAGTGTAGAACTTATGTAAAAGTTCAAACTGTGGAGGATGTAATCATCTGTATAGTGGGGCTTTGTGAAATGAACTTTTCTAATACACATATGTGAAAGCAGGGTGATTGATAAGTCAGTGACACACCTACAAACTATCATAATCCATTACTGCAGTCAGTGTCACAGTGGGCAAGGCAACGTGAACACAAACATCAGAAACTCAGGGGCAAGCCCCAGTGTCATCCATAGTTACTAATATTACCTTTAAGTGTCACCAACAGTGGCATGTATGCCATGCGTCGCACGATCAGTAGCTGTGGGGTGACAGGTTTTTTGCATTTCAAAGGTTGACCTCATGGGATTTCCTTTGCACAGTTTTCAGGAGTGATGACGTGGCCTAAAATGGCTGCCACGTTTCGTCACACATTCCTGGGATGACACCTCAGGAGGGTCAGACAGACACCAGGTCATCCTGTTTCCTGTCTCAGACACACATGAAAGCACATGCACGCACACACTCAGCGGGGTTGTAAGTTGTGGATTTGAACTTGCAAATACCCCCTTGCTCTATTTTGAGTCTATCTAAGGTCACCAACGATCAAGCCAACAGCTGCCATTCAAGTTACATCACATGACAATTTTGATTCCCTTTTAACCATATATGTGTGTACGGCTGTGTGTGTATGTGTGGCGCAGGGGAGTCTATCTATACATATATGTGAGTGCTTAAGTTTTCATTTTGTATCATCACCCATTTCATTTAGCGTACGTGCTTTATGACACGCTTGCAGGGAATGAGAAGCGTACTGAGCAGAAACTTAGTGGGCCAAAAGCTGTGTGTGAGTCCTTGGGGACGACTTGTTTTCCTAAAAGGTCCTGCAAAGGCTGCATGTGCAGTACACAAGGACATAGTCTGGCAAAAACACTTTTCAGAAAGCCCTTAACACCTATCACCTTATTTTCCAATTACTTTTTAAACCCAGTGTGTAGATCTTTTATTCTATTATTTAAGAATGTTTTAGGTTATTCTGTTTACTTAAATAAATGCAGCAATACTGCACTACTTAAATAATACACATAATACATTACATGTAAACATCCTGCATTCCAAAACTTCACATTTCTTTACTTTAGTAATAGTATCAGCATCAGATGTTCTTCAAATATCAAAAGTAAAAGTATTCACTATTCAGAAATGCCTCTGTTAATATTATAGTTACATATTACTGGGCCGTAATTAATTAACACATAAGCAGTGTTTTAATGTTGTAGTTAGTTCGGGTGGAGTTGATATTAGTTTACTTTTATGTTTTTGGGTAGTTTAATCTATAACAATGCATTAAATTTTATAAACTGATCATATGTTTTGTATGTAAAATCTAAAAATTAATCTTAAATCTCTCAAAAGTAACTAGTAACTAAAGCTTCCAAATAAATGTAAAGGAGTAAAATGTTCCCTCAGAAACGTTGCAGAGAAAAAGTATAAAGTAGCATAAAAAGGAAATACTCAAGTACAATTTTGAGGTGCTTGTACTTGAATAAATGAAAAAAAAGAACAGTACTTGAATAAATGTACTACTTAGTTACTTTCCACCAGTAGCTGGCATAAGTTTGTGTTTGCAGAAATATTAGGAAATTCTGGTGAACGTCCCAGCATGGGTTGCTGTCTGCCAAAGTGATTTTTTTTTTTTTGTTGTTGTTGTTGCTGATACTACCACAGGAGTCCATAAATTTTTAAATCCTACGCATGTGATGACTACTTCATGACTCGTCCTCTTTAAGAAAATTAAACAAACACTGGTTACACCGGTCATCCTGAGTCCTGCCTTGCTGTGTCTTATCCTGTATCCAACAGCTGATGGCATTTCAAGGAGAATACTTCCAGCAGGAAGCATGAGCAGAGGCAGCTGAGAAATAATCCCCTGCAATCCTCTCCTTGATCACCTACATCATGCTTGTCTCAACTTCACATGCACACACACACACACACACACACACACACGCACACACACACACACGCACACACACACACGCACACACACACACACACACACACACACACACGCACACACACACACACATATACACATATACACAAGCACACAACAAGCACAAAATGGTTTGAAATATACTGTCAGATTATTTTGTACATTTCTCAGAATATTTTTGTTTTCAAATCTAACTCATATTTTTAACAAATAACAATAGTACAAAAGAGGTTGCTTGCAGTGATAGTCCTCACAGAGGACTATCACACAACTTTTCAGTGTTTTTTTTACTGTATGGTTCAGTCTCATTGCTCTGATAAAATGCACATGTGCAACTTGGGAGTTTGAGGGAAAGGGAAAATTTTTGAGAACCACAAAAACTATACCGCTGGTATGAGTCAACTCATTTGAAACATGCTTGCAAAAGGAGCTATAAAAATCCATGCATTTCTTATTTTTTTTGCAATAGCTATACAATTATGATGTACTGATATTTAAAATTTGTACTACACCTACAGCAGTCCCTTCTAAAGTTGCTTACGCAGCATATTCCAAATGAGATCTTGACTGGGATTTGAGCCAGTGTCACAGATACAATGTGCATATAAATACTGCAGTACTGGTTATGAAACATGGCTGGAAGCAAGGGTATCGACTGCAAAAGGAATTAAGTGGAGTCATTGTAATTAATAAGGGGGCTCGACTTTCACTAGATTTCACTTCATTAGTGTGTGTGTGTGTGTATATACTGTATATTTGTGTGTAGTAGGCAGGTAGAGTTACAGGGCTTAATGTACGGGATTACATTAACTGGCATAGACTACACACCAGTGGAGCTTTATGCCATGTTAAGAATTTTCCAATACAGTTTGTCTCAATATAGAATGAGTAAGTTGATGCTACTGATAAAGTAAACTGCACTGATACATGTTAACCAGTGCCGCTTGATAGACATGTGAATGTTTGCTTTCCTGATACACTAAAACAAGTGCGTATTTACATACACAGAAATGAGACAGACACTGACTCAGGACATGGTTTGGTTTTGAAAGGCCAGAACTTTTTGAAAGGACAGTGTACAAGAAGACACCTGTTGCCAGAGACACATGCATGAGCATGATGCATGTTTGATGAAGTGTCTCCAACACATGTAATTCTAATGGTGAGAAAGGGCAGAAATTGTTGCCTGAGGTACTGACTCAGAAAAAAGGCAGGAAATAATTTGACTTTGCCTTTGCGTCACTTTGCACGTGTGAAAAAAAAAACCCAGCTGACTAACAGATAACTCCAAATCTCATATTTGTTATTTAAATCACAGTCTATTAAAATGATGCAATATATTGCTACATTACTTACTGCTATGTTACTACAATAACTTTCCAATATTCAAAAAATACTGTAATAAGGTTTAGGTTATACTTCTCAACCCTATATTCCTTTTCATTATTTATGTTACATCATGGCCAGAGGAAAAACAAACACAAAAAGTGTGTGTTTATTTGTGTACACCGCAAACAAGAAGAGATTCTGCAGGGGCAGACAGCATAAGAGAGAAAGTGAAATAAGCAGGAAGAAAGAGAGACTGTTACAAATACAGAAAAAAGAACATTATAATGGAAAGCAGTAACGGGTGATTTTATTCTTAAATGTGACATAACCAGCAATCAGCACATCTGAAGATGTCTAGCTAATTGGATTTTAAGTGTGTCCTGGAAGTGTGTCCTGGATCTATCTGTGTCCTGGATCTATTTATAACAGTATTATATGCCTTTTTGCTCCCCTTGTTTACAGTTCAGGCACCCTGGGTGTAATGTCAGGTAGACTGTAAATGTGGTCATGGAGACAACACTTCTTTAAATCACAATCTGTTTACAATCTGATGTTTACAGTGTAAAGACAGGAACTAAGAACCCTGGAGCCAACACTCAGCACGATCCTCTCCATGAGAATACCTGCAGCAGCCGACACTGTGGTGGCTTTTGGCAGAACAACGATTATCTGCACTTGTGCAATCAAAATCAAACTTGATTCAATCACCTGAGTACCCTCTTCACAAACATTTCTAATTGGGGCACACAAATGCATCCACAGTCAGAGAAAACAACACATTGCTCTTCTTTCACGCTTAAACACACACATCCGTTCTACTAGTTCTACTAACTCTCTGGTGTAATATCTGTGACACACTGACCGAAAATTGGGCATTAATTTCCATAGGATCCAGAACTATGATTATTAGGTACTTTTGAAACTATTAGAGCATAAAATTTCTAAAAATGGTTTCATGTGGATGTCAAGAGTGTAAAGCAATCCCCCTCTCCCTAAAGCTAGAAGTTAGCTGTTCTTAGAAATGAACAGCTGTGTCACCCTTGAAAAGATCAAATAAAATATAAAGAAATACAGTGATTATAAAATAAAATAACTTCATGAAAACTAAGCAGACTTATCTGCATTACTTTACCTATGGTCATGGTAGAAATGTTATAGAAATATAATCATTCCTGTCTTTCAAAATGATGTTGGTGTCTTTCTTTGTGTCTTTTTATGTGTATTTTATTACTTTTTTGATGTACTGTTAAATATACAATAATGCACAGTAATCACTATATGCAGCCTGTACTGAGGCCGACCAAACTTCCGCCTCTTGACAAAGACCACTGTTATGCTTGTTTGCATCCATACAAAAAATATAAAACACAGATACCTACATGTACTGTACACTGTAAGCACACCTAAATCCTTCATCCTTCAAGTGTGAGAGGAAGATGAGAAAGAGAGAAAATGGGAAAGAGAGAGAAAGAGGGAGAAGACGGGAAAACCCATTATCCAGTTCCATGGGGTCAAAAGGTGAGGTACACACCACAGGCCACATTCCCGAACCGGCAAATCACCCCGTACCCACCGCGATGGGACGCCTCTGTTACCATAGCAGCCTAAATGTCAGGGGACTGCAGAGAGGAGGGGGAACCAATGCTGTTAAGCCTGTACACAGTCACTGCAGAAACCAAAACCAAACCTTGTGACTGTACCTGGCATACCTTGACTGTATCTGGCAAACTGTGCTGTAGCCGAAGACACTCACACAAGTACAGGGTGGATGGATAAAGTGTTTGTCAGGCTAGCTGCTTACCCCTGTCCACACTCTTTATGCTAAGCTAGGCTATCCATATCCGGACTACAGCTCAGCATTTAACACACAGCCAAATATCTGTATCTGTTTCATTATATCAGCAGTATGGGCGTAAGTCTTGGATGTGATCTTGGCCTTAAGAATAACTGCAGGATAACCTCACTCATTTCAGTGAGGCATTTCTGCAACTACAGGTAACATTACCAGCTAATCACTGTTATCTGGCTAACTTTGTTAGCATTGCACTCCCTGGCGTAGTTTAATGAAGAGAGGTAGATGTCGGGTAGCTCAATTTGAGATTACATAAGACGGCAGCGAAGGCAATGTTAGTATAAATCTATAAATACGTCATCTTTTAGAGGTTGGCCTGTTTCCCCTACCCTCCCTCTCTTGAGACTGAGTCAGTAAGACACCATAGGGACAACACATTTATTTATAGACTGAGACTTGGAGACTGGGAAGCATTCCCATCCAGGAACACTGTGTCTGTTTATGCTACACGGCCGCATGCACTCTCAGATAATTGAAATTTAAAATCTCTCAGATAGGACATTAGAAGTTTTGTTGTTTCTTTTATTTTAAATTTTGCTTTAGAAAGAAAGCAGACGTGTCTTAATTCAGTGCACAAGACCTGAAGGTTTGCAGCTTGGGGCCGGATCAGCAATGTAACATGGCTCTGTTACATGTGGTGTTGCATTGATCACTACTGAATTACTTACTTTGATTATTACTCAATTATCTGAATTGCTTTTTAGTTTGTTTGAACTTGGGGTTGCATCATCCATCTTGTTCCACTCATAACACATGAATGGACAGACTGGCTGGCAGACTGGATTCCATCCACCACCACAAAGTCATGGGGTTTGATTCCTGGTAGCTGTACGTCCAGCTTTGCCAGGCATTCCAACAAGAACAATTTGCCTTGTTTGCTGTTGGGAACCTGGTTCAAGTTCCTGTTCTTGCCCCTGCACTACTGATTCCTATAATTTGATGATGATCTGTTCATGCTACCGTCCATGAACCCACTCATCTGTGGCCTTCTGGTTACAGGATTGTCTCCAGAAATACATACAGCAATAACGGCATAATGCAAACGTATCCCACCTCAACCAGTCTGTGAAGTGTTACCACATTGGTGATGCAATACAATCATTTGTAATGTTCTCAAGATGCCATTAGTGACGTGTCTGTTCACATGAGAATAGTGCCAGCTGCTAAAACTCACACAGGAAAGACGTGACTTCACAGGGCAGGAGGCGGGTATCGAAAACAGTGGGAGAGACGCATTAAGACCAGCTGAGGTCATGTTTTCCATGACTCCAAAATTAGAACAAACCACTGAAATGAAAATATGGATGACTGACAGATCACATGCTACCGCTTTTAACCAAAAAGAGGAAAGGGCCTTTATTTCAAAGACTTTTGTCACGCGTGTCAGCTTTGATGAATTGTCCATCTATCATCTACCTTCATCCTGCCCCTTTGTACTTTACCCACTTCTCATCCTGATGTTGGCAAACTAATCACATAAAACAGTATGTATCTACATGGAAATGCGCACACACTCACATGCATTTGTGCACTTAAACCACATAACTGGATGAAACACTGATCATACAGTGCATGCTCCAATTACCTTTACATTACTTCACTACCTTTATTGGAAGAACAGCATTATTCACGTACAGTGCTATGTTAAAAAGTACATATAATTTACAAAATAGGATGTAGTGCAGGTTATATAAAAGCAAATATTACTTTTATTACAGTCCATTAAAACATGGTTAGCTCAAAAAAATAGAGAAACGCAGACAGAGAAAACATTAAAGGACAGAGGGGTGGAAAAAAGGAAGAAGAGGTATTTGTCCTCATATAACCCACAACATATAGTCACAAAGATCTTCTCAGTTCTTGTTTCAAGTGACTCCCTGCAATCCCTGCAAAGTCCAGCAGCCAACCTCAAGTTAACATATTTATGGAGACAGACACAAACCTATTTATCTCCCTCAGAGGTCGACCACAGAGAGGCAAGATGACCCAACCAACAAAACAACTTGACCAAACTGGATAAAAGAAAGTAGAAAAGGTGATTGAAGACAGGGATGGAGAGGTGGAAGATGAAGAGGCTAATAGGTGGAGGAAGAAGAGGAGGAGGCACAGTAAAGGAGAGTGGAGTGAAGCCATGAAGCCCAGAGGAGGGGAGGGGAAAGGAACTGAGAGGGTGAAGTGAATCGGTCAGCTCGTTCCCAGAGCAGCTTCCCAGCAAATCACAGCATGACTTCAGACTGCACTTACGACCATATTAAAGACACACACACAAACACACATACAAATGTAAAACAAAATACACGTGTAGTCCTAGGGTATGCAGTTGGGTGTATACATACGCATAAATTCAAAACACAAAATATCACACTATTGAACTACACTCCATGGAAGATGCAGGTCAGTTCAGGTTTCCCGTAACGCAGCAACAGCGACCCAGTCTCCAGGGCTGACATGTTACTGACCTGCAAACATCCTGCCTGAACACGCAGAAGCTTATGGACTGTTCTCTCCTGAATGGACACTGCTGTTTATCTTAGGGTTTAGCCTGACCAAGAACAAGATGAGTTACCTGCACTATACAACCAGAATTTATTGCTGTTTACACACCTGCAGCTTTCCCAGCTTTTTAAAATACAAACACAACAGCCTGCTCAAGTCTGGCACAGTGCACCAATGGACTTTGATGAAAAACACTTCATGTGATAGTTCGTCATATTGAGAAATGAATGAACCCATTTTTTGGTATTAAAAGAAATTAACACAAACAATGAAAAGTTATTACTCAGGGTAGGAACTGTAGGTTGTGACCTCTGATAGGTGTCAACGTTTTATATTTGGGTTCATTTAAATATGCTTGTTGAATCAGAACTTCATAATGCCATGCAATCTATCTGAAGCTCTCTAATAAAACATGGTCCAATGATTTCCATTTCATTGTCATTGCTAATGTGACTACAGAGGCTGGAACAGAGCACTCCTGTCTGCTAAGACCTAATTGGGTGTGATCCACACAGTGGCTCCTGTGGCTAAAGAGAGAGTTAAAAGGAGTTAGCAACAACCACAGCTCGGATGCAGCTCCCGTAAACCCCAAGCGTTTCCAGCTCTGCACAACAGGTGTCGGTATCTTGAATAAGCAAACAGTGGCTAGCACAGGAATGACGGGCAGCTTGTTAGTTAGCTACGGTGTCACGTGCCAAGTTCCTTTCCAGGCAGACTGTAAAATGTCAACAATAACAAGACAGAGCTGGAAAAGTGCTGCAGATACAGGAAGACAACACCTAATTCTGAGTGTGGAGTGGGAATTAAGTTGGCCAGATGGATTACAGAAATTTTATTTTAAGTCAGACTCAGCTCATGTGAGCATTTTGCACTGAGGCCTTCTGCAACTGTTTTTCTAAATTAAACACAGAACACAGAATAGCTCAAAATACAATTTTGGGAAGGTGCTGCCTCTCATGTGTAGCTGTATTTTGGTTTGGTTCCCCCTTTGGCCAGTGGAACAAGTGTGTTCATTTTAATAATACTCTCGTATCAGGAATTGATCCTTCATTAATAGAAAAGCATTATAGAAATTTGATATAAAATATGTTTCAAAGTACAGTGGAAAAACGGCCTTAATTCACTGTGCATTTGGGAACAGTGAAGGTCAGAACAACCTGTAGTCAGAGCAGTTGCAAGATTTTCTACAGGGCATTTCCAAAACACAAACACACCCATCTCATTGTCTTGAACACAAGGCACTGTCCTAAAACAAAATCAAATGTTCAGCGCAGACCTGTTTCATGTTCAGTGATGTGATGTTCTTGTCTGGTACAAATTGTCCCAATTCAGGCCTCTGGGGGCCCAAAATCAAGGAGCCAGAAAAAGTTGGGCACAGCATGGTGCATCTCTCACCTGCACTGCACCAACAAAAGGCCTAGGACCTATTACACAACCTGCTGCACCCCCTGTGGGTCATCCTCACAAACACACACACACACACAGAGGGTCTTGCACAGAGCAACAGTGTCTGCTGAACCTGTTACACAGTATGAGTCCCCAAATCCCTTTGTATATGCACAAAAATACATCCTGCACTCGACTGCTCTGTCATGTGTTGCCAAAGCTGTTTGTTCAGCACTAACAGAGGAGTGTGATGGCCAAAGAAAACAGTCGTCGGCTTTATGATTCTTACTGTCAGGTACATGCCAATGGGGAGTTGGTGAAAAGATTATGGCTTCCATGTAAGACTTCAGGGGACCAGTAGTAAATAAGGCAAGAGCCAGATGGGGCAGTCACAGAAGCTGTCACGGTTACAGTGACTGCTGCACTAATGGAAAGGTAGATGGAAAATTGAGTTAAGCAAAGGCTGCAGTGAGTTTACAATGTTTAGTTTGAGTTTAGTTTGAACACCTGTACACCTTGGTAGCTAAATTAAAAACTAAATCCATCTTTTTTTTTTCAGTAAGTAAATTATTATATATGTGGCTAATACACTACTCAACACATCCTGGTCCCAGTCTATAGTCTTCATGGCTGCCTTGTAGACCAAAAAAAGTTGACAGCAGTTCTATTATATGCCAGCTACTGGTTTACAGTGTCAAATGCAAATGTTTGACAGTTTACAGGGCAAATGCACATCCTTTCTCCCTACCACTAATTCACATCCCCCGTTCCTTTGATGCATCTGCTAAAGCTAAGCCAGCAGATCAAAAAAATAGGGCTCTGAACCACTGTCATCAATAAAGGTGAAGACTGCGGTCACTACTGTCCATGGCAACCCTAAAAGACACGCTTTGGATCACACAAGTGAAGCCAGAACTATTACGCAGAGTAAGAGTTACTAATAACTATGGTTCTGTGAAGTTATTTTACTTTGCAAAAGGGACCTTACCCAGACTAAAATAGGTTATTAGTTTGCTCTTTAAAGGATGACAGGATCAAAAGGTGTTTTTTTTTTAATGTTAACTGCAATTACTGTTAATCATTCACCAAAGCAAACCAAGTTCGCAGACTGACTCCCAGTCTCCCAGGTGGCAACTGGTTTCAGTTCATTTCAGTACAGTATGTATAAGGGAATTTTCGAGGGGTTAGATTACAGTTTGAGAACTGAAAAATGCCATACTGTCCCCAAAAATAAGACAACCCTAAAATGTTGTCTTATATAAAGGCAGCTATGGTCGAACAAAATCAAACTGTGCACTGAACTGTAACTGTAGAGTTGAAGATATTTTGCCAGCCATCCAGGAAGTATCATCAGGGCAGTGATACTCTACTCCACGGGTGGCCAGGTGATTCGATCATCATGGAATGATCTTGAGTCTTTAATCCGTTTGATTTTATCTGCCTTTCTCGGTTCTCATAAAGCTTTGTGCACCACTCTTGGCTGTTAGATCTCCCATGTACACTGACTGAACTTGTTTTCTGACTATCACTATCTAAACAATCTTCCTATTTTCTTTCGGTTGGTACCAATCCCTTTACCAAGGGATTGTGTTGCTATGATGAACCCTCTGATAGGAGCAATCCATACCACACAAACAACTATTAATAAACTACATAGAAGGTGATTGGTATGATTGGACTTGCACCAGCAAGTTGATGTTACAGGGTCAGTGACCTAGTGTCTAAAAATACAAACATATTACATGTCACCAGGAATCACCCTGGAGGATTGGGTTCAGTGTCTTGACACTTGACTGAATCTAAGATGCCATTTTCTCTGACAAAAGTGTTAATGATCCTGAAAAGTGAAGCTCAGTCAAAACAACCAATTCACATGATGGAAAGTCTGGTGAAAAAAGAAGCTCATCCATACTGAGCCTGTTTATTTTAGTTGCGTCTGCTGAGACTTGCCACTGAAAGCTGCAGCAGCATACTTTCTCACACTGCTTAACAGCTTTACTGAGTTTCAGCCAACACCACAAATGACCCTTTAACATCATGCAAGAGACAGAGCGAAGACTGGGAGAGTGAGGTTTAAATTTGAGACTAAGACGAGTATAAAAATGGCTGTAGCAATCAGATAGCATCTACTTACGTTGTCATTTTGTCAGTACATCAAGTAATCCTGAAACTGTCTGTGAACTTATTTGCTAAATATTCACATTTTATCTTGTTTGTTTGTTTAAATTTACATTTAAATCCAAAGTCATGGACAAAAAAGTACACTGACACATAACTGTCCTAATATGTTCTAATTATACCGTAGCACATAACCACACCATGAAATGCTCAATCAAAAAAACGTTTTCCATTAAACAACCTTATCACATCGTCTCGGTACAATTACAACAATGATTACATAATCCCTCAGCTCTCAGGGATCCTGAAGTGAACCTTGTTCTGTTCTAAACACATATTTTGTAAACAACATACTTAGGTTTCTGTATATATTCATGACAGACTTCAGGTCACAACCTGGGATTTTATTTGAATTTGCCCCCAAAAAACTTAAACTTAAAAAAATCTTTGATGAAGTGCTTGAACCTGCTAATAATTAATGTTGGTATGTTTTACTTAACAGAAAAATCTGATTTTGGACACAGTATTTTAACACAGAACACTTTTTTTTAAATTCAGAACAACAGCAATCAAGAATGCACTCTTAGCATCTCTTTAGTTTTACAAAATAACCAGAATGTCCCATCATGTAGGCTGTTACAGTAAGTCATGTTGGAAAAGCACCCAAAGTTATTTTTCCATAAAAAGTTGCTCTGCTAATCTGCTAATACATCAGTGGTGTGAGCGTTGTTGTCCTATGTGTTACAGAAATGTCTGAACAAAACCAACATGGACCGATTCCCTGGCTCATCTGTGTGAAGAAAAATCTTTAGTACACAGTACAGGCTCACTGTGTGAGTGTTACTCTGCCAATAGCTCCTGAAAGTGTGATCAACAACTGTTTCCTGCTGATTTACCTGCTGTGTGTCACTTTTTAACATCTTTATTTCAGGTTATTAAAGCTCCTCCATCTTATGCTCCTCATTCAAATGTTGCATTTATTCAGATTCCAATGAAAATTTTAGAAACTTTATTTATACTTAATTACTTTAATAGAAAATAATAGAAAACTAATTAAATTCTGAATATACTATCTCAAAAAACTTGTGTAGGGTGGTCTTAGACGGACTTTAAGGATTCTGGTTCATGATGTATCGGAGGTTTTAAAAAAAAAAACTTTAATTATCTCTTTGAGGGACTGGTCAAATCTTGTTTATCAAGACAATTACCTAATTCTAGTCCTGATGGAGCTGTAATTGGCTTAAGTGGCCACTTTATTTATTTCCTTTCTTTTCTCTTTTTCTTTTTTCCCCCCTTTCTTTTTATAGTGACTGAGCTCTCTCCAAAAAGCTCCCCCAGACACACAAGGCAGGATATCCTTTACATTTTATGGCTTTTCACCAACAGTTACATCAGCGGGGACTTGCTGTACAGTGAGCACTCAAACCGCAAGACTAAATTTTCTGTAAATTCATGGTAAAAAATAAAAGTTTGACAAAAACCCCAAAGCAACACAAAAAAAAAAAAAAAAACTTAAATACTTGTGACTCACCAAGGCAAATATAATTAAATAAATGATATTTCTGATGTTGCCTCCTGGGAGATTCCTTGTACAAACCAAACTTTTACTTTTCGCAGCTAAAGTAGTGTGGCATTAACTGCCATGCTCAGTGGCACCTCAGCGCTGGATGTGAGTCCCAACCCACTAACAAAAAATTTCATCAGATTACTGTCTGAAACGAAACAACTGTCTGTGCTGAATGAATAAATAAAGTCAAAGCGACATTCAGAGCTGACATTTTACCAAGCCTCACAGTCCTCATTATCACCCATTCTTCTGCTCAGCCCATCTGAAAACACTGATATCTGATAATCACCACTGGTCACGACTGAGGTGTCATTATGGTTATTATGGTTTCCTTTATATAACAGGTGAATTCAGGCAGAGCTACAGATCTCCCTGTTTGAGTTGCAGGAAGCTGTTATTCATACTGTGGTCTGTAACTCAGTGATGTGTTTGCGAGACTTGGTTCAAACAGCCGAAGCTGCTTGCAAGCTCACTGACGCCCACGGGCTACTTTGCTTTTGCCATGTTTGGCAAAATCTCCCCCACATTTATTGGCTTAAGCCCCGTTCACACTCCAGCCATCAAATCTAGCACTGACTGGATCAGTGTTTGAAATGCCAAACCACTGCACACAGTGTTTCCTAAGGCTTAAGTACCTGACTCTTAGGGGAGTTCACTGTTGCTTGGCAGTGAAACGAAACTTGGTCCCCGGCCTGTGGCCCTCAGGCTCTGGGAAGATGGTTCTGAAGGTCAAGTTGATGCGTGGGCCTCTGTCATGGTACTCTTTAGCCACTTGATGCTGGTGGAGACAAAGAGACAGATACAGCTAATTTTTATTCTGTTAGAAGATTTTTTTCATAGTACTTTACATAGTTACTTTTCAAATATTCATTTACAAGATTTTTATCCATAATAAGAAGGTAATGGCTCAATGTCTTGCTCAAAAACAGTTCTACAGTAGCTGCAAGTGCAAGTGGCCACTAAAGCACACAGATGATGCTTCAGGGTAATAGATGCTGAAATGAATCGTCGCCTACTCAAATGACAGGATTATTAATTAATTAACTGGCAACAACATTCACTGGTTCCAGGATCTCAAATGTCAGGATTTGCTTCTTTTCTTTACATAATATATATGACAGTATACTGAACATCTTCTGACTGTTGGTCGGACAACAAAGCAATGTGAATGTTACTATGTTACTTTGATGATGAATTATTAGTTAGTTGCCTATTACAGATCTCACGGTAAAAAAATATAGATCTTCATGTAGATTGTACAATATCTGTTCTAATCTATGCAGAAAAAGGATAATTTTATATAATATTCCCATGTTCTTTGCTGTTTGACTGAGAGAAGCGTGCAATTCAGGTTAGAAAAAAAAAATTGAGACCACAAGGAAAGAAGATCAGTGCTGTCAGGAGTTTCCAAAACACGACAGTGTTTTTGTTTTGCAGCTAACCTCTGCACTCCACACAAAGGTCAGCCAGAAAAGAAAATGTGGCAACGCACAACAAACAGCATTTTCTTACCATTTGACTCATGGGGTAAAAGTCAAATGCATCCCCCTTTTGCAAAAACACTGCTAAAAATAGTTTTCCAATAGTTTTATCACAAACACAAAAAACTTTTTTCCCTCATTTTTTTCCCCTCAAGAGCTCAAGTAATTTATGTCTGGACCTTTTGCATAAGAGGATGATAACTGTGTTTTTCCACTTGTGGCATCAAACACAAACACACTCCTCCTTCACCTTCATCTCAAAAGGGGGTGAAAGGTTTGCTTATCCACAGTGGTGTGAAAAAAAAAAACGAGTCCGGAACAAGCAGAAATAACCCTGTATCCTTCTTCAAATAAATGAAGTACTCTAGCAGGATTGACGGGTTTAGTTAAATATTTAGCGCTCGATTCCAAACCTCTCTGCCTGAGCCAGGGGGTTTTGTTAGGCAGACTTTGACTGCAGTGACAGAGGGAGAATTAATGGTGGTGTGATCTTCTTTCTCTGGCAAGATCTTTAAAGGAGAGATGAAACCTTTGTTAAGTCACTCAGTGAGGTGTCGCCATAAAACACCTGTGACCTTCTCCTTTTTTATCTTGTAAGCTTAAACCTCTTATTGTCTCTGTAGTCCCCCCCCCCCCCCCGTCTTTATTACCCTCACCCACTTTTGTTTTTACCCTCACTTGCTACTTTCCTCCTGCAACCAAAACTGGAGAATGGCTCTGGAGCAGAGATCACATGGTGGCAACGTGAACAACAACATTTTTATGGATTTTGTGACATTCACCAGTGGTCATACACTCACTGGGCAGATTACTGGGAACACCTGTACACCTGCTTATTCATGTAATTATCCAATGAGCCAAACATGTGGCAATGCATAAAATCATGCAGATATAGGTCAGGAGCTTCAGTTAATGTTCATATCAAACAACAGAAGATCAAAAACTCCAGTAACTCAGGTGACCTCTTTACAACTGTGGTGAGCAGAAAAAGCATCTCAGAAAAGCAACTTATACCAATGAAAATTTTCAATTTGGCAGAGAAGTTTAGTGATGAACAAGTGCTCCAATCTATGTTCTGCTATATTACTGATTTTACCATCTACACCAAAGTGTGTGAGGCGTCCTGTCCTGCTTCTACTTTTCTCCCCATCCTTCCCCCTTCCTTCCTTGTCTACAGTGCATACTTACTCAACTAATTTTTGTTTTTTTACTGTTGTTTTTATGCTTGTTTTTTTTTTCATTTGACTTTGAGCGCTCACAGTGTTCTTGTCCTCTCTTGCACTGCTGTTTTGCATTCTTGTTTTTTTTTCTTACTGTAGTCATAAAACTAAAAATGGTCAAACTAAATAATGTGACCCATTTTAGGAGCTGAAGTGTTTATCTGTTCTTCCAAAGGCTGAAAACATTTAGTCAATCATGAAACTCAATCTATTGTGAAATTACACATTCTCACTTTTGAGTGTGACCCCATTCTATTTAACAGAAACCAGCTACGTACTCACACTCTCTGTCACACACACAAAGGCTTTCCATCTTGTTTCATGCACTCATATAAACCCGGTCGCTGTCCCTGATTGTAAAACAAATGACTCTCATTATTCTGAAGCTCTGCACCTCTCTCCAGGCCACTCCATCCATCCTCGCTGCCTGTCGGTCAGGGGAGGAACCTGAGTCCTTTGAGCACAGGTCTATCGTCTCACGTGTTCAGTCAGAAGCACTAGCACAGCCACACACACACACACACACACAGTCTCACCTGACCTCACCTGGGTGAGGCAGATGGGGTTTTCAGTGCATGACTGTTTACTGTAAATGTGAAGGTTGAATGAGATAACTGTGTGTGTCAAGGTAAAAGTTTTAAGAATTAAGGACGACTTAGAGCGAAATCTTCTCTGGTAAGTCTCCCAAACAAAGATCATTTTATTATAAAAGAATATTTAAAACAACTATCCTGAACCAAAATGCTGCAATAAAAGAATCAGGTAGGTAACACATAATAATAATAAAAACATAAATAACTTAAAAAAGTTAAGAGTTATTTTTCATTATCATCATTCACTGTAGTGGTTTCTTCATTTTGGCAGTAGCTATGCAATAGTGTTACACAGAATTACTGTTACAATGCAGTGTAATAGGGTCTATAATAAGAGGCCAAACGAACCTGTATGTATTGCTTTTCGGTGAAACACAGCAGTGATTCAACTGTGACAGTATAGCAGATTAAAGCCTTTAAATAGGTTTGTAAGCATGCAGTGTGACGTGGGTTTTTTCTAGAGGTAAATCATGTGATGCACAAGGTGGTAAGAGATTCATTCACAAATTAGTTTGCTATAAACAGAGGAAGCACTAAGAAGTTTGCACAAGTGGTAACAGTAACATATAACACTAGAAACAAGACAATCAGTATTGCTCAAGCTGTTTGTTTGACAAGTGAACTCTGGGAAATGTGGTGTGACCACAGAAAAACCCAAACTAATATCTTTCAGCACTCAGGGTTCCTACACATTTGAAATGTCAAAATTCCATACTTTTTCCAGACCCTAATTTCCAGACTTCTCTGTAAAAAAAATCTAATAATTTGGGACATTAGAGTAAATAGATGTGTATCATGTAAATAAATTATGGAATTTATGGTTTGTTTTCATTATTCTGAATATATATGTCATTATGCCACCAAATAATTTCCAGAAGATTAT
Source organism: Toxotes jaculatrix (assembly GCF_017976425.1). NCBI lineage: Eukaryota > Metazoa > Chordata > Actinopteri > Toxotidae > Toxotes > Toxotes jaculatrix. The sequence goes on from NC_054398.1 coordinate 23,642,972, forward strand.
AGCTAGGTAATGTAGCTCATACATAAATAAATAAAGACCAAATCCAGACAAATTCAAATCACAACCGCCGCCTCCCCCATGTTGGAGATGTCAAACGATTTGACACAAAGTCTGCATTTAGCTTTCTTTATCCATTTGGGATCCTTATCCAACCAATCTTCATATTTGGGATTTATGAGCCAGTCGCTCACGGTGTGGACATCACCCGTCTGTGGAAGCAGCAGTGAAACTTGATGACACCTGGGCGGGCCAATGGGTTGGAGGAGGATAAGAGTAGAGGGCTGGGCATTCAACTTGTCAATGTGCCCAAATGCTTTCTGTGACGCGTAGTCATGGACCTATTATATGAACGCATTGCTGTTTTATACAGTCTATGACGCATAGCCTGCTGTGTGCTCTCACACAAACATTTTAGCTGAGCTGCTAAGGGCCTTAAAAACACATCGATCCATTTCTTTTTGTCGATATTCATAATTTTATGTTTTAGAAAACAGAACAGTGGTAATAGTCTTGGAAACATTAATATTTTTCCATACAATAGTTTCCATTTTCCATACTTTTCCAAACCTGGAAATTTATAAAATCAAATTCCATACTTTTCCATACTTTCCATACTTCCGTAGGAACCCTGAGCACTTTTAAAGCAGTCTTAGTTCTTATGTTCTTATGATTCTGATCTGTCCCTCTGTCCAGGGGCTTATGTTTCTAATGAATGAAAGGCCATTTTGCCTGCAAGGACCCTTGTATTTGATTGGTGGATCCTACCTGCCAATCGTCCTGTGTGGCTCCTTCCATCAGCAGAAGCGTCCCGTGACTCAGAGGAATCCGAATCCGCTCCACGTAAGTGTAGTCACCGTTCTCCTCCTGACACATAAATACACAGACGGTAGAGCACAATGTATAACTGTATTAACAGAGAAGACACACACACACACACACACACACACACAGTGTCACATGACAAGCTGAAGGCACAATCTGTTACTTGCAAATCACTACTAAACGCCAATACAACTCATCTACATCATGACTGATGAAGCCCGCCTCCTGAGAAGTGTATACTTTAACACTTGAAATAACAGACAGCTATTAAACACAGGCCTCTAAATACTCTGCTGAGTCTAAACACACTGTGTCCAGTTCTCCCTCACTCACCTTGGCTACTGTACTGCTCTCCACTACGTTCACCCTCCTCCTTTTATTGAGATGTGCACAGCGGCTCTGCTTTATTATATACCGTGCAGCAGAAACAAGAGATAGCCTCCTTGACTGTGCCAAATACGACCACCAAACCAACTCAAGAAACAGCAAAAGGTCAAATACAGTGTCTCCAGGTTTTAGGGGGTCAACTCAAATACTTCATGAGAGCACTTTAATGAACACATGGAGCTGGATTTTAGGCCAAAAGGAGGAAAAGACAATGAAACTACAGACGTCAGAGTAAAGTAAAGTAAGAGTAATATAAGAAAATAAAGCCAAGACTTTTAGTGTTAAAAGGAATAATATACTAAGTAATCAAGCGACATATTTGTTATGCTGTGCTGAGACTTAATGTACAAATGGAAATGTGTTTAGAGCAGAGAAAACTGATTTTCATGCTCTACCATCATCTCACCGGTGGGGGCTGCTTGCGGAGGCTGAACACTCTGGTGTCCCCCAGACTGAGGGAAGCGATGGTGGGCTTGGCGCCCAGGGAGGCCTCATCGTCACTGTGCCAGCCAATGCTGTCATGCCCGTCCCGATACAAGTTGCACAGCAGGGAGTTGAATCTGCATCCGCTCACCTGCTCGGCTGCCTCACGAAGGGTTAACAGCGACGGATGCCACTACGAGGAAAACACAAGGAAGAGTTCAGCAGAAAATACAAAAGGAAGAGGCGATTAAAACCGAACCAGTGAGAATGAGGAAAAAGGACACAGAAGAACACAATCTAAACAAGATGAGACAACAAATGCAAATGTGTCACCTTGTTTAGACTGGTCTGTGTTCTCCTTTTATTAATTAATCACGGGAGAAAGAAACAAAATAATGTCAAAAATATGTAAAAATTTAAAAGAAGAAAATGAAGAGAAATTAAGGAACAAAAGACACATAAATGAAATGAAAGAAATATGTGGAAGCTGCTGTGTAACCTCATTCCTCCTTTGTAGTTATGATGAGTTTATCTAACCTGAGCGTTGGCAGCCATGGTGGAGCGAGCGTACGTATAGGGCAACTCTCCATACCAGCAGGTCAGCCGGGGCTCCTCATACGCTTCACCTGAAGCAAAACACACACACACACACACAAACAGCAAGAAAAAAGCGGCTCTGAATGTTGCTGCCTTTTAAAGTGACACTCCACCTAAAATCAGTCTTTTGAGTATCAAACACTCAACTCTGCAGGCTTCAAATGCACTGTTAATTTTTTCCTTCACAGAAATCACTGAAATAGTGTGGATAGTTTTCATGACAGAATAAAAGCAGACAGATCCATCTCTATGTCGAATTACTAACTGGGTCAAGGCAATTTCAGCTTCAAAAGAGAATGGATTGAAAACTATAAGAGAGAAAGCTAAGACAGTTCTGTTCTTAATGTGTTATGTTAAGACGTGTAAAACAATCATCTGCTTTGTCACTAGAATCCCTTTTAAGCAGAGGGTAAGGTAAACATCTAAATCTAACTCCTCTATGCATGTCTTCCTTTGTTGGCCTCGGTGTATCTCTCTTTCTCTGGGAACAACCAGATCTTTCCAAGAACCAATTATGTGCCATTAGCGTATTTGGCCAGCCTTCTGGTAGGAGAACATGGTGAAACCAAAACAAAGAGCTCGAGCAGCCGTCACTTTATGGCACTGAATAATTCAGGGCCTCTGGAGCTAATATTCATAAATATGTGCGGTCATTTATCAGCTCTCAAAAGCTTTACTCTTTCCATAAAAAGATGCTATCAGGGGGGAAAAGATTAACAAAACCTTAACCCATTCACAGGGTCCAGATTAGTCCTGAGCAATGGTCGGAAAAACTGAGTCACACCACTTTTAAAAAGAGGCAGGGTAAATCACAGGGGACGCAGGAGAAGTGACTGGTGAACGGCTAACATCTGTTTTCCACTACTTCCTCTTTCACCCAAACGTCACATGGATTTTGTTGATACAGTCTGAGGAGTGATGGATTGAAGATTATGCAACTTGTCTCTGTGGTTGTTTAGAAATCATTGTGTCTTCATCACGTGGTTTGTGTGCTACAGAGCTATCACAGAATAATACACAAGAGGGACGAGAGATGGGCGAGAGCCAGCTGAGAGAAAGGCTGATTCTGTGGCAATGAGGATCTGTACCTCAACAGTCTTGCTGCACAGTCTATGGTCTGTTTGGGTACAATGTGTGAGCTTCTCTTTTCCTTTTAAAGGAAAATGCCAACTGTCTTGTAAAACTAAGCCTTTGCGTAACATACTCACGTGCCTGCAGTTTTGGCTTTTGGTTAAATTTGGTTAAACTCCTGAAGACAGGCTGTACTAAACTGAATTTTAAAAAAATCTGGTATGTGCAACAAACAATTCTCACTATGTACATTTTTAACCTCCATGACCCCCAAAGGATCAACAGGATAGCAAATGGAATGGAAAGCAATATTTTTATGGACACTGAAAATTTCTAAGCATATTCTATTGGGACATTAAGAAATGTAGAGAATTTTTCAACTTTAGCAGAGGTGTGCAAGCTCTGGGTACTTCTCATTTTTATATGTACTATAAAAAAAATCACTCAAAAGAAAAACTATTACACTATAATCAAAACTGGAAAAGACACAACCCCAGGAGCAGAACAGCTGCAGCAGGAAAAACCCTTTTCACCCTTCAGCTTACAACACAGGTTCATTTCATTTCACCCCTTCCATACTGCTTATTTCTAAACCTCTGGTACTCACCCTGTCTGTAGTTGGTCTTCTGGGACCACGGAAGCTCTGCTAACAGCTTACTGAACATCCAGTCAGCCTCCTCTGGGGGAAGAAACCCAGGCAGGAGCCGCAGTCTGGACGGATGGAAGTCAAAACACACACACAAAGTAAGCATAAAAGTATCATGGATACATACAGTATGTACAACATATATTTAGTGTTTGTAGAGGGTAGACCAAAATGGGACAGCCTGGTTCAAGTCTGGACACAGACCTTTTCCTTCCACCTCTATACTATCTCTAATAACAGCATAAAATCCCCCAAAATCATAAAAAAGATAAGAAGACTTATACAGGAATACAGGAAACTAACCTTTTATTTCATCAGTCAAAGCAGCGGTAATACTGGATTCAAAAGTTCAACATCACCTTTCAGTATGACAGCAGCATAAATGATGATGATAGATGGAAATGAAATATCAGTCTTTTTCAGTTTCTTTTTTCTCTTGTTCCATAACACTCCTCTCATACATGAGAAATACACGGTCACAGTCGCAGAATCACACATAATCAGTCACATAATACTGAACAAAGATTACTATGGCTTGAACTCAGTATTGTAGTCTTAGTAAAAGCTTCATCTAAATGCGTTGAAAGTGAATTGGAATTGTGGTTGTGATTTTAAAGACCAGTTTTTAGAATAAACAGCAGACATTACCACATATTCAGTATCTACTGAAAACATGGCTCATACCATGTGTGGAGTATTATATTCAGTATAAAGCACTGCTTGTGGGATTACTGCCATCTAGTGGATTTAAAACTCTATCACAGACTTGTCATCAGCTTTAAAGGCACGTATGGTTCTGTCCCATCTGTATTCATTCTCCTCTTTACCATTTGGTTAGTTTTTTTTCATCTATACTTCCCTCTGGGTAAGATTTCCTCTATTTTACACTGTACTCACCTGGACACACCTGATGGCCCATGGCTGATCTCATAATCACCCGCGTGTCTGTCCAGAACAAAATGATGTGTCAGTCATCCTGTCCATAGTTTATACACCAAGTGGTAAGCCAAGATTAGCCAAAATTTAAAAACAATGTTAAGGGAAACAAAACCCTGAGGAAGTCTAACCAGCTGCAACTTACTCTATCACCTTCTCTGGTGGAACATCTCTAACTGGCTGTAACGAAGAAAAGACAGAAAACAGTAGGAATCAGCAGTTCATTAAAACCCATTTTAATAAGTTGTCAATGGTCAATTTACCCCAAATTAATTTTGGTTACTTTTTTTTTAACCTGTTAACTGCTTACCTTAGTGGGTTGATTAAATTCAAATGTCCTAGATGTCTTCTGTGGTCCAAGTCCCCAAGAACCAGGGGCTGGGTTGGCATTTTTGGGTTGATGATTATTTGTAACTGCACCTGTTTTAACTAATACAAATAAGAAGCTGTTCTCTACATATCAGGCAGGTTAATGGGACTTAGTAAGTTTATGTGTTTAAGCCAGAAACTAACAAAAATTTATAGCAGCATCAGGGCTGCACATAAATAAATATAGAAATAACGATCAACTTCAGTGAGAAGTCGCATACTGCCAATATAACAGTACACACTGGCCCTTAAATTACCTGTGGGTCCTGTGTGTTTTGGCAGCTGTTTGGCCCAGGAGCCCTGGACTCTGGCACGCTGACGCTTATCCGACATCACATCACATCTGCTGGGGAAAGGGACAGGGTTTAACTTAGTGATTTAATGACTTCGTCGGATGATTTCTGAAACTATCAGTCACAAGGTATTTCAGCTGGTGAAATCTGACTGAAAGAGGCCTTGGTCAGGATGCTAATTCGTCCCTGTGCTAAATTCGCTAAAACCTACTTAAAGTTAATAAAACACTTTACCGGACATAATCAAGAACAAATACTTGGTTAAATAATGACCAAATCTTTGAATTACTTACCTAAATGGAGGCTAAAACACAACAATAAAGCTCTAAGAAAAGGGACAAGTTTTCATAATCTGAGACTCCTGCTGTCTGACAGCCATGTCGTGTGTGTTTCACAAAAACAAGCCCTACCCGGAACTGAAGTGGAAAACTGTGGTTCCGCCCCGTTGTTGGTCTGAATCTCCACTTCCTGTGGCGCAAAGCAGCTGAGTGTAGTTATTATTTAATATTAATTTTTCAAGTTCAACTTTGAGACACGTTGACTTTTTCATTTTACGTTTTTACAACAAAACATTGGATTTTATTGTATTTTAACAGCTGTATCCACTTGCTAGTGTGAAATACAAGATTTTCCATTGAAAACGCAGGATCAGTTTATAAAACACAGTTCACTGTTTTAGATTAAACTGTCCAACAGCATGTAGTTAAGATATACAGTTGCAATCAGCTGCTTAAAATGCTGCTTCCATGTTAATGCTTTAATAAGGACAATCAAATAATACTGTATATGCAATAACAGTCATGACAGGAGCCATTCTGCATAATGAGTCCTTAATACTTTTCTTATTTTACTAATATTGTGCAATGTATACTTTTACGCAATGTTTGAATGCCAGACTTTCACAGTAGCACACAATCTGAGTATTTCTTCCACTACTATCTAAAGCTAATTGTTTTTATCCTTTTAATAATACACAGTTGCACCCGTGGGGTGCTTTGGCCTTGGTAGCACTACTTTACCTTAAGTGTATTTTAGTCCGTACCAGACTCAGATTTCACACAACCTTGACAAATTATACTTTGTTTGAAACTTCTAAGTCTCCTAATTGTACCTGTGCAAATCATTTTAGGATCCCCATATCACTGCAACAGCTGGTGACACAAAAATGGTTCAGGCTCTAAAGTGTGCTACTACTACTACTACTACTACTACTAGAGCAGTACCCTTTTTAAATGGGTGCATTATTTTCACAGTTGTGCACAGCAGACTTCAAAGATGACATTTTATGCAGCTGTATTTTTAAAAAAAATGTATGCAAGACAAAACACTGTGCTATATGCCAAAGCTTTTATTAACAAATAGTAGAAAACATAAGATGCCATCAGCAGGATAAACGTACACAGTGCATTTTACATGTAGAAAGTCCAATTTTAATTTCCAAGTATATTATACTCTTTAGGATTCACAAGGCCGCTTGACTGAGGCACAGGTCAGACCACGTCATACTGGGTATTCTATTGTGCAGTAACTGTAATGAGGAGCAAACATTTGGCAGTACGTGAACCAGTTTGTATGTAAATGTGAAACCTACAGAGTTCTATGTTTTACCTTCTTTGCCACACAAGGAATGACATTCTCTATCCATTACAGAAAACTGAATGAACTAAATGTGCAGAGGTTGAACATCAAAAGATTAAAAAAAAAACATGTTATTCCTTTGGTGGGTTTACATTGTGATCAAACAAGGCAGAAAACTGAACAGCTGTGTAGTTCACCGAGAAATAGCACCAGCTGAATTATATCCTATTACAGCACATCTTAACTTCTCAATACCTGCTCATTAACTCTGACTGTTTCCAGCATTAATGTCAGTAGAAAAGCACTAGTGTTTACCGTGACAGCGAAAGATAACTATGAAAAACTTTGGTTTAGAACATTAACGAGATACACTGGTGTAACGACAACCCACCACAAAGTATCGTTTTAAATATACTGTGAACACGCAATATCATAAAAAAAAAATGAACCAATGGTTGAGGATTGCAACTCAGTGGTGCAAGTAAACTGACATGAAAGAAAGCAAAAACTACCATCTTAAAAATGGCTCAATGATTTGTAAACAGGACTAAGCTGAAAGCTAGTCTTAAAGGGTCTGAGTTTGGCTCGTGTGTTCATACAAATATAAAATAAATAATTATACAAATATATAGATATATATATAAAAGATGCCCACCACCATTTTCCACTGCTTACAACAGCAGGGTTAACAAATCACTCGTTATTTTGGCTGTATAAATTCCACCATCAGTGTCAGTGACAAAAAATATTAATGTCCTTTGCCAAGAGCAGTATTTTATTATCATTTCAGCTCCTATCTTCTTTGATCATTTCTCTCCAGACAAACCACATCAGGGCAGACTGCTGCTTTTAAACACAAAGTCATACATACTCTCTGATGTGCATACTTTACTGAAGGCACAAAGGTGAAACTTCAGGCAACTCTGGGGGATCAATCACACAGATACTAAATGCTCTCTCTTTCCAAAATGCTGCACCAGGTCAGATCACTGCGGCCGCCTGCAGAATCCTTAGCTGTCGTCCTATTCACTCTTCAGACTTGCTCCATTCCTCTGCTCCCGCAGCCTCCTCCTCTGCAGGTATCCGGTGCGCTGCAGACGGTTCATTCTGGCTCCCAGGAAGATAACGATGCTGCTCGGCACTAGCTTGGTGGTCACCCAACCCTGTGAGGAAGTTAAAAAAAAGGTGCATGAGTTTATATTCATTTTAAACTTTAGCTTTCAGGCTTTAATGCTTATGTGAAAATGCAAAAAAAAAAAACTTTTCAAAGACATCTTGAAAAGGTAGGTTTTGTGTCAATTATATTAATCTTGTTGCACAAATCAGTAAATTAAGCAGATTAAGACAGAAATGCAGCCTGGGTATGGTATGGCAACTGAGCAACATTTAAGCTTACTTAATGTACTCCCACACTGACTCAGTATTTTGAGATTTGAACTTCTTACCATGACAGCATGAGGGAAGTAGCCGTTAGTCTGGCTCTGCAGACCCACAGTGGTGAGCTCAGCGGCCACGTAGCGTTCTGGGGTGGGCTTGTCCAGGGTGGGCTTCCTGATACGAGTCATCTTAGTGGCCACAAAGAAGGGCAGCACACTCTGCAGAAAACAAAGTATAAATGTGTAAAATTAGCATAAACAACAAGAAAATCTAAAAAAAGAAATTCCTTGTTCTTCCTTGTGTTCGTATAAAGTCAGACATTAAGTTGTATGATGAGCATTTAAATACCAAATCATGTGTCCTCCTGTGAGACTGACCACTGTTACTGTAAGATGCACTTAATGTTAAAACTCATAAAATCTTTGCTGTAAACTGGTCTGGTGTCTGGTGTTATCAGGTGAAAAAACACTCCGGGTTTGCTGAGGTGAAACTGCTGTACACACTTCAACCACAAGGTGGCACATGAGTGAATATTACAGAGGGTGCTATAAACAGAACAAACAAGCCTTATGTGGAACAACATTTTTTTTAAATGCCTCTGCTGAAAATAAAAAAAAAAGGATAAAAATGGCATATCAGAGGCATCGTTCATGAATATGTATTGCTTCCAATTCCTCCTCAGGCAGGACTGAGAGCAATGAGGTGATTTTTTTTTTCTAACCCTTTCGAGAAGAGTTCAGAATCATCAGAGGGGACAGATTTCATATCCTTTGTAATATAAGTCTAAAGCTAAGATTTTAATGTGTCAACTCTTCCACTTATTTATTAATAATCTTACATTTAATACCACATCAGAAATGTGGTCTACAGCGGCTGACCCAGCCATCACAGTCCAAATGGTGTGTGGAAAACATGCATTTAGCCACATAAAAGTCTCCACTTTTTAATCAATAAAGTTGTTTATCAAAACACATTATCTAAAAATAATCCTGTGTCCTCACAGCTCAAAGACTTCCAAGAGAATGTTTTAGATTCAAAAGTTCCAAAGTTTGGTGTAAGAGAGGGATCGATTCCACCAGACACGCCCCAAACTCACCTGAATGATGATGCCCTGACGCCTGTACTCCTCCTGAAGGCCACGAGAGAAGAAATCCATGAAGGCCTGCACACAGAGAAAGATCAGTCAGATTTAACATGTCAGTCTGTGGGAGTGTTGGTCTATTATCACCAGCCTCAATAAAAACGAATTCCTTGAAAATACAAGCAGATACTAACCAATATTATTAAAAAATAATATTGGGCTTTACAAGCCCAGATGTTGCACGCACCTTTGTGGCAGAGTAGACTGTGAGCAGAGGGACGGGGTACATGCCACTGGCAGAGGAGATGTTGAGGATTACACCTTTGGACCTGAGAAAAAAAAAACAACAAGGTAGATTTAGGACAAGAACTTAGCTTTATTTCCTGTGATTCTAAGATAACATTCAGGGCTGCAGCAGTGACCATTCACAGTGACTGAATTAAATTCCCAGACTCAAAACTATCATGTTTTGATGATGTGGAATTCAGTCAAAATTAGTATTGCAGGCTTCACAGTTCTCTTGAAAACCTGATCAAATCGTCAGTTTCAATGCTACTACCATCACACAAATCCCCATCATAGGACTTTCCTCAAGATGTGAAGCACTGATCCCAGAACAGTGCAAAAATGACGTGTTTTTGTGTCCTTAATTTTTCTCCAGATCCACAAACTTTCACTGATTTCCCATGCCTGTGGGAACCCAGTGTCTGTACAGATTCAGCACACTGACAAATACACACACAGTCATGTTACACACACACACACACACACTAAAACAGTGTGGTAGTGGCCGTGTGCGTTGCCATGGCAGCCTGTTGCTGCAGTGATGTAGTGGAGCGACGCTCCAGCCTCACACGGCACCAAATGTGCCTGTGCTGCTATTGGCTAGCAGGAGTCACATGGGAACCGAGCAGCCAATCGGGTGGGAAGAGCACTTTGTGTGAATTGAAAGCTTGTCAGCATTGCGAACAAAGGAGGAAAGGGAAAGAGAGATGCAGTGATGGAGAGGGCTCAGGGAGGATTTCTTGTTCCCCTTCTTGATAAAAAAGAGTCACCTTCATAAAGCAGTAGTTTCCCAAATAGTGTTCTTCATAAATACAGGGTTTTGATTAATTTTGAGATTCCTTGCGCAGCCCTGTGCCACAATCCCTCATTCACAACACTGATATTTGACTGCAGTCATGTCGCAAAACATGGAAGCCTATCATTTAACTCACCTCTCAGCCATTCTGGGCAGCACCAGACGGGTCATCTAAAAGAACAACAACAAGACAGGCTCGGTCAGTGTCAACCATCACACAAAAACAACGACAAAACTCATGAAAGAAAGCAAGGGGACTGGAAAAGAAGGGAAAGAGTTTTATAAGAAAAAATGAAAACAAAAAGAAAGACAAAGTAGGAGGGAGAGAGAGAGAGACGGGCAGAGACCGACAGAGAGAGAGAGTTGCGTGGGTGGCGAGTACAGACAGCGTTGGTGTAGTCCACCGTTGCTTTGGGAACAACTGAGACACTGCAGGTACCATGGTAGAAACAGCAGAAGAGGAGGAGGAAGAAGAGGAGAAGAACAAAAGGGGGGGAAAGTGAGGGGGAAAGTAATACCCACGGATCAACTTTAAACAAACACTTGGGGCCTGATACAAATGTGTAGTTTCCTCTCTGAAGAGCAAAAGTGTGCAGAGCCGTTGAATACAGAGCCAAACTTACCTGGCACACTGAGGTCATGTTGACGTTGATCATATTTGTGATGAACTGAAACACAGAAAGTACCAGTCAGCTAAAGACTCGCGTATAAAATCAGATGTTTATACAATGCAGAGCACACCTATCAGCCAAGATATAAAAAGGTAGCAGATACTGGTAAAGAAGATGTAAAAAAGACTAGCCACTGCAATAGTGCGGAGCAAGAGACAAAGAAAAGCTTTTCAAAAAAGATGATTTCATTTGCTTTTTCAGTTATTTCGAGGTTCTTCTCTTTCAGTCACAGAAAACTAGCAGCAAAAGAGAATTTCCGTCTGCAAATAAAGATAAAATAACAAGACATAAAAACTCACATTCTCCAGATCAGGAATGTGGAGGTAGTACTCGGGGTAGGGGTAAGACACACCGACATTGTTGACTGTTGAAAACAGAAGGGAAAAAAAGAAATTATTCTACTGTTTTCATAAAACAACCTGGTGCTGGGAAACTCAAACTAGCTTCAATTTCTACCACAAGGTGGCAACAAAAGCAAACAAGATACAGACAGGCATTTACTCCACACTAGACACAGCCACACCTTACAACCAGTAGAGCACAACTGGTAAGAAACAGGACAAAGAGCTCCTTATATGTTCAACTGAAAAGTACAATGTGAACTCTACAGTTTACACATCAGATAATTACACCAACAGCTGAAATTTTAGCGCAACTTTAAACAAAAACAATGACTCGTGATGTCTGTGTCAAAATAATGTTTTCTGAAAAGTCTTTAAAGCTTGTTAAATGCAAGGCAGACTTTTTTTTTTAAACAATGCATATCTCAAAGAAGTGGAAGGCAAGAAAAAAAATCTTTCCATAAGAAAGTATTCAGCCTTTGCGTTCGGGTAATGTGTCTCCTTCACAGCAATGTCAAGATAATTCAACCAGAACTTAAACATGAATCCAGTCAAGAATAAGTTCACATTGCCAACTTTTCCCCGACAACTACAAAGATGATATCTGAATAGTATCTGAATAAGTGACTTATTAACTAAAATGGATCAAATTACCCTCGTACATGTTGTATGATTTAGGAAATAAAAGTCGTGGTTTATGTATAGTGAAAGCCAACATCCATTTAAAATATGTCAACATGGAAATAGGTGCCTGTGAGTCACTGCATTTAATAAATAGATAAATAAATAAATAAACAAACAAACAAACCGCTCTTACCAAGAACTCCAATCTCCAGACCAGCCAGCCCCGCCTCGATCTTGGGGTAGATGTCTGTCTTGCCAAAGTCAACTGCAATAGTCTTGGTTTCCACCTTATACTGCTCCTCTGTGAAAGGAGGAACAAGAGTCTGTTAATGATCAGTTTAAAATTATACTGGTGCATGACAATTAACAAAAGGCGTTTTAAACTGTAGAAAAGAAAGTAACATTATACAGTTGGCATGAGAAGATCAAAGATACATACAAAGGACGCATGTTTAAGATCATTCAGCTTAGTGAACGATCATGAAGATCATGCTTTTACCACACTGTCATTCCATGCATTTAGAGTGCCACAAGTCAGCCAGCAACATTGTGCAAAAGCTCATTACATGGTCCAACTACAGAGCAATCCCCTGTTTCAAAACCATAGATCCATTCAAATGAAAGGAGCACGAATCCAGTCACTGTCAGGCTCGAACTGAAGAGGGCACTGCGTACCAGCAAACCAGCCGAGAAACCTTCTTCTCCCCCTCCTTCCCTCCCTCCACTCCCTCGTCATGTTTGACGTGCCTGCTGCAATTAGAATTTATTGTCCAAAGACTCGTTTAGCTGATAGGTGGCGGAGGGAGTTATAAGAGGAAAATTCCTGGGATGTGCTTCGGCAAAGACCAGTAGTGTGTGTTCAGTCAGAGTTCAGATGAGATTAAAAAAAAATTGGGTGGGGGGGATCTGAGAGAGATGTGAGTAAAATAAAAAAGAGGGGGTTGTGGGTTGAAGCCTCCCTGAACTCTATATCGAGATCAGACTTTCTTTTTTAGTCACTGTGAGTGCATGTCAAAGAAAATGATAAAGGCAGCTTAAGACATGGTGGCAGAGAAGCGAACATGTTAAGGCTCAGGTTGCCAAATTGGAGGAGTAATTTGGGGGTTGCCAGGTTAGTGTGATCCAGAGTCAAATGAGATGGTTGCATAAGGGAGGGGAGAAACATTTACAACAATGAAATTATAGATGGGGCAGGGTGGGTTGCCCAGTTACATGCTAAGGAGGGTGGTTTTGTCAGACTAATCGTGAGGGAGGAGTGCCAGAGTTTGGCACGCCGCACCCCGCTCGTGACTACCCATCAGCCCCCTCTGTGGACTTGAAGCACGACAGGGGAAATTGCGCTGTGGGAGACGTCAGAGACAGATGGAAAGAGAGCGAGTCGGGGAGAGGGCACTATTTGAACAAGGGGGGCCACTCACCATTCAGTCTCTGTTCAAATCTGGAGACAAGCCAGCAAAGGAGGAGTAAAAAAAAAGTTTTCCTTTCATACGGACTCTCATTTTACTATTTGTTGCTTCTGTTTGTGTAGACTTGAATGAGAAAAGCCTGATCTGTTTCTAACACATATCTCAAAGGAACAGGTTGGTGTCCACGAGTTTCCTTAATCAGGCGACATATTTAATCTGTCGTACAGTGTGAAAGTAAAACACAGTCTGCTTTGATGGCTGCATGCTTCTAATTCACTAGCAGTTAAACAGTATAAAGATATGACTTAACAGGATGCAAAAGAATGCGAAAAATGGAATTTACAAGGTAAATCCAAACAGTGAAACAACAAATATGTTGTGTTTTTGAAAAGGGAAGTATGCAGATTCACACTGCTGCTGCCAAACTTCATACAGGTTGAAACATCAAGAATATATGCTAACCTGTGTTCTGTCTCCAAAAATCTCTGCTGACAATATGTTAACTCCTTATACTGAGGATATGCCCTGTTATCAATGCCTGGGAAACCCTGTAGCTGATGGGGTGGGATGCTGCACGTCACTGTCTGCCTATAGACACATCCTCATCAGCCCATTCACTGTGCTCTCAACCGGTTCACAACAGGTTCCACGATGTTGTGGAGACAAACACAAACACACTTACCAAGGGACTTGGCCACATCGTCCAGCTTTTCCTGGGAGCGGCTGATCAACATCATGGCAAATCCACGTCGAGCCAGCTGGAAAGGGAAAAGGAAAAGGTTAGCCACAGATGCAGAAGAATCCTTCTTTTCAAATACTGAAGGCGATACATACACATACACTAATGGTAACTGCAGATGGTAGTGAGAAGAAACAAAATTTTGAACTTCAGCACCCAGAAATCACATAACTATTCTACAAAAATAATTAGACAGGAAAAAGATCTTAATATGATGATCTGTTCTGTCAGAGAGCACTAACCCCCTAAAGTGTAGGAGTTAAGTTTGTATGCTTCAACTCTGGATCAGATGATTGACAGAGCATTGGTAATATATCATTCAAAGTGTTTCCACTGGACTTAGAGTGATCACCTGTGTGTATCTGTATGTGTAAAACACACTTGTTGTGCTCACTTTGTTGGAAACATGCTTCCAGAAGACAGACTTTTGACTGACTGCTTCACAGCTTTTGAGAAGTTGAGAGTTTCTGGTTGTGGTTATTCTGAAATATTCCTACCAGCTGCTTCCCGTGTTGTTTCTACTGGACGCATGCTGCTGGGAAAAGTGAGCAAATCTAAATGTGCATCTCAAATTATTTGAGATGATGTGCTCTTGAGCTCAGACGAGGACTGAAAGCAGCAGTGAACTAGTGTGTTGTTGCATAAATATTAACATTCCTAAAAAAAAATAAAAAAAAAAATAAAAAAAACTTGCATGGCATAATACACTGGATAACGAACGGTGGCCTGATGTTGCGTGACAAGCGGCCAGCCCCTGCTGTTGGTGCTGTAGCACCAACAGCAACAGTATGAGTCAAAGGCCCTACACGACTATATTATACAGCCAGCACGCCCACACTAGTATGGGCCAAACACGTGGCAGGATAGCCCCTATTCAGTGTGTGCTTTTTACCTCTGTATGAGCTCTTGTTGGCGAGCTTGTGTTGAAGTGTGTGTGCATATGTGTGTGAGGACTCTCTTCCACGTTATTAGGCCTGTAAGAGCTCTCCCCTACCGTGGCCTATGAGTGAACATGGTGTGTGTGTGTGTGTGTGTGTATGAGTCACAGCTTTCCTGTGAAAGAAATGAAATAAATAAGGGTCCAGGAGCCTCACCTCCTCCGCATAGGATTTCCCGATTCCATCTGTGGCTCCCGTCACAACTGGATAAAGACAGAAAGCAGAAACAGAGGTCAGTATAGGTTCTTTCCACAAGACTCTTAAGGAGAGCAGAGGTCAGGTCAACTTCTGTTCACCTCATGAGGGAGCAATGTTCTTTAATGTTAAGAAAAGACTCAGAATGGTTCACATTCTTTGAGGATTAATGATCAAACTGAAACCATGGTTTCACTTTGCATGTTTGATATGGGTTTACTTACTCTAACCCTGCCAAATGGCCTCAGCTATGTAAATCTGCAATACCGGTGAGTCATTCTTGACTGACTCGTCACTCTGGCACTATGCTATATGCAATGTTTCTGTTATCTTTCCATCTCGTGTCGGTCATGCATAAAAACATGCACACAGATCTGATACTCTTTGTTCAGAGGCTTATGACACATCTTCACTTCAGGTTTGACCACTTTCAGATGTCATTGTAATGGCTCAGAGCCTCAATATGGAATTAAGCCCAGGGGACTTTACGGTGAGAGATGGGACAGTTATATGAAGCAAATCCGTAGGAGGACACACCCTGCAACACAATCCTCCTGCTATTTGGGAAAGCCTCTCTCTAAGCTCCGCAATGACAACTTTTTCATCAGTCAAATAATGTTTCTTTAGAATGAGATCCATTCTCCAAGTGCACACGCACGCTTGTGAAGTTCGATTTCGGAGCAGAAATGCATATAACACAACCCACAATGGTATAGATAGGAGTTAAATCACAAAGGCTGCGCCACAAAAGACAACAAAGGGGATGGAGATTGTACAGAGGTGGAGATAAGATGATATAGATTAAAGGAGAGCAAGATAGAAGACTGTACAGGATTCACAAAGCCTTCAACACCCACTGATACCTCACTGGGAGCAGCTCTTGTGGTGTAAGACAGTATGATTTTCAAGATCGTGATTAGGGTTCCTTGCACATGAGCGCAGCCTTGAATCACTTATCAGTTTAGTATACCAAATCTGACTGGCAATGGTTAAATCACGTGTATCTGTAGTTACAAGTAGACAATAGGTGGAGGAAAGAGAATGGTGGCAAACCAGAGAGGAGTAGCACAGTTCAGTAAAAGCAGAGGAAAGATTTTCACAGGCACGACAAAAGACAGTAAAGAGGCCGAAGCGTGAGGAGACAAAGACAGAGAGAGGAGCTGGTGTTCTTCCTGTGTTCAGAGTTCTCCTCACCTTGTCAAGCAAGCAGGGCTATTTTTAAGCCTTCACTGCCCATCAACCCCTGCCCCTGCTTGACTGACGGTAGATGGGGGGAGGAAAGGGTGGATGAAAGGAAGGAAGGAGGGAGAAAAAGAAACAAGGAAGGTAGAAAAACACACAAGACAAAAAAAAGGAGTGGTGTTGGTGAGGGGAGATTGGGGGTACACACAAATATACACGCACACACATAATTGTGCATCATGAATATATTATTAGCAAGGCTTGATGAAAGATTAATAGAGGTAGAGGACATTCTCTGGCAAAGAGCTGGAGAGCAGGAAAAAGACAAGATGAGAGAGGGGATGCAGAGAGGAGGGAGTGATGACGAACATGGAGCAGGGGAAAGGAGGAGGGTGAAGTGGGGTAGGGAGGCTGTGGGGAGACGGGGGGTGGTGGGAGGGTGGAGGGGTGAGGAGGGATCCTGGGGGTGGCTAAAAATAGAACTGGAGCAAAGCAA
This sequence comes from Toxotes jaculatrix, assembly GCF_017976425.1. NCBI lineage: Eukaryota > Metazoa > Chordata > Actinopteri > Toxotidae > Toxotes > Toxotes jaculatrix. Next base: position 23,660,225 of record NC_054398.1, read on the forward strand.
GAGAACGAATGAGTGAAGGAGAAAGAGACAGAACAGAGATGGCGGTGGAGAAGGGGGGGCAAGTGAGTGAATGAGAGAAGAGGAGTGAGAGAGAGAGTAGCACAAAGTCAAAAGTGAAAAGAGAGCAGAATCCCTGGTTATTTTTAAACCCCCCGTGTTAAGAATGAAACGCTCCATGGCAGAAAAGCCTCAATGGGTGCGGGTTGTACCATATCAGGCTCTCGCTGCAGATGCAGGTGGGGGCAAACAGAGGCATGGAAAGGCTGCATTCACTGCAAAGTAAAATGGCTGGGGGGAGACAGCAACAACTCGACACAAAATCAGCTTTTTGTGTAGTGAATGAGGCTCATCTATAGTGCACATGCCAATATAACACTGGAAATATCACATCGTAGATCATAGCTGGCAGCTGAAAACCTCATAAATCAAGAATCAGCCTCTTAAGATGATGACTATCAGGGATATGCAAGTTTTGTGCTTGTCTGATGAGTGCTGAATGAGTGTAACAGACGGAAGGAAGAAGAGACGAGAAGGAAACCGTTCAGATCAGGAAAAAATAAAAAAATCAGCACGACTGGAGTTACAAGTTTGCTAGATGGTAACAGCAAACAAGTCTTCTCTGAGACGTTGTGTACCAACAAGTGAGGAAAAGCCCTGAGTGATAAGGAATACCTTCTATGCTTCTTCTCAAACTAGGTCTACGATACCTTCGAGGAAGAACTGACAGGCCAAGTCCACTGGCACCAACAAAAAAAAAAAAAAAAAAAAAAAAAACATCAAGAGGAGCATAAGTGCACCGGCCACATTCCAGTCAAATGGGTTAACAATTATACCCCACAGATAGGCAGCTGGGATGCATGTCGTCTGCCTGCATGACTGAGTTTCAGGTGCAGAGAAATGCACCTGCGTGTAAGAATGTGTTATGCGCCAAAATGCACGTACAGCATTGCTGAGCGTTCCCCTGAAAGAGCAGAGAGTGCAGCAGTGCATTACGTGCTTAAAATGCATGTGCAGCATCACCTCTTGAACTTGAACATGACAGTTGGGTACATATGGTACTTTACCGTGTGCTATGTGTCAGACTGTGCATACGTGTTCAGGCTGTGAATACCATGCATTTTTAGAATACTGTAAAAATGAGGCATCAATCTCAGCTCTGCATCTCTTTAAAAAGAAGAAAAAGAAAAAGAGAAACAGGTCAATTCTTTCCAAACGGTGAGGGCTTTGATTGGCTGTCATCTTCCCATTATAGCCAAGTCTGCTGCATTTCAAACCCTCCGCTCTGCAAGTTTCAATTAGTGGAGATGAAATTATCACACAATCAGGCTCCAGTTTTGGCTGTGAAGACATAGTCTTTAAATTCAGTCAATAAACATCCTTTCACAAAACATGGTTTAAGAGTGTTATTCTTAAAAGCCTTTAAAATAAAAACATACGAACAGACGCAAGAATCTGCCCATTTTTAAGAGGTCACTTCAAACGATTTAGTACAGATGCCTACTGTCTAATTTACTTGAGTGGTTCAATGGAAAACAAACAAAAAACAAACACTGAGAATGCTACAACTCAGAAATTGTTTTATCTCGACTTACTTCTTTATGGACACTATACTTTGAACCCCCCCACTTCCCCAGGCCTAATGTCCCTCTACCACGCGCCCCCCCCCCCCAAATCCTCATGCTGTACTTGAATGACCACACTCCTCCCACTCATTATATAATAGTACCATTTTCTCAATAAACGTTGTCTAGGGAGTGAGTGAGAGTGAAGTGTGCGTGCGTGTGTGTATGTGTTTATATGTGTAACAGGGATGGTTAGTAAAGTGGGATGAGGACACAGAGTTCCTCTCGAGTCTTAAGACATTTCCTCTTTGCTTTTGAAATGCTATAATCCATCATTAGTGAAGACAAGAACAGAGGAAACATTGTGGGAAATTCTTAGCCAAGTAACCTAAAAATAATTTATGGAATTATGAGAAAAGAGAGAAACAACAAATCATTAATCAGCCAAGCTTGAAACACTACAGAATGAAATTTGATGCCAGTTGTTCCTCCTGTAACTAGCAACCCATCAATAATGAGCCACACACACACACACACACACACACACACACACACACACACACACACACACACACACACACACACACACACACACACACACACACACACACACACACAGGACACTGCAGACTGCAAAAATCACAGAGGAAATATAAGTCACCTGTTCAACTCTTCCACTGATGTGCAAGCAGAACACAATGTCCCAAAAACCCCCATTGTTCATTTCAGTCGCAAACACACACCCATATACACACATACAAACACACACACACATATACACACCCCAGTGCTCCCAGCAGGGCTTAAATCCCTTCACGTGAGCAACGCATTACATCTGTGACACACACACACACACACACACACACACACACACACACACACACACACACACAGATGTAATATAACAAAAAGGGTCTACGCAAGCAAGCACGTGAATGACAGCAGCGCTACTGACGCTCAGAGAAGACGCAGGCAGACAAAGGGTGGATGTGTGTTGATGGGGAAAACACGTATGAGAGTGAAATGTGCACTGGATAAAAAACATATGGAGATTTGGGAGAGGCCAGTGAAGAGGAGTGTGTGAATCCATGAATGTATGCATGCATGTGTGTGCTGGCGGAGGGGATGTGTGCACCGCTGCCTCTCATCATTTCCAGCAACACAGCTCTGAATCCAGCCCCCCCCCCCCCCGGTTCCAGCGCCTCTGAGAAAACTGGTCCATCATGCCGGCTCTGAAGCGCCCTGACGGGGGCGCGTTTGCACCGCAGCTCTGCTGTGCTTAGTGCTGCACATCACGTCCAGAGGTATTGACATCCCCCAGCCTTTTCTGTCTCCCTCCCTCCTTCTCTCTCTCTCCCTCCTCAGCAGTGGAGCAGCCCCTGCCGCTGCCTGCTCACTATTCCGAGGGTCTAAAAAAAGCAGCAGGAGGAGTAAAAATAGCAGCGCGCCAGCACTGCCTCGTCTGGGAGCTGCCTGCCTGCCGCAGCACCTGAATACCAACAAGATCCCCCACCACCATCACAATCACCACGACGACCAGGCTGCTGTTGCTACTGCTGCTGCATCCTCAGCCCTCCACCTAAACCCCCCGATGCTGGGGGGAAAGACCCCCACAGAAGATCTGATCTGATGAGCGGTGGAAAAAGAACAGGGTGATCACAAAACCACCTCCGCCGATACCTTGAGAGGAATCTTAGATTTAGATCGTCGTGGACTGCATGAGAAGGCAGCTGCCTGAGGATGAGCAGCTCATAATAATAAAACGAGAAAAGCTCTAATCTTTATGAATATGGAGATTCAGGTTTCTGTTCTGTTCACTGATTATTCCTTCTCAGGATGAAGGTGTGCAGATTAGTGAAATAAGCGGACCTACTGTTGTGGAGAAATCTAGCACGGTCTATCAGTTACCCACAAGTTTTTTTTTCCTTTGGCAAATTCAACTTCCTATGCAAAGAGAGCGAGACAGGACTAAAATGAGCGCAAAGACTCCCCTAACCCAAACCCTCCCCGCCACCGCCAAATCCCCAATTAAGATTCTCAGTGAGGAGAGACTGCGGTCCTTGTATGCCCCGCTCTCGTTACGTACTGTTATGTAATCTGTCGCACCCCAAACTCGCCTATCAACGAGCAGCCCCTCCCATCTCAGAGGGAGGAAAGAAGATGGGGAGGGAGGGATGCAGCAGAAGATTCCAAAGACCCCTGCCCCCCCCCCCCCCCCCCCCCCCCCAACACACACACACACACACACACTCCTTTCTCCATCCGCCCACCTTCTACATTTAAACACACACACACGCTGCTGCTTTAAATAGCAGGGGAGAATAGTCACATGGGTAATATAAAAGTCGACAAAAATAAAGCCTGATCGGGCCGGGGGAGAGGAAGGAATGAGGGGAGGGAGAGTGAGAGACAGAGAGACAGAAAAAGAGGACATGTACTTCAGAGCGGCCCAAGATAGAACCAGCATCTATATTTGGGTGCAGAGCAAAAATAGTCCGGTCCCCCTCCCTCCTCCAGTCACATGCCTCGTTTAAAAATCGATAGTTTCCTTCACCACAGCTGCTTGGATTGAGACAAGGTGATTTTTGAACAGGAAACAAACTTCACTATTTGTCCGTGTGCTGTTAAGAACAGACTGTACTGTGTGGAGGTTTTCATTTCGAAGAAAGCCTGCAGCAGGTGATTTCACTTTATTAGTCCCTCCTCTCTGGCTGAAGGGCTGAAATCACCTGCTGGAGTCTTTGGTGGTAGGCATGAAAGTCTGCATGGTGCATGACAGAAAATGCTTGCTCTGTCATTTACATCCCATTTTGTGACCCAACCTAAACTGATGAACCCTCCACAGATGTAACAATACTTTTAAAAGTAACTTGTATTTCAAGGCTTGTGTTTACTTTATGAAGTGGATAATGCCCTGAAACATGTCTTATCACCAACAAATACACAATGTGCCCATGACTGATGAGCTGAATGCTACGCTGAACAGACATTTCATCCATCAGGAGTTTCTGGTTGAAAAAACTAAGGCCAGCCAGCATTAACCAAAACTGACAATGAAAACAAATCAAAACCAAGATAACTTTTTAAAAAAATGTATCTAAAACTACAAGAATCCCTTGCAAACCCACTTGTCTCACACACCCATCCAATAAACTCTTCTCAGGTGAGCAACACTTGTTTTTTGTTTTTGTTTTTGCTTTACAGATGTTAGGTAATAACAGATCAGAACATGACTTCATACATTCTTCCACTTGGGCTCATCCCAGAAACACTGACTTACTGCCAAAACCTCAAGATACATTTCAACAGATACTTGAAACTGAACAAACCGCCTCTCTGGCACGTTGAACCACAACCAGCATAAAGCAATAAACCACTGATTCCAAATATGCTGGTGGCCCAGGATCACATGGCTGAGCTGCTACTTCATTACTGCACTTGATGCTCGCTTTTAACTTGGGTATGTGCAAGATATCATTGGGCTGGAAAACTGGCTAAACTTGGTTTAAGTAAACTAAGTTAGTGGTTTAAAAAAAACAAGAACATGACAAAGAAAAAATATGCAACTAATAAGTATTTTTTTTGAGGTGCCATGGCTTCAACAAGATGTATTTTACTGAAAAGGAGCCATTTATGAGTTGCTGTGTCTAAGGAACTCAAGCTAATTCCAGTTCACCACTCAACATTAACTTTATTTGCTGAGGCATTTCAGTTCCTTTGTCAGCATGAAGACCATTTCTGTGGAAATGATTATTCAGTCAAGTTAATTGACAACTATCAGCTAATCCTTTAAGTGGTTTTTCATTAAGAAAAAATACCAAACATTCTCTTGTCACAACTTCTCAAATTGCAAGAAGTTGCTGCTTTTCTTTGTCATATGGCCTTAAATGTGATTCTCTATGGGTTTTAGACCGTTGGTTGGACACACAATCAATGTGGATTTGTCACCTAAGACTTGACTGAAGACTGGGGAATTGCACAGACATTTTTAAATATGACATTTCATAGACCAAACAATCAAGATTAGAATTGGCAGATTAATCACAAGTTACTAGATACAGAAGTTATGTCTTAAACTGTTCATCTAGTCTCAGCAGTGGCCCGAGTTATATGACAAAGATAAGATCATATAAGAGCTTGTTACAGCTACAGTATTCCCTGCTGATGTTTATTTCTTGTTTTTTGGGGTAAATAACAAAATTACAAATTGACTACTTTCTTGTGCATTAACAAAATTATATCCATGCTGGTCAGGATGGAGGGAGAGCTGGGCGTGATGGAGTGAGGGGGGAAGGATTGAGAAGGGCTTCAAATGAGGGAGATGCAGAGGATTTTTTTCCTTTTTTTTTTTTTTTTTTTTTTACCCAGCATCCCTGGCTCTGGCACGTGTCACAGAGCGTGTTCATCACATGAACAGCAGTGTTCTCTCTCACCGCCCACACACACATACACACTCGCACGCACAAAGCACTAGGGGGAAGCACATTCACAAGGATGAACAAGTGGAGACCCTGCCTCAGTTGAAGTGCGCACACACACAGACACACACGCACACACAGATAAATTTCATTCACATATGTGCATTTTTCTTACCATGAATGAAGCCTAATGCCTATTCATAAAAAAAACTCTGAAAATGATGCTCTCACAATAATTAACACTGCCCTGTAACTCTGAATCACCTCCAGCTCCAAATGTTTATTCCTGGAGCCAAATCAAACTCAACCAAATTCTTGCATAAGTGCTGACCCGAGTCTCTGTCACTCTTGTGCTGTACTGATGAATGGCTGCATCCTTCTTATATAATAGGACCATTTTCTCAATAAACTCTAATGTCAAAGGGAGGAGGGGGGCACTTCCAAGGCGCATGTCACATCACTATCCCCCCACCCTTGCAAAAAGCTCCCTTTGGTTTAATTCACTTCCCTATAATGGAGTTTTACACACACACGCACACGCACACGCACACACACACACACACACACACACACACAAGAACAGACACTGGCACCCTTATATAATATGGGATGCTGGGGGCTAAGAGTGGAGGAGGGAGCGCAGAGGAGAAAACTGAGCACTACTACACAGAGTGAAAAGCTAGTCCACTGGAAATAAAAGCATAAATACTGAACACTGCATCAAAAGAAAGCATCTACTAAAATAACACAAAATACTAGGGAAATGTTAACTCAGAGATTAAATATCTCTTTGAAAGCCAGATCCAGGCACACTGCTAAAAACTAGGAATCCCTAGAACTCCCCTCTCTCCTGATGCATCCATTGGTCTCTTTCAAAATCTACAGAAACTTAAAAATTTCTTGACAAACAAAAATGTGTCGTGCTCTACAGAACTGCTCTCCCTTCACTCAAGGTTTTTTTTTTTAAAGAAGAAAAACTGACCTACAGATATGGATTGGTCTGACAGGAGGCAGGGAGGGTGAGTGAGTGTGTGGATGCACAGTGCAGCAGAGAGGCTGGGGAAGCCGCCTTGACTCATGCTGCAGTGCTCCAGTTCTGCCACTAGGAGTCTCATCCACTAAGGGGAAGACCAGTCAGTGGCAGAGAAACTCCGGAGAAATCCCTGCTCTGCTCTGCTCTGCTCTGCATGCAAGGCTGCTGCAGAGCTTCAGGCCAACACAGGAAAAAAAAAAAAAAAAAGATGTGAAGCCTCTAAAACGTCTCGTTAAACTAAGGATTTAAAAACTAACATTAAATAAAAAATGTACTTAATTTTACAAAAAGGAATTCTTATATTACCCAGTTTTAGTCGTTACAGGGTAAACTTGACCTCAACCACTTGCACATACTGACAAACCTGTCTGTCCAGGAAATACCTGCTGCCTCCTGTGTTGCGACAGCAGCCATGTGGATTACAAAAAGCACGTTTCATGTATGAGCTAAGTCATCAAACTTGCCATGCTTTTCTAGAAAGCATTCCAGTCGAAGAACCTTCCCTGTGGCTGAAATAAAATGGTATTATGGTTTTATTTCATGAAATATCTTTATTTACTATGGTTGTTGAGTGGCCAGCAATTCCTCCTCACATTATCACACATAAGGTCAGTGCCTACAAGTCAACTTACAAACCTCATTGCCGGTTACCTGATCTATTATATTTATTGAAATGATGCATTTAAAATAAAAGACATTTCCCCTGTCCATACAGGAGGTTTGAGCTAAAGCCTGACCGGGAACGTTATGCAACTACACAACTCTAGAGAGAAAGAACGGATTTAGGAAAAATGCGTAAACAAACTCATGTCGCATAGGGAAATTTAACATGCTGTAACAGGCGCCTCTGTACTTTAGTGAAAGGTGGAGACTGGGAGTAGCACCAATTGACGTATGTGTACGTGTGTAAAAAGAAATCACACCACTTCTTAATCTGGCCAGACCTGCACATCTGGTACAACAAGCTGAGGACGACGTCTCATCCATTGCACATGTCACCCCCTCCCCCTTCACCTGTTCTGTTCCTGCCAGGTTTCCAACCGTTGTGATTGGAGATGAGGTCAAGAGACTTGTCAGACTGGACTAGTAACATAAACTTGTTTCAGGGAGAGTCACACAAGTCCACATCATAAGGGAAGGACTTGGAGGAATAGTTGGATAGCTGTTTTCATGAGCCTTTAATATTAGTTAAATAAGAATCCTTTCTAAAATATTTCTTTAAAACTCTTGGTTTAAAGAAATGAGTCCGACACATTTACCCACTACACGTGATGCAATAGAAAACTGCACCAAAAACGGGCTCTGCTAAAGAACAAGCCCAAGGAAGCATTTCTGGTTACTAAGTGTACAGGAAGGAAACCTCTTGTGCGTAGTTGGAGCTATATCTGAAATACTGGGGGTGGCGGAGGTGGAGTTGGGGGGTGGGGGTAATCACAATTTCTATATGACCAATGAATGACGAAGCGAGGAACAAGCGCATGACTCATCGGTGTGCACCGGTATTCCTCCGCATATTCCAGCAGAATCACTAAAAATCCTGTACATTAGTCATGCCTAAAGGCACCCTAGCTTTGCGTCATGCGTTTCATTCCCTGGCGCACAGGACATCAATTAAACACCCCATTCATAAAAAAAACGACGTTTTAGGGTCGAAGTGCGTCATGGTGCAGAGATAAACACATGGGTTATTAAAATAAGACAATAACAAGGATTCAAATCGGACGGATCGCCTGGTTTTGGGGGGTGTTAGAAAGAAATTGGGAGATTATCAATCTATACCGATGCAAAGGGGAGCGCTCGGCAAATTGCGCAGCAAGAGGCTCCAGACGCAGCAGTCTTCGCCAAATAGGAGACTGGAGAAGTGGGTCAAGCCATGGCAGGGCGATTCCTATGAGACTAGTCGCTATAAAACCAAAATACACTTAGATTTGACTGGTAACTCGCTCTTATTTTGCCAAGCACGTTGAAAAAGTACATTATGGAGTCAAATTCAATTAATGACATTCTAATCTCATCTGAGAATATGTAGGGCAAACGGAATGGGACAGGTAATGTGGCAAGAAGGTATGGTGAGCAAGAAACCGACGACACAACCAAAAGCATGACAAAACACCGCCTGGATGTGCTAATACACAAAGTGAGGTAAAAAGGTAATTAACACAAGAGTCAAAATGTTGGACAAAGTGCCCCAGTGTGACACATTTTCAGAAGTCAAAAGCTGTGAAAATGATCTAGATGTAGGTCACGTTTTAATTGAGCATATGGGTTTGTCCTACATCATGCGGATGGGCTAATGTGGTTCAGTAGTGCGCTGGCTGAGAGCTCACCCACATAAAACAGCTCTCTGAAAAGTGCGCATAGCCTGCGCAATTTGGCTCCTGGCTCACCAATGTGGGGCATCCCCCTACCGCTCCAACTGTGGGTGAAAACGCTGATTGGAGCCCCTGGCAGCAGACGGTGCTGTGTTTGACGCGAGAGAAAAAACACCAATTGAGCTAATAAGGACCATTATCTTGTCAGTCAAACAGCTGCTTACCTGCGCCTGTTACGCAACACCAGCCTCCCCCTGAATTAAGCCACAAAAAAAAAAAAAAAAAAACCCGCACCAGAATGCAGCCCTTCTTTGTGCCAAAGTGAAGTTTGAGCTCAATAACCTCATTCTGGTGTTTGCACGTCGAGTCCACCTGCCTACTTTCTGGGCTGCCCTCTTCGTGACCGTGATATAGACGGCGTGAAAACTGATGTGACCCAACTCACCTGCCCATTTGCCCAGCTTCGGAGAGAGCAGCTGCCCATTTCCCAAGACCCAGATCCTAAAGCCTGAGAGCAGCCTGTAGAGCAGCCACAGCGCCAGGGAGGCCACGGCGAACGCGCCGACCCAGAAGAGAGGCGTCTCGGCCCTGCGGAGCATCTCCTCAACGTTCATCCAGTTCATGTCAGCGGCTCTCGGTGACTAGGCGTGTGTGAGAGTGTGTATGTGGAGACCTCAATTTTAGGCAATGTGCTCTAATTTCCAAGCCACAACGTGAGAGAGAGTCCCTTTATAAGGAGGTTGTAGCATCACACACACTCCCCCAACTCCCCCAACACTCGTCTAGCCTGATTTAAAGTGCACCGCCCACCTCCTACTCTGCACCGCCCTCCTCTGCTCCTCACTGGCTGCAGTGGCTGTCTCTCGGATGATTCACCCCGCCGGTTGAAGCATTTGCATGTCAATCAACTCCAGAGCGTTCCCCATTCATTCGATTTTCTGTATGAAGCAGGGTGGGTCAAAGGGAGACCGGGATGAGGAACGATTGGGCAAACATTACGGCAGCTCCCATCCGGAGTCTGTCATTGGCTCTCGCCAGAACAGGTTTGTCAGTTTCAGTCAGGATTATGAAACCCTCCAAACCCACGCTTTCGAAAAAAAAAACTGCCCATACCACTTTATGAATGAAAGGGTGCTCTCATTGGTGAAAAATGTGCGCGTCCTCCCGCCCCTTGGTGGACGCTTGGAGACAGTTTGTTGGCTAATGTGATGCCAGTCTGTGAGGTCAGCCTGCTCCCACCTAGACATGAGTCACTCGTCTATTTTAGGTATTCCGTCTGCATCATACTGCTGATAACCTCTAAAAAAATGTGGAAACAGGTGCAGGGAGGCATCTCACTGCACAGATACGCTAGTGTTGCGCCAAATAAAATTCCACACTCGCCTCTGCCGCAATATGTGCAAATACTAGCTCCCCAGAAAGGCAAAACTACAATCCCCAGCCCAGCTTTCGCTTTTCAAGCTCTCGCGAGATTGGCCCCATCGTAGTAAGTTCCCCTTCCAAAACATTGAGGAGGGGGAGATGAGATGTGATGTGTGTGTTACATAAACACCGAGACAGGCATGTGAATTTCCATCGCTTTATTTCACTGTTTTTTCTAACATTTCCGTGCACATGAAAAAGCAAGTCGTGTTCACAGACGCCGGATGTTACAGCACAACCGACTGTCACGATTTTCTGTCTGTTCCCCTCTCCGACCCAGAAAGGCTGTTTGCAATAGCATTTTGTAGTCTCCAACACACCCCCTGAGCCGCCATGCTCCCTGTTTCTCTCCCTCTCTCTCTCCCTCACACACACACACACTTACAAACAAACTAAACATAAAATTCTGACAAACAGAGGCTGTGTGACACAAAGCAAAGCCTGTCATATACTCAGCAGAGGGGGAAGAGTATACAAATGTGTGTGCCTGCTGACAGTCTTCATGCAGCTGCTCGCATTCTTTGACACAAGTGGAGAGATCGAAGTCAACGTGACACCGGGAGGAAGGAGCAGCAAGTTGTGTAACAATTTCAAACGGGATGAAAACAAATGTGTGTCTGACCAAGTGTCTCTCAGTCGTGGTTACAGTGTGCAGAGTAAAATATATTTCCAAAATAAACAGACAATGGTCTACATTCATCTACAAATTAATAAACATGTACCGATTTACAGGCTCTAATGTGGACCAAGTGTTTAAATATTTGCCAACAATTTTCACATTGAGACAGCAAGTGCACATTAAAACAGCATTTCAATATGGTGGAACACAGCCAGCAAAATTACATTAGACAGACACAAGTAGCTTTAAAGTGTGTTTAAACTGCTAACATAAATAAAAACAATTAAATGTTACATTATACATTATACATTAAACACACACACACACACGCACACACACTTCTATCGGACGTTTTGAAAGTCCACCTTCACGTATCGGTCGTGTCCTCGCAGCCCAACAGCTGGAAACAAGAGAGAAAACGTGGATTTAGTCGTGCACAGTTCCCTGTGAAAATCTCCACATGTGTCTGTGTAATCTGCAAGACTTTAAACACGCAGAGAAAGCGCACAGACATGTCACAGCACCGCCTCTTAACACGCATGGTTTTACATTTTTGTGGGATATTTTAATTTCAGATATATCCAAAGTTATATTTCAGTGGTCTATTTATTTTTACCAGCTTGTGCCACAACAACACCACAAACTACAGCTTCTACTGTTCTCTGATTTCAGTTTTTTTGTGTGTGCACGAAAAGTATATTTACCCCTCCCAGTATCGATAGCCCTGAGCACACACACACACTCCCACACACACACACCACCTCCCCAAAATCCAACAACACAAAGCTTTTCTCACATTTAAGTTTCTGCCCCCTCCTCTCAACACACACACATACTCTTTCTCTTATCAGAGCCAATACTAGCCCCTTTCCCCTACACACACCCTAATCCGACCGTCCACTTTGACTCTGCAACACGACAAATCTGCCCACTGTTACTGCTATTTTCTCTGTCCATAAATTCACCTCAGTGAGTCCAATTTTTTATTTTATTTAATCATGAAACAAAAGTTGTTTTTTTTAAGTTTAGCAATAATTCCCAGAATTTCAAGAGGGGGGGAAAAGGGTCACATCAGGGCAGCGTTTGTAAAACCGATGTTTCCTCTGTGCAGATAATTTCTCAGCTCACGAAATAATAAAAACAAAAATGTATCCCGACTGATTTAATCACTGATTTCAACCACGTTGTTTTCAGAAGCTACGTTAATATAAGCTGAAAATGTGTCTGTAATTTTGCAGTTTTATAGGTGACACAGACTTTGCCGGAGTTCATTCAGTTTTTTTTCTTTTTCTTTTAATTCTCCGTCTGTCCTGTGTCGCTGTCCAGCCCCGTGGTCCTGAAACGCTCAGTTCAGCACCGCAGAAGTGGACAGCGATTCACAGAACCCACCCCCACCCCCCCTTAACACTTACAAAGCTTCTGCACAGCGGTTTCCACATCTGTACGAGCACCTGACACACAGCTGACAGAAACCAGCGAGCAGAACAGTCCTGCCCTGTCCTGTACACACGACCTTCCACCCTGCAGTGACTGCTCTCCGTCCCGTTTTTGCCCTTTTAGCTGATATTCACCGCTAACGTCTGTGACACAACATGCTCCTCTCAGCCTAAAGAATAACTTCTCAACAGAAGCATCCCAGCAACTTCAACGCGCCAAACACACAGCCTAATTCCCGTTTTACACATACACACGTTTGCCGTGATAGTCCCAACATTCAGGAGCGAAAACAGAGAAGATTCCTCAAACTGAGTTTCATAAGGCTCCCAATAAAATCACCCCTGACTTTCATTTCTTAACTCTCCAAACTGACAGCTCCTGCCCAGTGAGTCATACCTAAAGTATCTGACACACGTGAAGCGCAGCCTCCAAATAATATTACAGCAGACATTTACAATTATGGTTTATGGTTGTTTTGTTTTATTTTTACATACCTACAGTCCTGTTTGATCCAAGGACGACAGCAACCTTAACACTGAAATCAGTCCAGTTTCACGCTCTGCAAAAAGACACAGCAGTCCTCCTTTGTAAAAAAAAAAAAAAAGAAAAGAAAAGAAAAGAAAAAAAAGGAACATGTAAACCTTTTATCTCATATTTTCATGTCTAACTTTAAAAAAAAATGACTGTCACAGATGACTGAAACATTACAGCAAAAATCAGTGGTTGGTGCTGACAGCTACAATTCATGCAAAATTTAAGGTTTCCATTTGAAGAGTTTCAGTCTTTTAAATGTATAAAATGCAGGGAAACTGTAAATTCTCACTCACAAATAACTTCAAAATACATTTTTACAAACTGGGAGAAGAGAAATGACCTACAGCAGTTTGTACTGTGTATAGGAATTTAAATATCTAAAAAAAATAGTATGAATGGGCATTTTTTCACATCAGCTATGGTCTCTTATTAAATTATGTTTTACAGTTTGTGCCTAAAGCTTGACACAATATACAGGATAATATTTTACCGTGATTTGTTTTGTATAACATATAACATGAAACATATAATCACCTGTATGTGTGTGTGTGTGTGTGTGTGTGTGTGTGTGTGTGTGTGTGTGTGTGTGTGTGTGTGTGTGTGTTATGTCCAGCTGAGTCGTACATGGTGGCTGCTCTCACATCGTCCTGTTTATCCTGCAAGAGAAAAAAATAAATAAAGACATCACATTAATAAAAAACCAGTCACAAAGTTAACACATGGAGCAAGAGATACACACATTCCGCCTCGTGCTGTTTTTGAAAGGGAAGACACAGCAGACACACACACACACACACACACACACACACACGCACGCACACACACACCTACACACACACACACAGCTCTGAATCACGCACGTACAAGACCGATAACCTCATATTCTTGTTCAAAAAACCATGAAGACACAAAAGATGTACAGGTACACCCACTCAAACACTCACACACACTCACACACACACACACACAGCGCCTCACAAAACACTAGCACTGTTTCTGCAGCAAATCTTTAAAATAAACAGCCTGAATTATAGTCAAAACCTACATCACAAAGCATGTTTGAACGTATAAACTGTAAATCCATCAGAAATAATCTCAAATAAAAAGCAGTTAAACGTCTGAAATGTGGTGTGTCACACTGAAATGAATAGAATAAATCAGAGGAAATTTAAATTGCGGGATGATTCTGCCTCAATGTGAGTTTAATAGGCATGCAGGGTAAATGTTTTCATCATGAATTAGTTTTCTCTCAGATATCAAATAAGACAAGGATCAAGTTTTAAATGTGAGAGTGAGTTTGTTAGAATGAACACACAACATAAAGTTAAAATTACTGGTTTACACATTTGTTTGATTAAATATAAGGTATTAAAGTATAAATGTCTCTTTGTGTCTGTCTTGAGAAATAACTATTGTATGTTAAACCAATTGGCTCTCTCAATTACATCTATTGAGCATGATATACACACGCATGCGCACACACACACACACACACACACACACACACACACACACACACTCGAGTGTGTGACTCTTGGCTGACGTGGGTGTCTTAGCGTGAGTGAGTGTGTTTGTGTCTGATATTTTTCTGTACATTTACATTTACATTTTATACAAATTTAAGTGACATTTCATCCAAATGCAACTCACAGAGAATGTGTGTGCGTATGTGTGTGTGTACATTTACGTGTCACACTCATTATTTACCCCGTCTGTCTTAAAATGTACCAACATGTCTCAGATCCTTAATAAAATACCACACACACATATACACACCACTGACACCTATGAAATCAGCCACACACACTGCGCCCAGTTTTTCATTTAGAATATATGAACACAGACGGTCAGAAACACACACTCTCTCTCTCTCTCTCTCTCTCTCTCTCTCTCTCTCTCTCTCTCACACACACACACACACACACACACACACACAGACTGTTGCCCATACATTTGTGATAATAAACAACAAATTAAAACCTCCACAGGTAAGCTACTTCAAGAAAAAAAATGTCTCAAGAAGCTCAAAACTGTTTAAACTAAAATAATGTGTTAAAATAAACTTTGGCTTTAGTGGTTTCAGATTTGTGTACCTTGTATGAAATTTATATTTATATCCTGTACAATATAACAGTCTACATTTAATCTGGAGCTTGAGATTTGACGTAGAAGAGACTTTGAATGCGTCATCCCCTCGCCCCTCTCCCCCCTTCTCTGTAGTTACTGTGGGGAATTTTTAAAATGACGCACATTCCAGTGAGATGCCTGCCGTAGTCGACACCTCACTTCCAAGTCAGCAAACACAGGCTTTTCACACATTGACAAATACACAATACACACACACACACACTTTAGGACCACTGATCGGGATGGAACTGATTTTTAGATTAGCGTTAGGCTCCTATATTGTCTGATCTTTGTCTTTAAATGGAAGGTGGTTGTGAGCCTGTGGATGTCACAAGTCTTAGATATGATGGACGTTTGAGCCTGATCTTGATGAGCCAGTTTTTAAAGTTATCGCTCTGTGAAACCTGATTTCAAACCCATCTAGATACATTTCAAACATCTCGGTTTCAAATTAAAGTTTTGACAGCTTGTGATGACATAACTCCTGCAAATGACTGAATATTTGAATATTTCTTTGTCATCAGGATAATCACATTTAAATCATATTTAAAGGTTTTCAATACACACTCAGTTTATTAGGTTCACCTTGCCAAAACTAATGCGGTCGAATGCAACAGTCTTATAGTAAATCCTCCTTCATGAAGGTTATAATGTTTAGTTTTTTGTTGAAACAGTTTTAGAGAAGTGTTGATTCAACTGTATGATCATTTTTGAAGGATGTTGTTTGTGGTGCTGTTGAACAGGCGTTTCTCTTATTTTGTCCACATATCAATGTTCATATCAGCGAGGGAAAGCTGAATAAGAGAAACACTTCTCTGTGTAATGTAATACTGTTAAAAAGAATGATCATGCAAAAGTTATCATACAGTTGAACTGACGTGTCAGAACAGAAACTGAACATTATAACTGTCATGATGGAGGATTTATTGCAGGACTCTGGTATTAGACGGCATAAGTTTTACCTACGTGTGCCTAATAAACTGGCAACGGAGTCTAAGCAATCAGCAGCTTTAATCCATAAATGCTTACAGTGGCACAGTTGTCCAAAACCCCCAAACAGATAAACTCTTGTCACTGACACATACAATATTAGAAGAAATAATTAATACTGTAGGGGAAGGATTTACCCAGCTGTTGTGTATAATGTGAAGAGGACTTCAGTGCTGTTTTAGGTTTGCTCATCTATACAAAACGAGGTCCTCCCTGGTTTTTACACCAACAAAATCTCAGATTTAATATTAGTAAAACAAAATTCTTGCCTATGTCAACAAGGACCTCGTGAAGTCCTGTTAAGTTCCCCTGATTATTTCCTGCACCCTAGTTTGAGAACCACTGTGCTCGTTTAAGATAAACCCAAGACTGTTGTACATAACCATCATATCATGATCTGACTGAATCCAGTGATGATGTTTTGGTGAGGACAGATTCAAACACTGCCCCAAAATCTATCTCTGAATGTCAGCAGGTCTGCTCTTTAGACCTTTCACTCTCCCTCCTCCTAAACTCCCTACAGCGAACAAGCAAATTAATTAGCCTGTGTTGTTTAAGTCCTAAATTATTTGTGACTGTGGTGATTCTTAAAATCCACTTGCAGCTAAATGGTTGAGGATGTTGAATATTCTGAGAAGGTTTAAACGGTGGTTTAAACCTGGTGCAAACAGTGTGTTTTGTGTGAAATGAAAAGTTTCTGCACTCAGGGACACAAACTGATTGGTTGATGGTTGGAGCTTTTATAACAGCTGACATGATTCATTTGCACCGTACTTGTTCGAACATGACCGGCCTTTCTCTTTCCTTTGCCCCTCCTTTCTTCTTTGTCTTTTCCCATCTACTTTCCTTTGTTCTTTCTCCACAGATTTAGTTTAAACAAACGAAAGATCAATATAATACAGTACATTATTCTAATTTAACATTTTTGGACAGATAGAGCCTAGTTTGGGACATTTTTAAAGTGAATTATACTTTTTTAGTTTTTAATTTTAGGAGTTTCTCGTTATCACATACAAGGTTGTGAATTAATACCTGTGATCATTGATGTTTCAGTGACAAAAGTGTGAAGAGTTGAATGTTTTTGGGTCTTGATGCCTTTTGTTTTCATGTGAAAGGATGACTGTTTATTTTCACCAGGAATGGGACCCATTCATACATAAACAAGCAAAAGTCAGACTCGTTTACCTTCCCAGACTCTCCCTGGATGTTAGTACAGGGAGGTGGGTGTGTCCCACTCAAACCGGTTTGACTTTCAGGGTTTCGGGTGGTGCTGCTGGGGAAAAGAAAAGGTGTTGGCTGATCGGAGCTCTCCTGCCACCAGTCCCGCTGCCTCCTCCCTCCCTGCCGGGGTCAACAGCCTTTGTTGTTCCTTTCTGCTTCTTCTTCTGCTTCATCGGCTGTGTTAGTTTCCATTTTATTTCCTCTTACAATCAGCATTCCGGTCCTACGAGCACAAAAAATGAAAGATTCAGGAAAAAGAGTACACACACTTTTTTTGTGGCTTACATGCACAATATTGGACAAATGTATACAACAGATAATGTAAGACATCATGAAAAAACATATGAAAAGATGAAAAAGTTAGAAAATAATGTGCTTCTGTTTGTTTTTTGTTTTTGTTTTTTAATAACCTGAAGCAAACATTTAACACATGCGTGGAGTTGGGACTGTAATTAACAGAAAAACAGTGTGCAGGTGACGAGGAGAGGACTCCTTTTTAGGGCACCAACCGTGGGTTTCCCGCTTTTTTCAACCCCTCCGGCCCACAACACAGACTGTTCACAGTTCCCCTTTTTTGGCAAGACTGATTGTGCATCTGCTGCCATGTTACGGTGAGACACACACACTCACAAAGGTAAATGAATGAGAATATATCACCTATATACTACACAGCATATGTCAAAAACTTACATTGTTTAACATCTTCACAAACACAAAAAAGAAGTGAGGTAAAGTCACAGGAATCAACATAGAAAATGACAAGGAGTCCACACACACACACACACACACACACACACACACACACACACACACACACACACACACACACACACACACACACACACACACACACACAACTGTCTTCTTGGTTTTTTTTTATTATTCGCAAACACATAAATATATACATACACATACACCTAAAAAAGCTCACACACAACAACGGTGCAGTGAATTAAATGGTACTTCATTTACAAACAATGGTCAGTGATCACTACAACTGATTTGTTGTACACTGAATATTTGCACTTTGTATTTATCTACACTGACTGCACAGGACTTACATGACAACTTAACTGGTATCTGTGCACAATATGTTCATATGACGTATCACACAGAACCTTACTACCCCTGTAAACTCATGTTGTTTTGTATATGTTGTTTTTCTGTAATTATTTATATTGGCAAATTGTCAAATATATAACTCCTCTTTAAAGGTAACAAAGCTCAGAAAAGACACTCTCTGTTCTGTCAGTTTTTTTTTTACAGAAATACAAATATTGCCACTACAATCACATAATTCTAATTAGTATTTTGAGTAGTTTTAGTTCTCTTTTTTGTTGCCCTCTTCAGCTTTCTAATCTTATTTTTCTATTGACTCCCAAATGCCCAACAATGAATTTCATGTACACATGTACTTTGTGAATAAAGTCGGAATCTGATATTTTCTGATTTAAATTTCAACATTTTCTTCTACAATCTTATATTTTTTCTTTTTAATGTGAACCATGAATTTTGATCATAGATATTTATATAAACCTCAAAACAAGATACTACGTGTGTGTGTGTGAGTGTGTGTGTGTGTGTGTGTGTGCATGTGTGTGTGAATCTGTGTATGTCTGTGTTTGTGGTAAGATGCAGGGTTTGTCACTGATTTTGAACACGTGCCTGCTTTTTTTCCTTTTGTGTTTTTTTCTTTTTCTTTCTTGTCACATTTTCAGTTTCATTTCAGTTATCACGCTGAGCACATGTTACTCATCTCTGTATGTATTTTAACGTAAAGCATGTTAAGTTTTCTTGTAATGAAATGTACTGTATAAATATAATTTTCTTGCCAAAAAAGAAAATCACATACATTGAATCAATTTTACTAATGCAAAGTTAGATAATCTGTGTTAAGATGAGTTTTCCTCTGTCTAATTCCCTTATATTATCACCTGAATTGTCTCAGATAACATCAGTAATAATTTCTGAGAGTTTGACATCAGCCTCTTTAGCACAAGCTTTCTGAACAAACAGCCTGTGAGATGCAGGAGTGCTGCTCTGCCTCTGGAGCTCTGTGCCTTTCAGCTGTACAGTCAGCCATTTTCTGTCAGACATGAGGAGGCTTCACTGAGGCTGCACTGCTTATGAAAGCAAGACTTTTGTAACCAGTCCTGCCTTTAAAAACCACCACTAACAACAGACACGGAGAAAAACACATGCAGAAGTGAGAAAAAGACCCTAAAAGAGGCTTCTGTCACTCAGTAGGAGCCCTCAGATGCCTGGGTACCAACCCAATGAGTGGTCACAACAAAATGGCTGACGTGCATCTTCAAGGAAAACCATACATTTATCAGTCTAAATAAACATCTGGGAGGTAAAATGAAAATGTAGAGGCTCTAATTTCATCTGCATTTGTAGTTTATATAATTTAGCTGTGTTTGGAGAAAGATTGTGAAGCACAGTTTTGTTTTTTAGTGCATTAGAGAAGGATTTCACTCACACAGGGGAGGTCACTGAACATAACAGTTTTCTTTCTCATAAGAGCTGTGAAATAAGATTTTTAAAAAGGCATTATCAGACAAGCTGAATATTTTCTGTCTTTGTTTTCATGTGTCCTGAAGTCTTGACTCTGAAACTTAAAGTTGCAACATTTAGGAAAATCGATTGGTTTTTACACTCATGAAATCGTTAAAATCCCCACCGTCTGGAACAGCTGAAGCATTTAATGTGCCGTGTTTTTGCTCAGCAGGTAAGGACTCCTTTAAATATGATGAAGGTTTAGACATGATCTTAATCAACAAACTTTAAAGCCCATCTAAAATGTCACCGGTGAAAGTTTCAGTCGGAGGTTTTTGTGACTTGTGATGGTATAACTGCTGTTGTTGAATGACTGAAGAAACATTAAGGGGAAACAGTGATACTTGATTTTCTTGTCATGAAACCAATCACTTTTAAATAAAGGTGATCAGTACCAGTAATATTGGTATGAGCCTTTGAAGACACTGATGAAATAAGAGCTTAAAAAGGTCCCATAGGAAGAAATGAACTTTCCCTTTTCTTTATACTCATGCATGATCTAACAGGTTTCATGATGGCAACGTTAAGAAATGACATTTGAAGATGTAATATTTTAGAAAATCTATCATTTATACTCTCTAAACAATTTCTCAAATCCCCACAATCAGAGAAGTTTGAACAGTCAAGGACACATACTGATATCTTCTTCACTAAAATTAAAGTCCACGTGAAGCTTTATCTTGAGGCTAAAAATCATAAATAAGAGGAAAATCCCTAAACTTAACATGGTTCTAATGTATGAACATTAAATGAATCATCTTCAAGAGAACAGTGCGAAGCTGTGACATGAGTAAAACTGGTTGGGGACGACTAGAAAAATTCAAATTGCTCTCATCCCACTAAAAAGCTTGTGAAACTATTTTGACTGCAAACTTCTGAATTCTCACAAATTAAAGTGCATCCGGACGATGTGTGCTGTGACCAAAAATAAACCCGGTGATGTGACACACGGACAAATGTTTTATACAGGTTGAATGTTGCCCCTCCTCTATGTAAAAGCAGAAAAACATCTGGCCACAGCTGCACATAACAACACACACACAGATATCCAGAAGTGTATGAGTGCATAAATGCATGGACACATGCCTGCACGCACACACACACACACATAGCAGTCCATTAAAACTGTTCACTGTACCAATTTAGCTGCGGCCACTAAAAGCAAGAGTTCGGGAAAGAGGGAGAGGGAGGAAGAGGACTGTGGTTAGTCAGGCAGGTCAGGAAGTGGGAGCTGAACATGCGAGTTCAGCACCTTCATGACAGCTGTGAGACAAGATTTTAAAAAAGTATTATCAGACGAGTTGAACTTTTCCTTGTCTTTGTTTTCATGTATCCTGAGGAAAAAGTTCAGATCTGACTCTGAAACTTAAAGTTGTAACATTTAGGGAAATCTGTCGGTTTTTACACAACTGTAATGATGGTGAGAGGTTGTGATTGTTAGACCATTTAAAAGTTGAGCAAAAGTTGAAGCATCAAAAGCAACCAGAAAGAAAACAGTTATTTTTTAAGGCTGAGTGAGCTCAGCTAGATGTGTGTCAATTGTAGAGTCTAAGAAGAGAATTATTTGTAAAATTATTTGCATATTTACTCAAAAATTTCTTTTGTTTTAATTTCTAATAAATGCTTTGTTGGAGTATGCAGGATTCTTTTCTTGTTCTCATCTCTGCTTTAGTTATCGACCAACATTATGATCCGTGTGATGAACTGATGTCTGGATGACAGACACATAAATAAATATGCTGTGATTATTATTAGTATCATATCACCACTGACAAAATAACTGACTGACTGCTCCCACCTGTATCCAGATATACAGATTCTGAGCTTTTGGTATTTTTCTTCTTTGTAAGTCTGGTCACATTGTTTTTTTCTTTTTTTTTTGTCTGTGTGTACCTGACTCCTGTCCAAGCGGCAAGTTAAAGCAAATTAAAGCATAATTTCAAAATGCTGCTGTACATCATCAGCTTTGTAGCCCTTGTGAGTCAGGACTGTGAGAGTAGGTGCAGCTCTGCTCTGATCACGACCCTGTTATTGTGGAAGGACCACAGAGGGACAGATGTGCAGAGAAAAGAAAGTCATCTGCTAATTTTCCAAATTCCAGCTCCAACCAAACGGGGTCACATTAATATTTGTTTTATACATTTTTTAATTTTAAAACTAGTTGCTGAAAACATTTAAAATAGATCATTTGTGTTCCATAAAATGTATGAAAACTTCCTCCTTGATCCTTTTCTTTGACGCCTCTCTAATATGACAATAACAGAACCTAAAACACAATGAAGGGCCAGAGAAGACTGAGGAACACAAATAAACAGCCACAATTTAACATCCAGTGTCCTTTTTATAGTTAAGTTACACTTTGACTGGGTGTGTGTGTGTGTGTGTTAGCTTGTGTCTGACTCATTTCCAAAGTGCAAATTAAAGCAGAATAATCTTAAACGTGCGCAGTACATTATCAGTATTACACACGTTTGAACGGTGAGAGTTAAAGTCACACTGCTCTGATCATGATTTTGTTACTAAAGAAACATCAAAGTGCCAGAAAGAGAATATGAAGGTTTTTTTAAATCACTCTCTTAAATTAATACAAATGAAAATAAAATTACATCTTTGAATTTGATGAAACATTGTGAATTAAACTGCCTATAGTTTGCTTTTCTAGTGAATTTGCAGATGAATTAATTCTAATAAAACATGATTGCAAACACAATCTCTGTCACACACACACACACACAGAAATACATAATGCCAAGAATCTAAAACTTTACATCTGGTGTTTACAGTTTGTGCATCGACACGATCTGGTGAAAATTATTTCAGAAACGCTTTGTGTTTCACTCCTTAACATGTGTCATGTTTGTGCATCTGGTTTTGGGATGACACACATTCTGCGTGAGACATTTTTAAATTCACTGTTGTTTATTTGTCATGAGAAAACTCTTGAGAACAAATTTTCATGTCTTAACCCTGGTTGCTGGATTAAAAACTAAGAAACTTTTGTGACCTTTTTGTCTTATGAAACAGTTTCCGAATGATTTGCATGAACCCAAAATAGTGCACCTGTTGTGGGGCTAAAAACAACTCTGTTTTCCTTATTTTCCTGGAAAGAAGATGTTCTGTAGCTAATAGAATTTCCTCTGAAAGCGATATTGTGTTTGTAACAACCAGACACAACACATGCTGCTCTTACTGTAAAATATCTGAAGGCTGTTCATGCTCATTCTTCTTCTTCTCCTTCCTCACTCCAGCTCTCATCTGCTGTTTTCTTGTTGTAAAGTGAAAACAGAGAAAAGAGTGAGGAAAAGAAAACTGGAGCACAATCAACATGTTTGTGTGTCCTCATCTGGGCTTTGATCTTGGGACACACACCTGCTGATTTTCATTAACTACGTCAGATAGATTTTTCTGAAATGGAATAAACTGTAGGAAACTTTAGATGCAAGTAGGAGTCGGATTAATACAATTTGTCGACTGTCTATATGATGGTGCTTTCTTTCAAAAAAGCTTTTTGTACATTTTTAAACTTTCTGGGTCTGTGCAGCTGCACTACTGTGACTTCTTTGTTGTTTTACAGAGCATGAGATTATCTAAACATCACCTGAGACTGACTGATATTTGTTTTATATTTTTGACTGAAACTACTTATTGAACAGCTTTAAAACTGATCTTTTTTTTAATATAATCTATTTCAGCTCCCTCCTTGTTCTTTAAAACAGAATACAAACACGTCAGATCCGTTTGACAACTTGACACCTCCCTTATTGTTGGTGTAAAGAGAGTAAAATGATCTAAAAACTGAGTCATGGGGCAGAAAAGGTCAAAACTCCCCGATAGAAAGAGCTGAGAAAAACAAAAAAAGCAATACACACTTTAACCTCCAGTGTCAGTCAACAAACTATATGTTTAGTAAAAGTGTGTTTCAAAGAAGTGTGCATTTTTACAGAACTTGATTTGTGTAAATTCCTTTAAGTTAATGTTAAATTGTCATTTAAATCACAGTTCTTGTCTTAACAATTTACACAGAAAAACACAAACCACCCCACAGAAATTCAAAATATTCAAAGTGAATGTGAATGAATTAATGTGTTTAAGAGGACAGAACTGTCCAAAAGTTCTCCTTCAGTGCCTCTTTGAACTTTTCTGGTAAATTGCTGACAATTTTCAGAGGTACACAAAAGTGTTTGAGCTTAACTAAAGTGGATTACCAGGCACTTAAACGCTCTCTTTCTCAAAAAAGTGATGAGACAAAAGCTGAACTCAGGAGAGAGGTGATAACTAGAAAAAGATCTCCTGTCAGACGTTGAGCATCAGTTTTCGGATCGGGAGATATTCAGTGTTGCACCCTCAACACAATTAGCAGCATCAGACATGACTGACGTGTGTTTATCAAGCTGAGTCTGACTGTAAAACAGTTCAACAGTAAGTAAACAGGTAAACAACTGACTTATAAATGCATGTTAACTAAAATTTTAAAGGTTTTTGTCTGATCGATTCTTTCAAAGTTCTTGGTTTATTCTGTGAGAAAATAAAAGTTCATTATCAGAATGAGTGAGCACAGAGAGAGGCTGTGTCTTACTGTGTAACCATGTTTAGTTTGTCTGACGTCTGTTAAGTTAAACTTGGGACTATTTATTCATATCTTGCTCTGCACTGTAGCTGCAAGGTTATTCTTGTTCTGCTGTTTGGTCTGTCTTATTCTATTTTAGCTGATTTTTATCTTCTATTTTAGTTTGTTTTACTTTTTCCAAAAATCCTATTTATGTGTGTCTTTTTATATAACCTTGAGTTTCTTTTATATCTTTTCTTCAGGCTGTTGTCTTATCTAAAACACTTGGAATTGACCTGTTGTTAAAAACTCTCTGGCTCGGATCAAACGTGACACTTTGCTTTTAATTTGTATTTGTTGCCTAACTTGAAATCAGATTGTAAATAGTTTTAAATGGACTTAAACGATCCTGGATAACAAACCTGCACTGATGTTTTTGTGTCATGTCAGATACACAAGGAAAAAAAAAGATTTTACACTTCAAAATGCCACATGAATTCTTTCTGAATTTAGAAGACTGAGTTAAAAATTGTGCTTCACTTGATTCAGGATGCACCTGTGATCCGTAACCTGCGTGAGCTGTAAAATAGCAGAAAATCCACAGCAGTGTTTCAGCTGTTTCTTCTAAAAACTAAACTTTGTTTTCAGTGTGTTCACCATGAGAAAGTTAAGACACACTGACTTTAAGTTTTATAAATATAATCTGTCTTTCCTTAAGCACCATAAACCAAATTCCATTAACATCCATTGTGTTCAGGTTGTGATTTACTGTATATCTCATTACCTCAGAACATAAAACACATAAAATCTGTTTACATCTCTAAATCCCACCAGACCCACTTGAGTAACCATTGTCTTAAACATATCTGTCTCTCTGTTGTCTGCTTTCAGGTCTATTCCTGAAAACTCTCAGTGCCTCTGATCATCCTGGACCATAAATTAATTAATAAATCCTTAAAAAACACATTTGATATTTGCTAAAGTTTTAAATTTTGGGAAATTATCCGTCAGTTTTTAAAGCTGCAAAGTTTAACACCCTCTCTGCAGGTAACATATCATTTCCATGGACAAAACTTTTATTTGCAGTATTTTATTGTATACTAACTGCAAAAAATGTGTGATTAACACACGGGCTTCTTGTACGCTAACACGCTGCCAAAACAGTGTCAACATTACATAGGTAATGAATGGTAATGAATGAAGGTGGGTTGGTGTCAGGCAAATGTAAGAAACCATTAAGATGAAAAGAAGTCCCTCAGTGATCTACTCTGTTCTGTTTTGTCTGTTTTTAGCTACCAATCTCTATAAAGATTTATATATACAGACACACACACACACACACACACATATATATATATATATGTATGTGTGTGTGTGTGTGTGTGTGTGTGTGTATGTATATGTATAAAACAGCCAATTTGAGGTATTTTCAAAAATTTGTATGTTATTTGTAAATGATAACTACACAAAAACCACTGTGATGTTTTTAAGACTCTGTCCCATCACACTGAAATGATGTGGCTAAATAATCTACCATCTAAATCTCAGTCAGGAGACAACTCCATCCATCAGAAACCTATACTTTTTGATAATTACAGGGTTTAATGAAATTTATACTGTGGCTCCTTCTGATATTTTTGGTTTTGCTATTTAAGGTTAATGATTAACTGTTTTTTTTTATAAAAATGAGTGATGTGTAAAGTTTACATGCAAAACCAGACAAAACAGGAGTCATGTGTGTTAATGTGACTCAGCTGAAGGTGTGTTTATGAGTTTTATAGTTGCAGGATAAATGTAAATGTAAAATGTAATAGCTAATATATTTTTCAAACACTAGTGGACTTCTAACGTCAGTGTTGATTAGTTATTTGATTATTTTGTTTTTGTGTTTTATTTTCCAATTGGGTGACAGTTTAAGTTTCCCTACTTTGCATTTACAAGGAGTATATGAACATGTAATATATAGTTTAATACACACTACAATTTAGTTCTAAGTAGTTCTAAGTGTTTATATGAATGTATTTGCCAGCAAATGTGACTCCTCCTGTGAGCACCCATAAATAGGCTAAATGACAACTACATAATAGTGTGTTAGAAACCATTTATTAACTGTTCAGATGGACTTATAAATTGTAAGTAGTGACAAATACAACACTTGCTTCATTTGGCTTGAAATTATCATTTAAAAAATAAGAGTATCATCATGGTTTTCAGTGTCTTTATCAAATTACACTCACACACACACACGCACACACACACTTGGTCATACTGCTTCTGAAGTTATAGTTTTTGATAATGGCTCCTGAAGATCGTACAGCTGAAGAAGAGAAACAAGATGCTCTAAGGAAAATTTAAATCTATAAAAAAAAAGTTGAGTTTATTCAGATCCAGAGAACTTTTTATACAAACTGGAAAAGCATATGTCAGAAAGAGTTTCCTCAAAGTTTTACAGATGCTATTCACTAGTTTTTCAGTGTAATTATCCATCTACACTGTTATGTATCATCATGCTGCCTCTGAAATTTGTATCAAATCTGAATTAGTTCTTCCTGTGGAACATAAAAATGTTATTTGCATAGAATACAGCATTTTAAAAGAGCCTGACATGAATACATTTAAAAGTTAAAGAGGAGAATCAAGGTGGTCAAAGGAGAATTTAAATCGAATCAACAAAAAGCTGTGGAGATTATTTGTATCCTGAGCTGCTTTTTTTTACAATATGAAAAAGGAGCTGGAAAAGTTTTATGAGAGTTGTACAGATACTCTTCACTGTTTTTTTTCCTTGTGATTATACATTTACACTGCACTGAACAACCTCTAAATGTGTTTCACTGTGGTTCAGCTTCTAAAATGTGCATCAAATCTGAATTAATTCTCCCTGTGGATCATAAAAATGAGGCTTTTTGCAGCATGCAGAATTTTAAAAGAGCTCAATGTTCATTTAGAAAAAAAATGACAGAGGAGAATGAAGGTGGTCTAAGAAAACATTAACCTCATCAAAAAAGAAAAAAATGGAGAGCTTATTCAGATCCAGAACTGTTTTTTTAGACAAGGAAAAAGCTGAAAACACTGTGAAGAAATGTTGTTTTCTGGAGGTAATGATATGTAAGACACGGTGAGGTAAGTTCCCTTGTCTGTTATTTGGAAATTCAAGTAAAATAAATGCGATAAATGAACAATGACAACATTTTGTGTTGTTTACATGTTTGTGTATATGAACACTATCATTGACAGGAAACAGGAAAATCAATGGTGAAAACATTTTTGGAAAAAGTTGTTTTAAGCAGGTTAATTAACAGTTGCATGGTGTGAGTGCATGTGTGTGTTTCTATGGTTGTGTGGACATTTTTCTAATAAAACCATTGACAGTCAGTCAGTGGTTTTACAGTCACGACTTCAGAGGGCTGTCTGGATCAGGTTTAGGTTAAAGTTAGGTTAAGAGGCAGGGAAGCCATTATGTCAAGGAGTGTCCTCACAACTATAGTGAGACGAACATGTGCGTTTGTGTGCATGTTTGTGTGCATGCGCTTGTGTGTGACAGACTTTAAACAGAGATCAAGGAAGAAGAGAAAAGTGTGAGAGTGAGTCAGTAGGTGTCAACACGAGTGCGTCAGCATACGAGTGAGAATTTACTTGTGAATTTGTGTATTCCGACAAATGCAGATGTGTGAGAGACTGTGTGTATGTGTGGATGTATATGTCCCTGTGTGTGTGTGTGTGTGTGTGTGTTAATCCATTAAGTGTAAAGACAAAGTGAGGAACAGAGTTTGTAATCACTTTCTCTTCAACTTGTTCATGAAAGGCTCTTCTTACTGAAAATAAAAAAACAACAACAGAAAAGTAAATGACAATTCAGTTTAAATAATTTGATTTAACATGTAAATAATGTAATTCAAAATTTATAGTTCAAATTGTCTAAATTAAAAATCAAATGAAGCAACTTCATTAGACATTGTTTTGTCTTATCGCCAGTTTTGAGGCCCTTGAACTTTAAGTTAGAGCCACAAAAAACTCAAAAAAAACCTACTTTGAGTACCACATGGTACTTGTGCGTGTGTTAATTTGCGTGTGTGTGTGTGTGTATTCATGTGAGCCTGTCTGTTGATGTTTTGACCAACTGCGTCAGAGAAATATCCCAGGAAATACAATGTGTGTGTGTGTGTGTGTGTGTGTGTGTGTGTGTGTGTGTGTGTGTGTGTGTGTGTGTGTGTGTGTGTGTGTGTGTGTGTGAATTAAATAGAGGAAGTGTATGCTGTGATGTTTCATTCACCTATGTCTATGGAGCCACAGAGGCAGCACTCACAGCGGTGATGACGTGCAGACATGGACTGCTGTGCGTGTTTTTTTGTCTGTGTATGTGTGTGTTTGTTTATCTGCACTGTGTGTGTGTGTGTGTGTGTGTGTGTGTGTGTGTGTGTGTGTGTGTGTGTGTGTGTGTGTGTGTGTGTGTGTGTGTGTGTGTGTGGGCCACAGAGCTACCCCTTACCAAAGCGGCTGCTTTCTTTTGACTAACACACAAAATAAAAGGGTGCGAGTGTGAGTTTGTGTGTATGTGTTTGCATGTGTGTGTTGGTTAGGGGAGATTAAATGACAGGTACAAGGGTCAGAGTCAGAGTCAGTCTGTGTATACTGTACGTCTGGGGTAAAAGTCTGGAGAGACGCCGCCATAACCAGGAGTCTGCTACAGGACATCCTGGCAGAGAACAGGAACCTCCGATCCAAACTGACGTGGCATTTTGCCCTCCAGTAGCACACACATACAAACACACACACACACACATACACACACTGCACCACACTTCTATCCGGAAATGTGCCCCCTCAACACCACACCACACCCCCTCGTATTTTGGTGCAGAGCTCGGCAAAAATAACAGGTTTTTCACGCGTAACTGTAAAATACTGAAAACAACTTTCTGGGGAAAATAACAAGAATCACTTCCTGTATCTGAACCAATATTTAAAGCTGCTTCATGTTTCAACATACGTAATTGTGTGTTATGCACTTGTGTAAATACCACAAAGATACGAGACAGTGTAGATAACCGTTGATTCTAAAACAAAGGAGGTAAATGTTACATTTTAACCCCTAAGAAGAGAAGAGAAAAAAGAAATCAGATGAGGTTGACTGCAATTCTTTATTTTACAGGTCCATTATTTCCTAATCATTTCTTGAAAGTGTCCCAGAAAAAAAAACTAATAGTTTGGTGCTAATTACAGAGAAAAAGGGCAAAGTTCCACAAGAAACTGTTTCATTTAACTCCAGTGAATATTTATTACTGAAAACTAAAGTCTTCATCTATTCTGAATTGTATGTTTGTCTGTAGACACGTCTCACATTTTGCATGTGTAGTTCACCTGCTATCCTCTGCATAAAAGTCTCAAGGCTGTCCCAGCTTAGCATTTTTTAGAAATCATTTACTAATCAGAGAATTATAGAAACATAATTAAGACCACATTTTATGGTTCTATGCAGGAAACCTATTATGAGATTATCTGGAAATAAACTGGAATTTACGGACCAGTAAAATAAAGTGTTTGCTAGTTGTCTACTGTAAATCAGTATCACAGTGACAGCAGGTTCAAGTCCATTAATGTGGTTTTTGAGAGTGAGGTGACTATTTTGGTTCCAGTTTACACTGGACGTCACCTTTAAATTCAGGTAAGCAAACACTGAGTGAGAGATTGTGCCACAGTAAGCATATGATGGATATCTCTTCTCTCCTCTTCATACAGAGAATACTTAATTTATTTCTGTAATTGATTCTTATGGTGCACACACACACACATACACCTCAGGCAACTTAGAACATTTCATAAAATTCCTAAATGGGATACTTAAAAATAAATAAATGGTAAATGCAAGACTAGGAAAATAAAATAAATTCTAAAAAAAAAAAAGAGTGATGACACACATCATGTGAGATGTGTGTGAACATGTAGATACAGCTGCTGTAAGTTTGTGGAGGTGTTTAGGGGAAGTTTCCGTTACCAAAAACAAAATCTCCCACAAATCTCTCAACAGATAACAAAAGAATTATTTGATCTGATAGTGTCTTAATTATTAAAGCAAAGGTTCAAGCCTCACATTCAGCACCAGACAATCAACAAGGCAAGACATGACACCACAAATAGGCGACACACCTCTAAATGTCAAAAGTCAAGAACACGGTGTCAATACCTGTACATAAGACCACTTAATTACCCATAAAGCATTGAGGAACAACTCCCATAATGTAATGAAACTGTGTACAACATTTAAAGAGCAATGCTGGAAAATATGAATCTGCACTGTGTCCTGTGAGATGAAGAGTAGGCTATGGGTGCATGGCACTATCTGTGGACTTCCTTTAATCTCTTCGACTCATACATGAAACCGTAAAATAGAAAGAAATCCAACTACTACAGACTCAATACACTATTTATATCTAATGATCCCGGGAGGAAGAGTCTCAGCGGACACAAAGGGAAAGAACAAAATAAAAGAAAATGTAGCTTTTATGACAGTAAAAATGTTAACGTTTCCACTGTGAAGTTATATGATAAAAGCTGAACACCTAAAGCAAAAGAAAAAAGCCTGTAAGAAAGTCAGTTCAAACAGTTGCTTTGTTATGGCAACCACAACAATGAGTAAGACTGAAATGCTAAATATTTTGTGGTTTTACTAAAAGCTATTTAGGGAGACCAGCAGCTGAACCTGTGACGTGCTTATGTGTTTTAGAGATTTCTTGGGACATGGGAAGCTTTGCATGGAACAGGGACTGTCTCCTGTAATCAGAATATCTGCTCACTAAATTACACTAAACAGTTTACAATAGTTGTGTATTCGCTACAGATTTAACTTTAAGTCAAAGTCAGTGAACGACAGAAGGATTTTCAGCCTTGTCGGGAGTCATCAGGTCCAGCTCAGCAAAGGCTGAGAACAGCTGATTGATTTCTAAATTTGCTAATTTGCTCTCTCACTTAACTGTCTGTTAAATATGAAGCCAGCAGCCAGTTCACTAAGTTTAGCACAAAGACTGAAAACAGGAGGAAACTGTTAACTAGGCTCTTTCCAAAGGAAACAAACTCAGGCTACCAGCAGCTCGAAAGCTCACTAATGAACACATTATATCTCATTTGTACAAAGCACAAAAACGGAAGTATAAGAATAACAAGCAGAGGAATAATCCGGCACATACCCTGTGCAAAATGGCAAACAGTCATTTTTTTACACCACATTTTTGTTGACATTAAAAAAGTGAGATGTGGCACATTGATTAAGGATCTTTAGACATGCTGGTAGGATGTTGTTGCTGTCAGATAGATTCAGGATAGCTGTTTCCCTCTGGTTTCAGCCTTTGTGCTAAGCTAAGCTAACTAGCTGCTGGCTGCAGCCTTGCCATTCTATTCTACTTCAGCTTTTGATCCTGACAGACATGAGATGAGATCTACTACACGTCCCAGAAAGCAGTGCAGTAAGAAAACCAATCAGAGAGCTTAAAAGTCTTTCCTCTATGCCACTAACATCAGGTGAATTAAGAGGACGGGCTTTGTAGTGTCAAACACTGTACATTCAGTGGCTTGAATCAATTTTTTGATTCTCGATCAATTTTGGAATCAAACCTGCAAAAAGCATTTTTAGCCTGTTACAACATGTTACAACTCTCATTCATGTCTTCTTCTGGCATTGTTTCCACAGCAACTTCTAATGAGGTACATGGGTACTGTAGTATTAGTTTTAAGTACTGTGATGCTAGTCAGTCGGTCATAACTGGCAGAAAACAGTGTGTTTTTAGAAGGAATGGTTTTGACAGCTATAGTGGGGCACACTGTCATTTCAACTCCTGTGCTGATGAGTAATATTGCAGTTCTTCTTATAAGTAAATGTTGAAAACACAATTTAGAGAGGGGAAACCTTCCCACAAACAACATCTCCATCCACTGTGTTACTTTATAGATGAATGAATGATTATATTCTTGATTAATCGGTCCATTAAATGTCAGAAAATAGTGAAAAGGCTGTTAGAATTTCTCAGTTTAACATGACGTCTTCATGTGCCTTCATTTTGTCCAGTCCAAAACCTATGTATATTAAGTTTACTATCATATATCAAAGAGATCCTCAGTAAATCTCAAATTTGAGGAGCTGGAGCCAGAAATCGTTTGGGCCTAAGGACTGATACCATTAACAGATTATGGAAACAGTCGCCCATATAATTGATTCACTGACTAACTGCAGCTCAGGAGTGAAAATGTTCAGATCCAGTCAGCAAGAGAAAAAAAACCCAAAACTTTGATTATGTGTCATATATGTGGCACCGCTGTCATACCTGAGGTCATGGTAAGAACACAACCTGGTCCACGGACCACCAAGTGTTGTTGTTGCTTCAGGGCTTCATGGGATTGCATACACCAAGTCCTGTGTGAAAAAAATAAAATAAAAATGTAAATATCATTTTGTAATTTATGTGAGACCGAAATATCACGTCTCATTTACTGTATATATTATCAACTTTCATCAACTCAAAAAATTAAAATAACACAGAACAATCACACTCTCGAAGTTCATGCTTGCAATTTTTTTTTTTCATTTTGACTTCAAAACTTTAACAAATGAAGAAATTCAATGATAAATTCAAAGTACTAAATCAAAATAGTTAGAATTGAACATGGACTTAGAGGGGATGAAACATTTTACATTACATTACATTACATTAGGACCTGCTTTTTGTTGTTGTTGGTTGTTTTCACACAGAAGAGTGTGAAGGAGGTTGTCTCATTATGGTTTTCTCTCAGGCAAAACATCAAGTCCTTGTAGTACATGGACACTGACTAAGTGGGTCCTGAACTCTCTGTTCTGATGGTTAAATCTCTGCAGGCCTGTGTAAAGTGTGTTGGTCACCAAACCAAGATGCAGTGAGACCTGCTCCATCAACCAAGCTCAACCTGCTTCAGTAGCTACAAAGAAGAATCAAATCACAGTGGGGCTGCAATTATTTATGCAATTATTCAGTTATTTTCTAAGTTAATCTGCTGATGATTTTCTCAATTAATTGTTCAGTTTGTGAACAAAACTGAAAACTGCTCATTATAATTTCCCAGAGACCAAGGTGAAAGTTTTCAAATGTCTTATTGTGTCCAACCAACAAACCAAAACCCAAAAATGCTCAGTTTACCACCATGTATGACAAAGATAAGTATCAAATCCTCACATGTAAGAAGCATGAACCAATAATATTTGTATGGCCGCTCCCTGCCTGAAAACACACCTGGATGGGAATGGACAGGAAATGTCCACTAACAGCACAACAACCAGTCAAATATATAAAGTCTACGCTTATGATGCCAACCATGTTCAGTTTTTTGACAATGCCAGAGAAAATATTTGTTAATTAAATCATATGCTTCAGCACTGAGGTTGTAGTTAGTGGTGGAGTTGTAGAAAGGACAAAACATTATTAACACTTCTCCATATAATGTCCTTTGTCCAGTACAACACTACCTTTAACTATGACCCTGTTAATAAACATATCCTGTAACTGAATTCACACATTTGAAATGAACACAGCAAAGTTTTTAAACACAGACGTTACAGCAGGGCTGTTATATCAGACTGAAGTGCACAGGTGTACCTAATAAAGGGGTCACTGATTGTGGGTTTCATGTCTTCAAAACTGGGGCCACTGGACTCAATCAATCTTTCAATGTTTTAAACATTTTGTCTCATGTTCCACAAAATGCTTTTAAAATCTTAGTCACCTATGTCTGAGAGAGAGCTTCTGCAGGGGAAGTGTGGATGTACCTTAATCCTATCGCACGAGAGGAGGAGGAGAATGAGGAGGAGAAGGAGATGAATAGGCCAGAGAAAAGGAGAAGAAGTGGGTGAAGGAGGGAGAAGCAAGAGGAGAAACTGGAGAGGAAGGAGGTAAAAGGTGGAGGAGGAAGAGGAGACGTCATCAGCCAGCTCTCAGTCAGTCAGGACTTCCCCTCTGTCAATCCTCACCTCGGGCCCCTGAGAGAGACAGAGTGAATGAGAGGGGAGGATAAAGATGGAGTGAGAGGGAGAGACAGAGACAGAAAGGAATCACAAATGAGACAGAAACTTTGAGGCAGATGAAGAGACGAGGGATGAGGATGAAAATGCACAAAAAATGAGGAGGGAAAAGCAAAAGGAAAGAAGAAACCAGCGAGAAATTAAAAAGAAAATCCAAGCTGGGAAGTTGGTGATAAAGACAAATGGATCAGATGAGAGTTGCAGTTAGTGTTAGTGCGTGTTACACGGTGGAGGAGGAGTCGACCATTCCAGCACAATTTTATCACACTGGTAACGGTCTCAATGTTTACAGTTCACTCACTTTACATCATATTACAGCTGTATTCACTTTGTTTCTTATTTTTATTTTTTTACTTTACTTCTAATGCAAACACATCATTTCCAACTGCTGCTGCTTCCTGTTAAAAACATCCAACTGACAAAGCTCTGGCTTTTACTGTGAGGCAACCACAAGAAACGCAGGACGTTAATCATGATCATTCATCAAAGCATGTCTACATAACAACATGATGGTCATTTTTTGGTCTTTTTTCCATTTGCAGATCATTTAATTTTTGCAAGGGAGTAGTGAAACAACGTGTATTTGTTTGGCTGCACTGTAAACAGGAAACAGCAGTTTTTGTTATTTCTGACAGAAGTAGCTGCTTGAGGAGTGTTTGCTGTGGTATTAACCAGGACTCGTTGTTACCACGATAACCCCTGGTGTTTCGCCAAAAACAACCAGGACTGAAATCTTAAAGGCTGCAACTTTAACCAGTTTCCCAATTATCAACGATTTCCTAAATCTTTGCAAAACCTCCATCCTCATTTTCCAGGCAACTGATCATCTAAACAAACAACTTATCATCTAAACAAACAACTGATCATCTAAACAAACAACTGGTCATCTAAACAAACAACTGATCATCTAAACAGACAACTGGTCATCTAAACGATTATTTATAACATGTTTTATGTTTCCTGTTTGGGGAGAGGAAGAAACTGGTTTGTTTGCATGACTGTTGTTTTGCCGCCTTGATGAATGCACAGACTTGAGATCAGCTCTCTGAGGTCTGGCTTGTCAACATTGTTTAGACATCAAGAGAGATATAACATATACTGCACATTGGGATACAGAGAGCTAGCCATAACCTTATAAAGTGTGTAGCTGAAGCTGGATAGTACTTTAAAGGGACAGTCCACACAAATTAAAAAAACAAAAAGGTTTTGTTTTGTTCGTCCAGGCTTTGAGATGTTTGTGATTTCTGCCTCAGTGCACCTCAGTGCACACCAGCACAATGGAGGTGAATGGAATTTTGTTTCTCATGGTCGAAGCGATGAAAAATTAAAAAAAAAAAAATCAGCAGCAGAGAGTCTTTCCACAAACAATGTCTTAGTTATCCTGGACAGTCCAAAGAACTCATTGAAAGCATGTATAATAATACTGACACTGTTTCTGTAAAGATGTTCTACTGCTTGATTTTTAAACATAATTTTTCAAAACCCAGTTCTATTTACTTCCATTGTGTTGGTAAAACCTGGACAAATGAGACCAAAACTCTTTGCACGGTTATGTACAAATAGACAAAGACTTAAAACAGTTCTACTGTTCCTCTAACCATGTTTATTTTTAAGTAAAGGGATTTGCAGTTGTGTTGTGAAGTAGCTGTGTGGACTCAGTCTGATTACAACACCACTTTGACCATGATGACTCATTTTTTGACTTTCAGATTGTGGACCTGGTGCTGACCTGGTCTGTGCAGCACGTTCTCTTCTGATCATATTAAGGCTCAGATCACACATGCAAACATTTTGGATTATAACAACTGAAATAACAGCAAAACTGAGCCATCAGCCTGAAGTTTCAGCTGCTTAACAACAAAAGTATGACCACAGAGTACAACACACAAAGCTCTACTTTCAGCCTGGTTTTAACGCACACATCAAGACGTCTTTTAACCTTAAAGTCAGCAGATCAAAGCCTGGAGGGAGTCTACAGCTATAATCTGAAAATGTTAGTTGTCAAATGTGTCTTTGGTCTTTTAGTTTGTTCCTTAAATGATGTATTAATTTGTGTAAATTAATTTAAGTTGTTCTTGTTCAAACAGCACAAAGCACCTCGTGTCTTAAGACACAACTCTGGTCTGGCCTGGTCTAGACTTTTGCTCTTTGCGTGTGGATCCCAGCAGCTTTAAAATCATTTTTCATCCATACTGCAGAGATACAGTGTGTTCATCGACAAATATTATCCAGTGTAACCAAACTCCAGTTTCTGTTCACATGCTGAAACAGTTGAAATAAGAGTGATCTGATGAAAGAGTGAGCCGTGTAAGAAACGTCTACTGTATCTGTTTTGACATGATCAGGCTCAGTTATCTGCAGACACAGCATAGACAACGTAGGGACAGACAGCACACACACGCACGCACACACACAGACACACACACACACGCTTTGACATCTTTGCAATATGAACTTTGGTGAATGACAAAAAAAGTCTGATTGACCTCTGACTGAAGGACAGAAACAGGATCAAAGAAATAAGAATGTGTGGATGAATGGATGTATGTTCTGCATCACGTGTGTGTGTGCGTGTGTGTGTGTGTGTGTGTGTGTGTGTGTCATCCTGTGTGCAGGCCCACAGCTCGGGCGTATAAAACGTTGCTCAGCTAAAAATAAATAAAATGCTCGGGAGAGGAGTGAAAAGCATTGTGCGCTGTGAGTCACGACCAGGAGTGGTGGTGACGATACACTACCCCCACCACACACACACACCTTCTCCTCCCCATTCAAATACTGAGAGGGAGAGTACCATCCGGTTCTCAACACAAAAAGATCAAGACCCCCAGAAACACTAAAAAAAGACTCAGCACACACACACACAGAACGCAGTGACAACGTGAAGTCAAGATGGAGCCAATCTATAAAATCCAGTTAGTGATCATCACATTACAGTTTGCAAAAAATATATTAAAAGTTTTTAGATTTTCAAGAACTGCACTTATAGAAAAGCATTTCTCCCTCTGAGAGCTCCAAGTGAAACTTTTACACAACTTTTACACTACTTAATGATTCCTAAATAATTTCTAATTACATATGCCGATCAAAAAAGCAAAAACTGTCTTCAACAAAGAAAGAAAAAAGGACAATATCTGAATTTTGTGTGTTTACACAACATCGCTGTGTACGTCCTGTTCATGGACCCATCTGGGCCAAAATTAATAGAAAATACAAATTATATTATCTCCACAAAGGATGAGTCATGTTCAATATACAGTGGGTACGGAAAGTATTCAGACCTCCTTAAATTTTTCACTCTTTGTTATACTGCAGCCATTTGCTAAAATCATTTAAGTTCATTTTTTTTCCCCTCATGAATGTACACACAGCACCCCATATTGACAAAGAAACACGAAATTCTTGAAATTTTTGCAGATTTATTAACAAAGATAATCTGAAATATCACACGGCCATAAGTGTTCAGACCCTTTGCTCAGTATTTAGTAGAAGCACCCTTTTGAGCTAATACAGCCATGAGTCTTTTTGGGAATGATGCAACAAGTTTTTCACACCTGGATTTGGGGATCCTCTGCCCTTCCTCCTTGCAGATCGTCTCCAGTTCTCTCAGGTTGGATGGTGAATGTTGGTGGACAGCCATTTTCAGGTCTCTCCAGAGATGCTTAATTGGGTTTAAGTCAGGGCTCTGACTGGGCCATTCAAGAACGGTCACGGAGGTGTCCTGAAGCCACTCCTTTGTTATTTTGTGTGCTTAGGGTCATTGTCTTGTTGGAAGGTGAACCTTCAGCCCAGTCTGAGGTCCTGAGCACTCTGGAGAAGGTTTTCATCCAGGATATCCCTGTACTTGGATGCATTCATCTTTCCTTCAATTGCAACCAGTCGTCCTGTCCCTGCAGCTGAAAAACACCCCTGCAGCATGATGCTGCCACCACCATGCTTCACTGTTGGGACTGTATTGGACAGGTGATGAGCAGTGCCTGGTTTTCTCCACACATACCGCTTAGAATTAAGGCCAAAACGTTCTATCTTGGTCTCATCAGGCCAGAGAATCTTATTTCTCACCATCTTGGAGTCCTTCAGGTGTTTTTAGCAAACTCCATGCTGGCTTTCATGTGTCGTGCACTGAGGAGAGGCTTCCGTCGGGCCACTCTGCCATTAAGCCCCGACTGGTGGAGGGCTGCAGTGATGGTTGACTTTCTAGAACTCTCCCATCTCCCGACTGCATCTCTGGAGCTCAGCCACAGTGATCTTTGGGTTCTTCTTTACCTCTCTCACCAAGGCTCTTCTCCCCCGATTGCTCAGTTTGGCCGGACGGCCAGCTCTAGGAAGGGTTCTGGTTGTCCCAAACAATCTTCCATTTAAGGATTATGGAGGCCACTGTGCTCTTAGGAACCTTAAGTGCAGCCGAAATTTTTTTTGCAACCTTGGCCAGATCTGTGCCTTGCCACAATTCTGTCTCTGACCTCTTCAGGCAGTTCCTTTGACCTCATGGTTCTCATTTGCTCTGACATGCACTGTGAGCTGTAAGGTCTTATATAGACAGGTGTGTGGCCTTCCTAATCAAGTCCAATCAGTGTAATCAAACACAGCTGGACTCCAATGAAGGTGTGGAACCATCTCAAGGATGATCAGAAGAAATGGACAGCACCCGAATTAAATATGTGAGGGTCACAGCAGTTTTTCTTTTTTAATAAATCTGCAAAAATTTCTACAATTTCGTGTTTCTCTGTCAATATGGGGCGCTGTGTGTACATTAATGAGGAAAAAATGAACTTAAATGATTTTAGCAAATGGCTGCAATATAACAGAGTGAAAAATTTAAGGGGGTCTGAATACTTTCCGTACTCACTGTATCTGTCTACTGCAGACAATACACAGTTTGCTTTTATCTCAAACATATGTAATTATTACGCTGTATCGTGAGTTAGTGTGTTGTCTTTTAACACCCCACCACATTTATCTTTAAAAACTGCAATGCTTTTAATTTAACTTGTCTCTTTTACTAACTAATATAACAGTACTGATTGCTGATACCCAGTTAATTTGTGTTTTTACGTTAACAGACAGGTATTTGTTACCTGGGATCACAAAATTCCATGAAACGAGACAAAAAAACCATGGATTATGTGAAGCTGCATTCAGAAGTTAACAGGACACATCAAGCTGTCAGGTGACAGTTTTAGATTTATAGTTTAGGACTGGACAAATACAGATTACAGGAAGTTCTGTGCCTGTGAGACTATATCTAGAGAACAGTCTCCATTCATATGGTAAAAATGATGGTGGTAAGGCAAACTGAACTCTAACTAGTTGATGGTTTTCATTCCATATTAACCTGTTTTAAACAGGTTAATATGGAATGGTTGGTGGTTGGATTTAAAAGTTTGGGTTTGGAGAGAAAAACAGACATTGGAGAAAATGGAAAATCGTCTCATCTGATTTTTCAGAAATAACTTAAAAATGTTTACGCTCACACAAACACTGGCATAACTGACACCAAAAGAATGGAAAATGGTTTTAAAAAGAACGAGCGAAACCCCAGATCCCACTGGTGTTTTCAGTCTAGCTTCTGGTTTGAGATGTGCAAACTGACAAATATAGACTGATCTGTCCAAGACCACAGGAATAACCGAGGAAAGGTAAAGATGCTTTAGATTCCATTTACACTCAAAAAAACTTTGACACTACTCTGAAGTTTTCATTCCTCTTGCTGCTGTGACTAAATCGTTATCATATCTTCAGCCAAACTGTTTGAACTTTAACAGCTGTATTTGTCCAGTCCTAAGCTATAAATCTAAAATTGTCACCTGACAGCTTGATGTGTCCTGTTAACTTCTGAATGCAGCTTCACATAATCCATGGTTTTTTTCTCGTTTCATGGAATTTTGTGATCCCAGGTAACAAATACCTGTCTGTTAACGTAAAAAGAACAACCCCACCTCTGACCCCGGCCCTAAAACCACCTTAGACCCCGAGTCATCACCTCTACACACACACACACACACATGCTACACACAACTATAAAAGTTCATTTTCAGCCGACAGTCAACGTTGTTTTTGGCGCTATTATGTTGCTGACTGACTGAGGGATGAACACGTCGGTCAGCCACGTGTTGGAGTTTCTTTACTGGCTGTTGCTCTTTCAAAATGCATCATCAGGCAATGTTTACAGCCTTTTTTCTGTTTTTCCAAAAAAGCATGTACTGACAAATCCAGGGACTTTTTACACAAACTTTAGCTGCTTTCCATAGAAGACAGACGCCGCTATTGTCCCACAAGCAAGAAATCGGCAGCACAGCCATTGTCTGTAACTTACGTGTATGGTGAGTTTGTTTTGTCATAAGATCAGGATTTTAGCAGAGCAGAGCAGCAGCTTAGAAACAGCTTGAATGTGACTGCTGCTTGACATGTTTCAGTCTCTATTTCATACTTGTTTCACTGTATGACAACAGAAACAGAAAAACATGTACGTGAGAACAGCTTTATTGGGAATTCAGCTGTGTTAAATTACTGTATATGTGAGCACAGAGAGTAGGAGAGAAACAAACAGATAAAAGGCGGCCCATATACTGGGTTTTGACCATGATTCTTCCTCAGCCTTAACCTCGTGTTCATTATTGTAACCAGGACAACAAAGATCCTCTAACCTTAATGACGCAGCCATTTTAAACCAAACTACATTTGCTTATAGCCTTAACAACATACTTCTTTTACCCCAAAATTATGATTTGGGGTAACACCTAACCAAGTCGATTTTGTGCCTAAACTTAACCAAACTTTAACCACAGCACTGACAAATCCTAAAATGTGTAGATTTTTCAACACTGATTTGTAACAGTTTTGGAAGGCACCGACAACTGATGTGGTCCTGCAGGTAAGAACGTCAGATCAGATAATGTGACAATGACATGGACAGGTGAGGAGAACTTGTTGCATCAGACATAACTGCCAGCACTCACAGGTGGGAAGTCAGTGAGGGATCATGTCCCTCCTGCTGACTGGTCAGGGAGACTGTGAGGAAGGTGGTGGGATCTGATTTATCGGCACGAACCTCCACAGTGTCCTGTGAAAGGAAGCGGCTGATGCTTCCATATGTTTAAGAGCAAACGCTGCAGTCTTCAACACATTCAGGCCAACAGTGGGAGTTAACAGCAGCACGGACCGCAGTGCAAAGGGAACTGACCATTCCAGCTGGCTGAAAAAGGGGAAAGGAGGGTTTCATAAAAATCCTGATTCACACTTGATTGGATAAAAGCACCGCTCTTTGCAAATTTTTAGACTGGGAAAATGTATTTGTTTTTTTCATAAACTATCCACCAAATCAGTCTGTTCTGGGTGAAACTGATAAAAAGACACAGTACGAAGACAATGTAGTCCCGCAACTCTTGATTCATTCATTCACAGCGTTGTAACAGATCTAAGTTTTGGTTGGCCAGTTTTGAGAGGCACATAACAAGCCACAGCATAATCTAACTCATCCCCATATGGGGTCAACCTCAATCCATTCTCAGTGGATGTTTTCCAGACAGAGTTTGCCAGGTGTCACACTCCAGCGTCACAAGGTTAAAGTAAAGCATAAAGGTTCAGTTCACATGCATCGAAAAGTCAGACTTACAGGGGCTTCATCTGTAAGAAAAGACACAGGTGTCTTTAACAGAAATATCAGTAAAAACCACGAGCACAGCTTTAACCTAACCTTAACACCAAACAAGGTCACTGCAGCATTTTGGCTGTTTTTCAACAAAAAAAAATGTAAAACTTTTATGAATTATATAAAAAGTGTGGCGGTCACTTTCTGTGGAATATGATACAAAGGTTTGAGGCTTTTGTAGAATATGTACTAAGAAAACGCACTGAAATCTAAAATGTGTGCATCAAGAATTTTTAATTTTCTACTGCAGCTTCTGACTAAGAAATATCACTGAACTTATTTGTCATTTTAAGATTCTTGAATAACAAGACTTGGGTTTATTTTATTTTATTTTTTCTAACAGCTAACAAATCCACTGAAAAAAAACCCAAAGCCAATAGAGAGTTAGTTCCCTACCCAGCTTGTGAAAATGAGCCTCGAACCCTACTGAAGACGTAAATCTTCAAATCGTAAAAAACAGATTACTCATATGAGCTTTCATTGGCGTCTATTTTCAGTCGAGGACTGATACACTCCTGGTCCACTGGAGTATTTCCAGCAGCAGAATTGTGTATGTGAGACTGACTCAAGCTAAACTACATGTAACCATGTTCATTGTGATGAAGGAACATGTCACTCAGCGTAACAGTGTGACTCACTGACATGTTTTTAATAAATTTAGAACAACAATGGAGCTCCATGACACAGAGGAGTAAAATATATCCGGCTTTGACCACACAGGTGATACTTATCAGTGGGATCAACTCATCGTGGGTTTTGGTCTTTCCGTTGTATACGCTGACTGTAAGAAAAATATAGAATTTTACCAGCCTGATCCTTTAAAACCACATTTCAAAAACATCTGAAAAAAAAAATAAAACGTTTTGCTGCGTCTGGTGTAGTAGCTCAATAGTATCTTACACACTGAAAACCGAATGAAAGGTGGATTCTAATGTTATAGCCCTCCTACACACACCAACAATGCCTGTCTCCTTCTACAGCACAAAAACTAAATGCAGATGAAACAAACAATGCCCCTCCCTACAAACAATTAATGGTCAAAGGTGATAATAAGACAACTTCAGCACCTGGGTGAAGAGAAGAGAAAACATTAACTCTATTGCAAAAAAAAAAAAAATGTAATGACAAAAAAAAAAATCCCTCAGCTCATTGATCAGCAAATAACCAAGGCAAAGTGTTCCATGGTTGTCCTTTGTATTTATAATTAAAATTCAAATTGTCTATTGATAATAACGGTCATGTTGAGTGAAAAAAAAATGTAATATCTGATAAGTCCCTAAAAGATCAATTTAAGGAAAAAGTCAACCACATGAATTTTGGCTGCATCAACATGTGGTCTACAAGAGAGTGCAGATGTAAACACCTCTGCAAAGCCACACTACGATGCTTCTCATCTGAAAACACATGGATGCTGCTCTCCATGGGAAATTCCTTCAAGATGAATGCATAAATAAATATAACCTATTTTTGATCAGAAGTTATAATGCAGCACATATTGTGTGTGTTGTGTTATTAGCACACGGAGTTGATCGTAACTCCTGACTTTTTGTAGCCTGCGTCTTCAAAGCCCCTTGGTCTCCGTTTTAACCATGACGTCATGTCCCTGTATATAGCTTTGGACTGGTAGCTTGTATTAAAACAAGAGGCAAAGATTGTCAGTGAATATTTAGGAACTTGTGGTGGTTTATCATACTCAGGTGGGGTGACGTCAGGGCAGAAACGCTCTGTTTACACTTTGTTTCCAGTGAAACATGCTGCATGATACTGAACATAGTATCTGGGCAATTAAAAAATCCCATTAATGCTGTAATTTACAG
This sequence comes from Toxotes jaculatrix, assembly GCF_017976425.1. Taxonomy (NCBI): domain Eukaryota; kingdom Metazoa; phylum Chordata; class Actinopteri; family Toxotidae; genus Toxotes; species Toxotes jaculatrix. Next base: position 23,704,506 of record NC_054398.1, read on the forward strand.
TAAGCATTGATATATTTAGAGCTGTAGAGCAGGTGAGTAATCAAACATCATGAGACATAAGGCATTGTGGACACTTATGATCATTTATGATTATGGGTACATCCTCTAGGCAGAGTAGTACTGTGCTTTGACCTATAGTGAGTCAATTAGCAATGTGAATGTACGAGCTAAAACAGCCAAACAAAGTGCATTACGTCACAACACACACATGATACCACAGTGTCAACAAAGCATCAATAGCTTAAACTGTAGAACGCAAAATACACAGAAAACAATTCACTGAATTAGTGATAGCTGACCATTTTGCATCCCCGCTCGAATCGTGGTGATTTGGTGTTAGAAATATCATCATTCATCTGAACTCAGTTCACAAGAAGAGAAGCAGCAACGTGAGGATCATGTCTAAAGACTTGCAATGAAGTGATACAAGTCAGGGACAGTGAACAGTCACGGCAGTGATATAAACCACCCAAATTACAGAAAATAATTTCAATAAAGCACCAAACAGCTCATGGACAAAATAGCTTTGTGCTGTGACTTAATACAAACAGAATAAAAAATCCACTTTTTTTCCCCAAAAACAAATTTCCCTTTTTCTTATAATTGATGAGATAAAATGACAGCTGTGAGGACTCCGCTTGGCCAATTATTTGATGTACAATTAAAGGGTTAGTTCATCTAAATTCCAATTAATCATATTTTCTCATGTATCTCTGGAGGTATATGTAGCTATGCAGATATTTGTGATTTTACTTGTCCAGGTTTCGCCCATCCTCTATGAAATTTCTGCCACCAGCCCAATACAACGGAGGTGAATGGAGTTTGGTTTGCAGTGTTTACAGCATTGGAAAAACATATTTAGAAATTTAACAGCAACATATCTTTGTAGACGCAGTGTCCATATTACTCTAGATAATAAACAGATCTCACTGTCAACAGTTTTCATTGGAACTACTTTCTACTGAAGAAATAATCCAAGAGACAACTGTTGACAGAGTGTTTGGCTGGATTATCCTGATAAACGAGGACACTGTAAATGTACATTTTCAACACTGTGTGCACCACAAACTAAATTCCACTGACCTCCACTGTAACAAGGTGGAGGCAAAACTATCAAAGATGAAGATCTCAAAACCTGGACAAGTAAAACCAAAATATCTGCCCGGCTATGATACTCACCACCGGAGGTATGTAAGAAAATAATCATGTTTTTAGTCATTTAGGTGAACTGACTCAAAATAAACCAAAATAACTGACCCTAACTTCAGCCTTGATGGTTCTCTGAACACAAACAAATGACCCAAACCTGATGTTACTCTATTTTACATTTACAGCAGGCTGTGTATTGAAAATGCAAAAAGGAATGTTTTTTGAAGAATGTTTTTATCAACTGGTGTCTTTATTCTCTCTCTCTCTCTCACACACACACACACACAAACATCTATAGCATCCATTTTGTTGCTGTTCCAAATAGCAAATACCCACTGTGATTACCACTTCCTGTCTTAGATGCAGGGGCTTATGAAGAGCACCTGAATGCACCATCAAACGCTCTGTAACAGGGACGCAAACTGGCTGCTATGTCCAACCGTGTCCAAAGGGAGCAGGTCATGAGGAGCCTATTGAGCCCTTCAGCCAACATAACTGAGAAACATCAACATGATCATATTTGCCATAAATGTATATTTCATCTCACTCCTGGATTTACAGTGGAGATGGATGTTTCCTACAATAATAAAACCTAATGTAGAAACAGGAAGAGACTGTATGTATATTTATAGTTTATTTATAGCTTGTACTGGTAACTACAGCGTTATTACATGGGCAAGTAAATCCAACGTGTCTCGAGGTGTTGCCTGAACTGTCTACGATATGATGACTCACACTGAGAGGTGACATAGCAGGTATTTGGGAGGGGACTTCGCAGCTCCTGGTGCCAAAAACAAAGAGCATAACGCAGATAACGGCACATGTTACAGTCAGTCAAACACGCCACGCTCACACCTGCTCAATACACATTCATAATCACTGGATAACTTTGGCTATCACATAGTTTGACATCCATGACGGACACCAAACACAGCTCAATAACCTTGTGGGAACAGTGGTGACCCAACAATAATAACAATAAAAACAACAACAACAACAACAACAACAACAAAAGACTTAAGCCTGATGACTGATTTTAGACGTGACAGTTACAATATCAGAGTTAACACCAAGCGGCAGGCCTGCACGCAGATTTCTGCTATAATGTCAGAAAATATAATAAAATTTATATTTATAAGATCCATGATAAAATTATGTTGAAGATCCAGGACAACAGCAGAACACGATTCGAAAATCCGGATGACATGACAGGCAAAATGTCGTCGAGGTCATCCTATAAAATCGCAACAAAACTGAAAAACCATACGTACTACCCTGATTAGGAATATTAAACTGACATGACAAGACTCTTAACTCACTAACACACCACCACAAGAACCCTCCTGTGGATATTTCATAGGAATAATACTCAGCTTTTATTATTCAGGTATGAAATTTCCAGCCTGCTGCTCGCACGCCTCATTTTTAGACGTGTTTACTGAGCGTCTCAAATCATCATAAGAACACAAAATCCTCTACGTTTAAGATAATAATCAAACATATAGGAGAGAAAGAAAATCTTGGAATCTATAGATAATTTAAAGGCCTGCAATAAGTTGACATAAACGAAGAACAGAAGTAAATCCAGCTCCACGAGCCCCTGCGCAGACACAACTCCTGCTCACATGCACCGAGCAGTCATTAGGAGCCTCATGCAAAATGCAATTTAAAGGGTGATTTGGGTTTGACGTCAGCCTCATTCTCTAACACATCTCGGGCCGTGCAATTACCTTTCTCGGGATGAGGAAGAGAGGGAGGACAAGAAGGAGGAGGGAGGTCGGTGTCTCTCTTTCAGCCTGTGCACTCCTTGGTGAAAACATCCAAAACGTGGGTCCCCCTTTTTCTCCGGCGCACAGCTGGAGGCTCCCACAGCATCATCATCGTCAGCAGCAGCATCAGGCAGCAGCAGGGTCCAGCCGGGCACTCAAGTCGCCTCCTTTCCATCTTTGCTCGTGTGTGTTTTTTGTTGTCACTGTCCCCTCCTGCAAGACAGAAAGACAAGACACGTATGGTGAGATTTAGTCGTCTATAAACTTAGTGTGCGGTAGTGCGTGCGGGCCTACACGGACAGGGGCGAGATGTGATGTAAGAGGGGATTTGGGGGAGAGGTGGGGAAACTTTATGACCTGGTTATCAGACGGCACCTCACAGCCACAAAGACAAACTGTTTCAGAGAAGACTCGGTTTTTACGCACCAGACTGACACAAATCCATTCTGTAAAAATGCAATGATCACGTCGCCCCGATGAGATGCTCAGCTGAGTTTCCCAATTCAGTCACATCCACACCCACAGAACAACAGAGAACCAGCCTCCCTGCACACAACTGTGGCTTTTGTCATTACAGCCATTAACGACACAGAGAAACGCGTGGCGACTCCATGGGTCAGAGGTCACGCTGTTCCCTTCTCAAGAAAAGTAACGTCATTTGTGTGTGTTTTTGTCGTTTCCAGATGTGTTGTTTTGCTCTGTCCTTTAAAGCTCAGTAATGACACGCGTGTCCTGCTACAACCTACACGAAGGCGTTTTTCGGGTGACCAGGGAGGAACGGGCTCGTTCATGCAACTGCGTCGTCAGCGCAGCTTCTTTTTTTTTTTTTTTGCAGCCAGCTCGGGCCTCGCCTGGTCCGCGCTTTGCTCATGGGTTGGGTTACATGTCACTCCAGGAAATTACAAAGACGTCTGCAGGGATTCTTTTTAGCAAGGTGTGATCATCTTTCTCTCAATGCGCCATGAACTTTTAACTTTTAACTTCCTAGTTTCCTTCTTTGGTAACTCTGCGTCGTCGCCAAAGCAGGCAGGCCACCAGCCATCTGAACTCTTTAATTGTGATTTCACTTAACTGCTCTCTGGCATGCACTTTTTCTACACTGACTATATATTTTCTTGCCAAGCTTCAGGCCTGTAACTTGCAGGTCTTGCAGCGTATAAGGGGGGCCTCATATTTCATACTGGAAGTCTTTTATGAGTAGACCTACACTTCCTATATCTTAAGATTAGTGAGCTGGGACAGCAGAGGACAAACTGTGCATAAAGTTGCATGTGCTTCTCTTCTCGAGGCTAAAGTGAGCTGCGTCCCGTTTTGCTCTTTTTACTCTGTTTTATAAGAAAGGGAACGCTCATCTCTGGCTTTTGTTTTCATCGGTGTGATCACTTTGCGTGCACTCATCACTCATGATTCACATGTAGCTGTGGAGGCCAGAGCTCTGCTGTGCTGCAGAACTTGTGAGTATATTGATCGAGTCGTTAAGCTGCAGAAATTTGGGTCTGATCTTTTTTCTTTTCCGTTTTTGTTTTGTTTTGTTTTGAGTCTGGTGGGTCAGGCTGAAAGGACGTGGTCGTGCCCGGGTCTCTGTGTGCTCTTTGTGGGGAACGTTGACAGGGAACAGTGGTGGGCGATGCTTGAGGTGGATTAACTACTATTCACAAAACTGGGAGGGAGACACGTGTGCGTTTCCAGTGAGTGTGTGTGCGTTAAGGGGGAAGGTGCGTTGATGTTCGCACGGAGGCCACACACACACACACACACACACACACACACACACACACACACACACACACACACACACACACACACACATACAGAGTCACTACTCGGTCAGTGTATGAGGCAGCGATTGCAGCTGTTTCTCATCCCTCTCCATCTGCCAATCTGGGCTTCTCCCCTTGTTAGTATGGCCTTGTTGGGGAACCCCTTACATATGCACTTTGCTTACAGGTGTGTGTGTGTGTGTGTGTGTGTGTGTGTGTGTGTGTGTGTGTGTGTGTGTGTGTGTGTGTGTGTGTGTGTGTGCATATGTGTGTGTGTGCATATTTCCCACATATTTTGTTTTTTGAACGGGGTTAGGTTCAATTACGTCCAAGCAAAGTGGCACCCCACCCTCCAAAATATACATACACACACATGCGCGCGTGCGCGCACACACGCGCACACACACACACCACCCTCCACTGTTTTGCCCACGTGCAACTTGTTCATTGCAAGGGTCTCCCCGTGTTTACACTCTGCTCTGCCGAGGGGCCACTGTCTCTTGTTCAGTGTCGGACGGGGGCTGGGGTTGTGTGTCTGACTGAAATGATGACTTAATGTTGCATGGCTCAAAGTTTGGGGTCCGACGACATGTTTGTTGACAGAAATACCAAAATAATATATTTTTTCTCGACACTGAGGCACGCAAGAGTTTGAGCAAAACTTGGGTGCGACGTGGCTGCAGAGCTTTGCCACAATTTCTAACAAAGAAGAAAACTGTTGACTAGAAAAAAATGACACACGTAGGGCTGAAAAGCAACCATGACAAAAACGCCCCTGCTATGGGAATGACGAAAATAACAAGAGTAAATAAGGACAACAACATAGCAAAAAGAAAATTCGTGGAGAAAAAGGAAACAAGCCCTAAAAAAATAAAGATTGTAAAATTCCACGAGTGGAGCCGTCTTCCGACGTTGATGTCTCGGCGCGGCGATTGCGCCCTCCGCAAATGCTTTTTGGGGTAAGGGCTTCCCAGATTAATAGTTATGAACAGCAAGCCCAGACCGCAAAAAGATTCGTGAAGGACATTATCTGCTGCTGTTGCCGTCCGACGGAGACTCCGTGACACCCGGGGAGTCTGCTCTGTTTTCGCTTCCGTGAATTTATCTCCCATCCCGGCTCGGTTGATTGTATCTCCAGCCATCGGCAACCCGAGGCGAGTGTGTCCCTCCAACACACACACACACACACACACTAGGAGGAGGAGAGGATGGATGGAGGATGGAGAGAAAGAGGGAAAGAGGAAGAGAGAAAGAAGAGGGGTCTCCGGATGCCAAGGCTGCTGCTGCAACTGAGAGCTGTCCAAGGTCCTTTCGCTTTGATTCCCCACTCCTCCTCCAGTTTGAATTCTCTATCTCCCCTCTCGTCTCTCCTCCCTCATCCATTCCTTTCTCCTCTCCCCCTTCCTATCTCTCTCTGTCTCTCCCTCATATTTTCCTCTCCTTGCTTTTCTTTTCTTTTTTCTTTTTTTTTTTATCCAAACGCTCGGATGTGCAAAGCCCATTGGGGGCTGTGCATCGATGCGTTTTGTTGTCAGTGTGCGCTCTCTCTCTCTCTCTGTATTATATTCCCTGGTCCGTGGTGTGTCTCCCTATAGTGAAGCGCTGGCTCTCTGCAGCCGCTCCAGAGCTCTGGGTGAGGAGGGAGCAAGGCTGTAAACTGCTGGCAATAAATAGAGAACAGGGAGGGATCTTATTGGAGCAAACCAAACCTCGTCATCAACCAATCGGTGTCTCGCTCATATAGGGACCCCCCTTTTTCAAAAAAATAGACAGGGCTAACCAAATTGTGATCTATACCAGAGAAAGTGTGTACTTCTATGCATTGATATAGGGACATGAGCATTTGATGCGGTTATTTGTTAATATGCATTTACATTCTCTTATTTTCCCCTCCATTTTTGCGTTTGCAGGGCGTCTAGAGAAGCTGCGAAACTGACCGTCGTTCTAAATTGTTTATACCGTGATAAACGACGCTAAATCATGACGACAATAACAATAATAATGATAATTATAATGATAAACAAGATATGTGACAGCGAGGATGAGCCATTTTCACCGTATGCCAAATAACGTCCCCCTCTCATTTCCTTTACGAGCCGGCTACAAGACGCTACATCAACATGATGGCAAATGCAAACATACCAAGCAAAAATATAATGACAAAAATAACAAATGCATGTCGACAAAGTGTGGGAAGCTTCGCACAGACCTCCACATCGCATCACAACATAGCAAGAAGCATCTGAGGCGACTCATGGTCACCTATAGAGTTCACCGGAGGGTACCACTGCAAAAACGACACGGGGGTCTCCGAACTGCAATTTCAGTCCGAAGCCACGATGTTTCAGTCATTACAGCGGTTTTAAGGTTGAAACCACACAGAATGACAATCATATCACCACTACAATGTACTGCAGCAGTTTACAGCTTATACAGCAACAGTGTACAACTTAACAAAACAACAACACTTTGCTGAGCATCACATCAAGAGTTAAAGAGTTAATCACGACCGTAAACCACTCATTCTAACACACTCTGAGTTCAAACAATCTTTAATATGTTTTTTTGTGTCAATTTTAACAACGGATTAATATAATAGAGAGAATAACTTACCTGTTTTTTTCCCCCTGCAACAGTTCCATTAGTTTTTCAGAAGCCACTGCAACATCTCACCCCTATAAACAACCCTCAACTTCCCCTCTGGACCTGCAAGTTACTGTATACCGAGGTGGAGGCCGGGTCACGATCTGGATCCGGACCCCCTCTCTCTCTCTGTTCCCCCCTTGTTTGTAGCAGGTTTGATCTCGAACCAACGTCCCCCCCCCCCCCCCCAACCTTTTTCCTCCTCTTCTCCCCTCCCTTCTCCTCCTCTTCCTCTCTCTCCATCCACACCGCCCCACTATCACTGATGAAACTCGTCTGCATTCAAGTTGGCTGCCAGCATGCCAGCAAGCAGCAGGGCTCACACTAAAAACAAGCTTTAGGGAGAAAGGAGATATTTAGGATTGGAGGGGTGGGGTGGAGGGTTGGGTTGTTAGGGAAAAGGTTAGTGCATACCCAGAGTCTAAAGCCCCCCAGACCCCCACCCTTTCCCTCCCGCCATACCCCACTCTCCCCTTTCCCCCCTCCCGGTGTGGGTATTTTTTTTATTGGGTGGTCTTTTCATTTGCAACCCAGTCAGTCACGATTCTCCCCCACCGTCTGCACTGCACAGTGACTGCCTCTCCTGACGCAGCCAACGCGCACATTACTCACTTTAGCAGTCACGACTCGGGAAACCGTGTTGTTTCCACCGAAATTACACGCTCGGTATTGAATTATTGAGCAAGATCTTGCCCCTCGAGTCGGTATTTACGCGTTTTGACCGACGAAGAATTACAGTTGTTATTTTTTGTGTGTTTGGGGAGGTGGAAGAATGTATCGCAGGTGAAGTGCAATCGGGATTTTGCATGACAAAGACAGTTGGTCGATGTGGGGGGTTTTTTTCTCATCTGTGGCACGGTAGCTTCCAATAACCTGCGTGCAAAATACCGGCAGAACTGACCAAAGTCGTGCACAGACTGGGATTTGGGGGGGGGGGGGGGGGGGGGGTGAGCGCGGGTCCTGTGTCCCGGTCGGGCTGCAGAACTGTGCAGACGCCTGTAGCCTATTCATCATCTTGCCGGTCCGGCTCGCTAATTCAACACTGATACCTTAACTGTAAGGGTGATTCCTTCAAACTCTTTCTTGGAGTAGAGGCGATAATAGCGACGCTCCTTTCGCCTCTTGCGCGCCCTCCTCGACGCCAGGGCGCAAAGTTACAGTGAGGAGAGCCCCTGAACCAAAAACACATAACACCACTGAAGTCAGGCTCGTCTGCCTGAGCTCACGCACAGAATATCGCAACTATTGTTGCTACTTTTTCAAACATCTCGTAAGCGCACTGCAAACTTGACACCTGCTACACGCACCCCTGTGCATTTTAACGCGAAGGCAATGTTGCTTCACTTCAAAGAGGCTGGATTGGTAAAGAAATCAGACTGAGTCCTGTATAAGTTGGGCAGACACGGGAGGAAATGACGGGACTGACGTGAGCAGATCCAAGTCGGTCCGGCTGCTCTCTCTCTCTCTCTCTCTCTCTCTCTCTCTCTCTCTCTCTCCCTCTCTCTCTCTGTCTGCCTGCCTATGGCATCCGACGAGGCCGTTCAAACTATACAGGCGGGAAAAGCTCTGTTTTAACATCTTTTCGAGCCAAATGTCTCCCCTCAGCGAGAGCAGGCTGTTTAAAGGAGGCGGGGGTGCTTCAGTCTTTCTCCTCCAACGTCGCTTCAGGAAAGAGGATTCACACTCAAAATAGATGCTGTTGGTTTCCAAACGGGAGTAAATAAAGCTTTTGGCTGCCAGGAATACCACCAGCCGCCAGTACCCCCCCCTCTAGTTTCCCCATCACCCGCGCACACATACACATAAACACACACATTGGCAGACACACCACCACCATCAACAGCCCACTACCGCCACTTGGTGTGGTTTCAGCACCATTGCTGCTGGACAGCTCCCGGGTTTCCCCATGCGGTGCGCCTGGTCTCTGCTGCAGCAACAGCTCCTTCACTTCACTCCCTCTCCTCTCCTCTCCTGTCCTCTCCTCTCCTCCTCTTCTTCCTCCACCGCTGCTTCTCTGTCAGTATGACTCCTCTTAAAAGCTAGAAAACGGAGGGAAAGGCGTCCTTAAGCGCTCATCAGAGAAGGGTTCCCCTCGCTTTCGCGGTTAAGCAGGAAGATGGGAGGGAAAAAAAAAATAAATATGTGATAGAGACTCAACAGCGCCAACAGACAAAGGGAGTTTTTGCACTTGCTTATTTACCAAAAGGGGTGATTCCTACTCTGCAGGAAGGGTTGCTCTATGCCTCGGTTCTACAGTCAAACATGACTCTTAAAGCATGCCAATAAAATCCATGCCTACGACCGGGTGTCAAGTGTTTTTTGCGTGCATGAGACAGAGGAGGAGGCAAAATTAGGAGAGAAAAGCAGCACGGGCACTCGGGAGCATGCACTACAAAAGACACAAAAGTACACGGAATTAAACACTGCATGTGCAAATATCTCACTCACCACGGTGCAGCCACGTCCTTGTCCTAAACTGGAGAAAGGGAGACACAGAGAAAGAATGAGATTTTAGTGAAAAGCCGCAACAAGAGTCTGAAGAAATGCAACAGATTAAGCCCTCCATTTGTTATTATGTAGGCTTACAGTGGCACGTCCAAGTTTGCTTAGGATCGCCTCCCTTTTTATACAAGTGATACCCGTCTGTCTATTTCTGGCGCACGATCAAAACTATGTTGCTATTTTTAGGTCACAGTACGAGGAAGGGAAAAAAAACACTCACAAAAGGCTTCGCTTAGGAACGTTACGTGAAGTGCATGTAATGTAAATTAATTTTGCCTCTCCAACTCTGCCCAAGAGCCCCGATTCCCCTCCGTTGCATCATTGCAGTGATTTTTTTTTTTTTTTTTTTTTTTTGGAACCCAATGTGCCTTCAACAGCACCACCACCACCACCACCACCTCCTTCTCATCCTTTAAATCACTCTACTTTCCCCCCCTTCAACAACTAAAATCTGGAACTCGTCGTCGCTGCCAATATCATCGACAATATCTGATGTCTTGTCGCCCTCTTCAGAAGCTTCTCGTCCCAGTGTCACTTCGGCAGCTGAAACTCGTGAACGCAAAAATAGGTCCAAATACTGATGAAGGCGGATTACCCGACGCTGCCTGTGGGATTTTCTTTTTTCTTTTAGTCGACGGAACACTGTAAAATTTAGTAATTAAGCTTTGCTGACGAGAAGAGGGGGGTAAAAAAAATAAATATATAAAAAGCCATTTTTGTTGAAGGGCTGCGTCAGTTACTAGGCATTGACGTCACGTTTAGATTCTCTCACTTTACAGCCCGTAGAGCCTGATTAAAGACACTACCGCTCTGTGATCAGCTCTCCGCCAGTGTGCCATGGAAGAAAAAAAAAAGGAAAAGACATGAGTGACAAAATAGGAAAATATTACAGGTGGATAGTGTGGTGCGGACTCGTGGAAACTGTAGCTTTGGAGTAGGTTATCTCCTGGTAAAAACCCTCCTCTAATGCTCCAGCATCTGGGTTTCCATCCAAGCTCCCCACCGCCTCCCTCCTCTCCTCTCCTCTCCTCTCCTCTCTCCTCTCCTCTCCCTCCCTTTTCCTCTATATATCCCCACCGCCGCCAACATCACCGCCAAACGTTGGTGCTGTTTTGGGAGATTTTTTTTTTTCATTCCAGCATCCAGTGCATTTGGCGGACGAAACACTGCATCTTTAAGCCGAGGGAGAGGGAAAACACGGCGAACTGAGCCGCTGCCTCCTCCGTCTCATATATTCAGTGGTCGTGCCCACGCACCAGACCCCGCTCATCCACGGAATAGACCCACGGGCAGCGCACACTTGCCCATGCAAAAGGCGCACAAACAAACCTCCCCTCCACAGTATGCTCTGTCTCTCACCCCACCTCCCCTCCAATATCTATAACACCTTTACTGTAAGACCCTTTCCACACACCCCACGCCGTCCATCTGCACTCATGCCGCGTGGAGATTCACGAGACTTCACGGGACGGGATGGGATGCGCTGAGGTGGACGGTGTTGGGGGCTTTAGAGATGGTGGTGGTGAGACTGCACTGAGTGGCAGCTACCTAGAAAAGGGCTGCGCCCGACGCATCGGTTTGTGCTATTTTTATCCCTGCCTGTAGGCCAACTGTATGTCCGTGACTGCTGGCGGGTGCATGTATAGGGACACACACAGGGAGCAGATTTAGCATGTCCTCTACAGTAAGATCACCAGCACGAGGAATCAATAATAATCATGATAATAAGAGGAAGAACACGGTTAGTTTCATGCTCTGGATATTTTGGCATCTGTTACTGTCTGGCTCTGTTTTTTCAAGTCATCAAGTCAGTCAAGCCAAAGTACGAAAAGATGAGACAGTAGTCACACATCCCATCTACCCCACACACAAACCTCCACCACAAGCCGCCCTGCACACACAGACACACATGTACACGCTCACAGCTCCCTGTAGTCCACAATCATTCAATCAAAGAGGGAGCAGTATCAATGGGAGTTGCAACCGAGGTTTCTCAGAGCAGTGCGCCAAGATCACCGCGTGGTGTCGACAAACTCAGCCAGAGATCCCCCTTCTTCTAACCGCCACCCCCCCCCCCCCACCCCCCAAAAAAGAAAAAGAAAGTATACACTCCTGACTCCAGCAAGTTGCAAGCTGCAGCAGACTTCTCCTTTTTTTCATTCGTGAAGCCTTTGTCGGACTTCATCTTGGAAGGAGAAATATTCTGCAGCTCTCATTGTCACAAATAATTAATTACAGTGCTTAGCACGCAGTACCGCGCCGCCGTTTGCAAAAAAAAAAAGAAAGAAAGAAAACAGAAATCACTTTGCCGCAATGAGCTAAAGCCAGAGATGGACATCTTATAAACACCTACACTCAAACTATCCACTTTTAAATGATCTTTGAGGCTGCAGGCATCAATGTGCAGGATGAATCACGACGTGAAACTAGTGCATCTCTAGAGGAAGACACCTGTTTCCCACTTTAAAAAATGTACAGTTACTGTGGTTGGTTCTTAACGTTATTCACCTCTAACTCTAGATGAAATTTCTGCTGAACTCGACTACAACATGAGCTCGGTGCTGCCCATGGAGCTGAACAGCTCAGTCTGTCCTCTAACCTCCCCAGTGCCACTCAGAGTCTCCAGCGTCTTTAACACAACACGCTTCACAGACAGCTGATATTAACGCTGCTTTATGTTGCTTCAGCAAATACCAGTTAGTTAGAGACCACGCAGGGTTTACAGATGCAGTGATACTGGTACCACAAGACAACATGTAACTCTTATGTGGCTGGCAACACGCGTGGACTGACGCAAGTCCGCTGCGGAAAGTTGTTTACAAGTGGGGAATTAAAGGCGCCTTATCCCTGAGCTGAGCTTTGTCTATAACAAATATACATGAATGAGGAGCTGTCACGCTGTCACGCTCTCTCTCTCTCTCTCTCTCTCTCTCTCTCTCTCTCTCTCTCTCTCTCTCTCTCTCTCTCTCTCTCTGTGCCTCTGTCTCTGGAGACAGTCACATTTTGCTTTATTGGCACGACAGGGGGAAAAAAATCAGTGTTGCCCAAACAGTAAAATACAGCCCATCGTGTTGCAGAGATCAGAAACATAAGAAACGAGGTCATAAAATTCATATTTCCACAAACTTTCCCTCTCTCTCTCTCTGCCTCTCTCAGAGTTGTTACTAGGCATCTGAGCAGAGCAGGCAGCCTAAAGCAGAGGATCCCCAACACGTGAACACTCCTACGCATTACCGCAGCCCGCTCTCTTTGAGTGTCTGCAAAATCCCCGCCGATGTCAACATGCATATACACACACTAAAACCAAGAAAAAACAACCAACACACACACACACACATTCGGGAATACAGTTGTACTGCTGTGTTTATAGCCTGGTCTGATCTTTCCCGGAGATAGCAGCAGCGCTTGCACACACCGGCGTGCCCTGCGATGAACCTAAATAAAGTCGCTCCGGGTGTCTCATGTGCAGCAAATAAGAAATAGTGTTAATTATTAGCTTCAGATAAATATCTCTACATGACAAACCTCATTGATTTTGAGCAAAATGTTTCCATAAATGCACAAACATAGCTCCCCCTCCCCAAATGACCGACATCCTCAGATAATTTAGATCATTGTGTCAAAAAGACGTATTCAGAGTAGAAGCGGTGGGTAACCTGACTTTGGATGGCGTTCCCTGCCACTACATTCCTGCTCATCACACTGCTACTATCCCCGTCCTCAGATCCAGCCGTAATGTCCGAGTCCCAAAATATCGAGGCATGGTCTACCTGCAAACTTCCCTGACTGGTACATCACAAACTGAGTCGGGATTCGCGCCATCTATAAAAGAAAGCACTTACCTTTTTGCTTTAGATTTTTTTTCTCTCTTTTTAAATTCTGTTGTTTTTTTTGTTTTTGTTTTTTAAGAAGGGCTTTGTGCAGGCTGAGACAGACAGAGGAGACAGAGGGAGGGTACAAGCAGGGCAGCCGACAGTATCTCCTCCTGCGTCAGGACGGAGAAAGCAGGTCAGTCCGATGCGCGTCGTCTCCCAGCTCTGTCGGAGACTAAAATATTTGGTGTTGCCATTCAGGATTCTGGGAGCTAGCTCAAAAGAAAGGTGGGTTGGTTGGGTGCTGGTGTTGGGAGGGGTGAAGGGTTTGGGAGTGGAGGGTGGCGGTGGTGGTTGGAGAGGAGGGGGAGAGTACATGGAGTTACAAATGTGAGCCAGCTGATAGAAAGAGCCCGCCAAATCAGGGGGACTTTACGCATTTGGGGAGGCGCGCCACAAGATTCACCTCACTGCACTGACTCTCTCTCTCTGTGCACGAGTGTGCATGTCTGTGTGCGTGCGTGTGTGTGTGTGTGCGTGTGTTTGCGTGTGAATGACTCCCAGACAGAGACGGAAAGCATGAATGGGGCAGGAGAAGCGCTGCTGAGAGTCCGCGCTATTATCTGTGCAAACCCACCGGGAAACGAATGAATCAGGTGCTATTAAAACAAATAACTAACAGGGAGCGAGGACCGAGGTGATGCAAAAGCATCTTGCGGAGAGGGATTGGGAATTCATAAAAAAACAGAGGGAGAGTGGAAAAGCATTCATGTCACAACAGTGAATGGCTTTGGAAAAGTGTCTCGACGACGAGACCTGCAACCACCTCTCTTTCTCTCTATTTTCCCCTCTCTCTCTCTCTCTCTCTCTCTCTCTCTCCATCTCTGTTAGTCTCTCTATCTGTCTCTCTCCCCCTGGTCCTCTTCTCCAGCAGTGTGCTATTGACCTGCATTGACGTCATTGCGTCATTAGGTATCCCTTAGAAACACTGACTTTCAAAAATAGTATCAAATTAATTCAGCTGGCAAGGAGAGAGGGGTGGGGCTTAGGGGTGTTTGGGGTTGGGGCGTTTGGGGTGAAGGGGGTTTGCATCTTTTATTCGGAGATTTTTTTTAGCCCCCCCCACCAACACCCCCCTCACATCTCCTCCACCACCATTTCCAAGTCGACTGGGGTGGAGAGCTGGACCAGACACATCGATATCTGAAGCATAAAGACTCAATGTAGAGTTTCACTGGAGGGGGGACAATACAAAAATAACTCAAATTCAAATTGAATTTCACATATGCATATTTGTCATTGCTGCCAAAGCAAGTATGCGAAACAATGTAAAACGAGAGTATAAATAAACCAAACATCGATTAAGGTAATAATTTTTTAAAAAGTATAATAAATAATAACTTGAGTAATCAGGTCAAACAGGTCATATGGGTTAGTCTCGTTCAGTTTGTCTCCCTGTCTCTCTTTGGCTCTTCAAGGCTAAAAATAGACTCCAGCCTCCAGCTGACTATGTTGAAAACCTTTTCCCCATTTAACCTACAGCTCTCAAAGCCAAGGGGGGGGGGGGGGGGCAGAACACCAGACAGACAGACAGAGAAGCAGCAGCTGTAATTCCACAGGTTGTAGAAAGGATGGGAACATCCAGAAAGAAAAGCAGGGTTCTTTAGGGTCTTTCACTTAGGACAGCTGACCTGTAATGACCTCAACCACTCCCAAAAAAGTGGGAGTGCTTTAATTCTTAAAAAATACAAAACAGACAAATCGATTTAAAGAACCCAGCCCTGTTCTTGATTAAAAGATATGTTACCACTGCTGCTTTGGAACATTTCATGCCATTTGATATGGATAAATGATGGTGGCTGCACAATTCCTTGGGGACAAGCGGTGATACCAAAGTTGAGAGTTATTCCATTCAGATGTCATTCTATAGAGGATGAATACTCAAAACGGAGGTGGTTTTAGTGTCAGGTAATAAAAAAACAGTGTCTGGAACAGTGTTTGTGAAGAAAGTGTGTTTGGGTTTAGATGAGCAGTTCACTGTGTATGGACAGTTCGCCTTTAGGAGCTGTCCATGGTGCTGACATGTCCTCACAAGCTGAACCCACATTGTCCACATTTTTACTAATTTATTCAGTGTTGTTGCAAAGCACGTTTCTGAAAACTGATCTGAAGAGTGGCCCCCATAAAATAGTATTACTGCTTTTATTTTGACAGGCCTCTGACTCATCTGCAGCCCAGGAAAATGTTGTGACTGATAATAGGCTGATGAAGCAAAGTGGTAATAAACTCACCAGAATCACTACAGAACTGCAATTTACATGTCTAATCCACAGGCCGTGGGCTATGTTATAGGATTTATATGCACTATATGCACACTGCAAAAGGAAACAGTACACAATCAAAGTTTAAGAATGAAATCCAGGAATCCAGAGTCAGTTCTACACTCCATGACGTTTGAGGTGAACAGATAAACAAATAAATACATAAATGTGACGAATGGAAGAAAAAAGATTTTAAAAAAATATTTCGACATTTCTCCAGTTAGCTTACCTGGATTCATTCAATATCATTTATACTCACTAAATTTGCTTAACTGGTGAATGTAGGAGGGAAACATTGAAGTGATTTGGCTGCATGAGTGTCAGTGCCAATGATACTTCCTCATTCTGCCGGCAGATCCTTGAAGAAGTTGCAGCTCTCCTGACCTTTGACCTGCCTGTGTAGTTAAGGAAGCAAAAAGAGAATTTCACAGTAAGCACAAGCAGTGAATACATGAAACATTTTACAACTGCTGTTCTCTGGTTTGTCATCAGTTATTTCAAATAGGGTTAAAAACAACCTTTCGTAGAACAACAGGCTGTTAACTTCTTATCCACAATGCAAGAGCAACATCAGTAATTTCCATCTTTAATTTCATACAACTATGAGTTGTTTTGAAAAGTATAACTTTCTCCAAGACATACATTGTCATTGATGCATGCATGGCTACCAAACACACAGACACACACACATGCAGATGTTGGCTATTGACTTGGAACCCGTCCACGTGTTTACGAATTTTTAGACCGGCTTCTTTGAAAAGTTGCCCAGTCTACTTTCAGTCATAGGACTGCCATTTGTTTGTTATTTTCAGGTCCACAGAAAGAAAAAGTGAGCCTGTGTTTCTATGTGTGATTTATGAAGAGAAGGAAAAGAAGAGCGAAGAAGAAGAAGAAATATAACAGACAGGGAGGGAGAGTGGCAAGCAGAGAGACTGTGGCTAAAATACTTCACCATTAAGACTGAATTAGACCTCATGATTCATCCTCTTGAATTGAGATACACACATTTCAAATGTCGTAGGATGCACCATCTCATGTCTGGTAGCCATTTAGCACTACACCTTTTAGGTTTTTGCTGTGAGAATTGTGTGGCAAACACACTATAAAAAGGGTGTGAGGGCTGTTTGGGAGGAGGAAGTGTAGTGTGTGAATGGCAACAGAGAAGAAAGATGCTCTGTCTACACCCAAATGTATGAATGTACCGCTAACCTGCTTTGGTTACTGCGAATAAAAGCTTGCAGGTCAAACTGGTGTGGATTTCCTCAAGCACCCCTGAGGAAGTCCTGCTCTGGAGGCTCTGACCTCTGACCTCTCTGTGGATGGAGGGAAGAAAATTCCCACAGAAATCAATCAGGAAACAACACCGGTGAGATAAAATGAGAAAAATGAAACAATGGCAAGTAAACAAGTGCGGTTGCAGGTACGGGCTGCGGGACACGGAGATGTGTGATAGCAGGACAAGGCGGGGGACCCACATGGGGAGAAATGTATCATAGGATACGTCATTGGCACCAATGGAAGTCACGCAGCATTCAGGGGTCAGTGCCAAAGCTGACGACAGAGTTAGAGAGACAGAGAGAGATCCTGGGTGTGACTAAGACACTCCGACCATGGAAAAACAGTGTGTTGTCCTCCTTTCCTCCTCCATAATAACATAAACACATGAGTCAGTCAGCCTGTTTGAGCGGAAATGTTAGTCTTGATAACGAAATGAAAATAACGCTCCCTCTGTACAGCCTATTGAGCTTCAATCCTCCGCCTTGTCCTTTTTTTTAGCATGTCAATACAATAATAATACCTTCCAAAACATTTGCCCTGGGTGTATGATGGCCCCTGTCTTTTCCACTTGGATCTCCGCTTGTGTGTATGTGTGTGGGTCTGTTGTATACACACAGGTCCTTTTAATTTGTTTGATGTCCCCTCCCATCTGCCTTGTGGCTTTCCATTCCAACTCGTAGGCTGCATCTTTCTAGGAAACAGTGGGTGTTTTGGTCTGATGTTTACTATCGGGCCCCAGTGGATGAGGGCAAGCATACACACCAAAAAGAGAGCGGCTCAGTGGATCCTTTGCCAGGCTAATACTTCAGGTATTGACTAAAAACAAATCACAGAGACGGGTACAATATCACAGTTGTATTGTCTTGTTTTTGTGGATTTTGTGTGGAATAATGTAACAGATTTTTTTTCCCCTCACTTATTAACTTGGTAACCTTGGTAACAAATTGGTAACCTCATCCTTCTACTGTTTACTTTTTACTGTTTTAAATGTTAATTTTAATGATGATCACCCAAATTAAAACATACATTTTAAACAACATATATAAACTTGGAAAAAAAACATCTAAAAATATTTTTATGTTAAATCTGAAACTTTTAAATGTAGCTGACTTGGAGCATTTCATGCATTACCAGGTCATTGATCATTTAAGACTCATTTTTGTTAAATCTGTAAACAATAATTCACTAAACTATAACAAAATTCAAGAGAAGCTTGAGTGAAAAGGTTTGCAGACTAGCAGAACCTTTGCAGGGTTTACTATGTGGAACCGTTTTTGTTGAGAGTGTGTACAGAGGGATGGCTGGCCAGGTTTTGTTTGAATTTCAAGCCCAGATTAAGGAACCCTGCGCCCTCTCCTCCTCCCCTCCCCTCCCCCTATTTATTTTTCCATCTCTCCTGCCTAAATGATGTCAATGGAAGCAGAGCTATAGTGCTATTTATAGAACGTCCCCCTTACAACGCACACACACACACACACACACACACACACACACACACACACACACACACACATACACACACATACAAATAGACACACCACCACCACCACTTAGGTTTACATATCCCCTACTCCTCTACTCCTCCGCCCCTACACCCAACACCAACCATCCTTAGCATCACATGCTTGGTTGGGAGCTCTGCTGCACACAATAAACCACCTCAAGAGAAGAATCCGCATGAATAGAGCCGCTGAATATTTATGAACGGCTTTGTCACATGTGCATCGCGCGCACACGCATGCGCGCACGCCCCCATGCCCCATCACCCCCCCCCCCCCCCCCCCCCTCTTTAATGTGTGTGTGTGTGTGTGTGTGTGTGTGTACTGTATGTGTTCGCTCTCCATGCTTGGTTATTGCCCGTGCAGCTGTACTTCCCTCTGCAGGAGGAAAAAAAAAGAAAAAGAAAACCCATTGAGAGGGACAAGAGCAATGAGCGCCCCCTGCGTTCTTATTCTTCTTCTGCTGCTGCTCTTCATTCACTCATTTCGTGCAGTCATTCATTCATTCATCACTTTCCCACTCACTCATTCACACAGTTCCTCCCACAAAGTCTGTGAATGGACGTATAAATGGGATGAATGCGGGAAGCCACCTGTTCTGTTGGTGCACTATTTGCTGCCGTTATTCTAGTTTGTTTTGGTGTTTTGTTTTGTTTTGTTTTGTTTTTTCCAATACAGTTGGAATCACCAACCTGTTCGCGTGCGTACGTGCGCGTGCGTTTCCGTGCGTGGAAGAGGGGTGGGGGGTGGGGGTGTATCTAACATGCCAAGTCTCAGGGGACACCAGAGTACACAGTGTTCCCTGGGTATGAGTTTTGGGAGCTCTATGCATAGACCAAATAACACCCCACCCCCCCTCTCCTCCCCCCTCCTCCCATCTCTCTCCCTCTCCACGACTCTTTCTGTCTCTTGACATTCACATGCTAGATTACGTAACATAGTTGGGGGGGTGGGGGGTGTTTAAAGTCTCCTTCCATCACAAATAAATGCACGGTTTGCTGCACAAGCGTCTTCGATTGAGAAGAACTCATGAGGTCTGTTTTTTTTTTTTTAGACTGCCTTCTATTTCTGAAAGGCGGCCGTGATAAAAATAAACTACCCCCCCCCCCCCCCCCCCTCCCTCCCCATCATCCACCCCTATCCACTCTTAGATTCAAAAACGCTGAATTTCAAACCCGTCCTTAATCAACGGAGTCGTGTAAATACCTAGCAGGGGAAACGCAGATGATGCGGCTGATCATCTTATAGGTTTATCGCTTTATCGGCGGTGCGGGTTAATGATGAGTTCGGGGGGGTCTAACGGGGCAAAGACCCGTCCAGAAATCAGTCTAATCACCGATTCGATTTTCCAGATTAGCTCACTTTAAAGTGGATATAAACAGATGAGCTACATCTCTGTCTTTTGAGTGGCGGAGAGGGTATAAATCGTCGCTTCTCTTCAAATATTTTCATTTGTGCTTGTTTATTATGTGTCTCCGTTGGGCATCAGCGCATCGTTACATTGTATGTTTGGCCACTTGTGTTTCTGTCGTGCCACCGGAGGAATTAAAGCCTGTTTTTTTTTTTTTTTTTTAAACCAACCCCGGCTTGGTGTGCATGTAATATACAGCAGCAGAGCGAAGGGCTGGTTGGTATTTATAGCGATACTGTGTACATCCACAGCGGTCACACGTGCAGCAGCCGCTTCCCTGCACTCCTGCTGAAGTTGACATGTTAACACTCACTGGCTGCTATATTTAGCCCAGCCTCACAGTGCTGTTACTATTCCCAGCATTGTACATGAGGGGGCGGACTTTGCTTTTTTTTCTTTTTTTTTTATAAAAGGGAAGAAAAAGTTCCCTTTTCACAACTGATTTATTTTTCCGTGTACATCGCGGCCTGCTATCTGCCAGTGATACCTCACTATTTCAGGGACGATGCGGTTGAGGCAATCACGATTCCAAGAATGAAGGACAATGACAGAAAAGTGATGTTTTTATTGGTGATAAATTGATGCCTGAACAGAAACAGCTGATCATGCCGAACGTAGACGTCGAGTATCCGCCCTTTGGAAGCGTCCTTGAGCAAAACACGAATTTTCAGTGGCTGACCTTGACCTCTGACCTCCCTGTGGAGCAACAGGCCAAGAAAAAAAAAACTAGATTTTACTCACACCAGGAATCTTAGCAAGCCCTAACATTAATATGTTCAAGATTTCAAAGTCTGCACATTCCTTACTGGTTAACGTAAACCTAAACTCACACACCTTATACACCTGAGTTAAAGACAGTCATTTAGTGTGTTTTCCAAAGGAAATTCGTTTCTCTATGATTCAGTTAAAAGCTTTTGTCAAGCAAAGCTCTCCTTAGGTGTGTTTTGGGTAAACCCTGCTTTAGTTAAGCCCAGTGTGTTTTCAGCACCACGGACAGCTCTACCGCACAGTTCACACTTTGCCTGCATTTCAAATGTCCAAAAACTTTTGTCCTTTCACCTGTCCTAACAACCTTTCCTGGACGTTGGTGGAAAACATCATGAGGTCAGTGAAGGATGTGAAGCAGAGTTTCTGAGAAGCTGAGAATAAAAAAAGAAACAACTGTGGTGCTGAGAAAACGTGAAAGCTCTCTCACTGGACGAAACATTAATGTAATTCCAGCTATGATTGCTGCCAAAACTGTACCCCATCATCTCTGTAGCACTTTCACTACGGTACTTTTTCCCATGGATAACACCTAAATACTCACAGGTCACTTATCACTGTTAAGAACCTCCCTTATCAAAATCTTCTTTAGTAATGGATCTCATGTGAGACTCAGCATGTTATCCTGGTAACTATTTGGTTGTCAGTAAAATGAGTATAGGTTGTGATGGGACAGATATATCAGTAAGAGGCCAACTCAGCCTCTCTCTCCATATGTAAAGGCAGGGCCACAGGAATACAGATGATATATGATCTGAAAATGACTGAGGTGGCAATGGTAGACACAGAGGTATGCCTATGAACTGCCCGTTTCCTGACTGACGTGGCTGTCCGTATGTTTAGAGTCACATCATCCGGACAATTCAGGACAAACAGAGCTTACATTAGTGATATTTTCCAACAAAACAGCAACTCTGAATGCAACACAATACAACAACTTGAGGAGATTAACAAGTAAACACACCGTGAACAAACTCAGCAGTGTGGCCTGACCTCATACAAGATTAAGATCATTTCTGAAACTTACATTACAACAGCACTGCCAATGAAATCATGAAAACAGAAACCTAGGACCATGAAGTGTGGTTCATGTGCAGGGGACAGGCACCCATTCAGTGAAGACAGCTTCAGGTCTGCTGGGGAACGGGGGGACAGTATGAAGGCCTTGTTTTATCACCACCACCACCACTCCCTCCCAAAGGTTGGTAATAAAGTGAGGAAACCCATCGAGTTCCACCAAGTGCTTCAGGACTATTGATTTAGCTTCACTTTTACTCTCACATGGACTCGTACAGTCGCTCCTTCCTTCTCTGAGGGTCGTCTTCGCTTCCTCTCCCGCTGCTGCCGCCCACTCCTCCTCCACCACTTGATTATTTTCAGCTCCGCCGTGTGTGTGTGTGTGCACGCAAACGCATGTGCCAGGCATTGGCTGGATGGCTGGATAGCTGGCTGACTTGCTGACTGGCGGGCTGGTTTGGGAAATACCTGGTCACGATCAATGAAGGGGAGGGTTTATCCCGGTTGCATACCGCCCCCTACTGTCCTGAAACGAGAACTGAAACTTAGACCTTAAACGCACCATGATGCTTGTGCCAAAAGATGTACAGTATCTCTGCAAAAATACACCATCGGCCTGCAAGCGAGCATGAAAGATCAAATTAGTAAAATAATAATAATAAGAAGGAAGGAAATCAAAAAGGAGAGGAAATCCTAGCGACATTAAGACCCCAACACTGTTACACAGAAGATAGACTGTGCATAGTTAGATACACATGAAAACACACAAATATAACATCGAAAGCAACAGACTAATGGAAAATGCGTGATGCTGTTGCAGCGTTGGTTCATTCCGGCATTGATTCAACACATTAGGAATGATAAATACAGCAGAATTTTAATCACAAAATATTTTCTCTCTGGTTGGTGAAAAGGAAATGGATACGATTTAGATTTATTTCATTTTCTCTGCGTTGCTCTGCCGGATCGCAGTGTTCCTCCGTGCGCTTTAACCCGAGCACAAACACAAAGAGAGACAAAAAGACATCATGAAAGCTTTAAGTGACTCGTTCGCTGGGGATAAAAATAGATCTGGTTGCTTTGCGAGGAAAACCCTGATCTGGATTGCCCTCTAGAGGGGAGACTCTGCCAAGACAAGAGACCATCTGCGGATGGTCGTGCGTCTTCTTTTAGCGTTTATTTTCTGCAACCAGCCCTTCTCTCTGCTGCTGTAATGTTCAACAGTGTCGTAAAGCACCGGTATGTATACAGTAATCTATGTTTCCGACCAATGATCCCATCAAATGGGATCCTATTAAATACTACATTTTTTACACAGTGTAAAATGTCCAGTTTAAATTTTAGATTTAAGCATTTATCTTGACCCTCATATCGCAGCTCATTTTGTACAGTGTTTTTACTAAAGCTGGTGTATCTAAATGAAGTGTTTCTGAAGCATCACCAAAACACTATTTCATTAACATGTAACTTTTACTTAAATGAATCTGAGGTTTGAAAGGTTGTTTTTCCGAGTTTAAACCATTCAGTTGTCTCTCTCTGTAAAACCCTGCCACAGTCGATTCAGAAAATTGAGAGTTTAAACAACACCCCACCCCACCCCACCAAAGCATCCGCCCACACACACCAGCAGCACACACGTGTCTTCACATGCAGACCTGCAGCTCCCACCAGATCACCGTGTCTTCTCCATCTTTATGGGAACCAGTTTCTTTGGACCTTTTGGAACACAGGAGGAGAGGAGGATTAAGACTTGGGTTTGAGGTTAGTATTAGAATTAGACCAGGTTTAGGCCTGGTAAAAACTCATGTCACTTTCAGATTACACTCAAATTTGGGCTAGGATTTAGGCAGGTATAGATTTGGATTGAAGGGCAAAACTGAAGTTAACATTTGATAGGTAAGAAATGCAACACCTTTGGCATCTTTCATATACAATAACTGTGCTACGTGTGCAGATTTAGACATAAAAATAATATACTACTGAATAAAATAAAATACACAAAGAAGACAAAATTGTGAGAAAACTAACATTTACCTTTGAAAACTTGAAATGAGGAAATGTTAATTACACCTAATGCTCTAAAAAAAAAGACCAGAGGCCATTAGAAAGTCATTAAATGATTAATAAAAGGTCTCAAGGTTAAGGTTAGGGCGAGATGTTTTGTTAGTTTTTACATTTAAATTACAGTTATAACTGTTGGGATTAAGAAAATATTACATTGAATTCAAACTCTAAAGGAATTTGGGGCTAAAAGTTACATTTTTTATGGTGGATCTTGACAGTACTTAGAATTACAGGAAGCAGCGTGGGAATGTTAGCCAAGATTCAAGTTCACTTTACCTTATCTTTCAGTTTCACTGAACTGAATGTAGTGAATGGAAGATCCTCACATGTATTAGAGCATGAAGGTGTTTGTGTGTAGGAAAGTGTGCACGTGATTGAACATGTACAAAGCCTGCAGAGCCTCCGCCACCTGGGTGTGTAAAATAAAGTGTGTTCTAAACATGGCATCAACTATTTATAGCCCCTTCAATTACTGAGAGCCTGATTCTACTCTTTTCTACTTCAAAGCAGACACACCCACCACCAGCACCTGACTGAGGGAAGGTGGGGAAAGGGAGGGAAGGGGTGGAGGGGGGCACAGGGTTGACGCAGTCATCTAGACAGCCGAGACGGCACGTTTGTGTATGTGTATTTTAAATGTAGATACCAGATCGTGGGGCTAAAATTAACCTCTCGTCACTCTGCTTTGATGAGCGCAAATAGAAACTGGAGGGAAACACAAAGACAGGAGGGTAGACGGGATAAATAGGATGAATGAGTGGGTGAGAGACTGAATGGATAGTGACAGAAAACAATGGGAGGGGGGAGACAGAGCAAAGTTTGGGAAAGGTTTTCAACACGTGAGCCAAGTTTTGCATGGAGGAAAAAGGAAATCTGTAGCAGGAGAGTGGTGCAGAGCTGTATCTGTCTTCGTTTTCCCTTTAACTACTGAAAAATTCTACATGAACAAGGACAAAAGTTCATAGTTCCATACAAGTTTATGATAAAAATCCAATGAAACAACATCATTGATTCATACAAAGTAACATAATCAGCCAATTCAACTTAAGCTCTAATAAAAAAACGAAAAGATTAAATAAAAAGGTAGAAAGAAATGCATTCATCAACATGTTGCAAAACAAGAGGATCTTTATCTTTTCCTACAACAGTCTGACAAAAATATTTATCAGTTACAACTTGGCAGTCTTTTGTTCCACAAAAATACACAGAATCATATCTTAAAAAAATTAAGGAGGAAAAAAAAACTATTTAGTTTTACTCGAACTATAGCTTGGGCCAAGAGGAATACAGGGAGTAAATGTTGAAATGGCAGGTAGAAAAGTCTGAGCCCGTCGTCTGTTACTCTGAAGACAGGAAACCAAACCCCCCCCCCCCCCCCCCACCCCTGCAAAAAAACAAACAAACAAAAACAAAATCTGTATGTGCAAGTTTGAAAGTGAAAGATACGAGGACACCTGTTAAAAAAAAAGAAGAAGAAGAAGAAGAAGTGTAGGTGACAAATAGTCCTTCTTGGTGCAGAAAAGATCCTGATGTGATGCAGTTCAATGAGCAATATGTATTGAATTTGTATGTATGTATGTGTGTGTGTGTGTGTGTGTGCATCTCAGTAGATCCGGCCTCGGCTTCTGTTGCCTCTGGCTCCGAAGCCTCGTCCCCGGCCGCCCCTGAAGCCACCGCGTTCTACAGTCAACAAAAAAAAAAAAAAAAAACAGATCAGTATGGACGTATCGTGACTGTAGCCCGGCCAGTATGGATGCTATGGGTCCAATACTGACATTTAAGAGTTAAAAGAGCAGCTGGATAATGTGTCAACCAACAAACATTTTTAATAATCATCTGGTATTTTTGCACCGATACGATGATAAATACTGGCTGGTTTATAGTTTCTTCTTTTAAAGTGAGAAAAGCCACGTGAATTTTATTTGAACTATTATTTGTATTTCCTGTCAATTTGACAGGAAAATTTAAATAGTCAGAAATGTTTGACTGGTGTTTCACATGATGCATGGACAGTGGGTAGTCCAGGTGACTATCAACAACACTTTTGTGTCACACCCTCACGACTCTTAAGCTCACCTGTGGTGCAGTTGTACTAAAGTCTAATGCTTTTTTTTTTGCAGTGACTTTGCTGAATACAGCTGCTGTCTTACACTAATAAACCAATGTGTAGTAGTAAATAAAGATGAGCACGCCGCACAACAGTGTTTACAAAAATAAATAGTGGAGAGAAAAAAGAAGGTGCCATCGAGTGCTCCTCACCGTAGTTAAAATTGCCGATGGATGCGCTGTACTTGCCGCTGGGGGGATTGTAGATTTGTCGTGCATCCCTTCGGGGCAGAGGAGAGATCTGTTTTTTTGTGCTGTCACCAGATCCCATCTCCTCACCTGATGGACGCTTCGGCCTAAAGACACAGAAGAAAAGTTAATGAAGATGCTATGGGGGAACAGCTCAGACTCTCAGCTGCTGCATAACTGACTTCTGATTACTGAATCAAAAGTCTTTCTATCATCTGTGACCAGAGGTAACACTGGTGACGAGAAGTGGGAGCAGACTTACGCTACTGCCTCTGTCTTCTGGACTGGCTTCCAGGACAGAGTGACTGTGCTCTTGTATGATGGAGGGTTGTGGAACAGATCCTGCAAAGACAAAAAGGTTTTAAAGGACACAATAAAAAGAAAAAAAAAAAGCTACTGATTATAACAGAGTCCGCTTTTTGCTCCCTTCATAAACCAGAAGTGACCAGAAAAATAGAAACCATTTATGTAAATTGTGTTATATCGTGCAGGTGTTTGAATTTTTCTCTTCACTCAGTACATGTGGACTACACTTTACCTTGATGAGGACATTGATGTTGTTTGTGATCTTTAGGGCCACCACTTTGATCTTGTTCTGATTACACACAGAAAAGAGAAGTTAGACTCTGAGATATTTTACGGCAGGACCGTCAGCACATAGAACATCTTAAACTGCTCAGTGCGCATTTTTGTCGACCGCACGCAATAAACAATCACGTTTCTACTTAAGTTGTACTATCACATGGAAGCTGACAGTGGCTGTTACCTCTTCTGTCTTCAGAGCATCTCCTGTCTTGCCTTGCAGTGCGACTCGCAGCTGTCTGATGTAAACCTGCAGGCCTCTGGCAAAGTACTGTAACCTATTGAAATCCAAAGGACAGTCAGTTTAAAATAAAAAGTGGTTCTTTGTGCTAAACAATCAAACATCACATTTTGGTATGAGCTCATTCACTTTTTTTGTGTGTGTGTCACTCCCTCACCTGATCTTGAAGTCTTTGAGGCGCTCAGCATCCACTTTGTCGAGGAGGAAGTCCGGCAGCTTCTTGCCCAGCTGGTGGAAGCCGAAGAGGAGGCATTCGACGTAACTGAACTGAAGTTTGGGCTCCTCGCTGGCAGAGTTCTCGCCGTTCTCCACCTCCTCTGGTGGCAGAGGCATGAACTCCTACACAAGCAGAGAAAACACGAAAAATCACAGCTGGAACTTTATTGTTTTCCCTGCTTTAAAATTCAGGAATGGCAGGCAACCATAAGTGAATGGACAAAACAAAGAAAGAAATGAAAATGTTTAACCTTGCTCTTTATTAATGTTACTAATAATTACTATTAGGGCAACTATTTTACGTTCCACTAGCTGATTACAACAATCTCTTTGCTTTTTACAGATATGAGGATCTATTTCAACAATTTCTCCCAACAATGACTTGAACAAGTCTGACGGTAGTTTTAAAAATGTGCTTTTAAAAGGAAGGTTGTTGGTTCAAATATCGAGACAAAATGGGCCAATCTGACCAAGGAAAATGGATAAGTTGTGCTCTTGACAGTCCCAACAATTGCTATGAAAGAATCCTCAAATGGATGGAGGCCAAAAGAGACTTGACCAGTCACCATCTCAGATGCACATACGAAACACGATGAAGGCAAAGCAAGGTCATTTCTAAAAGAAGCAGTAAAATCTCAGAATCGATGTCAATGTGTCCAACGTGTGTTTTGACTTTCAAGTGCATTTCCCACTTATATTCCTCAATGTCCAACTAGAACAGGACAATCTGTTCTCACCAGCAGCTTGGTAAACAGCATGTTGAGGTTGCCCTCCAGCTTCTCCATGTCTCCACAGAACGGACTCATCTCAGCCAGCAGCTTCAGCACCTACACACACACACACACACACACACACACAGTGTAATGTACATTGCTAATGAGAAACAGTGTTGCGTGGTGCAGACTAATAACCCATTAACGACATGCAGTTGGCTGACACCTCTGACAGGTGGCTGCCACGCTGACTTTGTTTACTACTACAACCGCTCACCAAATGTCAGACATACGGAGTATCGACCTCACCCCAGTGGCCATATTTTCCAGGAATGGAAGTGCTGTTTCACGCTAAATAAATTCAGGTTGGGTAACTAGTCTTCTTGTCTAAAGGCCACACTGGCCTATAAACTGCGACTCTGATTAAGCACTCTTAGTTCTTTTCCTGGGCTACCATAAGTTTTTAGGATGTAACTGTGCAGAAATAGAACAACACTTAAAAGCTGCAAACCAGCCAAGATGCAGCTGGACTTCATTGGTATTAAACATTTATAAACACTGAACAGAAGGTTTATAACAAATTAGAATATAGTGTGTTAAACCCAAGTTTTTATTCAATGTATTTATCAACAACTACACCTCCTCCTGTGAGCGCCGCTAAGTTAAGGCTGGTGTATAAACAGAAAATGAATGTTATATAACATTATAATATAAAATATGTCTTAATAGGAGAAATTACACTTGCAGATATTGTATATCAATACACACTTAAAATGCCCTTATATCCGCTCACAGCTACATTATAACGTCTAATAAACCACCTATTAAATGTCTATTTTATTTATTTATTCATTTTCTACAACTTAATCCTGTGTCAGGAGCTGTAGCAGCGGGGGAGCGGGAGCCTATCCCAGCTGACTATGGGCGAGAGACAGGGTACAGCCTGGACTGGTCGCCAGTCAATCGCAGGGCCGACACACGCAGCCACACACGCAATTTAGAGTAGTCAATTAACTAACCCATACATGTTTTTGGTATTACCCGGAGAGAACCCACGCAGGCACAGGGAGAACATGCAAACTCTACACACAAGGGCCCAGACCGGGGTTCGATAAAATAAATAATAAATAAATAAATAATCATGTCAATCCAGATGACACCGATGAAAATAAAAACTGAAGATGCTCATTAATAATCAGACAGTACAAAGAAGAACTAACCTCCAACTGAATGTCCAGCTCAGCCACAGGACTTGTCAGGGTGCTGAGGTTGGGAAGCACGTGTTCACAGAAATAGGTTACAAACCGCGTGGAATGGACATTTTTCTACAAGACAGGAGAAAACTATGATTAATTAAAAATCTAACTTTACAAGCACAACAACAGCTTTTAGTTTATGTTAATGAACTTGCTTGATGTTCCACTCACAGAGAACAGGGGCAGGGCCTGGCGTGTGCACTGCAACAGGCGATCAACAGTGTCGGGGTCGGCCGGATTTAGAGCCTGCTCCAGGAAAGCCTGCTCCACCACCAGCTCCACCAGCTGCTGCCGGCCATGCACCGTCTGCAGCACCCGCAGGCCTGACACCACACGCATCAACAGCACAAACTCCTCTCCCGTGACATCCTCCAGCACCTGAGCAGGCAGCAAAGAAGAGACAAGAAGCTCTTTGTCAACATCTGTTCTTGCACTACTAACATCCACCTGATGCAACATGTTTGAACGCCCTCTAATTCAACAGTATCAATAAAAAAAGACTTGACATATTTGTTCCCCACAGGGGAAGCAGTAAGTGACCAGGCACTTTTTAAACTATATCCAAACTCATTGGGTCACCAATGTTTCACCAATTTGCAAAACAAAGGCAAGTTTTAAAACAGAAAAGAAGTTTGAGACTATACCCACATGGAGCAATCAGGAAAATTACCAGCCACAGCCAAAACAATCAGCTTTGGCCAGTGACCGCCTTAACACATCCTGATTCCGGTCCATCATATGGTTGGATGTTAACTACCTTACTACAAAGAAAAGATCACTCATCAATGATCAAAGATCACTAATCAATTCTACACTATATGCTAACCTTCTTTGTCTCTGCAAAGACGTACTCCTCCACCTCCTTTGTCATGACATCCTCTGGCAGGGTCTTCAGTTTGGTTGACAGAAACTTAATTGCCCTTTCCCGCACTATGTCCTCCCCCTGCAGGATCTGAGAGAAGAGGCCTCCGAGAGTACCTGGACGACAAGAGACAGGAGTAGACGAGGTTATGTCAATGCAAGAGAATCAATATAAACTCAAATAATTCCCACCCCAATCTGAAGTAGGGTGTGATGATCATTTAACACATAGCAAGCAGACTGATTGATATTTCGTATTTACGGAACAGTACAACCCAAACATCAGTTTCAGTGGGCTGAGTAACCCTGAAAACTTACAGGGCTACTTAATATTTTAGACACAGTCCAAATATTATGAGTGGTTATTTCCAAAATTAAATAAACTACTCCAGATGTACTGGTCATGACAGATGAATAATGATGGAGTTAGTTCACAAGCAAATTCACACAGGTATCTGTATAAAGAAATGTCCTGTGGGCACTCAACAAAAAAATGAGCCTGACTTTGTCGCTTATTTCACACGGCCAATGACACAACCCTTAACAAAATACAGGTTATAAAAAGTCTTCTCAACAAGCAGAAAGTAATCTCATTGCATAATTAGTACCCCACAGAGGAAGAAGTGTGGAAAAACCCTAAAGTGTCCTTTAGGGTTTTTCCAGATTTGAACTGGGCTGAATAACTGACAAAAATAAAAGAGCTTTTTTTTTTTAGCCCGACAAGCAGGGGAAGCGCCACTTACCCCTGGCATCTATCTTGAAGATAGAAATGAGTGCTGCATTCACTTGGTTGAATTCTGCTGTATCATCTGAAAGCACAAATACATAATTACAGATTTGTCAGCAGTCAATAGAGAAAAAAACAATTTTTTTATGATTTTTATGATTTCCTCTATATCCATTCTTGAAAGACCCGTGATCAAGCTTTGTATTTGTGCCTTTTCTTGTTAAATATGTATAAATATCTGCACTAAATGTTGTTTTAAGTGGTTCGGTTACGGCTGCATGATGTGGAAATTGTCTACATTGTGGAAGTCAAGTTATTAAACATGCACAAAAAGGTTATTTTAACTTTTAAAAAATGTAGCTGGGTGACTCAATAGCCAAATAGTTAGGGCGCATAACACATGGACGCAATTGCACCAAGCAGTGAGTCTATGCCCAGACCGTCTGCTACAAGACCTGTCTGTACTGTCACTATCAGTTAAAGGAGAACCAAATTATGATCTTCAAAATCAATCATGCAACAATTAAAATGATGGTTGATGAATTTTATTATTATTAATTTAAAGAAAATGCCAGCAAATCGATTGATAATGAAAATAATCATTAGCTGCGGCACAGAAGTTTTTATCTTGAGGCATTAAATACCTGTCTGAAGGAGCTGGGTGAGAATATCTGCAACTCTGAGGATATTCTCGCCAGTTGCAAACCGCGGGAGCTCCTTGATGGCCTGCCGTCGAATCTGGACAAAGACAAGTGCACATACACACAGACGGGGTTGTTATATTAGAATAAAGACGACTGTTGCAAAACCATGCAGCCAACGTAGGAAACCCCACATCAGCCTGGGAACACACAGAACCTCCGATTTTAACTCCAGAGAACATGTGGTGCATCCACCACCAAATCTGTTACGTAGCTCTGTACATCTGTATCCTTTAATACTCACCGAAACATCTTCATCCTCGCAAAGATCAAGCTGAGCATTTATGGCTGCATCAGCCAGCTCTGGAAAGCTGCTGAAGAATTTGGGAATAAACTGTGCTGCCAGGCGCTTCTCCTTGGGTCCACCCTTTACGCCATCCAGGATTACTTGGTAGGCATCTTTGTGCTGCGGAGTAAAAGAATGTGAAACTTGATGTGACTTTGGTCTAAAGCACAGTGTCCTGCAGCACTCCCTGGAACAGTAGCCCATATAGCTGAGACTCTCAACAGTGGGCGTTGGCTTAAGGACAAAGATTGTACCTGGGTGTCACCAGTTCACCTGGTTGTGTAGAAACCTTTGTTTGTGTGGTCACTACAGCGAGGAGGGAGTGCTCTGAAACTATCCCGTTTGAAGGCAGAATGGTCACAGGTACTGCAAAGCTCAGTTAAGTAATCATGCAGAGTTCTCCTCAGCCAGTGAAAACACTTGTATGGCATCCAATGTGTTCGTGGAGGGACTGAATATTGAGAAATAACTCTGGTGGTGTTATCAGGATTATCACTGCTTTAACTGGGAGAATAGACACTGATTTTGCATTGTAGTCAGTGTAGGTCTGAACATTTTATGTGGCTTGAACCATACAACAGGGGAAAAGTTGAGATATCTCAGGCTCAGCTGCACTGATTTTGACCATTCCTTTTTAAACTGTCCTGCGAGTCCCCTGCCACACTGAGTCACTGTAATACCCCATTAAACCTTTCATTCATTTACAACTAGATATTGGATAAAATTGGGTCATTTGAAGTTTAAGTCACTTCCTTTAATAACAAAAGGAAAACAACAAAAACCTAACATATCTAGTAGATCTATACAAGAGCAGCAGGTCTACCAGCTTAATTAGAAAATAAAAACTTAATTTCAAAAAGTTAACCAGTTAAACCAGTTCATTCCGCCGTAAACGTTAACTATGTGCTGTATGAGCTTTACAAATTGAAGCTGATGACAAAGGTGAAAAGGTTCGCATCAGCCTACACAGAATTTTCAATCACAAATAATGAAGTAACCGCCTGGATCACTTAAAAGTAATGAATGTCGAGGGTCAACTTAATACCGCCTATCTTAAGGGTCTCCGCGGCGAGGCAGTTAACATTAGCCCGGTCACTGCGTTAGCTACAGTTAGCCTAGCACGCACACAACAATATTATGTAAGCCAACAAAGCTATCATCAATGGGAGTGAAACGAGAGCATGTGGTAAAATAAGGAAGCCCCCAGACCAAGAGCGTTTCAAAAAGAAATATTTTGGCGCTTCTTTACCTGGCTGAGGTTGTCCTTAGCGTCTGCAAGGATCCCGTAGTTACGGTATAGATCCTCGATAGTGACCGCCATCAGCGTGCGTCCGGGTGCCTGCCGCTCACAAATAAGACCGCCGATAAAACCGCTGAAGAAAACCCCTCTCGGATCACCTTTGCTCCAATTTCAGACGACTGTAACACAGCCGACAATGTATTACCGGAAAATATGTTCTGCGGAAAGGGGACGGGGAGATGAAATTTCGAGAAGCCCGTGAATGAACACCCCCCACTGTCGCTGCTCCTGCAATGCTCCCTGGCTAAAATGCTACGGAACAAACAGTACTGCGCATGCGCGGGTTAAACGACCTGCGTGTGGAGTCCCAACACACGTGACACTGGTCTGCGCTGGAGTGGTACGCGCAGGAAAAGCGCTCGCTTCATCTAAGCTACATGTAAACAGGTGCAGTCACAAGGCTTGTACCGACAGAGCTCATTTTATTTTATTTTAATTGATACACTATATTTAAACTCCCCCTCCACCCATTAATGTGTTTTGTGCTTCAAAACACAATGTGCATAGTTTGACACTATAAGTGCTCACCTAAAAAATAGTTTAAGGTGTGGAACTGTGAACATTAATTTTGACAAAACAACTAATCTTACATCAAGAATGGACTTTTAGTGCTGTACACAGTACAATCCTGTATACAGTTCAAATTAGAAATATTTGTATATTCATAAATTATGTTTTCTTTCGTGAGGGTGGAGGCATTGAACAAAATAAAAAACTTTTATCAACTGAGATCTTAAAAATGGAATACACTGAAAAAAAATAAAAATCAGTATTACCTCGGACCACCCTTTGCCTTTAAAACAGCACTAACTCTTCTAGGTACACTTGCACAGCGTTTCAAGTTACTTGGCATGATGGTTGTTTCAGGCATCTTGAAGAACTTTCCAAAGTTCTTCTGTGAATTTAGGCTGCCTTAATGTCTTTTGTCTCTTAATGTATTCCCAGACTGACTCCATAATGTTGTAATCAGGGGTCTGTAGGGGCCAGACCATCTGTTGCAGGACTCTTGGTTCTTCTTTTTGCTGAGGATAGTTTTTTATGACTCTAGATCTGGACCAATAAGACACCTCCTTGATGGCATTGCATGATGGCAAAGAATCTAAATATAAAAAATGCCTAAACCTTATGTCTTTTGAATGTATATCATTGATGACAAAGTGTCTGTTGACAATTCAGTTTACATATTCTGTTCTGCACACCAATGTGACGTGAGTAAAACATGACTAGGAGCACTGTATTCGACCTCTTTTAGCAAATGATGAGAAAAGATACATCAAAGGCAAAGTCAGTGCAAACTTTTTTAATGAACCATACAAGCAGTTTCCCCTTCCAATACAATGATTCTGGCATAGAATTAATGGCAAAGCACAAGGAAGCTCCAGAGCCAACAAATGTGGTTCACAGAAATCTGATTCCTGCTCCAAACTGGACCCCATCACATATCCTGCAAGAAGAGGTTCAAATAAATAACATGCAAACCAAGAATCAGATGATTTCCAGTGCATGTCAAGGACACTGGACATATGCCTCATGAAATGAATGCTTTTAACGTGTGTGTGGAATGTGTGGAAACAGTATTCATTGTACTTGGCTTGGTAAGCCCTTAGTATATTTCACACGCGTAAACAGATGTATGAGTTACACTGAATCAGTTGAAGTGAGTGAAACCCACCTTTACATGCAATTTAAGTGTGACTGTTTAGTCTATGCTGGTCTTTTTCTAATGAAAATTCTTTATTCAGCATCTGTTTGCAGGGGGGCTAATAGACATCAAGTAAACCCGGTGCACCTTAAATGTCTTTAAAGTAAATGTAAGAGTTGAAATTCAAAAATCATCTTAGCTTAAAACAGCTAACCTAACCAACCCTACCTGTCTCCACTCTGGACTCCCATAGGAATGCAGTAATTCAGCTCTAGTCTGGCAATGTTCCCCAAACGCAGCACAATGCCCAGTCCATAAGACCAACGGATGCATTCTGCCAGTTTCTTCAAATGTGCTTGTGGCCCCTCACCTGAGTGAAAACAAGCATATAACTTAGGTCAGACACAAGATATCTGCAAAAGCCTGCAGCAGTAATTTCAGCTCTGCTTTGTCCAAACAAAGCAAGTCCAAATTCCAAACCTGAACTAGATAAAAATAAGATAAAAATTCAAATTGACCGAATCCTACCCTGTAAAATTCAGTCATTAATGTCAAGGTCTGTTGCATAAAACACAAATGTTTAACAGTCATTACACTGATGCTCATTCTGTTTCATATTACTCACCATAGCTGAGGTTACAAAGGTTTCCGGCATTGAGGAAGAAGTGTGTTCTGAAGAGGTCACCAAAGCCCCCCCTGCCAGGTCTGAAGGGTAGAGGGGTGTAGAGGTGGAGGCCTCCAGCCCAGTAGGCCTCTCCTCCCAGGTAGTCACCTGCCATACCAGTAATACCAGCACGAAAGCTTTCAATTAACCATCAAACTTCAGTCTGGTTACCAAAGCAACTCAACTCAAGTTAATATCTCACCTTCACTCTGTGGGCCCATACTGTACATACTGAATCCTCTGATACTGGTGGGGCCACCTAGATAGAACCTAGGAGGTCGACAAAGGCACACAAAGCATACAATTCATAATACAATTGTGAGCTTTCTGTGGATACAAAAAGAACCCTTTAGTTAATCAAGTTTTTTTCTTTTTTTTTTTTTTAATTAATGTAGCTTCATGACAACAGTTGGTCAAGTTCAGCGGTTTTCGAAATGTGAGTTGGTAGAGTTTGAGAGAGGCCATGGAGGGAGACACACAAGGCAAAAATAGGGTGTGAGGTAAAGGAACAGATGCATGCCGGCGTTCTAAAAACAACTGTAAGTTAGTCATTGTGTTTTCCCTGCTGATACCAACACAGTCAGAAGTATCAGCAGCAGTGGCTGAGATGCACAGCTCACGGAGACAATTAAGGTGCCCACAGCGCACGATTGCCACAATTTGTGCCAGAAATCACTCTCCTTCTGAGACTCATTAGTCAGTTCTGAACATGTGACATGATACACATATTTTTAGATCCAGTGTGACTTACACTTTTTGGGGATATCATTACATCCCTGCTGTCCATGGAAAATAGGCATAACCAAAAAGCAAAAGTGGCTCCTTGTAACTCCAGAACTTGTCTGAGAATCATTACATTTTTAAGTTTTCTTCAGTATCACAGGATCACAATCCAGTGCTGGCTCCCTGTACATCATTTGGCATACATTCAATGATGCCAATTTGCCAAAATGAAAACAAATATAGACTTAAAACACTAAAAGACTCACATCTTGATTTTGTCTGAGTGGGAGGCCAAAGTTTAAGACTCTGAAAACCCCTGGTCTCACTGATAATGGCAACAGGGTGGTGTACTGTATTTCTGTACCTGTCTGCTATGCTTGTTGGCTTGTCACCGATGGGCAGGAGCAAACCACCCCACAATGAGGTAGAGAGGACCTGGAGAAGAAAGTCAAAGGGTTTAGTGAAGCTGACTCAGGTACATAATCACAGAAACAACAGACTTTTTAACACAATAAATTCCCTCAGGGAACATTTTTGGAAATTAGTCTGTTTGTCGTTTAGTTAATTTTTCTGTTTAACCGGCCATTCTCAGAAAAGCCTGGGTATAGTACTTGAATTCTTTACCTAACACCTAAAACTTCTATATCCTTTGATTTACACTTGTACTCTGGACCAGTAAAACTGCTTAAAATGAAACTGTGTTAAATGCCTTTAGATGAAATGGCAGAAAATGTCAAATGTAGAATCTCACCGAGTCCCAGAAGAGTGTTTTGTTGAGCTGGATCTCAAAGTCTTCCTTCAAGAAACTAGCATCTCCTCCAGTGTAACCAGCAAGTTCCTATAACCACAACATCAGAATTACTGTTTTCATACAGCATTTGAAAAAGCTCTGACTTAGTGATGAAAAACAAACCTGATGGATCTTCAACAGGCCACCTTTTCTGGGAAGGATGGAGGAATTTCTGGTGTCGATGACCATAGCATGCTGAAAAACAAAATGGCACTGTTCACACCAGTAATAACTAAATACTGGTCTATTACAGTGTTTTACTGAATATTTTTTGCCACCTTTCAACATAATTTTCAATCTTGTTGGAATCTGTTGTGCAGAAAAATAAGCACTGAATAATGTTAATTAAGGTTTAGACTTAATGAAACTCCACAACTATTTAAAATCCCACAGTAAAGAAATGTAAAATAGGGGACAAATACCGAAAGCGAAGACTTGAGGGAATGACCACTTTCCTCCCGGACGGCAAAGGAGGCAGTGCGAGCCAGGCATCCCAGCTCTCTCCAAACTCCCTCCCACTTGAGGGTCTGGCTGGTCTTCCACACAGGGAACTGTGTGTGGAAAACTGGTGATTAGATCCCAACTTATCACTTTTGTTTGTCCAAATCTTATGCTGTAAATTAGCATACGGCAAACAGTGTTTGTAACTTAGCAACTACTGTGAAAAAATAGGCACAGAAATACAAACAGGTCTTTACACTCAGTTCTGCAGAGATGCCTCGATCCGTCTCCCTCAGTGAACTCCATGGAAACTGACCTGTTACTTTGTACACGTTGACTGAGATACTGAAAATGAAAAAACAAAAGAAGAAATTTTCAATACCCCTCTAGGATTCCCTTTTGATTAAAAAATGTTTCTATCGATATTTAATGGGTGGATTGCTCAGGCATTTGCTGCACCTCCTAACATATGGACCCAAATCTAAAGCTTATGTAGCAGGAGAGTCACCTTATCTGCCTAAAGACCAGCCTTCCAACAGATAGGCACACATGCAGACCATGTATCAAGGTGATTAGACCTTAAAAAATATTTTCTGAAGCTGTTCATATCTTACTTGCGTTCAAAGTGTCCTGGCTGGGGTTTGAAGAAGGACAGGCCATAGGATGTCTCTTTGGTGCCATAGGAGAACTGGAAGGTCAGTTTCTCTGCACGCCCAAACACATTGGGTAACTTCAGGCCCAGGACCTGTGATGAAAGTGGGAGAGATTTGTGTCAAGGTCTAATAAGACCTTCATCACAATGACATGCACTTTTAAAATGACCCCACTGTTGTAAACTCAGGTTGAACTCAAAACAGAAATGATCATTATAGAAAGCAGTTGTTAAACCAGTGCCAGTGTGACACCGTGACTGGATCCAAAACAGTATGTGGCCTTTCAGAAAGCGCTCACCATGCTTCCTTCATTGTTTCCAACCATGGTGTTGTAGCTGCCCGTCATCCGTCTCAGCTCAGTGACCTCAAAGGTCACGTCGAGGCCGTTAGGAAGAGCATCCTCACCTGAAGAGGAGAGGAAACAGGGAATACAGAAATTATTTTACATTTAGTTTACAAAAATGAGGTAGATATCTCATGTCGTGATGCACGTAAGACAATCATTACATGTTTCAACACAGAAAATTAATCATTATAATTAGTACTTTTATTTAGAAAGTGCCAATATTTAACCATAAGACTGTGACTGGCAGTACCTCGTGAGGTGTCAATAACAACTTCAACTTTTCTGAAGACACCGAGACGCAGTAGCTTCTGTCGGGCTTCATGGGACTTTCGCATCACCTGCACAACAAATTGAACCACATGTTGATGTGAACCAACAACCATTAATTAGCAGTCGTGTCTATATGTGTCCTTACATCAATCAAGTTTGTTGCCCGGAAAACTTCTGCGATTTCATAAGTCAACAGGTCCTCCTTGGTTCTACCGAGCCCATCTACGTGCACTCGTTGAACCACAACCTGAAAAACATGAGAGACAGACAGATTTAGGACCGTTCAGAACGTCCAAATCAAAGCACAGAGAGGAGACAGGTCTGGAACAAAACAAATCTTACGTCCTTGTTTTCAAGAACTTCTTGCTTCGGATCCTGCTCAATCTCTGGGGTTTCGATGTCGTCTGCTTGAACTCCTAGCTCTGGCCCTCTCATGGGCAGAGGGTCCAGGCTCTGCAACACGAAACATGAGAAAAAGTATTATAATCACCATCAGAGTTCTCATACTGTTTTACCAATCTAATCTGGTTCTACTCCAAGGAATTTAAATGCAGTGGTGGAAAATGACTAAGCACATTTACTGAAGTACTGTACTTTGTACAGATTAACAACACCAACAGCTGAAACATTAGTGAAGCTTATTAATGTGTCAATACTTATCCAGTACTTTTACTTTCAGTTCGTATAGCATGTTTTGATGCCAAGACGTATGCACCACAGGTAAGTAAGTATTGGCATTCGTTAATTTTCAGTTCACCATTTTCTATTTTATTAAGTACAATTTTGAAAACAGGACTTTTACCGGTAAGAGATTATTTCTGCGCTGTGGTACTGCTGCTTGTGCTCAAGTAAAAGAGTATTAGGAGTGTTATAAACAAAACACATGCAGCTAGCCTGCAGTGAGTGACAGCTCCACAAGCACCTCACATTACTGTCAGTGACTTGCGTGTAAAATACACAGCAGACAGAGCATTTGCGTTTGACTGTGAAGTTAAAAACTAGCTGCCGCGTTCAGCAGGGTATTAACTGAGTTTGTTGTCACAGAGCTGGATGCCTGAGCCTTGTTGCTGACTGTACAGCATGGGCCTCTCCTCACAGCACAGCAGCCAGATAACTCCCTGCACACACACAGAGAGGTCAAAGTCATAGCTGACACGTTCACTGGACTTTTCCTTACCCGGGCGTGGACGGTGCCCATGTTGAGCTCCGCAGGGCGCTGTCCCGGTAAATGTGGGCGAAACTTTGAGTGGAATTAGACAAACTAATTTAACCTACAAGTAACCGGAGAAAGGCGAGGAGGCTCCGTAAAAGGAGACGGCCATGTCACTTCCTGACCACGCCCTCTGCTGCTGCGCGTTCAACACAACAACGCTGCAAAATGAGTCACGACGACAAGAAAATCCAATGCATCCTAAATAAATGTATACCAACACTGATTCTACGTCTATTACATCGACCGCTATCAGTATGTTATTTTAAATCATGTCATGTTTGCAGTGGTAGAGTTTAATATAGAATATAGAATACATAACATATAATAATATAATCTACATTCACTCAAATGCTGTACCATTTCGAGGTACTTTAATTTCATGACAGTATATATATAGTTACTACTTACTTTACAAATTATTTTTTCTTACATACAAAACATTTGAAGAATTTTCAAAATATGATGTTTCATTAAAGCTTAAACTACCCAACAGGTATTTACAAAGCCTGAAACCCCTGACAGAAACTTAATGGGCAACTATTAACAACTAGTAAGCCATTAAGTAATTTTTCATATAAAAATGCCAGACATTTTACAAATGTAATGATTTACTGCTTTTCCTTTTAATAATTTTAACTTAACTTGCTAGGTTTCGACCAGTAGTCAGACAAAATGATTAACAATCATTAGTTGTAGTAGTAAAATAGTTTTCAAATTAGATGTACCTCAACTACAGCAGTAAAGTGCTGCTTACACACTGATGCATAAATAATAATAGTTACTTGTATTAAAATACTTGTGCTGAGAACACAGCCAACACAGTGTATTCACTATTATTAAATATAAATAGCCTACATCAATTTTCTTCTACTGTGACTCCTTCTAATAACATATTTTTGTAAAACTAATAAAATTGTTAAATTAAATAAAGGACTTCTTAATTTTGTATTCAGATAGAGATTATGATTTAGTGACCATGTCATATCAGAAAATTCCTTTGCCTAATTAAATTCATTAATTTTACTCTGCATATTGATTTCATTTCTAAATTGTTATTACTAACTATGATTAACACTATTAACTATGAAATACAACTTCTATTTCTTTGGCAGTGATACAATCACAAACCAAAATTGTATTGCTTTATTATTTATTACTTTATACAGTATATTATTGGAGAAAAAGTATTTACCAGGGTGATCATCATCTGTGAGCATTTAGGCCTTAAGTGGCCTAAAGGTCATTAAAGGTCATGTGTGGCGTGAGGTGGGAAGCCTCAGAGACAATCCCCACTTTCATTTCGAGGAGTAAACCAGCACATGTTCTTGTTGGGCAAAAACTTTTTTTTCAATATATGAATAAAAATATCCAAATGTTGACTTTAGTGTAAAAAGTCTAGTCAGTACTTCAATGGAAGAAATAATTATATAAAATAAGACAAAACGCAGCTCTCCACTCTCAAATCAAAACATCCAGTTGCATTTCAACATTATAACAATGAATAACTAATGTGTCAGCTGGGGGAAGAAAACATCAGACTTCATGGCTGTTCATATGTTGCTGAGCATCTCTGCAGGCCTTGCATCCTGTAACAAAAACAAGAAATCAAAATTTCCTTCTCCTGAATTTCAAAATGCTTGTGAATATTGTCTTTGTCACGCTGATTAGATTTTACACGCTGCCCTTACGCTTCAGTTTTGAAAGTCTCATGGGATATTCTGTCTTCATTTGCACCTTCAGGACATTCATTAAAGTCTTTTATGCCCAGTGTGGTCAGTGCTGTGGGGGAAAAGGCTCATGGATGAATAAATAGGTCACTTCATGTGAAATACTGTAAGTATAAGTGGTTCTAATACAGACAGACTGAATACATATGTAAAAAATATATGCATGAAAATACTGTAGCCACTATAAATATATGCATTTAATTATACTAAGAGGGTGTGCCGTGTCAGTCATTCAACCCAAGAAAGTTTAAAA
The DNA here is from genome assembly GCF_017976425.1 of Toxotes jaculatrix. NCBI lineage: Eukaryota > Metazoa > Chordata > Actinopteri > Toxotidae > Toxotes > Toxotes jaculatrix. The sequence continues at coordinate 23,746,396 of NC_054398.1, forward strand.
GTGTCCATGTCCTGTGCTCACCCTGCTTGTATTGTGCAAAAGTGATGTATTTTTGATTGGTGGGGTCCAGTATCCCCAAGACTGCATCCAGGTTGGAGTTGTTGAAGAGATTCGGCCCCTTCACTCCACTCTGTCGAGAAATCTTCAGCTGTTCCAGCTGCTCAATAAGAAACTCTCTGGGTTTCTCTGAATGAAAGACACAATCACAGCACATCAATAAATGTCTGCTATTAAGATAATAAAGGTTAAATTGTTGAATGCTTCAGAAAGAGTCTGGCAGTATAATGCATACATATATTACGTTGAATCAACGCTTATTTTAAACAGCTTCAGCAAAAGCAGAACAGGATAATGTACAGTTAAGGTAGATTTGTGTGAAAAGCTTAACTTTCTCTGGTCTTTTCATTACATGTGGTACGTGTGTTATAATTTGAGCTTGATCGCTAGCTGTTGCAAAAACTTAGAGTTTTTCAGCACAGTATGTTGTGTCTGAAACCGAGAAAAAGAAAAAGAAAATCTAACCAGGTCTGTAAAAGAAGAGCATGCTGGTCAGGTTTTCCATGAGCTCCATTATTTTGTGTTTTTTTAGATAATCAGCGGCCTCTTGTTCTCTCTGCGACGCCATCTTTTCCTCTCCACATTTGTTTAAACTTGTTGCTATGATACACAACCTCCCACAGTTTAGGCGCGCGCGCACACTTCTTTGTACTTTATTAACTTATGTGGACCCTCACTGACTAACCCCAACGCTTACCATTAGGCTAACCTAAAACCAAGTAATTTCTTGTAATAAGGTAAAACAAATAATGATGTAGCGCTCGTGAGCGGTGTAAATAATTATTTACATAATTATTATTATTTTATATTATTACGATGGTAATCGATTATTTTTTAGTCTATAATATAAATGTCAGAAAAGTGTAGAGCCAAAGGTGCAGAAGAAAAACGTAACTTCTGGGTTCTGTTCCAGAGAAAAAATACCTCAACAGTCACCTCAAAATCTCACCAGGCTAACAACTTTAAAACTAACTCCAGCTTTTGAACAGAGACTTTTCTCAAGTTTTGTGGCTCATTTCATATGTTAGGAAAAGTACGACAGGTCTTCGATCTACGATCTAATTCCGCTATTTATTCAGTATTTGTATATGGTTTGTACACTGTGCACTGCTGGCCTTTAACAAACTCAATTTCCCATAAGCTCTAGACGCTCGCAGACCAACGTCACGGCTTTACAGAAGAGTCGAGTCCATCAGCGAGTCGAGGGATCGCTAAGATATGTCTGTATCAACAGCAGGACTGAACGCTGTAAACAGTAGAAATTACAAGAAAGTTGAAAAATAGATTTAGGTGACAGTGTGGGCGAGTTCAGAGACACGTACGAAACCAAGTTACGATGACGTTAGTAACCACGCTGCCACTCTTGTAGTTTCTTCCTGGGAGCTGTAGTTTTTTTTTTTCTGTGCGCAGGAAGTGATTTTCCTTTCACAAGAAAAAAAAATCCTGCAACAATATATTAGAATACAGTTACAAGCAAGTACTTATTAATGTTTGCCAGCTACTATAACTCTTTTGAGGAGAAGTCACTGACAAACACATATTAAGAAAAATAAAAATGTCATTGAAGCTCCATACAACTACATTAATGTCTTATAAATCATTTCTGAAATGTTTGTATAAATGCTAGATAGGGGGAGTAAACTTAAGGTTTTACCAGACTGATCAATTATCAAAACTGTTGACAATTTATTTAGCAAGTTTATAATAATAATGCCAAAATTTGTGTATATTTTTTTATTTAAAATACATTTTGTAAGTTTAGTCGAGACCATTAACTGTTTAATGACTCTAGCACAGTTGCTGTCTGCTTATAAAGTGTTCTCTTACTCATTTCATCACTCCTTCGACAAATGCAAACACATTCAAAAAGAATGACAAGATGTAGTAACAACAGATGGATACGACTGGTTGTATAAACAGAATGACTGAGTTCCAGATAAGATCCTTATCCCAGGCGGCAAAACACAAATGGTGTAGCATTTGATTCCAATTTTGTTTGCTCCATCAGAAGAAAACACCAAAGAAAGAGATATTCATTTGCAGATGTCCCAAGAAATGACTCTGCTCCCAGGCACGTTTCAGCCTCTAGTTGTTGACAAAAACTGGACAAAGTCTGCTTGATTAAGTGTCCATCACACAAAGGATTTACAGTGTAATTCCACATCAGTCCACCTTTTGTTCTGCTTTGAGCTGCTTTAACGAAGCAGAGGCCTCTTCTTTGATTTTGTAGCCCCGCAGTTCTGTCTGAAGCTCCCCAGGCTTTGGTGGGACCTCTGGTATGCTCTGAAAGAACAGCAAGCACTGTTAAACATGTACTAAAAAACTGGGCCTATTTGGTTGGGTGGTGTTCATATATATTCTCTGCATCTACACAGTAATTTGATAATGAAAAACTGTTCAGCGATCTAAAACACAGAAAGTAAGTCTGTTTGACTGACAAATGAATGAAAGGAAATTAGTTTTAAAAAACCCAACTGATTCATTCCTACTCTATGTACAATAAAGCAGTAGCTTTTACTCCTGCAGTGTAGTCACTGTCACAATGCAGGAAAACACAAACTGAATTTCAAGTGGACAAATGATAAACAATATCCTTGGTGATATGGCTGAACACAAGGATGTATCACTATAGCTAACAAAAACGTTGGCTATACTAAAACACACACTAAATTATGTGGAATAAGAGTTTAATGGTTTCATCTGCAGAGCATCTACAGGGAACACAGACAGGCCACTGTGAAAGAAGGTTTATTTTGTCCCTCACCAGATCAGGTAGGTAGTACTGATGGACGACCTGTGCTCCTGCAAACATGGACAGTATACTGGCTCCAAACATTCTTATGTATCGAGGCCAAGACACACCGGCTGGCATCTTCACAGACTTTGTCAAACTAGAGATAGAGAAAGAGATTAGTAAACATATCAAAACAGAATAATAATAATCGTTACCTACTCTCCTTTTTAATTTGGTGCCAAGTCAAGCATGATGTCACATCATTTTCTTGCTAAATAAAAAGTGTTATTGTCAGGTAAAATTGTAAAATAATGCTTCATAATCAGGATCATGCATTATATAACTGGACACTGAATTCAGGGATCACGAATAAACAGCTACTATGGGTATGGGTGACCTTAAGCGTTTTCTAGCTAAGTAAAGATTACAGTTTTAATGTCATAAATGTAATGTATATGACTGCAAACCACCTGTAAAGCGGATACAGTCTATGGTGTAGTTACAGGCAGGAAGGTTTGCTAGCCCTGATGGAACAGCTAGCAGGGCGAAAACTCTGAAAAACAGACAGAGTTTTAGTGACAGAGGCAACAGACATAAACCGACATGAAGTGTTGCAAACATAAGACCTTACCTTGCTTATTTTCACTGTCATTTAATTAAGTAACCGCAAAATGAAGTTGACTTTCACCATGTTAAACACAAGGGTCATGCAGCTCATGCTGCTTAGCTAACACCGGGATTGTTTAAAAGAGTAGAGCTCTCACTCTGCCTCTATTCGCGGACACCACAAACGTTACGAATCTGTTTCCCGTCCTCGTCTGTGCAGGACGCTAGCTGTATACGGTGTGTCTTACATTGTTGTACCCGTTTGATATGTGTACACCAGGGTCGTTTAAAAAAAGAAGAAAACAATACTTCAGATGGTCCAGATCATAGACTGTATAAGACAAGTCCAGATATGGGATTTTCACTATTTGGGTGTATTTGAAAGCGTCTTGTTTTTGCTGTGGAGTGATGCGCTTTACATAAATACGCCATCTTTGGCCTCTGCGCTCTTCTACAGTGTAAATTCGTATTGGTGGTTTCTCTGTCGCCATCTCGCGGTGCCGTGTGCAGTCTTCGTGCCGTGCAGTCTGTTCCCAGTGCGTAATTTATCGTGTTTAAACGAATACAGAATGTGCACTGATTTTCTTAGTAATTACTGATCGTTGATTGTAACCCTGTGGTTGTAATAATTCAGTGGTGTGGCAAAGCACATACCTCCTGACCAGGAGGTGGCGGCATCGCTTTACTCAACCCGAGCGAGAGGAGACGTCGAGTGCTTAGCTCGAGCGTTTTAAATGGTCTTTGTTTTGGGAGGATTCACAGCCCCCCGTCTTCTTATTTGAAAACTAAAGAACAAAATGTATGACAGGTATGTTAGTGCACTCATATACATTTATGTTTAGTTAATGTATCGGTCACTTGCAGTTTCGACGCGGCTGTACAGCGTATTGTTGTTAGCTTACCGTTGGTTAAACCCTCCACTTTCCTGTCTTCCTTGTGCTCGCAGTGTACTGTATGTGCTTTAATCTCCACACAGCTCATGTTTCCAGTGTGTCTAAATAAGTGCACCTGGCAGCACAATAAATCTTAATTGATTCAAATAAGTCAACAGTTAAGATGGAGGAAAACCAGTACACATCACTGACGGTTCCCACGGATTATTTTCAGCAGTGGTGAGTTGGTGTTGGAGGTGGCAGGTCCTGGGTCTTCATTTTCATGCATGAGATGGAGAAAATAAATATCATTTGACACACGATATCATACATATGTCCGTATACTTTATATCTAGGCTTGTAGCAAGTGATAGTGCGGTTATTAAGGTTAATAAATTTTCCTCTGAATGGAGAGAAAGCATATTATAATGTGGGACTAACAGTTTAAAAATGACATTACCCTGAGTTATAATGCAGGTATCAGTGAATGTTATGATTGCAGTAACTATTTCGATAATTGAATCATCGTTCCAGTCGTTTATGAAGCAAAAACGCCAAACCTTGGCTGGTTTCTCAAATGTGAGGGTTCACGGCCTTTCTTTATTATTTATGATAGAGAATTAAATGTGTGTGGGGTTTGGACTGATGGTCAGACAAAATAAGCAAGTTGAAGACATTATTTTTGGCAATGTGAAGTTGTGATCAAAAAAAATAAAGAAATCCATTAATGGATTATGAAAATACTTTTTAGTTGCAGCTGTATGAATACTCTGTAGCTGATTTGACAGATTTAAAAGGGCACAGCTTACACCATCACTTGCTACAGGCTTTATGCAGTGGCTCTTACTCAGCGTATTTACCAGTTGTAGTATGTATACAGCTATAAGATAAACCCCTCATGTGTTTGACTTTACAGTTGACTTGATATCAATCATAGCCCAGTGTTTTTGCAAGTCCAATTGATTGTTTGTATGTCTTCATTCCATTCTCGACACATTTTACTGAAGTGAACATCAGATTTAGAGTTAAAAAGTCCTATCTGTGGTACAAGCACATGTTCTAGGTTATAGACTCAGAACAGTTCAAATTGCCACAATAAAGGTGTAATGAATGTAATGTAGAGAATACAAACAGGTGTACATCAGCGCATGTATGTTTGTAAGTATTGTGTTTGCAAGTATTGTGAGGTTTTCTTCACCCACTTCCTCACGCATTGCATTGAACACCAGACATGATTTGGTTTTTCTCACTGTGTCCTGGTCTGGTTTCATTTCCTGCTTTTGCTCACTTTTCTCTCCTTTCTTTCTTTAACCTTCTCCTTCCTCCTCATCTTCTCCTCTTCTCTCATGTGCCTTCATCTCTTCTAGGTACCAGTCCAGCCAGCAGCACCCTGAGGCTCAGTATGTGATGCCAAATCACAGCATGGGCTATTATACAGAAGGTCCCAGAGATGAGCCGGTCATGGCTGAGCTATCTGTACACCGGGAGCCACCTTCTCACCAGGAGCCTTTTTACCAGAACTACCACCCAGCCCCAAATCACTACAAGGAACCGATGTACCAGCAGAACATCATGGAGCAGCAACAGCAACATCTTGCAGTCCTGCAGCACCCTCAGCATCAACACACAGTACAGCAGCAGAAGCTGAGTATTCAGCACCAGCCTCAGCCTGCTGGTCCACTTCAAGGTATGGAAGATGTTATTGATTCACTAATCAGCCTTCACTAATATGGGCTTAAGTTGATGGGTTTGTGTTTTTACAACAGGAAAAGGGAAAAAAAAGTCATCAACATATGTGTTTTCTGTAGTGACAAAACTTTGCTTGTGAATTCTGTTGTCGTCTTGGCTTTCTCATTTTATTGGTCACTGCCATATCTCAGTATGTTCCTCCTCTCCATCCTAGCTGTGACACCAGTGAAGAAAAAGAGAGGCCGACCTCCTAAACAGCAGGCGGAGGAGGGCGAGTTGCAGGAGGAGGAGGATGAGGCTGAAGCCGCCAAGAAGGCCAAGAGGATTCTGAACCGCTTCAACGGCATGTCAGTGGCTGAGGTTATGACCAAAACCCTGCCAGATGTTATTACCTACCATCTTGACATTTTGATAGTGAGTTATTTTCTGGGGGCTTATTAAGAATTTATATGTTGCTTTTTTGAATAATTGGTGGGTTAATGTTGTTTATGACAATTATGCAAGGAAAACTGACACATTTTAAAATGCTTTACACACAATGTGCCTATGGTCTAAGATTTCAGTCACATAAAGCTGTAGTTTTTAGGTCTGTTGCCGTGGTAACCCCTTCATGTTTCTCCTCAGATTGGAATTAACCCAGGACTATTGTCAGCCTTCAAAGGACACCATTACCCAAACCCAGGAAACCATTTCTGTATGTTGAAATTCAATTTCATTACTGACTACAGGGGAGACATGCCAGTATTCACTTTTAACTGCTTCCACCCTGTTGGACACAGCGGTGGGTCCATCGTTACGATTGCTTGTTATGCGGCTCAGATTTGTTCAAACTTATAATTTCAAACGCAATTACAGATCCCAAAGCTTCCAGAGATACCAATATAATGATATGATTCAACTAAACTTTCGATCCGATATATTGGTGCAGCCATAAAAATCGTGTCTTGGGTTTGAATATTTCTCTCTGTATAGAAATGGCATTGCCTCAGTGATTCACTGGAACAAGCAGAATACACAATATGCGTGACACTGTTGGAAAATGTTGAAATGTGTTTTTGTTAACTTTAAAGCATTTTAAGGAGCCACTAAAGGGCAATATCAACATTTCAGGGGCCAGTAGAAAATGCATGGATGCCAAATTCAGACTTTTCATCAGTGACGGTTTTTGCCAGACTGGTTTGCTAAGATCAGTGTGAACAGTGATTTCATGAGCTTTTAAGGTCTCACACTGTTTCTGAAGTTTAACAGGCACAAGGTATTTCTTTTCTCTCAAGCGTCTTTTATATATATAATTCAAGTCCTGTGTTTTCCTTTATGTTTTTTGCACTGCTTTGCTTTTGAGGCAGCTGAACATACTTGACACTGGTGCTGTCATTGACTGTACAGCACATTGTTTTACAGTGAAAACATTTTCCTGAATTAGCGCCTTTATCATCAGCTCACTATATTATGCTGGCAAACAAACCTGCACATTGTCCAGGTGTGTGTGCCAATAAAGTTTTGTCGTTTCAGTGCAGCTACAAGATATGTAAAAAAGAAAATAAGAAAATAGTTTGGGGGCATTGTTTTGAAATGTTTATATTTGCTCAATTGTCAATTTTTCAATTCGTCTGTTCTGTCCAGGGAAATGTCTGTTTCTTTCTGGTCTGACTGACCAGCAGCTCAACTACATGCATGATCAGAGCCTGCCAGAGAAATACAGCATTGGCTTCACCAACATGGTGGAGAGGACCACACCTGGCAGCAAGGACCTCTCCAGGTGAGGAAAATAAAACACACATTGATGTATAAAGTTTATAGAAATGTAGTTTCACTTAAAATGTATTATATGTGGAAAGATTCAGAGTTGGTGAAACTGAAGACTCTGTTCTAAGATTATCAACAGCGAGGAGCTATTGGGTGAACACCACCCGGTATAATCCAGTGTGTACCTTGAGGAAAAAAAAAACACTGAAAAGATTTTTTTGGTTTTGTGTGTTTGTTCCAGTAAGGAGATTCGTGAAGGAGGTCGACAGTTACTTGACAAGCTGCAGAAATACAAGCCATTAATAGCAGCTTTTAATGGCAAAGGTAGAATTATTAAAACACTGAATCTACTTTTGTCAGTTTCTGTTGGACATGTATTCATAAAGCCACTGGATGAATTTAGTGGGATACTGATGTGTTTTTTTGTTTGACAGGTATTTATGAAATCTTCTGCAAAGAAACCTTTGGTGTGAAGGCAAAGAATCTCGAGTTTGGTCTGCAGCCCTACAAAATCCCAGAGACTGAAACAGTATGAACAAACAGAGTTTGAATTACTCTTAAAATATACTCAGCAATACAAGCAACAGTCTTGATAGCATGTTCCCTTTCACCCAGGTGTGCTACTTGATGCCCTCATCAAGCCCTCGCTGTGCACAGTTCCCCCGCGCACAGGATAAGGTACATTTCTACATCAAGCTGAAGGAACTGAGAGACCAGTTGAAAGGTTTGGCACCTGGCAGCGAGGTGGTAGAGACACAGTACTCCTTCGATCTGCAGCTAGCTAAAGGTAAACAGTTGGCACAATTCTCTTTAACTGAACAGCTGAAACTGTTCAGTTTAACTGAACAGCTGAAACATACAGTGTTTCAGTGGATGCTGGGATATGCCTGCTTACTGGGATTTTCAGAAACATTTTACAGACACATTTATATCTGAATTAAAAGCGAATTACTTTCTGATGGTTTTGTTCTGCAGAGGATGCTAAGAGGTTGGCAATCAAAGAGGAGCAAGAGGATCCAGAGTATGAAAGCTGTAGCGGTTTGCATGACAACACGAGGCAAAGCAGCAACGTCTCCAACTAAAAGAGCCTGAGGAGAGGAGAAAAGACAGGCCTGTCTTCTGTAGCACACAGGTAGTTTAGTTACCAATATAGTTGGATAGTTTCTTAAAATTGAATAATTTTCTGTGGCAAACATAAGCTAACAATCTTTGTATTGGTTTGTGTAAGCAGCATAATACATTGTTACTGTGCTATCTTGCAGAAATAAACATTGTGGACCAGTCTGCAAACAAAATGACATGGAACTGTTGCAGCTGGAGATGTTCAGCCATACCAGTTGCGAGATGCATCAGTGAGAGTCAGAAACCCTCTGGTGACACCACAAGAGAAGAGGGGTCACACTGTTCCCGAGGCAGCGCAATGTGACGCACAAGAAAATAAGTGCCGACAACAGTTACATTTTCCAACTCCCAAACAGACTGAGCATGTTTTCTGTGTTATTTTCTATCACTATTTATTGCATTTTGTAAGGTATGTGTGTCCAGTGACTTATTTTTGTATTTTGAAAGAATGACATTTTATGATTTCATCTGTTCTATAAATAGGTAACTGTACTCTGGAATTTCTAATCTGTAATTACAGAGTTATTAAATCTCTTCTAAATCTGCCTTGTGTATTGTCTGATTGTTATAGTCATTCATGTGAAGCTATGAGGTAAGGTAACACACACACACACAAGCCGTCAAAAAGAATGTTTTCCTTCACCAGCTGTGTTCAGTACACTTTTGTTGAATCCAACGTTAAAGGCCAGATTTACTATTTTTGAACCCAGGCTTTAATTAAGCGTCAATTATTTAGATGTTTTGCAGTGAGCTATGCTACAGTCCTATGCGGAAATAATTCAGGTCTTTCAAAACATTTTTTTAATGAGAAGTCTACAGTACAGGATTCATATTTTCTGCTGAGATAAGTAAACATCACAAACAGCACTGACTTGTAGGCCAATAAAATTGCACTATTTGAACCTTTAAGACGTGTAAGATGCCTTCATTGAGCGCTGAAAGCTGCACCAAGCCGCAAACATTTCCATTTAAACGCCTCACACTACCAGCCAATAGAAAACCGCCTCACAGAGTTTAAAAGTCGAGCAGCTCATACCAATGCTGAAATAGGTGTATACCGTTATGTTTAGGTGCGACTTTATAAAGCAGTTTACATTACAAACGCCGTATTTGAACAGATATATCGAATAATATCTTACATTATTCAACCGTATAAAATATGCGCATTTGAGTAATTCTTCGTGATCATAGTTAAAGATATTTTTCTTTTTAGACCCCTCTGACTCTGACTTAAGATCTTCCGGTGTCAAAGTTGACCGGCAGGGCTGTCATGTCTTTGTTGCCTCTGTTGCTGTTGTAATCTTGTGAATAGGGGAGCGGGGTAGATGGAAAAATAACAGATATCTGTACAGAGGAAACAAATTTAAACTTTACCCACAACAGGTACGTTTAAGTTAATAAATACTGTGAAACCGTGTACAGTTTCTTTGCGAGGAATCTCAGTGGAAGCGAAACCGTTCATCCATGCTAAGCTAGCTGAACAGCTAGCTGTTGGCTAACATTAGCTGTAGTTGTGGCACTGCCACTGAACTGATGTAAAAAGACCATTTTATATTATGATCCGGGATACGAGATATCTATGATTTAAATGAGATAGCATGAAACAACGTTCACATGTTAGCAATGTACTCTAAACCCGTTTTAAAATGGAAAATTAATCACTAGCTTTCATTCAGATTTAGCTTGTTAGTTAGCATAGCTATGGGAGAAGGGGAAGCATTTTATCTTTGCAGAATTTGCTGTTTAAGTTAACTACTGTCTTATAAAACAAAGTCTGCATACTTAATTTTAATGGCTCATCGTCATATTTGTTGTGTTTTGTTGGTATTGTTTATGTTATCGTTTATCTTTTGTTGCTAACGCCATAGTTTGTCTACAATACCCAGCCACATGCATTCAGTTTCATACACTGCCAGACTCTTAAAATGCTAAACCACGTGTAAACATGCATGTTGATTTATTTAATAAAGTCAAACCACCCAAAAGATGGAAGAAAAGCTGAATGGATCACTGCCTGTTGTCTCCCCGGAGTATCTTCAACAGTGGTGAGTCTTCCTCCTCACCACAGCGTGCCCATACAGGATTCAGATTATAGCTGCAAAACTCTGAATGGCAAAGTGTGATGAAAATGAAATGAAAGCATGTGCAACCAGTTTCCCCTTTGACTTTTAATTTTACCATTTTTCTTTCATAATATGTCATTTGGATTGCACACATGAAAGATTTACAGTGTGTGATGTGTATATTGTTTTGTTGTAGCACGATGGCATTTTATTGTGGTTTAATACAGGATTAACAAAGGAATGTCTCTGATGTTTTCCCTTGATATGATGTGAAGCTGTACTACTGCTTACTTGTGTTGCTCTGTGAATTAGAAGTATTGTTTTTTCATGTGGTGTGAAAATTAATGCAACTGTGAATGCAAAATTTCAAAACTGATATACAATCAGTTGTCAATGTATTTGGTACACCTGACTAAGACTACAACAGAGCTACAGTAAATTCTACCTTCACTGAGATTAGAATGATCAGCTTTAGTTAAAACTGTTTTAAGATGAGAAAGAGAACTTTATTAATCACAGATAAAATTCTTGTGCAGTAAATCATGCTCTATGCAACAGAAACACTGGGTAGAAAAAAGACATTTCTTTGTCAAAACTGACAAAAAGACAACACAGTGAAACAAAACAGATAAAGTAAAGAAACTGTTCCCCTTTCAGATATTACACTGTAGACAGATAAAAGATTAAAGGGGTGTTGATTCAACTTTAAGTTTGGTAAGATGTGTTTCTAATATTTAGTTCATCCTCACTTTGATAAAGACAAAAGCACCTCTCTCTAAAATGCTTTCAGCCAAACAGCTCAGGCCTAATAATTAGGTTTTCCTAAAGGAATTTATCCTTAATGAGGATTAATTGACTCATAACAATTTCAGGTGAAAGTGCGTCAATTATGTTTATTCATTTATCAAACCAAATTATCCATCATGACTGTGTTACACTCAAATACAGAAAACAGATAGATAAAACAAAAAAAGGTAATATATAAACACTGGTCTAATTCAGCTGTAACCCCACAGGACAGCCCAGTGCCATTTGGCTTGATGTTTTTGTTATTTCCACCTGTTTTTCTTCATTATCCTTTCACCACAGGGTTCAGTCTGCCCAGCAGTTCCACGCTCTCCAGGCCCAGTATTCAGGCTTCAGCCCCAACCATCAGTTTCACTACCCGGAGAGGCTGGAGGGAGAGACAGCCACTTCATACATGGCTAATCCAGATCCCATGATGGATCAACAGGAACCTGCCAACCTGGCAAAACGTACTGTGATTCCTTTTGAATAAAACATCCTCACTCTGTGTGATAGCTAGTGGCGGGTCGGGTCCAAAATGTTTTCATTGGTGATAAACTGTTGAGTCAGTGTCTCTGCACAAGTAAACCTGAAAGTGCAAGAGTAGGGTGACTTGCTTCAGACACTTCCTTCTTTTGATATATCCTTTCCTGCCTTTTCTTGTAGCTCTAGCCAAGAAGAGAGGCAGATCAGCTCAACCCAAGACACCCAAGGAACCCAAACCACCAAAAGTACCCAGGGCACCAAAGCCACCTAAGGACCCAAATGCACCCAAAGCCAAACCTGGTCCTAAGCCCAAGAAAGCCACTGACGCTCAGGCAGACAGCAAGCAGGAGAAGATTGATGAGAGCTTCAAGAAGGTGAAGAGGAAAGTCGACCGCTTCAAGGGAATGTCAGAAGAGGAAGTCATGAAAAAAACTCTACCAGACCTGCTGGACTACAACCTGGACTATGTCATTGTAAGGTTCTATGTTCATCTGTTTTACAGTGGAAACAAGCACAGTGCTATTTGGAATGAATTTGAGTTTGTAAACCTCAAAATCATCTGTTTTTCCTTTCAGATTGGTATCAATCCAGGGCTGATGGCAGCTTACATTGGACGATGGTTTCCAGGACCTGGAAATCATTTTTGTAAGTTATGTTGCAAGAAGGATTTTGAGTTTAATAGTTTTTAGAAAGTCATAAGAGATTGTTTGAATGGCGATACTGCACTGCCTTTGTGAGGCACAGTTTGAGCTTTATGCTTTTAAAGATATTTAAAGGCATAAAGTCTTTCCATGTCATGAATAAACATTAATCAGGACAAACAAATACATCTGCTGTGTTGGCTGCAGACATGAGTGACTGGTGACGTTTTGGTTTCAGGGAAGTGCCTGTTCCTGTCTGGATTTACTGAGGAGCAGCTCAACCACATGCATGACACCACACTGCCTGTCAAGTACAAAATGGGTTTCACTAACATGGTGGCCAGAGCGACACCAGGGAGTAAAGACCTCACAAGGTAAAAACATGTTAGACATAGCAGTGGCATCGCTCCTGGGTTTTTATTTGAAGCTCTCCCATGTTTGATGAAGTCAGAGAATCTGTATTTGGGGTGAAGAGGGAAAACTCTGAGTTGGATTAGCAAACAGGAACCACAATGGCTGACTATGTTAGCTTTGACGTTCTAATTTAGTTGTAACACCGTATTGTAACCACTTTTCTTTTTTGTTTTCATCTCAACAGTAAAGAGTTGCGTGAAGGAGGAAAAATTCTCGTAGAGAAGCTGAAGCAATATAAACCTCTTATCGCTGTTTTCAATGGAAAATGTAAGCACTCCTCTACTACAGTGTAACAGTTACAAAACAGCTCTCCACTAAAGTGAATTAATGTCATATGTTTTTGTTTTTTTCTTCCCAGGCATCTATGAAATGTTCTGCAGAGAGCTGTTTGGTAAAAAACCACAGAAGCTTGAATTTGGTTTGCAGCCACACAAGATCCCAGAGTGTGATGTGGTGAGAACTCAAAACACCTCCCTCACAACTTTCTAAAGGACTCCTCAGACGTTGGACACGTTTACAGATTGACCTCTGTCCTGTATGAAACGGCTGTGGATGTTTTTATGCCAGCATTACACTCTCAGCCACATTTTAAGTGGTGGAAATGAGATTTTACACCACAGAGGCTGTCCATCTGAACTCATATTGCTCAGTATCATTTATCAAAGTTTGATAAAATATTATTAGCAATGTAACTAACCCTAACTATACCTACACTGGATTAAAATGGCATATCAGTATCAGATTATAAAATACAATGTCTGATAATCTGATAGTCTAATAGTCTGATAATAATGAAAATCAATAATTCTGTAAATTAAAGAAGTTATTTGTTCCACTTAACAGGGAAACTGCCAGTTTAGAAAATTGAAACTTTACATCGTGCTTTAAAAATCTTGAACTGACCATCAACTCCCCCACACAGGCTCTGTATCTGATGCCTTCTTCCAGCGCTCGTTGTGCTCAGTTCCCTCGTGCTCAGGACAAAGTCCACTTCTACATCAAACTGAGGGAGCTCAGAGATCAGCTGAAGGGCATCCAAAGAAGCACTGAAATTCAGGAGGTTGAGTACACATTCGACCTGCAGATGGCCAAGGGTAAGCACCGTGGACGAATGGGCGCGTTTGATCCATGGCAGTTAAACTTTTTCTTTTCTAAAACTGTGATTGGCTTGACAGTTTCTGTATTTCAGTGCATCAAGATGTTAAAATGATTGACTTGTAATTTATTCTTCCCTTTTTATTTTCCATCAACAGACGATGCCAAGAGGATGGCGATCAAGGAGGAGCAGTACGACCCTGGTTATGAAGATGCCTACGGCGGAGCATATGTAGAGAGAGGGCCTGAGGAGGGCCAGGCCCAGAGCCAGACCAACGGTCACTGTACATTCTCATCTGTAGAAAACACTGGTAATAACACACAGACACGGCTGAACGTGAGGGGAAGCTGTTACAGAGCAGACGTAGTTCTGCCCTCACGATCACAAGGAAATGAAATTTAGAGAAATACACAGAGATCTTAGTTTACAATATCTTCATCGTCAGTTCTGCAGATTATTTTCAAAAAACCTGATTTTCTTTTATATGTGATAAAAATTTAAGAAGCTGGAACCAGTGAATTTTTGGCCATTTTTTTCAAAAGATGACAAACGATTAGTCACGTTATCAAAAAAACAGTTGTAGATTCATTTGTGGACTAATCATTTCAGCTCATCATTAGCACAGCGCTTCAGTCTGATTGTCGTGTTTCTTCAGAAGGAGCCCAGGAGGCGAGCACGTCACAGAGAGCAGAAGGCCAGCTTCCAGACGGACAGTGGATGACTCAGTCGTTTGCGGATCAGATCCCAGATATCGGTGGTGGACCAAAAGATGGCAGCGTATGAAGGAAAAGGCCAGCGGTGCAGCCAGTTCAGTCCTTCACCTCCTTTTGTCAGGTCTTAGATTGTATATCTTTTTAGTAGTGTCCGAGTGGAATATACACTCATAGATGGACTTTTTTTTTTTTAGTCATTTTATTTTGTTTGTAATCTTGTATACATGTATGATCTTCTTCATGGCAGTCTTTTTAAATATGTGAAATCAGGGACTTGACAATGATACTTGACTGTCACTGGAGTAGGTCATGTATTTAAACATTGTTTTGCCTTTGTACTGTACTGTACTGTACTATACTGCACTGGTGATGCAGTAGGTGTAAACACGTCTACTGTTTTAACAGTAGATAAAACTCTCTTACATTCATGGTGCTATGAACTGACCACGATGCAAAGTGATCACTCTGTGAAACCAAACTCATCACAGCTGTTAGAGATTCCACAGGAGGAATTTCTGCCAAGCCTTTCAAAATAACGCTACAAAACTCAAACAGGTTTTATTTTAATCTCTGTTACCATTTTTTTTTTGTTTTAGGAATTTTAGAAATATGTTTTCTATGTTTACGGAAATGTCATTCACAAGGAATTTTATGAAATATTTGTCCATTAAAATGTCCTGATGATCCTTTTCCTATATTATTGATTTACCCTTTTTTTTTTTAAATATGCAGAACAATGGGCACCTTTTAATCTTTGTGAGGCTAACTGTGTTGGTCTGTTTTCATTTTGGAGAAGATATACAACAAGAAAAATCCAAAAAGACAACAGTCAAACATGGAGCCCAACACAGAAGGACTGACATGCAACAAAGGTTATATGCTATCGTCTGATTCAACGTGTCAGTTAACATGATGTACACCTTTAACCACTGAGCCCCCAAGACACCATAGCAGAGGTAGATGAACAGATCTGACAATGAATAAATAGCAGCAACATCTTCTCTCATGACCAAACTGGCTCACATTAACAAATCTTTAAATAGACACTTCACAGGGTTTGAATGCACATTTTACAATCTATGCTCACTCTGCTTTCTTAACATCAACGTACTTCTAAACTCACTTAAAGGGAATCAATCGAGAGTCTTTCTGCGTCTTATCCTCATTGAGGTCAGAGGTCAAAAGTAGCTGGAGGACAGTCCTTTCAGTGCCTTGAAGCAGCTATACTACAAACAAAACAACGGCGTATGCTCTGAGGTATTTAACAGAGGACATAGTCGACGTTGATAAAGTAAATATCACCAAAATCTTCATATGAATAAAAATGAATTCTTTCATTTGTTTGTATGATGTCCTACTAAACATAATACTCCTATCATCCTATGAAAATACCAGAGCACATGTTCTGTTTTAGACCTTTTGGGTTTTTTTTTTTTTTAGGTTCACTTAGATGAAAAACACACATCGGCAATGAAATGGTTTCATTTAGCAGAAAACCTTAGAAACCAACTTAACTGAATTCAAAATGGTGGTCACTCAAAAGCGAGGTATGTTGACAAACTTCAAGACTAAGGTACATTGTTTTGTTTTGGGTTTTGTTTTTGGTTGATGTTAGCATAATCTTAACCAAATTTAACCCAAGCTAGTTGGGGTCAAAGTTAAGCCTTTGGTCACCATCTCTGGACAGGGTGCTGGACAAATCCAAATGAAGAAGCATTTATACTTCTACACAACAGAATGTTCAGAGATCATAAATTATTTATGTATGTTGTAGCATAAGTAATGAGTGACAACATTTAAAAAAATGTTTTTAAAAGTTTATGGTTGATCATGTGTCTGTTTACTTCTGTGGTTTAAAGTCGTTTTGCCACATTTAGGCAAATTTGATGTTTGGAGTTTGGGCAGAACTGTGCAGGTCGAGGTGAGAGAGACAGGATCCACATTACCGTTGTCGTCCTGATGTAGATTGTTGCTGGAAACTGGGCCGATTGTTGAGGTCAAAGGTTTAACTTTTTTCTCTTCTCCTGTCTGGTTTCTGAGATTCGAAGGAGAGGACCTGTTGCTGCAGACCAAACAGTTTCACTGTTGTTGTCTTACTGTTATCACATTATGTCCGATTTTAGTTTTACTGCAGCAGATAATGCTGTGGTCATAAAGAAGGGGTGTACAACAAGAATAATTAACTGTCACCATGTAGTTTTTCCACTTTGGAAGAAAAAAACAAGTTACATCATCTTCATCTCAACATGGCATGTAATTACAGCCTCTAAAAATCCACACATTTAATGTAACGCAGTTTAATTTCTATGCCAGCCAGAATCTAGTAAGATAATCCATTTTTTTAATGGTTGATTCACTGTTTCTGCCCTTTTCCCTGCCTGGAGGGTCAAATAAGGTAACTGTTTAACCTGGAAGTACCTTAGCTTAATCTACCAGAGTTGGTGGTGGACCGCCTCTTATGGTGAAGCACTTTTGTGGTTTGTGAGTCCACGGAAGAGGAAAGTGTCTGTTTCTAGTGGTTTGGGCGTTATTCTAATAAAAACTTAAGGGATAACTTTCATTCAGTATCATACCCTTTACCTTTAGTTGCATAATTACCTGCTTAAAGAAAAGAAAACCCCTCGTCCTTACCTTTTGGTGAGGAAGGACATCAGCTCGATGGGCAGCATGAGGATGGTCAGCAGATACAAAAACACTTTGTTGAGCTGAGACCACCAACTGACACTATCATGGCTCCCTCTGCAAGCCTCACACAGGACTAACACACACACACACACACACACAACATAAATATTCCCACAACATATCATAAAGATACTGATGTAAATTTATTGAGTGGTTATTCTACAGCCGGTTCACAGATGAAGGGAACTGAAATTACAGCTGGAGAGCTCTTTGTGCCCAGTAAGAAAAAAATAACTGATAACTGCGAGAACACCTATATTTTATATGCATCTCAAAGGTCAAGAATGATTCTCCACATTGATAAGAACCTCAACCTCAACCAAAGTAAATCCAATGCAACTTCATTTAGCTGAAACAGCAAATTGTCTCAAATTTTATCTCTATTCTTTAGTTTTTGAATGAGATGAGTTTACAAGTTTGTGTAGTTATTTTCAAAGGACTTTATTTTGTGTATTTGCACTATGCCAGTTTTTTTCTGGACTGAGCACTTTCTTGGATCAATCAGGATCAAACCTGTGGACCTGGTCTCACCTGTCCCACTTACTTTTCTTGATGTCAACTGGGAGGTTCTCTATGACTTTCTGGTCCAGCCAGCAGTGCTCTTCTGGACTAGGATTTAGTCCATTCATCAGTGCCTTCTTGGACTCGGCTTGAGCCACTTCCTTTACCAGCTCACAACAAGCAGGTCTGACTGCAGCTGTCTCTGCCACCAAAGTGGGGGGAAGACACTGTGTCCCCAGCAGATCTATAAGAAACTGTTAATTAAGACCATGTTTTCCAAAAAAAAAAAACAACAACCCACTCATTTCTGGTTTTAAGGCGGTTGAAGGTGGACAAGTTCACCTCTCTCTCTCAGGAAACGAAGA
This sequence comes from Toxotes jaculatrix, assembly GCF_017976425.1. Lineage (NCBI taxonomy): Eukaryota > Metazoa > Chordata > Actinopteri > Toxotidae > Toxotes > Toxotes jaculatrix. The sequence goes on from NC_054398.1 coordinate 23,764,972, forward strand.
GCATCCATGTAGCCATTGTGACAGATCTCAGCCAGCTTCTGTGAAGAGCACATGTAAATCATGAGGGATTACTAACTCTTCTTTTTACAGTACAGAGAACTGCTCACACTCTTAAACTTCTCAAAGTTCATTCGGCTCTGCTGCTGAATACACTCACTCAGTTTCTATGTATGACAGAGAAGAGAAGTACAAACAAGTAAAAGTTAAAACAACTTTTTTAAAGTTAAAAGAACCTGATCCAAGACCAACCTCAAGTCTAGGAGGTAAGAAGGACGTACAGACGCGGTGCACATTGCCGGTGTTGACCTGGATGCTGACGTTGCCGTAGTGCACCTCGAGAAAGTTGAATGTTCCCTCTCTGGGGCAGATGTCGCTTTCGCCCGAGAACGGGGCCATAGTGATGGTGTTTCTCTGCTCGAACAGGGGCATGTTGTTGCTCAGGGCTCCATCCATGTAGTGCTGAGAGGAAAGGGAGCTGAGTGAATACACATGACCATCTCCAATGAACAGGCAGATTCAAAACTTTTAAAACTGACGATTCATACTCTGCTTTAAAGGAATAAGGATCAGCATCCTTCTGAAAGTATGTATGTATATACTGTATACGCTGGATCTTTGTCTTTATATAAGAGACGTGTTGCGTTGAAACAATGAAAATTGATTAATAGTCAGGGATGGTAAAGACCACATATGTTCAGTACATTCAAGGTTATTATTTTGGCTAACTTTTTTATTGTGCAGAATACGCAGGCAGAGGGAAAACTCCCAGCGTATTCTTAAAATATCATGTTCTCTGGCTGAAACTCTTTCTGGTCTATGGAGGCTGATGTGGAGAAACTGGTACTTCTGCTTGTTCCCTGGCTGCTGAACATGGAGGCAGAATGGCAGATCTAAATGTCCTGCTCATATTGAATTAATATGATTAAAACGAAGGAAAAAAAAGTGATCTTTTACCTCCCAGGAGTGAAAAACTGGCTCGGAAATGCTCGGAAACATCAACACAGTGTTGTAACATGACCCTGATGAAGTCCACGAGCAGAAACATATTGGTATCACTGGACTTTTCACCTGTTTTCTCTGCTTCATTAACCACAAAGTAGGAGGAGTTGTGCCAGAAATCTCTACTGTAAGTTTTTACTCAAAGCCCCTATTTATAGGATTTGACATTTTCAAATTATGGGGGCTTTAAAGTAAAGAACATTGTAAAACTATATTGTATAAGCATTTCTTACTAATCTTTTGATTAGAACTTGTCAGCTGCAGCACAGAAGGAGAATATAGGAACAGTGAAGTGGAGTGACACTGCTTAAAAATGTACAGGTATCTACTCACCACTCCACGGTATGAAGGTGGGATGAAGCCACAGTAAACGGGGAAAAAGCAGCTGCACATGAGAACCTGCAGAAAGGAGACAACGCAAGTTGAAACATCAGAATTCAGAAATCAGAGCCTCAGCTCCTGCCACTATTAGAAAACATTTCACTCCAATCCATTCTACCTGAATGAGCTCCTCTCTGCTGTCGAACTCGGACACCAAAACGTTCCTCCCATCAGCCATTCTGGTGAGAGACACACAGAGCCTTCCAGAGGCCCGCAGGTGGGCGTTCTCCGGAAGTTTCTCCAACAGGGATTCCCATACGGTCCGCAGCAGACTGAAGGTTGGGTGGAAAACTCCCAGAGTGTGTTTTCTGGCCTCTTTAGCCACGGCCAACACATCAGCACAGAGCTGTTCTGAGGAGGGAAAATAGCAGTCTTTAGGGGAAGTGATCAGCTGCATTTATTGTCCATTAAAGGCTCATAAGTGAGTAAATCAAATTCAACATTTTTGTTTGTCCTTTTGGTTCTTGGATGTGTTGAAGAAGCACATGTTGTACCCCTGACTCAATGACCTGATCACTGGAGTCGGTCATTGAGTCAGGAGAGGCAAAGTGCACTCTGGGTAATGTAGGAAATTATTAACTGGTTGAAATTGGTTTTTCAGGTGATATACTGTTTTTGCTTTATAGCTGTGAGTTATTTTATCTCTGCTTTCACTTTAAGTCTGTTAATACATTCATAAGATACCTGGAAAACACTAAATGAATGTGGTGTTTTCTTCCTTATTGTTATTTTGTTTTCACTGTGACACTGTTGTGTGTTATTTTAGGTGTCAGTGAATGAAAGAGGAGAGGTGTGTGTGTTGTTCCCTCATTCGTCTCCCTTGGCTTTGAACTCCATGTGACATCTGGAATTTGCCCTCACTATTGCATGAACTGCACCTGCTCTTAGATAACATGCCCCTGACATTTCTGCAGGACCGGGAACTTCAATTACCACAGGAGGAAAATTAAAAGTAGTAGTTACCTGTTCTTTAACATACATCCAGTCTGCCACTCTACATTGTCAATGAAGAGCTAATTAATAACTTAAGAAAGAAAAAGAAATTATTAATTTAGTGTAAGATTTTGCTTATTTTAAGAGTCCGTTCCTAACACATACACAGTGTGACATTAACTGATGTTTATCTGTAAGTCAGCTTAAAGAGCTGGCAAACCCCTGATCTACAATGTGACTCACCGATGGGAAACCCAACAGTCAGAGCTGCAGCAACAAGACAACCAGACGAAGCGCCACAGATTTTAGAAGCACCATGAACCAGCTGTGGCACCCGCTCGAGGATACAGCTCAGAGCTCCCAGGTAGTAAATGCTCCTGAATCCACAGCCTGCAAAAGAGATGTTCCACTCCTCGTCCCAGTTAAACATCTTCTCTGAGGACTCCATCCACCATGAGGCTGATGGAAAGTTAAAACTGCACCTCGAATGTTGCAGTCTCTTCAGTCATCTCTCAGAGTTTGGATGATTTCATTCCCTTCTGTATTTCATACACACACACACACACGTGTAAACTGGTGTCTTTTCTCTGTTTCCATTCAAAGTGGGCAGTGCATCAGTTAGCTGTGGTCTGCTATTGCACAACTTACTAGGCTCAAACGTCACATGTTTCAAAACAGAAAACAAGCTGGAATCACTTCACACACTGGCTGCGATTAGGGCAGCTGCGTGACATGTGATAGTTTTCATAACTTACTTAACCAACACTGAACTGTACAGGGCACAGTGGGAGGAGCAAAAGGGGGGCACAACAACATCGCCAGCTATTGAGCAGTTGCTCTTTATCATACTATTATTGTTACTAGATCATGCTGATGTTTTTTTGTTTATTGTGAGATGATTGTGGATGACGACATAATCATCTCACAATAAATTCATAATAGTGGATCATAATATCAGTAAAATCTAATGAATATGATTTCATTAAAAACTAATAAATAAATGCATGAATGCATGTATAACCTGGTGCTGTTTGTCTCTTTTCTAACTCTGTTGCAGTAGCATTTTTGAGTTTCATTTTTGCATTTTTCTGGTAAACAGTTGCTTACATTTGCTTTGATAGTGACACAACAAAACACAGGACACGTTTTCATTTGTTTATTCAACACTTTCTTCTCCTTCAGTGCAAAATTTATCACATTTACTTGAATTCAGTAGAAGAAGCTGAATCATCTGTTTTCTTGGGGCTTGGGGTTTTCTCCAATGCGATATTTCGGATCCAGCCCACAGCTCTGCCCAAACCCCAAACTCTACCTTCACTCTTGGGCGACTCCGTGGTGGCTTCCCCAAAGCCAGAGGTGGGGCTGAAGGAGGGCGTGGGGGGTGGAGTCAGGGGCATGTGGTTCGCCTCACTGTGCGTATTCCAGGTGAAGGTGAAGCTGGAGGTGGGAGTGGCTTCTGGGGTCACTGGGGGAGTGTTTGTGTCGTCTTCTCCATCATTCCATCGGTTCAGGTCTAATGGTAGGCTTGAACATCTGCGTAGAGGTGATTCCCTGTAAAAGCATAAAGCTCCATCTTATTTAGAGGGTTAGCCAGTTGTTTCTGGGAAGCAACATATAATGTGTGAACCAATGAAACTGAGGAACATCGCTGGACAAGAGACATGATCTTGACATCATATACCTGTCAGTGTCCTCCACCCTGTCCTTCGCAGCTTGTCTGTATATGTCTTCAGCCATGCCATAGAGCCAGCTCAAGTCCTTGGGCACATCTGGGATCCAATCCACCAGTCTGGAAGGATTAATTACAGTCTCAAGTTAACACTTATAATTAGCAGTGGCGGAGATACTCAAATCCCTCAAATAAAAGATGTCTATGTTCTAGATTTTACTTGAGTGAAAGAGTAACAAATGATAAGATTTTCAGTATGAAAAGTTCTAATTGTGAAGAAATGTTGGGTTTCAGGGATTTTCAGTTAGAATATAATTCCTTTTAGTTTTTTTTTTTTTTTTTATTACTGAGGCAACAAGCACAGGATTGAAAAATGACTCCAAGCTTCTTAGACAGTAGTTTCGTTGTGGTATTATAACAGTTTAAACACAGGCTCTTACCTCTTGGCTACAGAGTAGGGCGACACAACAGGCAGAGTGCGGGGAATCTTCAGGTATGAAGTCACTTTCTTTGGCAGGTACTCGGTCATGTGTGACAGCAAACCACCGGCGGTATGTGATTCTCTACAGGCCTCACACAACGCTGACACAAATACAGTGAAATACAAACATTACATATTAGGTTTTACTGAATTAAATCTATTGAACTGCCACAGACGGCCACATTCTCACAACCACGTCAGCCCATATTTCAGTTACTATACTTACCCTTTCTGATGTCGACTGGCAGGTTCTCTATCAGTTGAGGATCCAGCCAAAAATGCTCTTCCTGAGGAAATTTCAATCCGTTCTGCTGGACGTTCTCATTGGACTCTTTGCCTTCAGCCTGCCTCTTCAGCAACTCACAACAAGCAGGTCTGGGAGAGTCTGTCTCCAAACTTCTCAGTGGACTATCACTGCTGATCAGATCTGTGATGGGTATTTAAATTAAGAAAAGAAAAACTGCAATAAGAGAGCACTGGATTACCCGCAGTATCTGGCAGCGGTCACTGTGTTTTTCTTTTCTTCCTCACCTTCTGTTTACTTGAATGTTCAACAATTGTTGTGACAAAATGTCCTTACTGTTCTCTTGCAGGAAGCGGAGAGCATCTATGTAGCCATTCTGGCAGATTTCAGACATTGCCTGTAAAGTCCAGGAGTGCTTGATGAGGATGCAAGATAGGTCTACTTAATCTACATAATATTACAGGGGTTCACTGTCCATTAGTGAGCCCTAACACCTCGTCTGTGCTCACAGATATCCCATGTTGAAAAACATGAGCAAAATAGTTGCATGACACAGTGCGCTAATAATCAGTATCATTACCAGTGCGTGACTTGATCATCCAGGTTTTGAATCATGGAGCTTCTGTGTCTCACCTCAGGCTCTGGTGGGAAGAAGGTGCTGGTCACTCTGTACATGTTCTCTGAGTTGACCTGGATGCTGACGTTGTTGAATCGCACTTCATGGAAGTTCAGCGTGCTCCCTCGGGGGCAGATGTCACTCTCACCGGCGTACGCAGAAAACGTTACTGTGTTTCTCAGGTGGCATCGAGGCAGGTTGTCGCTGACGGCGCCATCAACATAATGCTAAGTGGAAAAGGAGGCAGTTGATCAGTAGGTGCAGCGTGTTTCCATTGTTTATGAATATGTAAGATTTTGCAGTGACTCAATTCAACAAAAACTTGGCTCTGTTATACCAGTTTTGGTTTGTCTGTTCCCTTGTCTAAAGGAAAACTGGTCACCATCAGAAGATGAGCTGTGGCGTTGACCAACTGAGTGAAGTTCACCATAAGCATCCCCATGTAAGAGACAACTTTGCAAATCACAGCTAAAGTTTAACAGCTTTCTGGTTTACTCACCACACCACGGTAAGTTGGTGGAATAACACCACAGTAGAAAGGGACGAAGCAGCTGCATATGAGTACCTGGAAAAAGCACATTCAGTTTCACTGCATGTTGGTTACTGAGGGACAAACATCTTGTGCAGATAAATAAAAATAATGGAGCGATGATGGTGAACATGAAAACAAAACAAAATAAAAATAATTGCAACACTTTGTTTAACTCCTCTCTGCCACCTCTGACACAACAGCAGAATAATTCCTCCAGTTCTGATCAAGGAAGGTTGCTCAGTTTCTCAAGAAACTGCTCCCATACCAGCCCCCACATTCTCCTCCTCCATTTCCTCAAATTTCATAACCCATCTTTCCAGTCAGCTTTTCACAATCTGAAAAAACGATGATGTATGATTGTAGAGCCTCTCCACATTTTAACTTTTTGCAGTGTCTTGTTGGTAATTAAGAAACTGAACTGTCTCTTGACTTCATAAGAGTTTATTCTGGATAAAATGTTCAGCTTGACTCCAAATCTGTAGAATATACCTGTATGAGCTCCTCTCTGCTGTTGAACTCCGACACAAGTACGTTCTTCCCATCGGACACTCTGGTCAGGGACACACACAACCTCCCTGAGGCTCGCACATGGGCGTCCTCTGGAAGGTTTCCCAGCAGGGAGTCCTGCACTATCTTCAGCAGGTTGAAAGCTGGGTGCAGGGGCCCCAGTTTGTGCTTCCTGGCCTCTTTGGCCATGAACATCAAATTAGCACAACATTTTTCTGCACAGAGAAACACAGTAATGACAAAAGTGACTTTGCCAACAAAGGTCTTCAAAGTTAGATTACCTCCTTTTATTTGAAATGTATCAGCTTTTCTAATGTAGACTGTTGGTCACTGATACCAAATGTTGAATAAAACTATATAGCAGTATTCTCTTAAGTGTAAGGACTTTGTGTTTTTGAATTCACAAATGCCAGAGGTGTCAAAATAAGATGCAAACGTTCCACAGCTCAAATTTTCAGCAGAGGCTTTCTCTCAGGCCTCGATTATATTATATGATTATATAAATGAGGCCTAAGGTCTCGATTATATAATCAGAGGAATTCGCGGACGCGCACACGCACGGACGTGGACGCCACGGGCGCGTAGTTGCGTGGAGTCTGCGCACTTGAGGCCACAGCGAACAGGTGGGTTCACGGAACCTCGCGAACACCTTCTGATGACGAAATTTACATCACTCGGACCCCAGCAGACCCTCGTGTACGCGGCGGAAACAAACAAACAAAGAAGCACAGCAGTAAACAATGCCAAGCTGTGCTGAGTGTGGGTACAGGCAGTCATATCTCATGAAGTGGACACACTGAGGCATGGTGTCATGGAGGTGACAGAGGGAAGTCCTTATGGAAATGCAATTACAAAAATCAGTATCTCATTATACTTTGTGGCATTGACATTAGAGTTTTATCAAAGTACAATGCTGCTCAGTGCAACAAATCTGTGCCAAATAATATAATAAAATATGATGATTTAAATGACATCTTAATTAGTGCTCCTCGAACCTAGTACATTTGTTTGTTACCAACAGTCAAAATTTTTTAAAATGTACTTTGATCTGCAGAGAAGTGACCAACGACTCACCAAGGGGGATTCCAATAGTGAGAACAGCAGCCATCAAAGCACCTGCAGAGGCTCCATAGATTTTAGAGGCGTCTTGTATGAAGCGAGGGAACCGTTCGAGGATACAGCTGGTGGCACCGACATAGTAAATCCCCATAAAACCGCAGCCTGCAAAGGAGATGCTCCATTCTTTCTTCAAATCAAACATCTTCTCAGGTGTCTCTCAACCAGCAGAGTCTGGACTGTGAAAATCCACCAAAGAAACTAACTCCTCTGAATGTCAACGTGCTGAAATGTCAGAATAAAATTATGGGGATCACTATCAACTGCCACCTTCACACCACCTGCAGACAACATTCAAAGGTGAAGAGGTAGCCAACTGTTGCAATTTTGTCTCATTAGGAGCTATTTTCCTATTGGCTGTTAAAGGTCACATGGGTGTTGAGCGAGGACGCAATCACTGTCAGCAACCTTTTTATTTCTGCTCGGGCTTCGGTGTTGTTTCTCACACAACTTCGCGTTTACAGACTTTTAGATACATTTTTAATTTCTTGAAATGAGCATTCCGGTAGTGGACTTCGGTGCATACAGCCTGAATGAGAGAGATGTTTCCGACCAGCTGCTGCACAACTTGAGCAAAGAGCTGAAAACGGCTTTTACAGAAGTTGGTTTTGTATTTCTGAAGAACACGGGGATTACTCAGGAGGAGGTGAGGCCAGCAAATTAATACACATTATCAGTGAGTTTGTTTAAAGTGCTTAAAGTGAAACATGCGCCTCTGCTCCTGCTGTGTGTGTGTGTTTGCATAGGTGGACCATGTTATGGATGTGTCCAAGAAATTCTTCCTGCAGCCAGATGAAGTGAAGCAGCCCTTCAGCAGGAAAAGCTTCGCCAACAACCCTAACCATGGCTGGGTGTCTCTGGAGACTGAGAGGTAGGATTTCAGAAAATGAACACAATGCTTCTTATCTGCACAATTTACTGGTTTTTAATACACATAACTGCTTTTCAGTTTGAATCCACGTCGACCTGGAGACTTAAAGGAGGCATTCAATGCTGCTTCACTTCACCCTGACATAGTAATGTTTCACTATCAAAGTCTGATTTCATTTAAACCAAATTTAAGGCTTATCAAAACGTTTATGTAAATAAATAAATAAATGAATGAATTTATGAGATAAATTACAATTATCAATATCAGCCTCAGAAATCTAAAATTGGTGCGGCTCTAATGTTATTCCCTTCTGTTGCAGAAATGGCCATCGTCAGAGGCTGTAAAGGGGTTCCAGGAGATCCAGACCTCTTTCTTCCTGCGCTGTAAAGAGCTGAGCCTGCGGGTGCTGAGGGTGATGGCCCACAGTCTGGGTCTGGACCCGGAGGTGTTCCTGAGTGCGCACCGTTTAATAGGAAGTATGTGCAAATCATCACACGCACTGCTTTCACTCTACCGTAGTACAGACTGATGCCTGAGTGTCCCAAAGACAGTCACTGAGAACACCAACAAATCGTCTTCATGGAAAACAGAAAACAAACTCCATACATACCACAGGTCTCTGTCAAGAATGCAGTTGTGAACAAAAGTTTGGGGAAATAATACATTACAGTGCTGTTGTGTCTCTTGTAGCTGACGAGAACGGCACAACGCTGCGATCTCTGTACTACCCACCCGTGGACAGTGAGAAAGCAAAGGAGGGTCAGCTGCGATGTGGAGAGCATTCAGACTATGGCAGCATCACCCTGTTGTTCCAGAGCTCTGAAGGTCTGCAGGTAATAATACTCACATGCCCACCTCTCTGGATGCAAGACAAATGAACTGAAACCTTCAGACTACTTCAGGCAACGTGTTTCACCTCTGTTTTTGTTCAATTTAATCATATAACACAGGCGTTATGGTCTCACCTTAAACTGTCTCTGTAAAATCAAGGTTTCTGAACTGAACTCCTAGATTCTTTTTCCCACTATCAGAGAAATCTCCATGCTTCTAATCCACCTCAATCCTCAGGTCCGTAGACGTTCAGGTGAATTCATCTGTGCTCCCAGTGTCCCCGGAGCCGTCCTCATCAACATCGCGGACCTGATGCAGCGCTGGACCAGCGACCAGTTTGTCTCTGTGGTGAGTTAAGAAGAATTTTTTTGTCTATAATCAGACTTTGTCATGATGAAGGTATAAGAAAGGAACAAAAATGTTTATGTGAGGCTAAACAAGCACAGAGATTTATATTCTCACTTCTCTTCAAGTCTTATTTTGAAGATATCAGCCCATGAAGTACCTAGAAATCTTTGTACATGGAAAAGTAAACACTTTTGATTTTAATCCCGGCTCCAGCTGCCCTGCAAACGACATCTGATCCTTCTGTAATTTAATAATCAACATAGTTAGTATGTTGATTTTAATGCTAGCGGTAAAAGAGTGCTGCAAGAAATTTTTCCGTACTTTTCACAAATCTGAACTTCACAAATGTAAATATTCGTGATGCCATGGCATATAAAAAGAATGCCATGAGCCACAACTTGACTATCAGTTCAACAGGGAACACAGAAAGGATTGTGTTAGGTAATGGTAATAATGTGAGGTATATGTTTATATAATGAGGAATGAATGCCTCTTCCAGCAGTTGTTCCTTGTTCCTCAGCTCCACAGGGTTTTGCTGCCCCCTGCTGGAGACTCCAGCACACGTCAGTCTCTGGCTTTCTTTGTCCAGCCCGATGATGAGGCTCTGATCACCTGCTGTGACGGCTCCAACAAGTACCCTCCAGTCACAGCTGGTGAATACCTCATAGAGCGCTTCAATGACTCGTACGGACGAAGCTGAATTTCTGTCCATGAATTGTGTCACACGTGGCTGCTGATCATGTACATGCATGTTGTTAACAAAGGACCTAGGGACATTTTTTTAAATCAGTGTTAATCTTGTCAAAAAGATGACTATTTCACTTTGGATACCATAATGTTTTTACATTTCTAATTGTGGTTTGAATATGATTGTGTGTTTGTGTGTGCAAATGTGTATGACAAAAAGGAGCACAACTCAAAACTGCAAGCTCATTCACTTTATTGTCCACATTCAAACCTTGTACAACGGTTTTATGAATTTATTACACAGGACTTTGGGTGGTGGACAGATTTAACTGCTTTAAAGAAAGAGACATAAAAAAATAAATAAGAGGAGACCTGCAGACAGGTACACCGGGATCCACAGACATGGCTGACACATTTGCTTTTTAAAAAGGGACATAAAAATATACCTGTACCTCAATTCCTCAAAAAAAAAATCTGTCTTTGTGTCCTTATTCTGTCTCTCTTCTTTTTTATTAGGCTAAAATTAAGGTTGTTTTGAAGTCAGTTATTGACCACGTGACTCTGTTTCATTGACAGTGTTGTAAAGACTAAATTATTCTGTTACGAAAAAAGACACAGATTCCCAGACACTCACAATCACTGACACACATGCACACACTGTAAACAACCACTGTAGAACCGTGAACAGTCACTTTAACATCAGCACAATTAGATTAAATTAAAATATTTAAATATATATGTAGCTTCATATGTAAATGTTAAATATGTAAATATGTTCTTCAATCATCTGGTCTAAAGGAGACAATAGCTAGAAAATACAACTGAAGGAATATGTATTTTGTGTTGGTGTGTGTGTGTGTGTTGGTTTTTTTTTTTTGCTCAGTATGTATGGAAGAGTTTCACTTCACACGATCTCAACTATTAGAAAAACCTGCTCTTAGAAAATGATGGCTGATGTTGAAGAGAACTGCGTGCAGTTTAAAGTCCTCTTCAAAACTTTTAAAACCAGAGCTGGAGGATAAATCATTGGAAATATTGACTTCTTAAACCTAAATGCAGTATTATATTTTAAAATGAGGCCTTAATACAAATGTGAAAATGAACATGGTGAAAAGCAAGTTCAAGTCTTATAAAAACAGAATTTTAACTCTTCTAAGAAAAGATGAAGAAAATTAAACATTTCAGATAAGACCATTTCATTCATTTGCCAAGAGTCCTACAAAAACTAAAGTTGCATTTATAACATTCATTTTCCTCTGAAATAATAGGCTTTCTTCACTTGAAAAAATAAATAATATTCAAAGTTGTTGAGACAGTGACAATGAACTACAGTGTACACTAAACAAAACACTCACTGATCGGGCCAAAAGCCCTCCCCATTTCACCCCTAAGCACTTCCCATGGAGAACAGAGTCCTTGTTTTGATAAAAACATCAAAATGACAAAAACAAAAGGGTCGATTGTCCACATCGAAAACTGGACCAGCTCCACATTTTAAGTCTGGTTTATGCGGCCGAATGGACCGACCTGACCAACAGGGGGGATGGCATAGCGGGCCCTAAATCTGAAGCCTGAAATCACATTTTCTTATGTGCTCTTAACATTTAGGCATCGTTTTGTCAAGTGGCGTTTTGAAAATCCAAAACAATAAGAGAAAATTGAAATCATTGAAAGGCAAACGCACACACAAATTCTCACTGGCATTCATACAACACGCAGAGCGGTGAGGCCTGCTAAGAGTGTCCTGGCACTGGTACATCTTGCTGCTGGTGACCAGGGGGCAGTGGCTGATTGTTTCCTGGAACGACAGGTGCTGGTTCACCTTCACCTACAGGAGAGTCACATTCAGCATAAGTTGACTGCATTTGATAACCACGAAGCTGATGATGATGAAAGGCTAATGAAAGTGATACTTACCTCTGACCTCAACTTTTGCGCTTTGGGCTTTTAGCCTTTCCATTTCCTCTACTGCCTGAGCAGAGAAAGAACAAGAGAAAATGTTAGAGCATCACAAAATAAGAGGGAACCTCTGCTCCGTTTATTCACATGAATATTTTGTCTTCTGTATGTCAGACTCTAGATTATAGATTGTCAGTGCAACAATCACAACAGTGATTGTGTCAGTGCAGCTCACCAGTGCTGTTACATGGAAGTAAATATTTCACATGCCACCAAATCATGCATATCAATCAGAAATGATTTTATTATTAGAGCTATTGGTTTCTGTGTTGGTATTACTCAATCTATTGCACTTGTTAAGCAACTGCACCCTACTGAGGATAGAAATCCTGATTGTATTTCATCTTTATAATATTTTAGTTTAGTTTTTTAGTTCACCTGCTGTAGCCCCACCCTCTGAGCGTTAAGTTCTTCTTGTTTCCTTTCGAGCTCCTCCCTCTGTTTCTGCAGCTCGGCCGACTTCTTGTTGATGTCGCTCTCCTCGTTGGCCAGCTGCCGTTCATACTCCCTCAGCTCCTCCTCAGTGTAAATGGGGTTCTGATCCAGAGTCTGTGGAGACAGGAGAGGTGCGTGGGGCAGGGAATGATCACATGTAATGAAATATCAGACTGTATCAGACTCTTGTATAAACTCGAGCTCTTACCTCCCACTCGTCTTTTTCGAGGAACTCCTCCTTCTTAGTGGCCGCCATGAACTCGCTCAGTGACACGAGTCTGTCCTTATTGGTGTCCACCTTAACATCAACACAGGAAGCTGCTTTAATCAGCATCAGTGCCAATACACATGTTCACGATTAGTTATTGGATTATTTGAAATCCCTGCTAAAGCATCACTGTTTTCCACTGCTGTTACTGTTTAGTACAACACGTTTTTCCCCATTTCACTCCAAGGTCATTTCTGTGTAGGATGATTGTATATATTGTTTGTGGGCATAAACAGTGCTGATCATTACTGCATTTATTATAAACAACAAAAAAACCCCTCCATATCTGCTCTGTTGCTGTGGTGGCTCACCTCGTTCATAACATGCTCTCTCATTCGCAGTCTCTCCTCTTCCATCTCAACCATATCGTCTTCTTCATTTTCAGGGTTGTACACCTTCTCCAGCTTGAAGACACATCCACAGAAACGTCACCTAAAAGGCTCCGTTACATTGTAGCAGGAAGAACCAGGACGGATAGACATAAATATAAATACCTCTTTAGTGAAGAGAGCTTCAAGCTCAGTCTCATCGAAGAACCCATCTCCATTACTGTCTGCAACACAAAACAAATGACTGGAATCAACAGATGATTTCATCCATGATGAGGGATGTAGAAACACGTTTCAGTGCTAGATTCAGAACTGGCCACATGTCTCAGAGAGATAACAGCGGAAACCTTTGATAATGTACAAGAGATATCCTTGGCTTTTTCGAGACAAATATGTTGTCTGTAGTTACCGTGCATTTTGAAAAAAGTCTTGGGATCAAAGTCTTCTGGGTCCAAACCATCTGCCTCCTGCCACACCTCCTTCAGCTGGTCTTCACTGCCCTGCACAGCAAAATCCTGTCAGGTTTCTCGAACAGTGTTGTTCACTACAGTCCAAATAATTCCTCCATCTAATAACTCAGATTATAACGAAGAATAGAAAATGTAATAATTGAAAATTGTGCTTACTGCTACTTAACCAAATAAGTTCAATTTCTGCTGTATTTTGATTAACAGAGTTACAGCAGGAGACTTACAGGATGATTAACTTTGGGATGTTCGGCGTGTTTCTTCTTCATCTCCTCATAATGCTGCTCTTCCTTCTTGCGGTCCTCCTCATTCATGTTCTTCAGACGTTCCCTCCTCTCATGCTCCTTCATCATCTCGTATCTCTTGAACTCATCGTGGCGGTCCTTGTCAAAGTTCTCCAGGTCTTTGGTCGCCTACAAATGACAACAAAAAAGTTGAGAAGGGTAATTCGTACCTGGATCGCACAGCTCGTATCTGCACACCTTTCTGGAGCTGATTCATTCTGTCCAAAACAAGAGACGCAATCAGATCTGCTCCATGGAGGACAAAGCAAACTGCTTGGCTAAGTGAATTTCAATTTCATAGCTCACCCAGTGCCCCAGGCAGGACGCTGGATCAATTAAAAACATGCTCTTCATGTTTAGCTCATGCAGTGAAAATTACACAGATTGTTCAGTGCTGATATGCTTCACTATGTCTGGCTGTTGATCAAGTACTAATACACCTTTGTTCTGCCCTACAAAGTCGCTCAGCAGCAGTAATGGCCTGGGCAGTAAAACAGAGAAAAGACGGCAAAGTTTATCTGATATTCTAACAAATGATTTGTTGGTTCAGTGGTGGACTGATTTTTTGATATGGAATCTTAAAACCAGCCGTTTGCCTTTGTAGGACTGAAGCATGGGTAATTACAAATCCATTCTGATTACTGATGCTGTGTCTTGGATATTATTAATACACGTGATTGTCCTAAAATGGCAAAGTTCAGTCTGTTCCTTGTGATCATTATACGTTGGATCTACTGTTTTAGACTGCTTTTTTTCTAGTAATTTGAAGGTAAATATTTTATAGCCCTGCACCTGGAATAGAGTATAAGTATAAGGAAATGTTTAGAGAGTTGATAATTGTTAAGTGTCAAATGAAAGCCACACCAACAAAGCAAACACTCATCTACCAGTATTGTACACTGACTTCCCCTTTGTTTTTTCTGAATTCACAGGAAACACGTTGTTCTCTCAAAACCAATGAATAGTGTTCTCTAACAAATTACATAAAGCTGTGAATGTCTGCAAGTTATTACATCTAAAATCAAAAGAGCCCGGACTAGTTGACAGATATGTCAGCGGTCCAGAGAAACACGGCTCACTGTAGGAAACCTGTAATTCTCTATAGGCTCATCCATGCTAATGATAGTAAAAACAGGAGGCAAGGTGCTCTTTACTGTGATTATAGGTATGACTGTGATGCAATTACACATAAGCAACAGCAAGACAGTAGAAGAACGTGGTCACTAAAAACACAAGAAAAAGAAAAAAACACTAACTCCAATAAAGTTCAGAAATGTGCATATGAAATAACCTAAAACTGTTTTTTCACTGAACTGGATGAGGGGAGAGGGAGCCACAACTACAGCTGCTGTGTAAAATGTATTCATTAATATCTACTATAGTTGAGATCTATTTAGTGAACATTGTTCAGATGTTTTCACACACTGTGCTTGTACCGATTTGATGAGGCGATCCAGGTCCTCAACCTCAAATGTGTCTGGGTTCATGTGGTTGAGGTGCTCAAACTGTCTAAGCAGGGCCTGATGGTCCACTGTCCGGCCTGCAAGGAAAGGAATAATGAAACCTTTTATTAAACTGTAAAGCAGTTAGAGCAAGTTTTTTTAAACGGTGAAACTGATCCTTCACTTATTTTAAACTGCATTTACAAAAACTTCAGACTGAACGATTGTGTCATTCATATCTTTCCCATGTGTTTTCCAAAAATATTTTGTGCTTCAGCAGTTCTTTAGTGAACTGACACACAGCCAGAGGCCAGTACAGGCTTTGTTTACTTAAGCTTCAGATCAAATTTACTTTGGAAAAGAGTTCAGAGTGAGAGTGAGTGTAAATGTATTTCTAATCATCATGTAAAGGCATATCTGTGTTTGTATTTAATCTAACTCCATCTCTCTGACACATCCTGTCCAACTTGCCATAACGTCTCTGACCAGTATGTTTTTTAAGTGTTGATTTCAACCTGTACTTCTGTTCTTTATTTACACTTGAATTAATGTTGATGTATTCTTTATCTAATTTCACAACCTTTCATTCAGCAGCTCACAGTGGCCAGTACAAGTTACTTTCAGCTGACACAGACAGTGTGTGTTCCTGTGTCTGACAATGACCCAGCTGCTGACTTACAAAACGTCTTGTGCAACGTCAAGAAGCACAAGTTTGTCAGTGACACATCAGCAATATTGTATATGCAGAATACTTCCCATTCCCACCCTGGAGGTCGTGTTTGGCTTTGATGAGCATCCGCAGCCTGTTCATCTCCTCCCTCTTCAACTCATCCAACTTTGTCCGAAAATTGTGATGGACAAAGTCCAGCTCTTTGGAAAGTTTGCCTTGCTGCAAGAACAAAATCAACATGACATGTCAATAAAATGCTTACAAAATAATGGGGCTGTTTAGTGAGTGTGCCGACGTACCTTGATGTCGTCCATGTTGGCATTTTTGAGCTTCTCTCTAAAGTGGGGGTCTTTCTCGAGGTACTCAATGACTTCCCTGAGGTAACGGTCATAGTGCAGCCCAGTTTCCTGAAGCATAAACCAAAGCACACATCAGCGTTTGTTGTTAAAGGACTAAAATGTACATTTAACTTGTTAATATTTAACTTGATTTAGGGCCATTAGGGATTTTTTTTAGGTCACTTAACTCTTACAAATGAATGGTGGTAACATCTAATTCACCCTGACATCGTCCTTGTTTGTTTTGAGCAAATACTCTACAATACACTAAATTTAAAATTTTCTGACAAACGTTTACCCACAAGCAAGTGTATTTTTCATGTGCAATAGCTCTGTGTGAGATGGCCCCCTGCTTTGGAAGACAGAGTGGTATATGTTGAAATTAGCGATATGATTTAAATGAGATATCCCTGTATTTGACACTGCCCATCTGACTCACAGCACTCTGTGGTGGCTCCAGCTCCTCCTCGTGAGGCTTTTCTTTGGTCTTGTCCACATTGATAGGCACTGACTGGATACACAGCCACAAACTCAGCAGAACCAGCCCACAGCGGGCCAAGGCTTTACCCCTCACCATCTGATTAGGTACATGAAATAAGAAATAGAAAAGTTCATTGGGTACGATGTTACATGAAGATGGTACATCTCTCTTAGAGCTTTTTAATCAAACTGAATTTGTTCTTCAGGCCTATGAGTCCCGTGTCTTTTCAAAAGACAACACCCTCAGTTTCTCAACCATTGCAAAAGGGGCACAAGCCACAACTTCACCTGGAGACGACGTGGGATGAGATTATGCAAGTTAGTCTTAATCTCAAAAGCATCGCCCCCAGCACAAGCAAAGGACTGTGCAACACACGTGTTTGGTGGACAACGAGATCGAGCTTACTTTAAATCAGTTCCTCTGCCAGAGCTTCATACCGTTAAACCTGTTACACATGATTCATAACAAACACATAGGCTATAGGTGTCATTTAAAGAACAGGTTGTTTATAGTGAGGATGGCATCTTTCATGATCCTATAGATGGAGATAAGATGCAAAACAAGCCTTAGCATTCATAGTAAATTTCAATGATAAACACGGTTTATGTAAAATAACACTTGTAAATCGACACTTACTTCGAGCTTCTGTTTTTCCTCTTCACCGCGCTTTGACCGTTTAGTTGTCCTAAACGGAGCTGCCTCAGCTTCACTACAGCTTGTTTACAGCTGTCATCCACTACCAATATAAGCCTCCTATGGTCACAACCTACAGGAAAAAAAAAGGCTGTGTTCACCATGGCAACGCCCCGCCTTCGCCGCCTCTTATTGGGTAGAAAAAGTGAATTTTCTTTGCAAAACAGTCGCGTTGAGAGCTGATTGGACGCTCCACCTGTCAATCAGTGTAATCAAACTGCTAACCCGTAGCTTAAGGTGCGTTGAGCCAAACCGTACGTGGCGTTCAGTCAACTGCCGGCGAGGGCGGAGTTAGTGTTTAGTGTAAGAAAGCGCAACACTAGGTGCTTAAATCTGGATTACTTGTATTTAAAAATATGTTTGTACGTGACAACACATGTACACATTATAATTGAAATTATAATTGCAATTAATGGAATACATTAGGTGAAACTTGGATCATGCCCCTGATTTCCAAGTGACGTGGGAAAAAAATAAAATCTTGATCAATCAATATATTTACAGAGAGGTGTTTCTGTTATTCAGCCTACCCGCGCTGACAAAATAACAGAAACACCTCTCTGTATGATGCAACACAGTTTACCTGCACCACAAACTACATCCCCCACAATGACCATGAAGATGAATCAACACCTCTCTAAAACAGTTTCAGCACAAACTGAACATTATAACCGTCATGAAGGTAGGGTTTATTGCAGGACTGTTGCATTAGACTGCATTAGTTTTAGCCTTGTGTACCTAATAAACTGTTAATCAGGTGTATGTGCTGACAGAGGCAGAATAAGTATTCAAATCTTTTATTTAACCAAAAGCAGCGCTGACATCCCGTAAAATACCCCAATTAAAGTACAAGTCCTGTATTCAAAATGTATATTTTTTATGTTGTGTGTGTGTGTGTGTGTGTGTGTGTGTGTGTGTGTGTGTGTGTGTGTGTGTTGATGTATGTAATATATTCTGACTGTGACAAAAATGGCTCCTCTTAGATATAGATCAATATTATTATAATAATTCTCACTGATGCACTGATTTAGTAAAGGTAGTAGAAATATTACACTCTGAAGTGTAGTACGGTAAAAGCAGAAAGTAGCATAAAATGGAAATGTTCAAGTAAAGTAATTGTATTTCAGTACAGTAATTGAGTAAATGTACTTACTGGCAAATAGATTTGGCATTGGGTACTAAACTGCAACGTAAAAAAATAGTAAAATGTATATACAATTCGTATGATTACCCATTATGTAGCAGAGCATAATCAGAAACTATTTAATGAGGACTTCTCCTTTTTGATATTTTAAGCACATTTTGCAGATAATACTCATGCATTTTTGTTTGAGTAACATTTTGAAATACAGGCCTTTTAGTTGTACTTCAGTAATATTTCTGAATATGTCTTACAGCGCTACTTTTACTTAAGTAAAAGCTGTGAGTGCTTCTTCCTCCGCTGAACACGCCGGACTCCCCATGTTTTTACATTTTGACACTAACTACTGTGACCCACACGTCGGCGCTGTTCTACTGTTTTAACCCGCGGTAAAGTGACCCAGTCTGGCAGAGACGCTATCCAACCGTGTCCAACCAAACCTCCATCCAACCACCTCAACAGGAACTGACGTCCCTTCTGTGCAAGTGGATGGAAAAAATGCAGCTGCAGGAAAAATGGCTCCAAACACCGCACCGCTAAAAGGTAAGAAGTTAACCTTTTGTTTTTCTTTTTGTAGTAAATGTCTGGTTGTAAAAGTTTTAGCTTGTAGTCGTCTGAAATCGGCGGTTCCGTTGAACCCGGCCGTTTCCCGTGTGATCAAACCTGTATTTCTTCCTTGTTGTGGGCAGTTGGCAGAACCAAAGCAGTTGCCTGGGTACTTTTAAATTATTAAATCTGTGCGCCTCAAAGTGCGGAGCAGTAACGGAATGTAAGTTGTCGCTGCTTATCTGAATTCAGCCGGGTTTGTGTTTCTGTGAGCGGTACGTTTGTCTGCTTTGTGTGCAGTTTTGTTAGGTTTAGCGGCTAAACTTAGCATCCAACAAAGTTAAAGTTCCAACCAAGCGCCATCAAAAGTATAAAAAGTGACATTTGGTCGGGCTAGGCGGGTTATATCGCTAGATTACTTTCATATAATCAGTCGAAAGCCAGTTATCTCTCATTAACAATTGGCTAACTCCTATTTAAAGAGGCGTACAGTGGTAGAAAAGCAAATGTTTACTGACAATACACAACGCATCATTTCGTGTCAGGTGAGCATCAGCCGACAGGTTAGCTAGCTAGCTGGGTTGTGTACAAAAATATGTTTTTCAGTTGCTGTGTATTTTAAAGTTAAAAGAAAAAACATGTTCGATGTAATTGTGCTGTAGCGTTACTTTCAGTTTGTGTTACTACGATTAACATATCATATTTCCGTCTGTTGAATGTCTTCCAACGTGTTACGTGACAATACCATGTCCCAGTGGTAACTATTAACACCTGGGATCAGATGAAACACTGCTTTCCTCAAAGTCATTAGAGGGAAAGTCGAGCCCTTCAGCTCATTAAAATGCAGAAATGAACATTGCATAGTCTGAATAACTGCTGTGAGTTCTCATGAGATGACAGCTGACTGACTTAGAGAGGCACCACATCTCCAGATGTGCAATGCTATGTTCAATTAAAGATTTTTTAAAAATAAGTTTAAAATGAACTCTTTTTTTTGGGTTATTTTTTCATTAATGTATTGATGCAGATGCAGGGTCCAGTCACTGTCAGAGTAATTTGCAGTTTCAAAGCTATATGATTTGTTTTGGGATCCTGGCCAAACGGACGACATTAGAGATTTCAGCTGCCCCGTGCTCCAACATGGCTCTGTCAGTTTTTGTTTTTGTTTCTTTTTATAGACTTAATGTTCTGCACAGGCCAGCCCCAGCAGTAGACAAGCCAGTGCTGAGAAAAAAAGAGAAATGAGTTTTACTGTATTTTTTCCTTTCCTTACAACCACAGGACATACTTTACAAATTTAAAAACTTTACTTGGTTACTTATTTTCCTTTTTAAAGATGTTGCTGTCCTGTACTTTGATCAGCTGCAGCGTGTATTGCCAACATCTGCGCTTTTGCACAGCAATTGGAAGCAAACCTCTCATTCACTCTCATGAGATCAAATCCTAAATGGACCTTCTTGAAGACAACTATGAAGAGGAATTTTGGTGTACTATGCATTACAGCCAAGTGTAGAATGAGGTGTTGTTACAATGTTGGATATTTAAAGGGTAAATTACAGTAAACTGTATGCTTAGGGGTTAAAAAGATGTGATGGTGGTTTTGTGAAACCATCAAGCAAATGATGTGGGAAATCTCCAGATTCCTGGAGTCTCATTTGTTATTGTGACCTCTGCCTACTTAAATGTTTTCACTCAAGCAAGCATTTTCACTGAAGGCGTACAGCTAGGGTAGCTGTTGTCTTCTGAGTACTTCAACAGTGCTAATGTCATGCTCAAATGTTGAATTAAGTTTCTATAGGATGTGGATTCTGCCATCACTTTCCACAGAGTTTGCACTATTTATCTTGGCTGCAGTTGGCTTTTCTCCATAAGTGGGGGTTTCCTTCTTTGTATATCCCCTGCTGCTATATATGGACTTTAACAATATGGCTATCTTGATTCAGGATCTTTTGTATGTAGCCATGGTTTCGGTTAGTGTAGCTTGAGTCCTGTTGAATCTCCTTTGTTAAAATACAACAGGTTGACCCACTGTCCTTTTCTCAGCCTTTCCTGAAGTAGGTCTGTATTGGCTTGATCTGCCCAATACGCAGTGATCTACAGTGCAAAACAGTTAAGAAAAACAAGGCTGAGGTTAATGAAGTTTAATCTCAGTGCATGGTTTCTCAGATTGACCCAGTGTTTACATGCAAAACCAGGAAGCAGCTGCTCTTCGGCGTCTGGCTCAGTGTGTTAACTCTGGCACTTGGCAGTTAAGGGGCTCTGACCTTTTGATTATGGAGCAGTGACTTTAACTACTAAGCTTCAGTCTGTCAGAGCATGCATCACTACTGTGTGCAAAATCAATAATATACAGATGAACTGCTGCATGTGACATTTCAGCAGAGAATTAAGCCATTAAGTGACATCAGGCACCCAAAAATGATGACCCTTCTTTTTATGCATTTAGTTTCCCCAAGCTGTTTTCTTGGGAGAGTTTGGCACTGAGCTCTCCTAGTCAAATGCTTAATGAATGCAGCCACATTGTCACTGCTTGCTGGTGTTAGCACAGCTGATAAGACAATCTTGGGCCATGGTGCTAACATAATGCTAACAGAGTGAGAGAAAGCAAGAGGAAGAGAGAAACCCGTCGGGCTGCTTAGCATGCCAAATTCCTCAGCTGCACAATAGTGCTAGGCTAGCCTGAGCCCCAGCAGAGCCAGCCTTCACCACAATGGGAGGGGAAGCTCAGGAGAGGCCGGTGACGCCTGGGGAGAGAAGGAACTCACTCAACCCTGGGGTTGTGATCATTCGATGAATGGTTGCTTTGAGAAGGCGCTGTGTCATTTTAGGACCACAAAACACTCTTTGCAGCAGTGTTTTTCTCATGTTCTAGATGTGGGGATACTTTTGGCTCCTTCCTGTTGTAAGCTAACCATAAATAGTTAGGCTGATCAAGAATGGAGATGCCCATTTTTTGTCAACAACTTTGGTTTTTGTGCGGATTGGTCAAAAAAAACAAGCAGTTTGATGACATGACCTTGGGATCTGGAAACTCATGATAGACATCTTTCTCTGTGTTCTTATATTTTATAAAGCAAACAATAAACTGCTTAATGGAGAAATGAATAGGCAGATTCACTGATAATGAAAATAAGAGTTCACCCATTTGTAAATCAGCTGCATTCCAGTAAGTAAGGTGAGTCATATGTCACCTCTTTGTTATAAATCACCTTGTGCAATTGTTTGATTTAGTCTTTTTTTTTTTTTTTTTTTTTTTTTTTTGGGTATGCGGTCAGGCCGGCTGCTTAATTAAACAATTGCAATGTGCGCCGCACCTTGCAATGTCAAGATGAAAAACATAGAAGTAGTAGTAGGAAGCTTGCTGTGAGTTAGCTAATCAATTTAAATACCATGAACATGTGGGTCATGTAATCTGTGCTACTTGTATGACCTAACTGATGACTCCAAAACAAGCATGATTTTTGGCCCTGCATGTGTGACAAATGGCGGCCAATCAATAAGCAATCAAAACATGGTTACAGCAACAAGGCCTAGGGAAGCCTTGGGTAAAGAACTGCCAATTAACAAATGAAGCCGAGCCCTTGGTTTACCAAAAGAAGAGTTCTTTTTAATTCAAGTGGATAATGTTAATAGATGTTTGTGTGACTGGCAGTTAATTTGTCAGAACTAAATATATCTGGTCTTAAGATTTGCTACCATCATCTGAAAATAATTTATGTTACACACAGGTTGCCTTGAATTTGACCACCCCTTGGTGTAACTAATCCAAATGCCCCCCCCCCCCCCCCTTTTTTTTTTTCTTAGGTGTTTAAAGCTTCGCTCTGCAACCTTTTGGGCCACACTGACTTAAAAGTCGTCACACTCATGGCATCTTCCAGTTGACAGAATGGCCCAGATAACAGGTGGTAATGGGTTCAAGGTGGATGTCCCCCAGCCAAAGGGGGTTGTGGGTAAGGAGGAAGCTCTCCGTATGGAGGAAGAGGCTTTAGCAAAATTGCAGAAGGAGAAGAGACACACTCTTTCAGCTTCAACATCCTCATCTTCATATGCATCGTCCACATCCTCCTCAAAACCAAAACCATCTAAATATACCACTACTGCTCCTCAACCTTCACCCTGTACTAATAGACCAGAAAAGGACCTCATTGTCTTCCCAGAGACCAAGAAACAGGCAGAGCAGGACAAGTTCAGGGATATTGATGTGGACAAGCTGACCAATGAAGAACTTGAAAAGCTCCTACTGGATGAAAACTTTGGAGCTAACAGCAAAGTGTCCCGCCCCTCATCATTGCTGGGGTTTAACCTCAGTGCCTCCTATCCTGGAGGCCACCCCTGTAGCTCCTCTCCTTTCCAGGGCAGCCAGTGGACACCTGTTCTGTCCACTCCATCAAGCTCCAGTGTGTCCACTCCCACCCATCAGCCGACCCCACTCTTCCCCTCAGCGCCGTTCCCCAAACCAGGCACATTTCAAAATGGCTTCACTCCAACCATATCGCCGTTCATGGCCCTGCCAGCGCAGCAGACATCCTTCATGGCCTTCACTCCCATCCAGGCTGCTAGCCCTATGGTCTTCCCACAACCAACCGTGGATCCAGAAATGGCCAAACTGTTCGACAAGATTGCCAGCACCTCAGAATACTTGAAGAATGGCAGATCGGCCAGCACTGACCCAGATTCCTCTCAAGTGGGCACAGCTTCTCTGGCACCCAACCCTCCGCCCCAGCAGCCAGCAGCGGTGGAATCGTCTAGCATCAGTCGCTTTGACTGGCTAGATCTGGACCCCCTTACAAAGCGCAAAGCTGAGAATGAGGAAGCAACCCAGGCATCAGGAAGTGCTGCACAGACAGTACCAGGAGTTCCTGCAGGGGATCCCTGGGATGCAGTGCTTGAGACTGAAGGGAACAGTAGTAGCAGCAGCCCCCCGCTGGAGGTGAAAGCATCACTTTCAGTTCGCTCGCAGCACAGGAGGGCATCGACAGGAGCTGCTGTCACTAGGAGTCACTCGCTCAACATCCCAGGGACGTCCTCCCAGCACAAACCAAACAATCAGGTAGGATCACAGTTGCACATAAATGTAAAAAAAAAAATCACAGCAAACTGTTTTTCACTGAGTAGTTTAACGGTGGGTGAACTACCTTAGTACCTTGGCAATGTTGTTAACTCCTAACTTCCTAAACTATATTTTACTGTCCAGACCATGGGGTTTATACCGTCCACCTGCTAGTCTGCTGCCACCCTGAAGAGTCAATTTACTAACAGCAGTCTGTCTTTTACACTTTGTTGACAGCATAGGCACAATTATGCATGGCAGAATCAATGATTAAGTACAACCACAGCTCATAGAACAAGAGCGAGTGTGAGTAAAGTTTAGTCAGAAGGGATGATGGTGGATCTTCTTGTTCAGTCAAAACACCCATCAGAGTCCTGCTTACAACTGCGTGTATACTCTTCATTCATTTAGCAGCACAGGCAAAACATCCTCTTTACTTCTGGTCCCTGTAATTAGGTTTTTCACTGTGGTTAGCTGCCCACTGTTTCACCCCACAATTTCCTCTCAACCACATTTTGTGATTAATTTTGCCAAACAAGACACGAGTGATCTAATTTCTTGTGATGAATATTTGGAACATTCATTTGGGACAGTGCTGTGGGCAAGTGGCATGGGATATTGTTGCCTCTAAATCTTATTTTTTTCCCTCTAAAACTAAACAGCCATCTGTCATTTGGCTTGCAGCTCTGAGCTGAGGTGGGGAGACAAGAGAAGCAGTTCAGTGTCAAGCAGTGCAGCCATACTGTAGCCTACCAGCCAAACACAAACACATGTCTTGCTCTTCTGTCAGTATCTAGGAGTCAGATTAAGAAAAGTGTTTAATCTCCTGCCTGAAAATGAAAGCTCCTCTATGCTTAATCTGAATTGCTTCTCCGATACTCTGACAGAAGTAAAAAAGCTCCTTTAGGATATTTGGACAAGGGGGGAGTCTGGCTGTCAGTATGTATTATCACCCTCTGCAGTTGGTAGAAATGCGTGTAGTCTCTCCTGTACTAGAGGCATACATGTCTCTCCCCACTCATGTGCTGGTACATGAGTACAAAATGCAATCAATGCTGGGACCTTCTCGTAAAATACTGCTTTATGTTGCCACCAGTGGTCAAAAACTCCACAGTGTACTTTTAAAGTCTCGACAGGCCACTCTGCTGGAGATTTTGTCCGTTTTCTTTTTTTTTTTTGGCGGTTCTCAAGACGCCCACTTCCTGCTCATTGTGTTTCTCTGTGTCAGGACCAAACAGTTGGTCTCTGTGGTATGTTTCTCACACCAGGGTGATAATTAACCTTACAGCACTGTTACAAGTTCCTTTTTTCTAGAATTCCCCATGGCGGCGGAAAACCAGGAAATTTGACACAATCCGAACATGGTCATTGGGAAGATTATGGTACAGTGCAGTCAAAATCAAAGTCATGACCAACTCAGGATGGTTTCAATGTACTGCTCCAGTCCATCTTTCAAGTCCATGTGTGGGACTGTACAGATGTATACTTTGCCCCTCATCAAAGGCAGCTTGTCCAATCCGTACACCCAGCTGTGTCTTCCAGGGTTGAGGAATGTCTGGTTCCTTGAAAGGATGAAACAGTGTTTGTTTACACTTACCTATATGTTATGTCTATGTTCAAGCCAGCGTTTGCTGGTCAGACTGCTGTTTTGTGTAATCTGAGCCCTTTCCTGACATACGTCCCACCACACTCTCACTTTTTTATCTACATCTATTATGTGTGCAGTCGTTGTGTATGTGAGCTTGAGATGGTATGTGCGTTTGCTTGCCTCCCTTGTTCTATCAGCTCCCGTGTTGTTATAAACAGGAACAAGCCCGTACAGCTCCCCTGTGCCCCACAGCAGCACCAGAATGACCTAACATATTGCCCTCACAAGTTGCTGTGCCAACTCTCCTCTTGTTTAGTCTTAGGAGAAAGAGATGCTATATTTTCATAATTTTTGGATTATTAGATCTGTGATTTGGGAAAATAGAACTCTATACTATACTCTATATATATTCTCTGTACCTGCTTCCCGATAGTCTGTGGGTGGAACATTTTTAATGTGGAGCAGCAGCAGCTTGAGATGTTCAGTTTGCAATAACAGTAGGTTAACACAGCAGTATAACTCAAAACAGAATGAGAAAAGAGAACCATCAGAGAACGGTTAGGTTGATGTATGTTAGATCAAGGAACAGAAATATAACAGGGAAACTAGACTTCAAACCACAGAGACCATAATAAACAGAAGTTATTAAACCACAAAAAACCGAGCAGCAGATAAAAATGGTCCTTTCTGTTACTTAACTTCATGGACTACACATATAAAGTCAATCTGTTTACAGTGACGACACAGCACAGTTGAGGGCAGAGCGTTGTCAAGGTTAGGCCCTGCTTTTCAGGAAAGGCTAAAATATTGTAGTCCCCTGAAACCAGTTTTTGTCTTGGTTTCCATAAAAGATCAAACCAATGTTTTTGCATGTTTTTTTACCTACACATGCGTTTATATTGCTGCAAAACATTTTCCGAAGCAGGCGGTTGTGTTGTAGGTAGCTGTGGTTTGAAATGGTTTTGCAGATCAGACTTGAAACTGTTTGAGCTTGGTAAGTCTTGATAGTGAATGTATCTTACCAAAGAGCATTGCACTAAAAGGCTGTTTTAAAAAATAAAAACCCTGAGGACATACAAAAAGCAGTCATGGATATTAATATAACGTTAACTTCCTCTAAGAACTGTGCTGTTCAGAAGTCAAGAGTTGTTATGATGATGCTATTACACTTAACAATTATGATAGCTGATGGTAAAGCAATTACTTTATTGCAATGAGGCCACAACTTCCGATCAGCAAGTATCAGCAATGACAGTCCACACCCACGTCTGTTTTTATCGAGGTACAGCAGAAACATTTAACACTGTTATATAAATAACAGTTTCAACAAATACGGGTCAATATGAAGGCTTAACATTTAGTCACTGGTGTTGAGTTACAGTACTGATCCAGTACTGTATAAAACACCTCTCATCCTTTGCTCTAAAAGCTTAACGAAACCTCCAACAGCACAGCAACGCAATCTGAAATCATGGTTTGAGTCGCATTGTGGTTGCAAAATGACTGAGGTGTGAACTGATAGGTTTGTCTAGGCCACATAAGTCTAATCTCTACTTTTACATCTCTTAATTAACATGACTGGAAAGCAAAAAGCACACTGTTTTCCATTTGAGCTTAGTTGATGAAGCAAAGATTTTAGGCCTTAACATTGACAAATGAGTGGAAATTGAATCTGAAGTCAGTCTTTATACACATTTCATATTATGTCACATGCTAATGGTCAGACTTAAAGTGCAAGGCCAAACCTGACTTAGCGTGTGGTGTTATGAGTAATAGCAACATTCACCTATGGGGAATAGGCTTGTTTTAATGGGAACGAATTTACTTTTATCAGCTCATGAACACTAAAATTTAACTACTTATGCCCTGTGCATATTGGACAAACTAAACCAGCAAAAAGTCAGAATTTGCCCGAGGCATGATTGTAATTTATTTACCCTGTTGTTGCACTTGCAATTACGTGTCCCAACTGTTTTTATTTTCAGTATGATGAGTGTGATGTCTGTACATCAGCCTAACGTTGCCAGGCCTTGTTGTGGTTGGCAAGAATGTACTGTAAGATGTGGTGCGAGGGGCAGAGGGGTGTAAAATGGAACAAATGAGCGTTAACTTGGAGACTTAGTCAGAGTCTAATGTGGAGTCCCACACAACCTCTACTATATGTCTCATTCTCTTTCTCCTCTGTTAGTCTTTGTTGTCTGATTGTCTCTCGTTGCCTCTGTCTCATACTTTCTTACTTTTGGTTTTTAATTACTTTGTTTTTTCTTTCTCTTTTTACCATCTCATCCTCTGTCTTCCCTGTGTCTCAGTTCATTTCTTCTCCTCTGTCACTTCACTAGTTTCAGTCTACCTTTCCTTCCCCCTCCCTCAGTCCCCCACCTTACCTCACCTCACTGACTGCCTGTGGTTCCTGGCTACTAATCCCTTGCTTTGGCCTTTGGTTATTAAGCTGTAGGTTAGAGATAATCAGCAGTCAAACAAATACCTCTATCTACAGTTCAGTCGTTCCGCCTCACAGCACCAACGCCATGTTCAGACCTGGCTCTTACTGCGTGCAGCACAGCACTGAAAAGTCCATGCGTCATTTACCTCACGTCGCCATGTCTGATCTGAGACAACGCAGATTCATATTACTTAGCCTCACAATTGTTTCAAGACGTGTAGTACCACTTGATGCAGTGTTACATGGTTTTGGTTCATGTAGTGGATCCACAAATCCAGAGAAGAAATGGTAAGGATTTTCATCACTTATCTGCATACATTATCTGAACTGAATTTAGCCATAGGAGATGGAAAGTGTAGGAGAGCGTGACGCAGATTTGACTGTTTGAAATAGTGTGATAAGACAAATCTTCATTAATACATTTTTTGTGGCGTAGATTAATCCCAGTTTTCGGTAATATGATGATGCTCAGTATGAGTGTGATTAATGGAGATTATGATTATGCTATGAGCTCATAAACCTGTCAGTTAGAGTCAGTTTTGGGGAGTAGTGCTAAAACACACACTGCCCTTTGCCCTTTCATTTCAAATTGTTCGAGCAAGCTTTTGCCTGTGTGTTCTTGCACTGTTCCCTAACATATGACCTGCAGGCTCATTTATATCTGGACATGTGCTGTGATTCAAGATCACTGTGAATGTGATCCTACTGTGTGCCAGCGTGCACTGAAGCTTTTTCCCACCAAATACCCAGTGAAATTTCTCCTGCCTCCGCAGACTTAACGATCTCCAGGAGCTCTTTTACATCTCTCACACCTACACACCATCCCTCTCTAGACTCTGCCCCATTTTCTTTTATTATTGCCTTAATTACACCTTAAGCACACGTACGAGATGCTGCAGCATACTTAACACTCTCTAAATTTTGTTTCACCAGACAGATTGCAGGGCCAGAAGATGTTGTAGTGCAAGGATGTGGCAAAGATTCCAGTTAAATGTGTGACTCACTGGGCAAACAGCTCTGTGTCTCCTAACCTTTGACCTTGTTTACTGGCAGAAAACAGGAGAAGCATTGTGGGGAAAGGCGTGAGGAAGCAGGTAGAGACCAGATACTAATGCGCAGAATAAAAACCCTGTTAACAAGTCTTAAGGGAATATGTTGAATTATGCAATGTTTTGGAGAAAAACACACCAGTGAGAGTGAGAGTTTAGTGTCTGTTACTTTTCTAGTGTTAAAAACTCTTCTCAGCATGTGACTGAAATTTTTTCCAATCACAAAACAGCAAATTAAAGAATCTAAGTTTGTCAGTCTGCCCCTACAACCACAATATATTAGCCTGGGACCTCAGTCTGTCACAGGAAGTGTGAGTTAGATAGCCACCGCTCACTTCCTAATTGAAAGAAGAAGTTGATTTGTGTTTTCAGGGCAGTTGGTTCCTCTAGTGTAAACCACGGGGGCTTTTCATAGGCTCTTAGTCTCATCGATGAAGCTGTGTGCAAAGTATTGAGAAAACCTTTTTCATGTGTGCAGCCAAAAACATTTTCGTTGACAGTTAGAGGTTGCTGAGTAGTCACAAGCCATTAAAATCAATCTACATCTCCTCCATAAGTGCTGGATCAGCATGACAGCATCGCTCAACATTTCCCCCACAGAGTTATATTGTAAAATGCAGCCTGGAGCAACTGCAGTACATTTTACTTGTAATAAGCTGAGATTTGCAGGAAATTTTCAGGTTAACTGTGAAATAAATAATAAATGTTTAAGTGAAAAATAAAACAAAAAGATTTTATCCTGTCTACATTTTAATTCAAGCTGCCACAAGCTGCCGCTGGTCAGATATTGACAGTGGCTAGTGAATATTTGAGCGGAGGCTTGCGATCAAGCATTTTTCATTAGGCTGGCACACAGAGTTAAGGAGGTGTCTGATGTCTAGATGTGGACTGTAACTCAATACTGATACTGGGCTTGGAATTACCATCAGCCACCAGTCATGGCTGTGGTTGGTTGAGCCTCTAAGTTCTGCTACTGTGCTTAGTCAGGTTTTCCTGTGTGTTTGTGGCCCATGGAAGGCATCACAAAGCTGCTCCAACTCACCATGTTCTTGTCTGTTAAACTCGAGGGACAACACAGATGTTTTTGCTAAAAAAAATTTCTCCTTTTTTTTTTTTTTTAAATGTCTGAACTTGTTTATCAACCACAAGCTCAAAAAGCCTTTGAGAGATGTCAGGTAGAAGCATGAAGGGTCGGATTCAGATAGTGAAAACGTTGATAGCACGAGCTTTGAAAGTCATCTTGATTCAGATTCCCATCCCCACCTTCACTGTATGCATGAAAAGTGACATGAGCGCCTTTCTCACCTCTGCATATCTAAGCAGTTGCTGCATGAAGTGGGTGTACTCGTCAGATTTTCTGTGTCGAAAAGGTGTCAGATATAGAGCCAGTCATAGTTGTCTTCAGTCAACCACATAGTTCAGTTATCCTAGAAAAACAGCATGAATAGTTTCACATCTGTGTCATTCTTAAGCAGGAATCACGTGTTGCGTAATTGATTATGTCTCACTCTGGAGCAGGACGTGGCCAACTAAGTGATGTAGGACACCCAGGACAAAAAAAAAAGCCTCTTCTCCAGATTTGAATCTTACCAGTACAGACATGTGTCAGGATAGTTAAGTCAAAACTTAGAGATAAAAAAGATAAAGCGTTACTCATGACAAGTGCCATGTCTTGTCTGTCTAAAAGTGGAAAGCGGAAAGAAAAAATGTCTAAAGGAAATCCATCATGAGAAAGTTGGATGATTTAAAAAAAAGAATTTAAGTGGCACTAAGCTCTGTGAAAAGACTCAAAATCACCCAGTCTACAACTGACCTTTGTGGATTATAGTCATCTCTGTTTGGATTTATGTCACTGACCACATCAGACCACTGGTCACATACCACAGTTTACCGGCTGTGACCCTGAAGATGTGCCGTCATTAGTGTAGTAATCTTCCTTTGTGTTGTACAGCGTGTTCCCAGCATTACAGTCAGTACACTTCAGCAAAAGCAGAGGAAGGATGCAGGATTAGTCAGCGTGTGAATCATATGAAGCTGTTCCCATGACTTCAGACACCAGGAGCTCTCTGTTCGGGTTCAGTAAAATCGATAGAGTGAAACAAAGATGGCCCTGTCCCACTGCACAGCCCGCTGTGTGTATGTGTATGTGTGCGTTGTAGAGTGGCGATCAGTTAACATGGCCTCATTTGATTATCTGCCCGTGTTTGTTTTTGCTGAAGCAATCCTGGCTCTAAACATAAACACAGCTAATGTGCTGATAGCCTCCTATCGCTGACTTTCTAATGTTTTATGTCACTTTTTCTCCTTCCAACTTTTTTCTTTTTTTCCTTCTCTCTCTCCCCGTCTCTTATGTCGCTTCTCTGTTGATGTTTCTCTTTCCTGCTCCCCTCATCTAATATTCCTACACAAATATGAAAAGCATGAAGTATGGAAATGTAATCAAGAATTTCCAGTAATTTAAAGAAAGCTAAAAGAAGCAATCTCAACAATAACATGCTGTACAAATTCAGTCTTGTGACACATTTTGGTGTTTGTTGTGAGTGCTAATCTTGAAATATAGAGGGATATGTGTAAATGATCATATAGAACCATTAACTGCATTTTGAATACGAGCAAATGCTAAAAATTCGAGACAAAGATTGTGCAGGCAGGAACCTATTCTCCTCTCCGCTTGCAGGGAGATGCAGGTGTTTGGGTGTCAGGCTCTGGCCTCTTTTCCCGGCTCCATGCTGACTTAGAGATTTCTATCTCCTGGTGTTATGTCAGGTCAACTTAGTGCTTTGAACAAGAGGTCTTTACTCTTGGGGCTACACAGTAAGGGTCTAAATGATATCTCGGATTAACCTGCTGGATGCTGTGATCTCGGTAATTAGAGTTGGCTTTTTTGTACATTTTAAGATTTCTTGTTTGGCATTCTGCCTTCATTGGATAGGGATAGTCAACAGCAAACAAGGGACAGAGAAAGGGTTTCGACGTGCAACCAAGATCCCTGGCCAGGATCAAACCAGGGATGCTGCCACCAGGACAACCCAGGGTTGGCTTTTGAGGAAAAGGATTGTTTGAGTGGGGTGGCTGTGGTTTAGGAGGTAGAGCAGGTTGTCCACTAATCACAGGGTTGGTGGTTTTTTTTCATGGCTCCTTGTCTCCACATGTTGCTCCCAATGAATAGGCCAGTGCCTTGTATGTACAGTCATTGTGACTGTATGTGTGAGAATGAGAGGCGAATGGTGCTTTTGAGACAGCATTTTGTGTAGAGCTGAAACAATTACTATGATAGACAATGAATATGATTGCTAGTTTAAGCCCTAATTTTGTGTATCCAGCATAAATTCAACATAAATGTTTATCAGTCGAGGATAGGAGCTGGTGGTATAGTTTACAATTGAAAATATGAAATCATTTAAGGATTGCCTTAAGTGGCTGTGGTGTGATTCCAAACCTAATGAGTGTGAGGACAGAAAAACATTTGCAAATTGTACTGCTCCCTTTATGCAGTGAGAGTGAATAAAACTCTCAAGATTTATTGCAAATGCAGCTCATGATAGTATATGAGTAAAAATCACAACACTTTATAAACTGAAACAAGTATGTTTTTTTAAAAGAACTGTAGAGGTTAAGTTGACCTGACATGTAGAAAAACAACCCTGGAAGTCTTTCTAGTTTCTTTGTCATTGCACATGAAAAGTCAGCTCTATGCTCCACCCCACCCCCATCAGGCTCATCAAGAAACTCAAAATCTCCCAGAAATCTCTGAGGAGAGGGACGAACTATTATTATGACATTCCAAACATTTTTTTTCACCCTCTCTGTTTTTTTTTTTTCTCTTCCTAACCTCTTGTGCCCCGTCTTCAACCCTCTCTCACTGGGAGTGATGTCAGAGTCCCAGATCTCCGGGCCGTGACTGAGCACTTTCGCAGACAGCCCAGACCCTGGCAAAGGAAGGGGCGTGGCCCTTTCTCTTCTCATTTCCTGTGCCACAGGAAGCACATTCCTCAGCCTCTGGCCGTCAGACAGCCGTAAAAAGCCGAGTGTAACTGCGAGTTCCCGGCAGCAGGCTAGGCTCCAGGAATCTCTCAGAGTCATTCCCAAGGGAGCTGTCTCAGGATTTGTGCGTGTCTGAGAGACAAAGAGACAGATTTACAACTCTTTCAGCTCAGTTCTTCACATTTTTAAGTGTCAAAAATAGATTTGCTGAAAATATTTCACTTTCACATGTATTATGAAACTTTTTCCAGAATAAGAGAAAGCAGTCTCAGCTGCTAGAATGTGTAGTTGTTATTGTGTACATGTGTGAGCATGTGTGTGACTGTTTCAATCAAAATTCAGGCTTAAGAAAACAAAACTTAATTAAACTTAAAGATTTAATGCTGCAGTTAAAGAGACAAAGGCATAAAAGGGCTGGAGACCTCAGTTTGTGTTTCATTGTGTCCAGCCTTTGTCCTTGCTGACAATTCACTCGGCGGGATTCGTGGCTCTGAGGTGTTTTTAATAAAACTGCTCCTTCAACAATCCCTAAGCACAAATCACTGTGAAGACCTTAAGCATCGCTGTCCACAGCCATTACTGTTGAACTGATGTAAGGAGTTCATATGTACTGGACACACTAT
Source organism: Toxotes jaculatrix (assembly GCF_017976425.1). Taxonomy (NCBI): domain Eukaryota; kingdom Metazoa; phylum Chordata; class Actinopteri; family Toxotidae; genus Toxotes; species Toxotes jaculatrix. The sequence continues at coordinate 23,798,977 of NC_054398.1, forward strand.
AAATGACAAACTACACTTCTGCTAAGACCACACACCTCCTGCCTGTCTCCATCTGGCCTGCTTCTGTTTGAAGTATGTAAGCATGTTATTAATACATGTGTATTGTCTTTGGTTCCCTGATTCCTTGTGTGTTTGACTCTTTTGCAACTGTAGGACAAGGGAAAAGGAAAAGGTTTGGTGAAGAATGCCGCCCTGGAGGAACAGGATGCTCAAAACCTGGAGGTTGTCGCCTTCTGTGAAGACATTGCAACGTAAGATGCTTCCCTTTGGCATAAAAATAAAGGCCCTCTTTTGACTATTATTGACTTTTCTTGTTAAAGTCCTTTGTGACATTTTTTAAAGCAGCTTTTATCTGTATTTTTATAATAACAATGCGTCATATTGCAATGTGAAAGTAAGGTGAAAATAAGGTGAAAGGTGTCGCTTGTAGTGATGAACCTGAATCAGCAGCTCCCCTCAGCTTAAAGGAGCTTTATGGTGAGTTTCAGTCTCTCATAGCATTGTTTTTGGCCACAGCACAATCTCTAAAAATCTGCTCAGAAACAAATAGTGGACCGATGCAATACTGACTAGCTAGTGAAGAAATGGGACATTTAGAAGCTAAAGACTTCCCTCAGGAGTTGGCTGAGACCAAAAGCAGAGCTAAAAAAAGAGAAATGAATATTCTTCAGATCTGTTGTGAGTAATTTCTGTTCGCTAAGTAAGGTTTGTGAAATCAGCTTAAAAGCAAAGGAAATGTCAGTTTCATGCTGGCAACTCATTTCTGCTGCCCGTAAAGGCCCACCAAATCACTTATTGCAGCTTTAATCGTGAAATTTTTAGATGTGACTTATGAAAGTGGTCACATTAAGCAGGAAATTGACTAATCAGGTTTTGGTGCTTCTGCTTAAAAACTTCCGAAAGAACATATTCATGTACTACATTTCAGCAGGAGCATTTTCTCCCTTGTGTACGTGTGTGTGTGTGTGTAAATGCATTACAAATGTTCATGTATATATACACATAATTGCATGTTTTGAAGTTCTGTTCGTTTCATGAGGCTGCTCAGAATTTCTCACTCCAGTAGTTAGTTTGGGTGGAGTGATGATGAAGCTGCGCTCTGGGAATCCACTTTCATTACGATAACAGTCAACGCCTGCTGCTTGCCCAGCAACTTCCCTGCGTGCTTACTGGTCAACACATACTCTGCATAGTTTGGAATTAAAAGGAACTTGACCTCTCACAAGAGTCTAAATGGGAAAAAAAAAAAAGTTTAAATATTTTCATAGCATTTTCATCATCTTTCTCTCCCAACAACTCAAGCCAGCGGTGTCACAGAGTCAACACCACAGTGTTGGGTTTATTGTGCATGGTGGCTGTTTCAACATGGTAGAACAGGTTCGAAATAGACCATTTAAAATGATTTGCATAGCCTTCTCAGTGGGAATTTAACTCAAATACCAGTTCTGTTCAGATTTGCTCTTCCTCCTCTTTTTCTCCCCCTCCTTCCAGTTTTCCTGTTACACTGCCCATGATGCATCCAGTAGTCTCATCCAAGCAATCTGATCCATATGCGCAGCCTGGCCCTGGCTGCCCTTCGTGTGTTTGTACTGGCCAAAAAGACCAAAATATGAGTGTTGACTCTGTTTCTCTTGTGGATTTTTTTTGTCCCCACCAGCCTGCGTTCCAGATTCCCTCATGGTGACATGTCCACCAACCCCGGCTTCGTCCTCAGCCCTGTCATCACCCAGAGAGATGGCGGAGGTGACAATAGCTGCTCTGTCAAGGTTTCTATTGAAATCTCTGAATCTCAGCAGCCTGTAACCTTCACCTGTGACGGTAAGCATCCATGAACCAGCTCTTAACAGGATTAAAGATGAGCATGCAGCAGATATCACACATAACCCCTTTTTTTCCCTAGAAGAGACAAGATTTTGTAATTGAACTTTTAATTTAATTACAAGAATGTTCTGGTATTAGGAAGTGCAGAAAATGGTGCACCATCGCTTTAAAGTGAGCCAAAAAAGAAACCTTGTACTCCCTTTGCCTTTGAGAATGAACAGCTCAGATTGCAGATAAGAGAGCTCTGAAGGAGGAAACGACATTCACAGCTGCCAAAGTCTTCACCCCCTCCCCGCCTCATTTTTTTCTTTTTCTTTTCATTTTTTTCTGTCGTGGGAAGTACACTACGTTCCTTTCCTGCACAAATAAAGGTTTGTCCCCTCACCATGGAGTAGCCATGTTGGGCAAAAGGGACTGGAGTTTAGTTTTCCTTTTTGTTTTTTTGTTTTTTTCTAAGATTTTTGGTTTCCTTCCCTGGGTGTTTGGGGAGCTGTTATTGGCTAACCCCTCATTATGCACACACAAAACTACAAGCACTGTGACTGACATGTCTTTTGGGATGTGAAGCCAAGCACACTGGAGGCTGTCAGCCAGCCCAGAGGGCTTTTTTGTTAGACATATTACCCCAGCTGTGTGATCAAGTTCACCATTGTCTATCTGGGTCCCCGAGGACCAGCAGTGGACCGCTGTGTGTGTCTGTGTGTGTTTCTGTTTATCTATGTAAGTATGTCTGCCATCAGTATCTGACAACCCCATATTCTTAGGCATAGTAGACAAGTGTGTGTGTGTGTGTGTGTGTGTGTGTGTGTGTGTGTGTGTGTGTGTTTGTGTGTGTGTGTGTGTTTGTGTTTGTGTGACAGACTGTCCTACTGACCCAGACACTTCTCTGAATAACCCAGTTCAACAGCTACAAACTATAGGAAGTGTATTAACTACTTTCCTTGTTCTACATCCTAATTGTACTTTCCTAGCTTCCTGCCTTGACTCCAAGTTTACCTCGTCTTTCCTGCCTCAGCTGAGTTCACCTCCTTTAATCCCAGTGCCTGGGGTCACTTCCTCGGTTATACTTCCTTCTTTCCTAGTATGATGTCTTCTTTGATGTTTCCTGGTTGACATCCTATGTTGTCAGCAGCGTGTTGACCCACATAGTTGGTGTTTGGATTCCTCTGGTTGGACACGAATCTGCTTTCAGGAACAATAGGCCTCAGTTCTACTCAAAGCTTGGATAGATGGATAGAGAGATAGAGGACAGGGCAGGTACCTCTTTCACATTCCTCTCCTTTTTCTCATTCTTCGTTTCTTTCTCTGTCTCCTCCTTGTTTGTTCTGGCTTCTTTCTGTTTCTTTGCTGTTTCCATTGAACTTTTTCTGCCCTTCTCTTCCTGTCTCTTTGCCCTTGTCTTACAGTATTTTCTTCCACCCTTGTGCCCTTGCAGCATCTTCTCATCCATCTTTCTGTCCTCTTCACCTCTGTTTTGCTCTGTTGTCCCACTGAGTCTCTTGAGCCTGTCGTCATCACTTCAGAGACTACAGATTAATATGACACATAAGTTGGTTTTTCTCTCTTCCTTCTTCTGTCATCTCCTTTGTCCTTACTGACTTTTTCTGTCACACAACTTCTATTATGCCTCGATGTTCTTATTTATTTGCTTCTCTCTGCCTGTTATCTATTATGGAAAAGTCTGTATTGTGTAACTTTGTCTCAATATTGCAAAATGTTATAAAACATTAATTTGTGGCTGATTGTCTTGTGTAATTATGAAAAAAGAAACAATGGAAAGAATCTGAGCAAAGACAGATGTACTGAAGTTTTTTTTTTTTTTTTTTTAAATATATCTATCGTTATTCCTCGAGTCAATATTTTGCTTTTTCTTTTTTTTTTTCCTAAAGAGCAGGAAAAAAGAAAGACAACCAGTTCTTCCAGGGCTTGGCTGTGAACTGCTTCTGGCTTCTGGGGATTCCTCACATACTGTGGCTGAGAAGGGGAGATGGAGGGAGTGAGAGAGGGAAAAGCAATGCATAGAGACACAAAAGAGAGAGGGAGAAGGCAGAGACAAGGAGGAAGGGAAATTGGGAGCAGAGAGAAATGCAGAGGGAGAAAGTCAGGGAAAAAATTAGACAAGAAAAAAGGGGGAAAGACAATTTATGAGGAGAAGGAAACTAAATAGGGAGGTTTATGGAGAAAGAAAGTGATGAAGGCCCAGAGAAAGAAAATAAAATGAGACAGATTAAGAAAATAGGATGTATTGTAAAAGTCAGAGGAAATGCTGGGAGTTTGGCTCAGGTTACTGATCCTGTCTGTGGCTGGGGGGGGGGGGGGGGTGTTAGGGAGGAGGGAACACCATCATTATTCTCATTTCACACATAAAGACGAGAACTCCACTTTCCCCCCAGAACCTTTTCACTCTAATGGCACAATAAATGTGCAGGAATGTGACTTGGTTACACTTGGTAAAGAAGGATGCACTGATGCACATGACCACAGTTGGTACAAAGCAGCAACGTGTGATGGTGTTGGTGCAGGAAGCCCATGCGTTTCTTAAATATCGGTAATTGGCTGTGTATCATGTATGAACCATGTATGTTGTATGAAGAAAAATGATGCATCTTGTTACCGTTTGTCTCGAGATGTTCCTGTGTTATTTTGTGTTCATGTAGTATGACATTTAGAGATATCAGCTGTAGGTGAGAGTTCAGCAGTTCCACCAATGGTGAGATTGATGAACTGAAAAACGATTGGAATACTTGAGATCATTTCTTGACATCAGGGAGTCACAGAAGCTGTTACAGTATGCCTTAATCATGAATTTGCTTGCATTTTAGCCTTGAACTCTTCCATTTTCTGCCACTTTGTTCTTTAGCTTTCACACTAATTATTGTTTTCCAGTTTCCTCTGTATCTCCTTTCGTCTCTGAATCTGTGTCTGACTGTTGGACTTGATACAAAAGCAGAAGTCTCTGTTTGCTCTGAGCCATGGAGGGATTAAATCATTCCTCTTTAACGTCTTTACAAGGTCTGTCCTGTGGATTTAACAAGTGTTGAGTAACCTCTCACCAGCCCTCCTACCTAGATCCTACAAGACAGTGATTGGACCTGAAACCTAAATCAAAACCTATTTATTATGCTAGTTGTTGAAAAGTTATTGTGGTAGATTATTATTATTATTTAGCATCCCGTTTTACTCTAATTGTCCTTAGAAACGTGTGTCATCAGTATTTTTGCCCATATGTGACGCCGCCAAACACCTTTTACCAACCACAAGGTTGCCCTCAGAAATGCCCAGCCTGGAATTCCTTTACCACCTCAGAGCGCTCACAAAATTAGGCGTGACCTGTCTAATTGTTCCATAACTATTGTTATAGAACACTCCAGTACAGGTGTAACCTCCGCGACCACCTCCGCCACACAGGCATTCTGGACCTCGAAGCTAAAGCTACTGGTCTAAGCAGTAAGAAAAGACGCACCATTCCTCCGAAGGGTGGAGGTCTGTTATTGCTGGAGCTAGGGGTGGTCTCCCTCCCTGTGAACGTCTGTTAAGTAACCTGAGTGTGTGTGCTTTGTCCAAAGCTGAGATGTCTGTATGTGAAGAGTGTGTGTCTGTCTTTGTATCTGTCGGCCTGTGTTTGTGTATAGCCAAGGTTAAGAGTGTGTTAAAACCTCTCTAGAAGTAGCTAAACAGCAGAATAATCTGCCTTGTGTCGGGTTACACTCTCCACCCAGTGTTGTTTTGGCTGGACACATCAGATATGGAAGCACACACAAACATCTCGAGCTGACCCCAAATCCTCCCCTCTTCACATCATTCCCCGGCACAGCACACAGCGTTATTCCTTTGATTCGAGAACAGGTTTGATTTGAAGCGAAACTAGAGACGTTCAAAATATTGAAGGACGGTTTGTGGTTAGAGAGAAATTCCAATATCTGGAAGGTCCAGGGTTCAGTTCCCACAGCAGCAAGCAAACATGTCTGATAGCAACCACTGAAGCTCTTCATGGTCATTTTGACTAAGACTCCCACCTAAATGGGTAAATTATAACCCTTGACCTCTGACCCCTCTAATGCGCTTTATAGACGAGTACCTTGATTTGAACCAACACAAAGCTATTCCTTGCTGATATACCTTGTATCCTGTTGCTTCCCATGTGCTTTCAGTGTGCTGTAGCTGGAGTAAAGTATGCTATATGTAGCAGGAAGCTTGTTTTTTTGGTTTAAAAGAATTTTACCTCATCTCTCATTATGTCTTCTCTCTTTTTTTCTCTCTTCCATCATTCCCTTTCTTCCCTTTCCATCATTCTCCTCTTCCTCTTAATCTGTTTTTCACCAACCACTGATCCCTCCCTTCTTTCTGGCTTTTTGCTTTCACTGTCCCTCCCTCGCATCGGTCTCATGTGGTTCCCTTTCTTTCCATCAATTTCCCCAATCACCCTCTGTCCCTCCCTGTCTGCCTCCAATACTGTCTTATATCTCTGTCCCTTCCTCAGTGAGTTCTCCAGTGGAGTTGTTGATCAGTCAGACCCTCTGCTGGGTCCACGATGACCTGGACCAGGTCGACTTCTCCAGCTACCTGCTCAAAGTCTGTGGCCAGGAGGAGGTGCTGCAGAAGTGAGTATACACAAAAAGAAGACATGTTATGCTGCACAAGTTCTGTATTTTCCAGACCCATTAGCCCTAGCAAATGAAAGATTTCAGGCTGACTGGGCATTTTTGTCAAAAATGTGTAGGATTTTGAATGAGTTTCATTGGATTTTGTTTTCTTAGGCTCCCCTCTCTTTCCTCTGCCCCCCCCCCCGTTGAGTATCTCCCCCTCCCTCACTCTATCTTTTTCTCCATCACTCCTATTTTGGCATCCACCCAGACCGTTGTACAAATAGGACTGTGGGATGTTTCTATATCTCACCCCGCACCTTCCTCCACCTCTCCTCTCCATCTAAACTGGGATACATGGGAATGGTTGTGACCATACAAAGTTTTAAAGGCCCAGTACACCCAAATGTTCAAAGTTGCATATTTAATCTGTCTTGTAACTGATGAACATGTGAATGCTGTACAGTCATACACTGTGGCTATACACTGTACTAGCCAAACTGAGAATGTCCATAAACTATTATATTATCATTATTTATTTTTGTCAATTCCTGTAGTAGCCATGAAGACACTTGGAGATCTATTTTGCTTTTTTATATATTTTTTTGTTCTCTGCTGCTTTGAGGAAAATTTCAAACTCTACAAAAGCACTTAGAGCTGCTGTATAAAGACCTGTAAATCATGTTTATTATGGATGCTTTGATGCTTTCAACAGTAACGTCATTGTTTCACTTGAAATCATACTAAAGGCAGCACTTTCAGGTTGGGACCTGAAGCTTTGTACCATCTGCCAAATCCTGCATGTTGGCAATATTTGTTCTTGATATATAACTTAGTGAGAGTCCCCAGCCTCGCCAGTGCAAACTTGTTGAAACAGTAGCAAACTAATGCCCTGTATACATTCTTCTGCCTTTCAATCATAATGTAACCTCTCTCTGACTGTGATCCAATCAATTCAGAACCAAACATCAAGTAAATTTTGGCCACAGGTTCTGGATGTTATTGCTGCATTAAGGCATGGTCATAGAAAACCTTTTTTTCTGATTAGGCATGTGGGTGTGGGTGTTTTTTAAATCTTGCAGCCTTGACGAGACGCCTGCATCACCTTCCCAAACACAATTAGTGACAAAAATAGCAAAGTAAAATAATGCCACAATGCACATAGTGAATTGCCCCATTAAAGAGACTAAACAAACATAATTTTACATTTCAGGTAAGTGTCCATGGTCTAAGACGGGTAATCCACCCATAAACTCATAAGTTATGAAAAATAACACAATCCACTCCACTAAAGAGTCATTAGTCTCTATGTTCTTCTTTTTTTTCCCAATAACTGCTTGTTATTATCCTTAATAACAAAACTCAGTATGATTTTCATAACCTTGCCTGTCTGTTGCCCTGTGCCACAGTAAACACAGCCTAGGCAGCCACGAGTACGTCCAGAACTGCAGAAAGTGGGAGAATGAGATCACATTACAACTACTCTCTCACTCCACCATGAGAAGAGACCTGGCACGCAGTGTAAGTCACTACATCAAGCTAACACATGAGCTCATTTGAACTTTATAGGAGATTTTTACAATTTCAAGTTTTCAAGTAAGATTCATTTTTAACTTTTGTCCCACAGCTGGAAACTGGCAACACGAAATAGTTGTCAGTTTCCACTGGTGAAATGATGATCTCAACAATTTATAATGAGCCCACTGAGATCAAGCAGCCTGCTCTCTCTGCAGCTTATACGCGTGGTCAGTAAATCTTCACTGTGCGTTTTTTTTTTCTTAGGCGGAAGATGACAACTCTGCAGTAGACCCGGAGAAGCACCTGGGCCAGGTGGAGAGGCCTTTTAAGGAGAACGTCACCAGGTATGACTGAAAATATATATATGAAAAAATATATGGAAAAGCATGTAGTTACAGATCTTAACGTTTTATTTACTAGTGAAGAAACGTGTATAACATGTTTTATTAATTTGATTATGTTAAAGACAGAGTTTTACTACTTGTAGTATTTCAGTTGTTTTCTTTTAGTTGCATCTCTTGTTTGATCTTCAAAACGGTTGCTTCTCTTGAGATAAATGTTTAGTTCTAGTTTAGTTTGCAGGATTGATTCAGAATTAATTAATAAAGAATCTTCCAGAAGTTGTTTTCTTAACTATAGTATAATCTGACGTCATGATTTACAAATGATGCTCATGCTGTTTCTAAATGACAGACACAGTTTGGTTTGTTTTTTTTTATGATTATTGTATTAAAACAGATCTAATCGTCTTAAACTTAAGTTTACTTACAAGTTTACAAGTTTACATATGTTCTGTCCTCATCTGATTAGCACTGATAATGAGCCAAATGTAATCAAAGTCTTCCTGCCATTCCTCATTCCTCACTAATCTCTCTCTGTGTGTCTTCTTGCAGACAAGGCCTGGCAGACTATTTGGAAGGCTACCACAATCAAGTCAACATCTGTCTACAGAATGAGGTACATGTGGTCCCTGTGCAGGTTTGGGAAGTGAAGGAAAATGATGGAAAATTATTTTGATGATTTCCAGGTCTTTATTTTGGAAAACAAAATCTAGGCAAGTCTGGAAATTTGTCATTGCATTGTGAAATGTCTGTTTGTCCCTTTGTACAAAGCTAATATTAACTTATTTGTGTAGACTACTAGTTATATGTCCATGGTATCTGCAACCTACTCTGTACAAATGTACAGATGTAAAATGGGATGTTGTGTAGCTGCCTTGCGACTCGAGATTCATGTTGCCTTCAGGTCCCGTCTCTTGTTTCTACACCTAAATACAACAGGCATTCACTGAATAAAATAATGAAAGACTCGAGATATTGTTATCGGATCTCATGATGGTTTTGTGTTGATTCCAATACTTCATGTGTAAATGTTAGTAAACTAGGACATTCCTGGAATGCAGGCTTTCTAGAAACGGCACAACTGTTTTTCACATTAAAAACTGAAATCTTATGAAGGCATCAGGATTTATTTGACTGAACCACAACAGAATCACATTGTGTACATGAATTAATGTAGCATGCAAAAAAATGTGTTGTTTTCAGCCTTGTTTGTTCAAATGTGGGATGGTTAGATTTTGAAATACTGTTTAGATGAGAATCAGTTTGATGAATTGCTGGTGGGAGTCCTCTGACAGAGGCCTCCTGATGTGTTGTTCTTCAGTTAAACAGTTGGTTTGACTGTTGACTGAAAACTGAAAACAAAGAGTCCACATCAGGAGGATATCACTTTCACAACAGGCTGGCATGAGCTCATGAAGAGCGATGCATTTGTAATACACATGCTATACCAACCTGCTCCCTCTCTGGATTCAGAGTACCCAGTATAAGACGGTGGACCGGGTGGTGCAGACTGTGAAGAACCTTTGCTGTGCCCTGGATGAGGTGGAGACCCAAGCCATCACGGAGGCCGTCAAAAGGCTACGACACTCTGTCAATTTACCCAGGACACGCTCACCCAAGGTGGGCTCCTGACACATACTGCATGCACATATGCTCACTCATTCATAAGTGGTATTTTTTGGGAGCATGTCTTTCTAAGAGCAGCATGTTTTGCCTTGTAGATGGGGTCCACATCATCTGGTCAATCATCAAACGGTAAGTTGTACATATACCCACAGTTCCACTCAGTGTCCTCCTCATTCAACAAGACTTTGCTTGTTGCCCCATATATTAAAGAATGAATACACATGTGATTTATTCCAGTGATATTATGAATCTAATAATAACTGTGTTTGCAGTCCCAACTGTTACCATTTTATCTTTATGACTTCACATCCATCCTGAATCTGACCCTGACAGGTTACGCCAGTCCTGTGGAGGAGAGCATGGCCTTGTTAACGCAGGCTGTCTACGACCTGGCCAAGCTTTATTTGCGCTCCTTCTGTGCTCCCTCCGCCTCCTTCAGCTCGCTTCCGTCGCCCAAGGCTGCAGATGGGGAAGCTACGGAGGGGAGGAGCAGCAAAGAAGCTTCTGGTACCACAGACCACCTTCAGTTTACCCTGTTCGCCTTGCATGGCATCCCAGCCAACTGGGTCAGCAGGTAATCACCTGGAGAGGATTAACACTGAATCACTGCTTTGTTATTCAATAAAAAATATAAATGGTGGCAAGTAAATTGTTTGCTAGATAATGATAACATTTGTGCAGCACACCTTTGTAATCTACGTTTTGGTTATAAAGTTATTTTGGGAGGGGGTTTGTGATACATTATCCCAGTATTCAAAGCTAACACACATCATTATATTTTATGATACCAGAGTCTACAATGACAATGTTTCTCTGTATGACTACATGAAGCCTGCTGTTGCTTTAATGTTGCACCAGAATGTTTTATTTTTCCTCAAATCTTCGTCCAGACGTTCTGAGATCGTGATCATACTTGCAGCATACTATCCCTCACTGTAGGATAATTAACACCTATTCATGCATTTGTTCTTGCATCATCACCCACTTGCTCAGTATTATTAGTGCCACCCACATTTCACTAAAATGTATTTATGTAAGATAGGGTCAGAGATGATGACAGAAGGCAGTTCAGAATTATAATCACTTAATTTATCAAGTACAATGAGTGCGATAGCAGAAAAGCATAAATTCAAAATAATATGATGGTCAAAGAACACCGTTTGTCTCTCCAATAAGCTTGTATGATAATAATTTATTGGTGAGCAGCTAGTACCAAGCAGTTTTTTTTGGGTTTTTTTTTGGATAACTACAATAATACTGGTCAGTCTCTCAGGCTGCTGTCACACCGTGTAGTTCTGTTTTCGTCTACTACACAAACGGCTCCGGTGTTGCTCCCCGTGTCTTATTTTTCCATGCCAGTGTCCAGTTTCACCCTGACTTTATCTCCCGCATGTGTCTGGAACAGAGCTAAGCCAAATTTTCCATTCCCAGTTCTGCCATGCATCAGGGAGCAGGATCAGAACATTTCTGACAACCCCTTCCACAACACCAGGACCTTGCATAGGTTTTAAAAATATAGGAAGGTATGAAAATGTACTTTCATACTCTAATTGCAGGGAAAACATCAGAGGGTTTAAAGGCTTTGAAATTGTACAGGAGGTTTTAGTGAGAATGGAAACATTTTATTGATGAAGCACAATCAGTGTATAAATCATGGTGAATATATAGGAACTGTAACCCTCACTGTGAGATGGAGGCCGCTGTGGTGCCTTCTGTCCATGGTAATTTTCTGGTTGGCCAGTGGGGCCTTCATAAAGAGAGGAACTGCTTAATAACAGGCCTATTTACTGCAGCACAGCCTCTTCCAGCTGCTATTTTAAGACAGCACCAAACATTGCTTCAGCAACAGTCATTCCAAAGACACCTCCAAAAATATTTAGCTCCTCTCAACCCAAGGCCAGAGGGACACAGCGAGTACAGTGTTTCCCAGCCCAGACGGGTGGCTAGGCCTATCTGTTGTGTTGCGGTGTTACTCTAATACCCCGTTATTGAAGTCTGGGTGTTTGGGGTTGTTGTGGCTAGTGTGTCATCCATCTGGAGCCTCTGTAGATGCCATTCCTTTTAAATGTGCTAGATCCAGGGCCCCGGTACTGTGTATAATGGCTCACTGATAGACTTACTGGAACTCTTCAATGGAAGTGAGGGATTGTTCATGTAAGTAGTTCCACCTGTGCTTTCCTTGTTATAACAAGTCCAAACGTTTGCTGTGAAAAAGGCGTGTTAGTACACAGAGTTTGGTGACCTCAGGTGATCCTCAGCAGTAGGCTGCATAAGTTGGGGCAGTGTTTGAGAAGCAAACCTGTGACAGGAAGGTTGTCCCTCGTTTCTTAACCTGCAGCTGTCCCAGTGAAGCTGCTCTGTGTCCTTCAGATCAGACTGTGGTTTGAGGTTCAGGTGTGAATTTGTGCATCTGTGTATCTGTAAAGGAGACTTGTAATGCATTAATACTGTAATGCTGCCTGATTAGACCTCTTCTCAGGTCCCAGTGGACAGGTACAGAGCAGCCTCCCTGGATTAAAATCAACCTGAGATTTTAATCTCAGGTTGATGAAGTATAATAATAATAACACTTACGTGGCTGTTGAGAGCCTGATAATACCAGCACATACTGTATTCAGTTATCAGTGGTCTGATTCAGGCCAGTAGTTTGCTGTTTCAAGTCCCAAACTGTTTGGTTTGTCTGACTGGGGAACGTGAACGAGATGTTGCCCCACTTCCTTGTGTATGAGCAAGGCGCTCAGCCCCCAGTTGCTCCCAGGTTGAAGTGTGCGTCCTCTGCGACACAGGACTTTGCTAAAGTAGGCAAGCATGTGTAATGCACTGTGGATTAAAAAGTAATGATATTGTTTTTACTTTATAGAACTTTTAATAATCTGTAGTTTGTGCTTAATTCAAGTTAAATAAACACTGAGCCTGTATTTATTGTGTTGTTGTTTGCTGTGTTGTTTCAGCTATGAGAAGTACTTCCTGATGTGCTCCCTCACCCACAATGGCAAGAACCTGTTTAAACCGGTCCAGTCCAAGAGAGTGGGCACATACAAAAGCTTCTTCTACCACATCAAATGGGATGAACTGTGAGTAACTGCCTTGCCCTCTTTTCTTTCTTGCCTGTCTTTTCCACTCCTTTCCTTTTCTTTTTTCTCTCTTCCAACAACAACAACAACGACAATGTGACGTTTGTACTGTCCTTCCATGATGCTGACACTGTCCTTGTCTCCCCCAAGGATCAACTTCCCCATAGCAGTAGCTGTGCTCCCGCTGGAGTCCATACTGAGCCTGACTCTTTTCGGGGTGCTGAACCAGAATGCCGGCGGCTCGCCAGACTCCAACAAACAGAGGAAAGCTCCAGAGCAGCTGGGCAAAGTCTCTATGCCGCTCTTTGACTTCAGAGGGTGAGGACAGAGGAACAGCTGGTTGTGGCTCGATTCATGTTTTTGTGTATTTTAGTTCTGTGCGTTCACATCATTTGTGCCTTCCATCAGTTTTCCCTTCACACAAAGCAAACTGAAGAGGAAACCATACTCTTTAAACCTACATAAGCTGAAAAATAACAGTAACTACCAGGTATGGACAGATTATGCAAAAATGGTTTCCCGGGCTCAGATGGGTAAAAGGCCCCCCCCACCCCTCCTTTTATAGGACCCCAAAACTGAAAGAGACACAAGTCGTGTTTGTAGTAATTTTTCTTCTCTTTTTCGTTGTTTTCGCCTCTTTGTAATCATCTTGTGTCTCTTTGTGGCAGTTTTCTTTTTAAATTACTCTCTGCATTTTACATGAGTCTTTGTTTGGTTGCTCTGCCTCTCCTTTGGCATTGTTTTGTATCTGGTCATTTTGTGTCTTTAAACTGAGCTCCGTGACTTTCAAACAAGAAATACTAACAGTAAGTTCACAGGGATGGTTTGGCCCAGTGGCCCCCTCACTTCTTAGGGCCCTTGGCCTGGGCCCAGCTGACCCGTTCGGTAATCCATCCACGAAAAAAGGGGATGAACAATATTCTTGTTGCGTGTGGAGCACATAGATTGGTCACTCGGATTGTTTTGGGTTTTGTTGTTGTTTTATTGCTGACTGTGTGTTTCAGGGTGCTTGCCAGGGGCAGCAGGCTGCTGTGTCTGTGGACATCTGCCCAGGGAGCTGCTGCTGCTGGCTCTGCAGGCAGCCGCAAACGGATGCCCACAGAGAGAATTATACTGCAGGTTGGTGGTGGTGGTGCTATTAGCATCTCTTATAGTAGCATCAGTGCTTGCACTAATTTTAGTACTGCTAATAGTCATGGTGCATTAACAGTGGCAGTAGTTTTGCAAGTCACTATCAGAGCAGTGTTTATAGATAATAAATTATTTTGTGTTTATTTGTAATAGTGTATATAGTGAGCTTAGTTGTAGGCAGTAACTAAGAGACAAGTTTGGTGCAGTAGTACAGTTGCATGCAATAGTAGAAGCTGTCATAGTTCTAGTGATTACAGTGATTTAATTAGTAGCAGCCATAGTAGCCAGGATAGAAGTACTACAAGTAATAGCGATGAGTAGTGGTAATAGAGGTGGTAGTACTGGTGGCTTTAGTAGTGTGACCTGTGCTTTTAATTAAGTTCTTGTGCTGTGGTTTTAATTATGTCAAGCAGTGTAACATCAACAACCTTGTATTTTATTTGTTTTATTCCAATTTTCTGTTTTTTATTTTCAGTCATTTTCTTCAAACATGAAAGAACATGGTGTACCTGTGAAGAAATGTGTCATCTTGAAGTTACTTCAGAGAAATAAACTGATCCAAACTCTGGTATGCGTGTTCCCGTCAGGTGGACTTTCCCAGCTCAGCGGTGGATGTTTTATATGTGGGACCCAAGGAAGCCCCCAGCCCGGAGCCCCACACTCTGGAGGAGCTGGATCCAGACCTCCGACGCAAACTGGAGAAAATCTGCAGCCGAGCCTCCAATTTCGGGTAGGGGAATCTCCCTCATGTTTCCAAAACTATAATGGGGAGATCGCAATACGAACATTTGGATCTGAGAGTAAATATCATAAACACTTCTGACAAGTAATGTGTCAGCCTTTCCTGCTGTTTCCGTCACTTCAGCTCGGAGAGTTTGTAAGGGAAAGTTTGGGTTTGCAGGAATGATTTCAAACAAAAGCACTGGCATCAGTTAACGTCACCAAAGAGGTTGCCTTGATGTGCAAAACAGACGTGCTTCTTGCACAAACACAAGAGGCTTGATGCAGGTACTGGATAGTCTAATGAATTCTCGACCTGTGACTAAAATGTGCATCTGCATGAAAAAAGCAACAAAGCCTGATACCAAATTTACCTTTGCAACATAGTGCCCTGTGGATTAATGAGTGTAAGGCCACGTGTGAAACATCACTGAGTTTGTAATGGAGTGTTTGTCACTACCAAACGAGTGCTGCTTTATAAAATCAATATGTTTTTGGTTTTACTTTACCTCGTGAAAAAAATGTGACCTCGGGGAATCCAAACCACACTTTTGAATGGTGCATAATGTTGAATATAAATGTGCCTCCAAATTATAATTGTAGTCCATTGACAGCTGGCTGAGCTTTTTGTAGACTTACAGTACTTAGTGTTATGAGAGTTTTAAAAAAACATGCACATCCCCTTCAGCAGACAGCTTTTTGGCTTTCTCTCAGACCACCCAAAAATCCACTGGACTTACTAGATTTAAGCAGAGATTTTAAAAAATGCCACTGACTTTGCCAGCCTGAGTCCCCCATAAACGCCTGTATGTTGTCCGCTCCAGTCTTTCTGTTCTCTTCCAGCTGCTCCGGGCCCAGCTAAATGCTCTCTTACGCCTGCTGCCAGCCAAATCTCCTCCACTCTGCCAAGATCCATGAGTCTCTACCGGCACTTTAGCACAGAGTGCTCTCTCACTGGGCTCTCACCGCCTGCTTTCTGTCCGTCCCATTCATTTCTCCAGCCTCTATGGAGTTGTTCAGCTGCAGTTTCACTGATCTGTCGTGTGTCGATTGAGTGTGTGCAATAATCCATCAATCCCTGACGGAGACATTTTTCATTTTTATTACTACAGGGAGGTCAGGGTCAGGTATGGACCAACAGCTCTGGCAACTTCAGACTAACTAATGTTTGCTGACAGAGCTTGTTTGGTTTCTGCTCTGCTTCACAAAGTGACACAGTGATGTCCTTAAGTGCATTTTCTCGCAGCACAGCTGGACAGGACTCGAGCCAAATTTCAGACTTAATCAATAGTGTTAGAAATTTTATTTCCTTGTGTTTTTTTTTTAACTACCAGAATCATATGACTCTCAAGTCTTATGATATGATAGCATTCTTTTACCTGTATTTTCCAAGGACAGGTTATCTGAACATGCCATCTCTTTTATTTTCAGTTTGTTTCACAACAAATTCATGCACACACTTTTGGACCATTCTTAATAACTAGCCTAACACTGCTGACCACTGTGGATTTCCACTAGAGATGGTGGAAGGCCTTCGAATAGGTGTGATATTTCTTGCTTAAATGTACTGTACATTGAGATGTAGTTTTCGAGCAGATGTCGAGTTCATTGCTCAGATGTTTTGAGACTAAATTACACTGGTGACCTTACTATCACATTGCTGTTTATATATTTAGCATTGCATTTGTGTGATTCTATGAAGTGCTCTTCTTCTGTCGTCTGTTTTAAACATTATTGTTGATCCTGCCAACTAAACTCCACATTCTGTTCACATTCTTTTAGTTTATGTTCACAGTGTTGAAACAGAGGTAGTTTTTAAGTGCTGAAAGACAAAACATGATAAATTTGAGATGGTTAAATTGATGGATACATCTGATTAAAAAGATGTTTAAGATCTAAAGATTTATGACTTATAAAAATCTTTATTTATTATTATATTTCCCTCTTCCCTCTCTGCTCTGTCTCCAGTCTGAAGCGGGCAGATCATCAGATCCTATGGGACCATCGACTCCACTGTGAGAGGGACCACCCCAGCAGCCTGCCCAAGGTGCTGGCCAGTGCACCCAGCTGGGACTGGGCCAGCATGGCTCACATCCACTCCCTGCTGCACCACTGGCCCCCTCTGCCCCCCGTCATTGCGCTGGAGCTGCTCGACTCAAAGTACGTACTTTCCTCAATACTTATACACACATTTGTTCTGTGGCACCACTGGTCCCTAATATATTTGAAAGGATTTAAACTTTTAAAAAGTAGAAAATGTATTTTATTGTCTCTTAATATTGAATTGCTTGCTCTCTTTATCAGTAAATGTATCATTACATTTTGATTTGTTTAGGTTTGTGACTGGAGTTAATGATGAAGTTTGTTTCCTGGTGAAGCTAAAGTCAAGTCTCTTTTCCATTTAATCTTTTTTTGTTATAATACCTTGTGTGTAATTGTGTGTGTGTGTGTGTAGGTTTGCAGATACAGAGGTGAGAAGTGTTGCTGTTAGTTGGATTGAGAAGAGCAGTGACGATGAACTAGCTGACTACCTGCCACAACTAGTACAGGTACGGCTAAAAATACTTTACATGCTTCTTTAAAATACTCACGTTCATTTTTATGGAGTCATTGAAACTCACATGTTCATTCACCCAGACGCTCACTCATTCACTTATTACTCAACTTTATATGCGTTTACTCCCTTTCGCTCACAGTTCCTCCATTTATAAATCTTAGTCCCATTTCTCTTTTGTCTTTTCCAGGCCTTAAAGTTTGAGTGTCACCTAAAGAATGCCCTCGTCATGTTCCTGCTGTCCAGGGCACAGGGCAACATCAGCATCGCCCACTACCTCTTCTGGTGAGTCTGCAGCAGCCCTGAGGGACTGACATGTGTTATTCAGCTGTATGTAAGGATGGTCATACAGCACTTTACTGTGCTTTTATTTTCCCATAAAAGCTTTGTATAAGTTACTTATTAAAACTAAGCGGTACCTTGTAATTTATTGTTTTTAACTTATGATCTCAGTGTTGAGCTTCTCTGTAGTGAATGTAGTAATAGCAGGTTATCTGCTGAATCCAGCTCTAGACACCACACTTAAAATTGCAGCTTAGCTGGAAATCATTTGGAATCATAATTTTACTTGATGTTGAGCACTTTGATGCTGATGACATAAAAACAGGCTAAGATGCCCAAGATGAAAGTGTCCTTTAAAGTTGTGATGTGTGTGTCATGGCTGCAGGCTGCTAAAGGACGCTGTGCAGGATCCAGCCTGGGGCCGGCGATATGAACGGGTGCTGGGTGCCCTGCTGTGTCTGTGCGGAGCCAAGCTGAGGGCGGAGCTGGAGAAACAGACTCACTTGGTCACCCTACTGGGAGCCGTGGCTGAGCGGGTCAGGCAGGCCGGGGGATCCACACGGCAGGTTAGTGCATGTACAGTTGCGATCTGACTGCAATACTGTATTTTACTGTATTCTGTATGTGTGTAATAACAGCTGTGCGTGGGTTTTTGTGCGTGCGTGCGTGTGTGTGTGTGTTTTCAGGTGGCACTGCAGGAGGGCCTTGAAAATGTTCAGAACTTTTTCCAAAGGAACTCCTGCCGACTGCCCCTGAGCCCAAGTCTGGTGGCCAAGGAACTGAACATCAAGGTAACACATACACACACACACAAAATACACAGGCCCTAAAAATTCACAACAATTTTGCACAAACAAAATCTAAATCTATTCTCTTTATTTTGTTCAGTTTTATAAACCTGATCTACAAAGGACTAACAGTACTGAATTCCTAACAGTAACTCTGAATATGAATACGCAGAAAGCAGGAGAACAAGAAAATCCCAGCTGCAGTCGAGACTGCAACTGTTGGCCAGGAAACAGGAAAACAACCACATTCTCTTTTGTAGAACCTCTGAGCTTTAAGCCACAGAAGAAATTAGCTCATTAAACTGCAGTTTGCCCAAAATATAAAACACGTGCATGCACATATTTTCGAATATCATACAGATATTCATCATAGATAATGAGATCCTTCAGATGGTACACCCTCTAATATCTGCATGTACAGGAGGGATCACTGCTTGGCAGTAAAGGTGTTGTGGGAGTTAAAGTAGCTTTTAATCAGACCTTCCTACTCTTGTTCAGCAGCCTGCGTTACTCATACTTTATAGAAGCAGTTATTGTTTAATTGGTAATTAAATGCAAACTCTCAGTTACACTTGATATTATTGGATCCCTTAAATGTAAATCACTGAGACCAGTTCCTTTACTGTTTTATCTGTCCACATCGGTGTGTTTGAATTATCCAGACAGAAATCTGTCACTGAACAGTGACATTTTTGAACAATAAAGAAAGACATGTTTAGATCCTGTTGTACATCCTGTTATATTGCATGATCTGAGAAAACAGTGTGATGTAATGCAGAAGATAAAATCATACTGTGTGTTTATTTGGGTGTGTGTAGGCCTGTTCCTTCTTCAACTCCAACGCAGTTCCCCTCAAGTTGGCCCTGGTCAACGCCGACCCACTGGGAGAAGAGATCAATGTTATGTTCAAGGTGCTGTGCACTCGCACACACGCACACATTTGGGTCTTTCTGCAGTTGTGAGGACGCTCTTTGACAAAATACGTCCCATAGCCCCTTACCCTAACCTTTACCATCACAACTAAATGCCTGACCCCAACCTTTACTCTAATCTTAACCTAAACCTGATTCTAACCTGAACCTTAAAACCAAGTCATAACCATTAAACAGCCCTTTGAAGGTGCGAGGACTGGTAAACCCGTCCTCACAATTATGGTTTCGAGCCACAGTTTGTCCACACAACCACAGAAAGACATGTACACAACACACACGCACACAAAAATGGAAAATGCCTCTGTGAAAAGCCATCAGTTATTTAAAGAAATACGTGAGAACCGGTTCCTGTGCATCTTTCACACATCATCAGTTTAAACTGTGCAGTAGTTATCAAGTACATCAAAACTTGTGACCAACCGTTGACATGCTTCTCATCAAACCTTGCGCCCCCTGGTGGCTGAAGTAATACCCAGCCAGTAATAACAAAAGTGCAGAGTTTTATTGTCATCTCTGTCTCTCCTGCTCTGTCTCTCTCTCTCTGTCTGTCTGCCTGTCTGATTGTGCATCAGGTTGGAGAAGACCTGAGGCAGGACATGTTGGCTCTTCAGATGATCCGCATCATGGACCGCATCTGGCTGCAGGAGGGCCTGGACCTCCGCATCGTCAACTTCAAATGCATCTCCACTGGCAAAGACAAAGGTAACAGACAAACACATACAGACACACTAAAATCAGTCAACTTTTGAATGTGTCCCTCGGACCACAGCACAGGCACACTGAGCATTGCGCAGACGTTTTTGTAATGTTAGGTGTGCTCGCATTGTTTGAATAAAAGCTGTGATGTCTTGTCCAGGTATGGTGGAGCTGGTGCCGTCCTCTGACACCCTGAGAAAGATCCAGGTGGAGTACGGCGTCACCGGATCCTTTAAGGACAAACCGTTGGCAGAGTGGCTCCGCAAGTACAACCCCGCTGAGGACGAGTATGAGAAGGTACACAGATGAAGGATGTGCCTGCACATGTGCAATTAAAGGAGAACAGCTGAGGAGCTACTACTGTAAACCCACAGCAGCTGTTGATGACAGAAAAAATAGAATCCCATCATGTTTATGTTTTTTTTTTTTAATTGACTGACTGCACAGTATAGTTGCAGTCATTGTTTCTAAATAAGCTTTACATTTAACAAACATTTGACAGAGTATTCATTTCACATCCATGCTTTTCAATCTAGTCTTATGATATAAATCAGAAGTGGTAAAAAAAATGGCTCAGACATTAAAACCAGACTTTTCTTGTGACACAGTAGGAGAGTGTGTTTTATGTGTGTGTTTTAACTCCTGTGTAGGAGTTAAAACACATTGTTAAAGGACTCTTGAAGTTTATGGCAAGAGTAAAACTGAATGACCTTTTACACTATAAACCTATAAATGTGAAACCTTACCCCCAGCTGATAACCTCTGACTCTGAAAATCTTGGAAGTTAAGCAGGACGCAGGAATAAACTTGTCACTAGATGAAGCTCTGCTGTTTTTTGAGGCTATTGACTGCAGTGTGTTCTTTTGCCACACTCAAAATAGTTTCATCATTTCTGGATTTTCTTAAAACCTGTTGAAATGTTGGGAATACCTCTTGTATCTCTTGTCAGAAGCTTCACTTCCCTCTCAAGCATTTAGGCTTTTATCCTCCTTAACAAAATCAGCCAAAGCTACATTACACTCTTTCTCTCTTCTTCTTCTTTTTAGGCATCAGAGAACTTCATCTACTCATGTGCGGGATGTTGTGTTGCAACCTACGTACTGGGTATCTGTGATCGTCACAATGACAACATCATGCTGCGCTCCACTGGCCACATGTTCCACATCGACTTTGGCAAGTTCCTGGGCCACGCCCAGATGTTTGGCAGCTTCAAAAGGTGAAAATCAGATGTGCCCTTTGGTGCTTGGTCGTGTGCTTGGTCGTGTGCATGCACGTGTGCAAGCGCATGTCAGATAAAATGTGCTTTGGTGCGTTATCAGGGTTTATAAGGTGGTGTACCAGGATGTTCATAGTCATCAGAGTGTAGGTTAAAGGTCCCGTATCAGCTGATTTCAATGGGAAACCCTATCATGCAATCCTAAAGGAGTACATAAAGTTGTTGGCAGATTGACCCGTTGGTGACTGAACCCATTACAATTATTATCATCATCATCGTTTGGTAAGCTGCTCAGCAAGAAACTCAATGACCCACGATTCGCTTCTGAGTTTCAGGTGTAGGAGAAATACAGTAGGTTTTGCTATAGAGCAAGATTAATGTGTTTTCAAGCATGACCTGGTTCATAGCTCACACATTCACAGACATACCCTGCTGGGATCTGTCCAGGTGGGCTGCCCTACAACCACACCGCATTTCCATTTTTGGCCTCTAAGCATCTTCACTGAAGTACATCGAGGTTTTGCAGTAACTTGCTGAAGGCTGCCCCTTTGTAACACTGTTGTGTTATAGGTGAAGAAGTGCTTTCACTTTCCTAATCCAGATCTTCCCAGGGATTTGAACCAAAGAAATATGACCCACAAACCCTTTTTTTCTAACTTCTCTGCTCCTCAGAAGCTGAATCTGAATCCTCTCCCCTCCTTCTTTCCCATCAGGGACCGAGCTCCGTTCGTTCTGACCTCTGACATGGCGTACGTCATCAATGGAGGCGAGCGTCCCACCAGTCGTTTCCAGCTGTTTGTAGACTTGTGTTGTCAGGCCTACAACCTCATCCGCAAGCACTCCGGGCTTTTCCTCAACCTGTTGTCACTGGTGAGACAGAGAAGGATGGGCAGTTGACATTTGTCCTGGTTGAAATTTTGGTTGTAGAGTTGTTGTTCTAGATTCTTGTTCTTGTATTTTTATTCTGTTGACTTGATAACTACCATACTACCTTTTCTGTCTTCAGATTAGTTTTGTTTTTCTGTTTGTTTGTTTGTTTTTTGAGTCTCAGCAGTTTTGACCTCCTTTTTGATGCAGCCTCCCCGTTTAGCTGCAACATTTTCTTTTGCACCTGCAAGAACCACAATACCAAGACGTGTATGATGCAAACAAAGAGCAGTGCTGTTGCAGCAGGGCCTTGATAATAAATTAGTGCTTCACTGTTGTCCTGGAAATGTCAGTTTATTGAATATTCTGTAGCACAGGTGGCTGCTTGATGTCGTTTCTGAAAAGAGTTTTTGCTGTTTGTTGTATGTCTAAAAGGGAAAGTGGTTCTTTAACGTGGATATGCACTGTTTTGAAGATTAAGTCTTAATTGTTATGTTAGATGTAGAATGTAATCTTAATAATCTTACTGTACAGGGTGAGGGGTAATAAATAGGTACATCTGCTTAAACTACTTTGGAAATGAATAACTCAAAAATTGTATTTGGCCTCGTGCTCATCTCTTCTCATTGTGTGTCACAGATGACGTCGTCAGGCCTCCCAGAGCTGACGGGCTCTCAGGATCTAAAGTACGTGTTTGATGCACTGCAGCCCCACAACACAGACGCTGAGGCAACTATCTTCTTCACCAGGTGACACACCACAACTGCTCTTCTCCCTTTCCCCGATCCTAAAACAGCTGTCTCCACTTCTTCCATGTGCACAACTGCTATTTTGGACAAACCTGTTATTCTGAGTACAGTGAGTTCTAGGACATTTTTTTTCTTGCTGCTACAAACTGAAGATCCACCAGGTGGCAGTATAGGCATAGGAAGGACAAGAGTAGGCGCTGTCTCACATTACAACAAGCAAAACTCCTGACACAGTAGAAGCAGTATCAGGTGGACCTTGTTTTTCTAATACCAGTCAGGCTGGATTGGAACAAAGCCTGTTGACAGAAAATGTAATTTGATAACATTTCCTTAAAGGTCTAAACAGCATATTTTGCAATTTGTGCTTGTGTCTCATCTGTACCTCATGTCTCTTATTTCCCCTTCATTGTCTCCTTTTGTTCCTCTCTTACCCCATTGTCTCCAGGCTAATTGAGTCCAGTCTGGGCAGTGTGGCCACCAAGTTCAACTTCTTCATCCATAATCTCGCCCAGCTACGATTCTCCGGTCTGCCGGCCAGTGACGAGCCCATTCTGTCTTTCTCCCCCAAGACTTACACCCTGAAACAGGAGGGCCGCATCCTCCACGCCTCCATCTTCTCCTTTCAGAAGAGATACAACCCCGACAAGCATTATGTGAGTCCTGCTGTGTCACATTTGTCTTAAAGCTACTTACCTTTCCATCTGTTTGTGAACTGGAAACGTACTGACACCTGATGCATGGCTGTCTCCCTCTCTGTCGTCTCTGTGCAGACGTATGTGGTGAGGATCCTGAGGGAAGGTCAGAATGAGCCCCAGTTTGTTTTCCGCACTTTTGATGAGTTCCAGGAGCTCCACAACAAACTGACCATACTTTTCCCTCTCTGGAAGCTGCCGAGGTAGGGCATCGCCTCAGCTGTAACCCCCCCAGCCCCTTAATATCTCTATTACTGATCTGATTTCCTTAATAGGAGTCAGTGATACAGCACATTTATTTAGTGACACATCAAGGCTTATCACAGTGTGTGTTTATCAAGTTAAAGGGTGTGTTTTTGGGAGAAAGAATCACACCTTTACCTTATGCTGGATGGACTAATACTCCCAAACTTCATAAACATTATAGCCCACTTAACTTTTCCCCTGTAACTTTTCAGGTGTCTTTGCAAATGCTACCTCAAGAGGAGAGCTACATCCGTTTCTGTGAAATAGTAAATGTGCCCTGGCTCTCTCCTTGTCTCTAGTTTCCCTAACAAAATGGTTCTCGGTCGCACCCACATTAAAGAAGTGGCAGCCAAGAGGAAGCTGGAGCTCAACAACTATGTCCACAACCTGATGAGGAGCTCCACAGAGGTCACTCAGGTACACACACACACACACACACACACACACACAGTAATCAGTAAACTAAGTGGGATAATGGTAGCAATACCAATCCTTGGCAGTGACGTAATCCCATGTTTTCTGTTTCTAGTGTGACCTGATCTACACCTTCTTTCATCCAATTGCACGAGATGACAAGACAGAAGGTTTAGATGCCACGCCCAAAGCACCAGGTAAATACCTGCACTTTTCGTTTCCGTTCTTTAAGTATGTGTCATACTTCACATTCTGTGCATGGTTTTGGTTTCTATACAAATTATTATATTTATCTTATGTTTTTAAACAGTTCAAATTTGTGTTGATAACCTTAATTATTTTTGTTATTGGGCAACAAGGACAGTTTTAACTCTGTAGCCACCTGAGACTAGGTAGTATAATCAGAAATGTTTTGGGGATGAAAATTGATAGATGACCACTATTGGGGCAAAAAAAAACTCCTTACCCTGAGCTTGGATAGTTTTTTTTTTTTACATTAGAAGAGTTAATTCACTGTAGCAAAAAAAAAGTGGCAACATAGAGCCAGATAAAATGTTCTTTCTTACATAGAAGGAACATAAATAGCAGAAGATTCATATTTGTCATTTGAACTGTACCCTTGTGAAAGAATTTGTATTTTCTTGTAATTCCGAATTGATGAATGTGATGTGTAATATTTGACTGTTGCAGAGCCTCCGCTGAGTCCCACCTCTGGTCGAGTGGAAGGAGAAGTGAAACTCTCAATCTCCTACAGGAACAGCACACTCTTCATCATGGTCATGCACATCAGAGATCTGGTAAACCACGGCAATGACTTCATACACATCCCGCCATTCTGCTTTGACAGATAGTTACACTGTTCAGTTCTTGTTTTATCTGTCTGTTGTCACACTGATACACTGATACTGTATCTTGTGCCCCTCAGGTTTCTGAAGATGGAACAGATCCCAACCCTTATGTGAAAACCTACCTGCTTCCAGATCCACATAAGACTTCCAAACGCAAGACAAAGATCTCGAGGAAAACCAGGAACCCTACGTTCAATGAGATGGTTAGGAATTCATGAATATTATTGCCTCCATTTATATATTTATAGTTCCTGAACTCAGGGTTTGGTTTGAGAAAAGTAAATATTATATGCTTTTAAGTTTTCCTTTTAATAAGGATATGTGGTTAACTAGGTCATCCAGGTCCAAGGTACATGCAAACAGCTGACCCAAATAAGAACTTCATGGCCAATAACCAGCTCAGACCCTTCACTCACTTCTTCATCCTCTTTGTCCACAGCTGGTGTACAGTGGCTACAGCAAGGAAACCCTGGGCCTGCGGGAGCTGCAGCTGAGCGTGCTCAGTGCCGAGTCGCTGCGTGAGAACTACTTTCTGGGCGGCATCACGCTCAGACTCAAAGACTTTGACCTCAGCAAGGAGACGGTCAAGTGGTACAAACTTACGGCCGTCCCCTACTTCTAACCCCCACCTGCCTCTTCCATGAAGCCGGGATCGACTGTCCAGACAAAATCTGCATTCACATCATATGGGAAAGGCGGCAGATGCGGCCTCACTTGAAAATACTGGTCACCTCAGTTTTCAGTTCATGATAAAAATACTACTTTAGAGCTTGGAGGTCTGGACCCTGATTTGTTTTTTTTTTCTGGGATTTGTGACATCATCAGATTTGAAGTACAAGCAGTGATATTTTTATTTCACATCTAACAAACCAAATCGACCGTTGCTTTCTCATGGCTCTCTCTTATGATCACCGTTGTGGCTGGATGACAGCAGTGCTTGTTGCTGAAAAACATTTATCGCCAAGTCCATATGTTTTGAACTGATCAGTAGCAGCACTTCATCATGGCAACCATACAACTTCAGACAAGGCTGAACACATGTTGCCTCTGAGGTTAATCCCATATGATATGGATACAGAATACAAACTCCTTCAGACGCACCCACAAAGGGCGACCGAACAGGCCGATTCACTCACTCTCAAAGGGGAACCCGCTCTCCATTCTTCACTATTTTTCTCTCCCTCTTTAACTAATCAAGATTGTTTCTGTGACAAGCAATCTCCACTTATTTTGTTTCTCTTTTTCCTAAACTATAATGAAGAGCTGTAATGTTTTGTACATTTTGATATTAGAGGACCAAAACGGCTTACCTGCAGAAGAGTATATATAGATTGACACATTTATTTTGTAAGGAATAGAAAAGGGGGCTCATTTTTACATTTTCCATGTTTATTTTCTATATAGACAAATAGGAGGCATCAGGGTTTCCTGCTCTGCATCAGACTTTTCTGGGTAGAGTAGTCCAACACACCAGATTCCAGAAAATTAAGAGTGACCTTATGATTCCCCAAGAATGTGCCAAAATTAATGAGAAGGACGGCAAATCAAACCACTCTCCCCAACCGGGAACTGAACAGGGTGCCTTTGTTTGTGCTCACAATCTCTTTTTAATGCTCAACTTGGCCTTATTGCTATATATATTTTATTAACAATGTGATATGTCCTTATTAAAGAAAATTCTATATTCTGTAAAGCTATATCAGTAGTTCTTCCAGAGCAAGTCTGGTGCCTGAACGGCATCATAAGGGTTTTTTTTTTTTTGTAACAGTGGACTGCCACTAAATGCACACTACCAGGTCTTTCTCTCGTGGTATTACTTGACTATTTTCACACAGCACACCTTAAAGGGGAATTTGTATTATAAGCTTTGGAACACGTTCTTGTCTGTGCTCTGGATGAAGAGATTACGGTTGCCCAATAAAGCTGATCACAAGTCAGTTCAGAGTTTTCTTCAGGTGGTTTCAAAACCACAATTCAGACTTGCAGAATGCAGTTCAGGAACCGAATTATAACTAGAGTCTGGACATGAGGCTGTTTCAGCTCGGGCAGCAATACCACACTCACTCCCAGTGCCTAACAGTGGTGTAATGACGCCATGATGAGTAACTGGCCAAATGTATAGCAATAACATAAACTGCCAGTGAAGTCCAGATCCAGTCAGGTTTTATTATATTTAAGTGAGAAGATGCAAACTGAGCATAGATCAGCTGTAAAAAGGCAACTTTAAACCATCTTCATAAAAAGGGAACAAGATCCTGAGCAAGAAATTAGCTGCTTTCCTCTCCACTCGCTAACTATAAATCTAGTTGTTGTTAATGTTTAATAAAGAAATTATGAGTTTATCTGAGAAGTTTTTTAAGAGAAGATCTACAAGACAATTATGATCTGAGAGCAACACTCACACTATAAATATTAGTGACTTGATCCACTCTTTTACTGACTGTACAAAGAAAGCAAGCAGAGTTTGTATTAACATGGCCAGTTATTTATTCTTAATTGGTGACCTGTAACCTGAATGGATCAGTGTGTACTGTAATCCTTCTTTCCTAAAGCAAATTAAATGTTTTTGGAACAAATATGATGTGACACTTCTGTTTCTGTTTTATAAACTGTGTTGGGTTCACATAAAGTTTGTGTTCTTTTGAACCACTTCCATGGTATTGCTACAATGGACAATGTACTGTTTGCATTTAGTAATGCAGGTGTAGGTTTGGGAAATGAAAGACCTCTTTGACTGTATTTAAAGGACTATCTCCATTTAGCCAACTGGTCCAGGGATACAATGTCCTGTCAGTGAAGTCACCACCTAGGTCCTTCAGACTTGAGTTTGGGGAAAGGCCACTGGGTGTGTGCCCTTAAAGTTTTGGTTGAAAGTTTATATGGCTACCCATAAATGTACATGCCCATCTTTCACCTACATTTGAAACAAACATTTGCAACTTGCTTGTATGGTCTCTAAACAATTTTTGAGCTCAGACTGATAAGATCATTGGATGATGATGATATTTCACAGGCACATACACCATCTGTTTACCGTGTGCTAGAGCACAACTTGGCCACAGCTTCATTGTGTTTAAATATCTTTTTAATTAAACAGAGATTTAAGGAATATGCTCACAGTATAATTGCTTGCAGTTTTGAGTGTATATTCTGACAGAGCCCCTGTGCAGGCTAGAGCTTCAAATCAAGATACTTTTGAGTTATATTGTGTCACAACCAAAACAGTGCATCCCCAAACTAAAAATGGTAGTGGACCCCTCAATAGCTGGATTACAGTCTGCTCTTTTCACAGCCAGCCATTTATTACACAGTGGTTTCAGAAAGTATTCAGAACCCTTCACCTATTGCTTACACTTAATTGTGTTGCAGGTTTAAATGGATAACGTTGCCATTTTTGTCCATCAATCTGCACTCAATAACCCACAATCCTTAGTTTTTCACGCACTATGAACAAACGTTTATAAACGCAACAACGCTTTATCCTGAATACGTTCGGCTGCGTCAATAACGCGCCTCTCGGCGTCATTGCGTCATTTCCGACGCAGGCGCAAAATACCATTTTCTGTCGCGTGTGCGGCCTCTCTTCCTCTACCGCCATCATGGGTCGCATGCACGCTCCCGGGTGAGCTCTCTTTTTATCATTTAAAGTTGTTATTTTGCCCACCGAGGCCGGATTTTATGATGGGCTATAACTTATGAAACTGTTATGAACGGACGGGGGCCACATTAAACTTTCTAATTCGGCTTAGAAGCAAGAAAATGACTTAAATACTCTCACCCTCGCAATCGACATCCACCTCCAGC
This sequence comes from Toxotes jaculatrix, assembly GCF_017976425.1. NCBI lineage: Eukaryota > Metazoa > Chordata > Actinopteri > Toxotidae > Toxotes > Toxotes jaculatrix. Next base: position 23,827,879 of record NC_054398.1, read on the forward strand.
TAGCTAGAATTGGCTAGCGGCTAGCGGGGCTCACCACGATTTTCCTGCTCGATTTTAACTTCAAAGTGAAAGACAGTGATATATTACACATTCACAGCCCAAAATATAATACGTTTCTGATTTTGATGATGAAGTAGAACCACTGTAACGTAAACCATTGAGTTTAAGTAGAAGGAGTATGAAGCTATCATTAGCCGGGCCTCGTTAAATTCAGGTTTGCGGATGCTGTAAACCATTTTTCTTCTTCGGTATTAAACGTGAGTGTAATGTTTACTCAGATATTACTCTGCCAAGGCGTCTAATTAGTCTTTTTTTGTTCTGCAGAAAGGGCTTGTCCCAGTCAGCTCTGCCTTACAGGCGCAGTGTTCCCACTGTGAGTATACATTCACGATGTACACGATGTGTAACTGGCGCTTAATGACTCCGGTAAAAATATTTCTGAACCGTTTTGTCCAGTCGGTAATCATTTAAACATTATTTGTAGTGGCTGAAGCTCACATCCGATGATGTCAAAGAGCAGATCTTCAAGCTGGCCAAGAAGGGTCTGACCCCCTCTCAGATTGGTAAGCATTTCTATGAGATACTGTAGGTCTAGTAATTCATTAATGTCTTTTTGTATGGATATGTATAGTAAACATGACAGCATAATGTATTGTTCTACTGAGGCTGTGAACCCTAATGGTACTTGGTATGCAGGATGCAGATATCCTCAGGAGTCTCACAGCACATACCAGTATTACATGTTTGTGTAGTTTGCTGACATGTATCTGTTTTTAAAACGCACCTTGTGTTGCACTTGCATTTGTTCAAATTTTTTTAAATTTGAAAAGCAAGTGGATGTGTCCATTTGCATAGTATTTTTGATCGCATGTGGCCACTGTCAAATTGTCTAGTGATCATGAAGAGAATCATTTTATATATTACTGTTCATCTAAACAAATCAATTATGTTTGCACCATAGACCCAGTATACACTCAGCTGATGAAGTATATGATTCTCCAAGTTTAGCTGCTGACTCACACATTTGTTCAATGTTTTACTGAAATATTGGGCATAAAGAAGCTGGCATGACAAATGCATAAAGCTAACATGGCATAGAACAACATACAGTGTTCAAGATTCAAGTCTGTTTGTTACCTTGTCCAGGTGTGATTCTGAGGGACTCCCATGGTGTGGCTCAGGTACGTTTTGTCACTGGCAACAAGATCCTGAGGATCCTCAAGTCCAAGGGTCTGGCCCCTGACCTGCCTGAGGATCTCTACCACCTCATCAAGAAGGCTGTGGCAGTCAGGAAGCATCTGGAGAGAAACAGAAAGGTATAACAAGACTACACACCTGGGTCTAATATAATCCCATTAAAGGTGTTCATGTGGTAGTTTGCTGCTACCTGAAGATTTGGAGAGTCAGCTGTTTTTATATAAGTTCAATTCATGGTTTCCGTGTCAACATGTCCAGAAAGGACCACATGCTGTAAATTTCTTCATTAGCCCAAGTTTGCAAAGGTCAGCAGATGTCTGCGTGCAGCTCTGAACCTTATTTATGTACTGTTTATTTTCCATCCGTGGTCCTATTCTCGTTATGTTAAAGGTACACACACTTTTCTTTTTTGATCTTTTTAATGTTCAGTCATCAAGTGAAGGGGTTCTTCTTGCAGCTATAGGGCCGCAGTCATGTTTTCTAGTGCCAACATGTGGACTATGTCTGTGTATGCATATCCCCAATTGCTGAATAAATAGAAGTGCCGCCGTGTCTGGGAGCAAACAGAAACTGTGAACTGACCATACCTCTGCCTTAGTGTTTTGGGGGTTCCATTCATAGCTCTGAGTGACCAGGTTACAAAAAAAGTGGGGTCCAATGTTTTCCATGCTATAACTTAGATTTAGCAAGTTGTTTTGAGCTTCCTACAACGGAGTTGACAAATTTCAGTGGAAATTTCTGAAATCCATTTTTTCAAAATTTAGATTTAGGATCTATTTTTTAATGTAGCAAAATGGAATATTGTCAGACTAAGCAGGAAACGAGAAACAAAGGTTTGCATGTATGGATTAACATTTTCAGTATTTCAAAATGTATGACACGTCATACCCATGACATTTTGTGACTTGCAGGACAAGGATGCCAAGTTCCGCCTGATTCTCATTGAGAGCAGGATCCACAGGCTGGCCCGTTACTACAAGACCAAGAGAGTACTGGCCCCCAACTGGAAGTAGTAAGTATTGTTTCTGCTTTGGAAACCTATTCTTGTTATGTTTAGATTTGAAAAACATTAAGCCCAAGCCAAAGACTGGTTAATTTTGTATGTGGTTGTACCATCTGTCATGTTCTTTAGAGTGAAATAAGCCAGTCAGTTTAAGGGTTCTATTCTATCCCAAAAAGTAAATTCCATGTTTATTATGGAAATGAACCAACTCATAAAATTACATATATCTATTCCATGTGAAAGTGCACAATTCATTGTCCTACTCTTCCATTTATTGAGAGTAGTGATATTTCTGTTGTGCTAGAAAAAAAGCTGGAGGTAAATTAGCAGAGTGGCTACTTGGTGCCACCTCTGCCAGTCCCCTTCACACAATGAAATCATACATTTTCTTCAGTGTTCTGTACCAAGTTCATTTATATGTTAGGAATTGGACTAGCTACTATTGCAGCGTCTGACTTTTGTGGTCATTATACTTGAAACCAAACATATAGAATCATATTGGTAACATTGATTATACTAATGTTTCAACCTGACTCTTTGTACGCTAACTTTGATTTTGTATTTACACATTTTCTTCACAATGTAAACTAGTCCTACACTCCCTCCATCAGTAATATCATTTTTTTGGCAACACTTCAGTTCAATTCTCTCTATTTAGCATTTATACTCAATAAGTGTAAACCTTTAACAAACGGTTTATAACACACCAGTGTAGCTGTAATCAGGGATGAGTGTTTTTTAATGTACTATAATTCCTCCTGCAGGCAACCATAAGTGGAAGCTGATTCTATAAACAGATAATGAGGGACAATATATTAAAACACTGTTGTAATAATAAAAATTGTCTTATCAAGAGAATTGTTGACAAATAGTGTACATTATTTTATTAACACTATATTAACCCTTTATATTGGCTTCCAACTACATTGTAGTGTGATGAACCATTTGCTGCAGGTTTTTATGCTTCTTATAAATGTTAAATAGGAAAATTTCAATGTTACCATTTTATATCCTGGTGGTAATTTTGAGGAGTGCTTCCTGTAATGGTATGTTTTCTTTCTGTTTACAGTGAGTCCTCTACAGCTTCTGCTCTGGTGGCATAAAGACACTTTTTTGGATTAATAAAAACATTTAAATTGGAAATTGTTTTGTTTTTTTGTTGTTGTTGTTTTTCTTTATTACTAAATGTTACACAGATCTTATGTTTGCAGTGCGGTTTATCATCTAGCGATACTGATGTAGTGACAAACCATTGGGTTTGGCTTCTGTGGTGGAATGTTAACTAAGCACATTTATTCAATTACTGTATTTAAGTATAACTTTACAGTGCTTTACTTGAGTATTTCCATTATATGCTACTTCATACTTAAACTTTACTTTTGACCGTTTCTGCTACTAGTTACTTTTCAGATTAAGATTTTAGATAAAAACGCTCTCAGTAAACACATTAATTCAGTGGTCTCCAACCATTCTGGCATGCCACAAGTTACAAAAACTGTGTGGGTGGGGCTCATTTTCATTTGCAATTTCCCTAAAGGGTAATTCCTCCTCCCCCAAACTTTCCCAGTGATTTTATTTAAATAACTAAATCGAAGACTGGTGAAAAGTAAAAGTAAAAATAAATGTGTGTATCAGGCTTGTTATTTCTACCTCATTCATCATGTCACGACCCTTTAGATTGAACTTGTGGCTCTTTGTAGGACCCTGACCGCTACTGGACTAAACTAAAACTAAAATAGTGCCACTTCGACCAGCTATAAGCGTTAAATGGTTATTCATTGTTATTCAAGTATCACCGAAACTGTCATATTCAGTCAAAGTGGACATTTTATTGCAGAACGAATACTTATACATTTTCGCTGATAATACTTTTACATAAGTATGATTTTGAATGCAGTATTTATTATTGTAATTGAGTACTCTGAAACTGTCGCGATGATACATTAGCAGACGCAGAGGGTCTCAGTTCGTCCGCCTCCACGGTATGAACACAGTTTCTATTTATGGTCATGTTGACTTTCAACAGACATAATTGTGGGGACAGTAGAGTTGAGACTACAATTTCTCTGGGAATTTTCGTTTTCTTAGAACTTCCCATTTCTTAAGATCACACCAATTTCTCTTTCGGACCATTGTTTTTCATTAAATGAACGTGAGGAGCTATAAAAAGGGGTTTCCGGGACTCTGAAGAATTTACGGGCACTTTCCACGCGTCAGACGTTATGCAAACATGGGGGGGAGGGTCTTCGCCGAGTGACAGCCGCTACGTTCAATCACAGCGCGGCATGACGTCAAGCTGTATATTTTACCCACTGTCGTTGCAACATCTAGACATTCACCTCTACTACAACAACGACGATAACACACGACTGAGAAACATGGAGAAAATACATGAGAACATTTGACGAAGGAGATCGAAAAATGGCACAGACTTGCCGGAAAATGAAGCGACAGCACATCGACGCAAATCTGTCACCGACAAATACGCGAAATCTGTTGGTTTTCGACGAGGAATACCAGAATACGTGAGGATTTTTCTTAACAATACCGCCACAGTCTCAGAAGAGGAGGAGAGGAAAGAAGTAAAAAAAAAAATGGCTACGACTGTTGGTGCCGATAAGGGTTCTGATCGAACAGCGATGGAGAGGTTCGGTAGCGGAGGGATGGCGCTTCTGCCTTGGACCAAACAGATGCTCACCGTGATGTGGGAACAGCTTCGGCTGCTGGTTCAGGTCATTTACTACACCTTCATGTCAGGTAAGAAAATAAAAAGCTTGTTATTTTGTTCTTTTTAATTGCTTCCCCAATTATCATTGTGGAAAAGTTCAAACGTCGTGATGTGTTCACTGTAACTGGAAAATCTAGGGACCGTTAAGTCACTGTAAGATATTCTCCTTTTATTTCTATCGTCAACGACACATCCTCAATTCACAATAGAATAATCGTTCTTATAAAAAGCTTACTTTAACCATGTGTCCGTGGTACTCAGTTGTCTATTTTTAGAGCCATAAGCTAATTTTCGCTGTGTTTACGTCCTCTTCCAGTTAATGCACTTTAGGGTAATTCCCAAGCTAACTCAGTAGTATTCTCTGTAAATTGACGTCCCTATAGTACCCAATAGCGAGTTATACGTATGGTAAGATTGTTGTGTTATGAATCACGATGCACAATTCTGCTGCTAGAATTTGACAATGCAAAGAAAATACAGTGTCCTCTTTCATCTGGACGAAGAATAAACTGCCACCTGGATTAATGCCTGCAATAACTGAAAGTACTCGCTGAAAATCACAGCTCTGTTTTCCGACGTGATGAGCAGCAGCTAAACCAAGTAACAGGTGATATAAACAACAAGTGACAGTCTGCTGATGATCATCATATTTTTTTCCCCATCCAGCTTTAAGCATTATTCACCCACAGCACATGACCATCCTACAAATACATGCAGAAGGTCAAAGGATGAATGAATGAATATGTGCCTGCTGTACATATTGGCTTGGGTTTTAGCTTATTTGAAATAAGCAGTAAACAAAGAGCCAAAAGCTGTTTTGTTTTTAATGGTATTTGACTTAAAGGAGACAATCATTACTCCTTTACAGAATGTAGCTTCATCATTTTTTGTTTAATTTCATGCCATGCTAACACTGTCTTGTTTTTCTTTCCTTTTTTTTTTCAGTTTTCCAGATGTTCAGGTTTGAGGTCCACGTGAGAATCACAGACGAGACAGGTCAGCACATCCAGCACATGAGCACGGCGACAAACCCAACTGAATCCTTCCTGTTCTCCTCGTTGTTTGACGGAGACAACGGAGTCATGGTCGGCGGTTCAAATCCCCTATCTAACTTCTGTGCTGATGTTGGTGATCCCTTCACTGGGAAATCCACTGCTGAGGCCCTGCTGTCCAGTCTGCGTGCTGACGACCTCTGCTGCGGACTAGTGGACGACTTTGTGTCTAGAACGGCTGGGAAAGAAGAGGGCATCTTTCTCGGACACCAGTCCACCTGGAAAATGGGCTTCCCTGGTGACTGGAACATCTTTGTGTCGAACAGCGACGGCTCTGGTTCAAGCGAGGCCTGCCACAGAAGTGAGAAAGCCTTCAAACAGGATATTTCAAAGGAGAAAGTTTTCAAACAGGACACCTCAGAAGAGGAGAGAAGCTCTCACTGGAGTAGTGAGGAAGACCAGAACGCAGTAGAATTTGACAGTGAGGAAAGTAAGGCGCTGTGGGAGTCTCTGTCAAAATCTAGTGATCCTTACAACCCCTTCTTTTTCTCTGCGTGTATTTCAACAAACACAAACATGGGGAAAAGTAAAAGCGAAGCAACAGACAGCAGTGATACTGACCGTATGTCAGTGAGCAAGGCCAGCGGGGAGATGTTGGGTTCTCGAGCCCTGAAGATCTGGGTCAGTCGCTCTGACAGCGAGAGCAGTTGGGCCAGTTCGGACAGTTCGAGTCCCGACATTGACAAGGAGGAGAGCGAGAGGCTTTGGGATTTCTTCAGCAGTCCTGCAGACCCCTACAATCCCATGTGCTTTAGTGCATGCACAGTCAGCAGCGTGTCTCCTCAAACCACCACCACCACAGTCTCTAAAGAACAGGCCTCAATTCGTGCACCTCACTCCAAGTCAAACACAGACACTGAGGAGAAGGAGCGCAGCTGTCCTCCATCTGAGGACGATGAAGAAGAGCACCTGTGGCGATCTCTCTGCCAGAAGGATGACCCATTCCACCCACTCAACTTTCAGGCCTGCCTCCAGAGCTCCCCAAAACCAGCACTCCAGTCTGAGAAAGATCCGGATGCCCGTGATGTTCACCACACGAAAAATCCACCCACGAAGGGCAAGAAATGTGAAAAAGAGGCAAAAACACCCCGAAAATCCAGAGCCACCAAGCCCTCACTGCCAGAGAGGCGCCTAAAGCGTCATTCCCATCCAGACAAAACACTGGTGCCCTGGAGAAGACCTGGACAGACACCTCAGACACCTCCAGGGGAGACAAAGGAAAGCAAGACCAGCACCACCCAGAAAAAGGTGATTGTCTGATAACAAGTTATAGCTAACTGGTTGCCAGACAGGATTAGATGAAGCATTAAATGAGTCCCCTGCAGAGTTTGAAATAAAAATAGTCTACTCTGTAAATACTGCAGAGTATTCAAATAGGCTTTGATACATCAAGGCTTTATTCCTCTGTAGGCTAAAGAGCTTAAATAGAAAACAATATAGACTGTTAGAAAAACATGTTTTGGGATATCAAGTGAAAACCTAATGTCTACAGTATTTCAAAAACTAAGAAATACAGCTTTGATCTATGGGTAGATGACTCCTTTTTGGCCTAAGTAGATACAGAAGAGCACGCGATCCCATATTTTAAGTTAGCACATTAATATCACAAGGGAGTGTCCTCTGCTGACTGTTGCAGCCTCCTGTGAGACTGAATGTGGAAGATAAGGGTTATTTCCTGATTCAGCTGACACACACTGTGCTGCTCAGTGTGTTAGACTGAGTTGTTGTTTGTCGGTTAGCAACGCGGCTTGTCGTCATGACTAATCCAGTCATGTGACTCCAGCGAGTCAGCAGGGAGTTTGCCCTCCACATAGACAAAAAGAAGTTGCAGCAGTATTGCAGAGTCACTTTGAATACCTTGTCAATTAGTTCTCTATTACAGAGTGAGTCAAACTCTTGTGTTGAGTACACATCTAAGAACTGTTGGGAAAGTATTTGTTTCTTAATTATGTTTTCCACTTAATCACAAAGTTTGTCGTTTTGACAAAATGCATTGAACTCATCTTCCTCTGGATTTCAGGTGCGATTTTCTCCTCTTGTCCAAGTCCACGTCATGCGGACATGGCCATTCGCTCGACAGGCGTCTCGTAAAGGACACTGGGAAGAAATGGCACGAGACCGGGACCGCTTCCGGAGGCGGATCCGGGAAACGGAGCAGGCCATCGCCCACTGCTTCACCCAGCCCCACAGAGAGAAGATGCGGGCGTACCTGGATGGTGCCTTGAAATAAATGAAAGTCCTGAACACTGAATGTTTTATTTCCTTTTTTGGATGAGAACTTGTGATTGGTTGCAATGCAACAGTGATTTTGATTTAGGCCAATTAGAAATTTGATGTTAGGCCAACTTTAATGTTCGGTGTCAAGTTGAACAACCTTGTACCTCAGAAGGTTTTATACATTGTGTGACTGTTGCACTGATTGACACTTTTCTCTTATTAACCTCAGCATTAATGTGTGGAATGTTGTTTTGTATGCCTTATATACTGACCTAGTAATGTAACTTATTTATGCCCTATGGAGCTTGTTGTTTATTTTTTACAGTTGGTTTTAAATGTTTGTGTTTTTATATGTGTGAACAGACCACAGTGGTGAATCTAGCAGGTACAATTAGATAATGATGATATCATTAAAAGCAGAGCTCTACAGTACAAAGTGTTTTGAAAAGTTTTATTTAAGCATGATGGATACATATCATAGAAGTCCTGGTGCAGTTCTTGTCTTATTGTTCGAATATTTTACTTGTTGATATTTAAGTTTTTGCCTCGTATTTTCTTATATGGTGGCACATGATTGCGATGAGTGTGAAGATGGATCTCTTTATGATTATACTGACTGAAAAGATTCAAACACTTTGTCCTGTCTAACTTTGTCATGGTAACATCAGGCAGCTGAGAATATGTCCAAAATCATCTGTAGCAAATTTGTCAGTAGGTGCTTTGTCAAATCAATAAAAAATTGTCATGCTATATTACTGGTTTGTGCCGTGACTTAAAATAGATGTATTCTACTGAACTAAAAACAAACCACAGACAATCACGTGAACCGTGTGTGATTCGCATTCAAGTTCTGTCAGCCATTTCCTGCCATGTGAAGTGGAGACAGTAAACAGAGTTATGTAAACAACTTCCTCACCAGGTCATATTTCAGTGGGTAGTGTTTTTTTTAAGAACAGCATCCATGTACTAGCGCACGCAGCTACCGCTTTCACTGCCTCTTGTGAAATGTCTTCCTGCAAACATGTTTCTGTGGTGAAAATAGTCTGTGATTGGACCGATACTGTTGAAATGCTGCATGTCACAGTCACAAAACCACAGCCTGTGGTCAGACATGCAGAGAAACAGGTGTCGCCCACCTTCTCACATCAAAGGTCATGGGATTTCACAAAGCATAACGGAAGTAACACAAAATAAGGCAGCACCTTTAACCTAGTCAAACAGATCAGTCAAACCCCTCACCCAGTCTTTTGACCATTAATCACCAAACCTGTGATTACTTGGTTTAACAGTATGTGATGTAATGTCTGCGGGATGTGGAACATGTTTAAAAAATCCTCTCCGGACGGGGAATTTTTGCTTTGCTCATCCCTCCCAACCCTTTTCCTGCATAATGTTTTAGGGGCTCCTTCGTCGCTCCCTCTTCATGTACCTAGTCTTTCTCTCATTCTCACTCCACACACACACACACACACACACTCAGGAGCCTATAATTTCCCAGAAGGCTTCGAGTCTCCATGCAGACTGAGTGCTGTAAGGCTGTCGTAAGACAAGGGTTAAAAACACCAAGTATGATGAAATGACTTTCCTGAGGGATGAAATCAATTAGCAGGTCTGTGCTGCTCTCCCCACCCCTCCCACACACACACACACACACACACACACACACACACACACACACACACACACACACACACAGAGCGTGGTGCAAAGGTGAGCAACCACTGACACTGTTGCTGTATAAACCCAGCGGTGGGTCTTTTGCTGATGTTGTCCCCCTGCCCTCCCCCTCCCACATGTTGTTCATGTAATTGATCTCCTGCTGGTCTCACACACTAAGAAAAACTAAGGTTCTTTGGTGAGGTTTGTGGATCAAAATGGAGCCGAAATAACTCAAATAGTCCCTTAATTCTTTAAAATATGCAAAAAAAAATGTTTGGTTACGTTGCAATATTAATGACTTTAGATACTTCACAGCATCATGGAGTGTCTGTGTGCAGCCACTCGAGTATGTCTCTTCAGAAAACCTTTCATTAGCCTTCTGTTTTTTTCCAGCACGAGGCAGATCTCTGCTGCTCTGGTATGAGGCAGGGAACAGTTTTCAATAATTTAAAAGTCTGAATCCTATTTCATTAAACTGAGATTATATACAACATCCAGTGACAGCTAATCAGACATTCAGCACAAAGGCCAGTACGGAAGTCCTGAGTTTTCAGCTGGATACACGTGCAAATAAACAATTGAGCCAACATGAAACATCATGGATCAAAAAGAAACACAAAACTGAATCATATCAAGTGTTATCAAGCTAAAGGTTTTGGGGGGAGTTCTCCCCGTCATGGATAGAGGTTGTCATGTGATGTACAGTTTGTAAAGCCCTTTGAGGTAAATATGTGATTTAGGGCTGTATTAAATAAAACTGAATTCCACAAGCTTTTTGTCTTGGATTTGTGAAGAATTCTTTTAACTCTGATGAAAATGTTTTTTGTTTTTTTTTTCTCGATGATGCAAACCTGAGGGACCATTTTTATCAGGAGTGTGTACTTTCTATACGCCGTGCTGTGTCTTTGTTCCAGAGGCTTTTGAAGTTGACCTGGTGACATAATCTGTGAGCTGACACGTGAAAAACAAACTCTAATATCTGTTGGTCTTTGTCCATCTGATCTCCCTCAGCCTGCCGGCCCTGTTTGTGATTTTTGCTGTTGGTGAAAACACCACAGGGTGCGCTCATCCAGAGTTGGCTCACAGAGAGTGAGCAGCATAGGGTTTAGTCTCCTGCTCAAGGGAACTTCAGGAAAGACACAAATTGCTGTTAGAAGTGATTGAACCTATGACCTTCAAATTACAGGATGAATACACCACCTTCTCCTCCGTTACTGCATCTGCTTCCCACTCTCCTCTCCTTTTTCCCCTCTTTCTTTTTGAACCCACTCCTCTCTCTTTGTATCTTTGCCGCCGCCTTTCTCCTCCTCATCCTCCCCCAGTATCATTAGCTCTGTGGCCTAGACGACCCCGTCTCCAAGCAACCGGCAGGAGTGGCGAGGCGTTGAAAGGATTGCAGGTGATTGCAGCAGCGGCAGAATCAGCAGCAGAGGCAGTGGGTTTGCAGCTGCACGCACACACGCACACACACACACACACACACACACACACACACACACACACACACACACACACACACACACACACACACACACACGAGGTTCCCCCTCTCACTCGCCTGCCAGAGAGGGGTATCTCCTGGGTCACAATTAGCTGATGATGCAACCTACCAGCAGCTATTGTGTCTGACACCAGCTCATACAGACAGACTGCATGAAACAGAAAACGCAACACAGATGCTCGTCCTGTGTATTGTACGGCACAGTTTTTGTACAAAAAAAATACCAGGAACAACCCCCTGATACCGAGTTGCACACCGTGATGCAAAGTCCGCTCCTCGTTTGTTTTTCATTTGTGTCAATTTGTTCATTTAAACATTGTTTTCATGACTTATACATTTAAACTTTACACATTTAAACTGTTGCTGAGTGAATGAAATTAAATTTATGTGAGTTTAACATTTAAGACCCATGGGGGATCCATGTTTTCACTTATATTTACCTGGCCTGGCTCAGTGATTAACAAAGTGGACTTCAGGTTCCCTCGTGGGCCCTTCAAGTGGCTCCAGAGGCCTTCAGCAAAACAAGGAATGGTTTAGTTTTACTTTCAGAGAGAGAATAAAAACAGCAACTAAAGTAAAGGAATAGCCACTATCATTATCACCCTGAACCATTATCAGTGCAACTCGTGCAATAACTATGTATGAGTAGTAGTTTTACACAGTAATGATCTATTCCAGCATATACTCTGGAGGATTAGTGTGTCTGACCAACACCCAGACAGGCTGAACACAGTGTACTTACTGCTCAGTGTATGTTTGTCATTTGAGAGTTTGAACAGGTGTAGTGTTTCATTTGAACCACTGGGGGACACATGTCTCGTCTGCTACGTGACACTACACACACACACACATACACACAAGCCATATACGCACAAGTTACACAAAACACAGATAACTGTTACTCAGGGGGGGCGGCACGGTTAGCACTGTCGCCTCACAGCAAGAGAGTTGCAGGTTCGAACCCCGGTCTGGGCTCTTCTGTGTGAAGTTTGCATGTTCTCCCTGTGCCTGCGTGGGTTTTCTCCGGGTTAGGTTAATTGGCTACTCTAAATTGCCCGTAGGTGCGACTGTGTGCGTGTGTGGTTGTCTGTCTGTGTGTGTCAGCCCTGCGATGGACTGGCGACCAGTCCAGGGTGTACCCCGCCTCTCGCCCATAGTCAGCTGGGATAGGCTCCAGCTCCCTGCGATTACCGTATAAAGCGGTATAATGGATGGGTGTTACTCAGGAATGACAGCAGGAAGAGGCTTCAAAAAGAGCCACAATCACGTAAACCTTTCCCCCCCATCAAGCTCCATGTGATTGCATTAGAGTCAGAATGATTGAGTCATGGTTAAAATTCAAGTCAAAGGTGTCGCTGTCTAAAATGTTGCTGTCAAAAACAACTGCGTCAACACGCCCTTAACATCTCTGGATTAGACGTGGTATCAAAACCAGATATTAATTTCATACTTCACTGAAACATTCATCTATAGTTCAACAGTGAAATCAACAGATGATTGAAAAATCTACAGATAAGTTCACTGCAATGTTCAGGTGGATTGTGTGAACCATGGCATCTAAATAACCCTGTTTACTGTAGCAGCATGTTTTACACCATCTGTTTCTCAGACTATAATAATTAAAACAAACAAAAAAAAAACACTGTCCAGCCAAAAAGCCAACATGTACCTGTGCTGCCCTCATGTGGTAAAAATGACATCATCATCATCAAGAAGGAAAGTTTTCAGTCATTTCCTGTTCATTTGTACCTTAAACTCAGAAAAGGGAGAAGCTGAAACAGTGAAATCTTTTCATGAAACTACGGGCCCCTGGGCGCAGACATGTAATCAGACAGAAAAGGTTCATGTAACAGCGTCATTTGTGGTGGTTGTTTTTGTGTGGTTGTGCTTATTTGTAGCTGTTTTGTGTGTTTTTGTTGTTTTGCATCTGTTTTTAATGTTTTGAATCTCTCGTAATTGTTTTGTGTCTCTTTGTGGTCATTCTGCAGCTCTTTTTTTATCGCATTACTTTGTGTTTTTTTGTGTGTGTGTGTGTGTGTGTGTGTCTCACACCCACATCTTGTGGGTGAAGACCAGGAGCAGTCTGACCCCTTGGGCCTCTCGGCCCATTCATTAGATCATCCATTTTTATTTGTGGTGTAGAGGTAGCTGGGAGAAGGGGAGAAAAAAAAAAACAAAAACAAAAATCATGTAAACCGGAAAATCATCTTAGTTCAGCAGATTGAAACAGAACAACAATTACACTCTAATCCAATCCACTAAGCTGCTTCTGGGGGATTCCCTGCTCTGATCCGGCTGATGGACCGGCTTCTGACTAACCCAGCAGCAGTGGTCAACATACCGAAGAACTGAGCTCATGATCATAAAGCCTCACATTCAGGTGGCTAAAGTTCCTGGGATTATCTGTGGAAGGATGGGAAGACATTAAACCTGCTTTTGTCTCTGAGCCAAATTCTTGTTTTCTTTGCAGGAGCAAAGAGACAAACTCTTGAAGAATTTATCCAGTGAGGTTTTTAAAGTGTTTCACTGGACGGACGGATGGACACAGAGGTTTCTCAGCTCACAGAGGAATGTGTAATCATCAGCTAAAATTAACAAGAGTTTTCCATGTAACATCACTGCCACGTTCCCATCAGTCTGTTAGTCAGTGTGAATAAACAAAGTCCTTGAATGACAGAGTGATGTTAATTATCTCATTGTATCATCCCACATACACAACCATCGTAAGTGAAGATGGGAAGAGCTCAAAGTCCTGGAGACAGTTCAGTCCTCGGCCTTCACTCAGATTCATTACATTACAACCACTGCTGTTTATGAATAAAGCCTGTAATGTTCATTATTTAAAACTCAATGATAGACATGAAAGGGAAAAAAAAACCATAACTGACCTTTAACTCACGTTTTATTTTAATCAGTCACATCACATCATTAAAGCTCTCACTAAAATCATGTGCTCCAGTTCTCATCTTTCCAAATCGTTGCAGTCAAACTAAAATGCTTTGTGCTTGGTGTTTTGATGTGATTCACCAGCACCGGAAGACAGTGGCTGTGACTCAGCCCAGTGCAAAGGAACTCAGTGGTATTTGATTTGTTGTGCTCAGTAACACAGATTTTCTTAGTAATTCAGACCTGACTGTGAACAGTTTCTCTTATCTGCCCAGATATTTACAGCTGGCCGATGTTAAACTGTTTACAACGTGGGCAATGAATTATATTATGCACTTGAACTGTATCACTGAATGTACTTGGATTAAATCAAGCTCCCACTCTTATGTGGTTTGAATTCACTTGTAAATCCTTTGATGATAACATTGCATGAATGTAATGTTATCATCAAGCATGTTTTCTGTGTTTAAACCACAGCAATCATTGGAAAACCTCAGATAACCACAATAAAACTATATGTATGAACAGAAAGCACAAGATCTATTGTGCGTTTTAATTATTTTTTGTCTCCCTTGTTTTTCCACTTCAACAACCTTGTTGTTCTGATTTTCATCTGACAGCCCAAAGACAGTGATGATCTAAATGTGTTTTTCCTGAAGTCTGCACTGAGGGTGTGACAGAGCTTGCATTTTGGAAACAATGCAGTTCCTATCCAGCTGGAAGATGACGTCTAATTTCCACCAGAGGGAGACAGAGTAATGCAGAAAATGTCCCAGATGGTTTTTGGAGGTTTTGATCAATCTACTGAGGAGGCTAAAGAGTAAGAATTTAAATACAAGTAAATTTTGCACATTTAACACAGATATTAAGTGACATTCTTCTGTTTACTTTAAGCTGCTGGATAAAAGAAACTTCATATTTATTATTTTGACAGTGATGTTTGGGACAGAATACTGTCAGCTCAAGGTTCACTTACTAGCTTTGTCTGGAGTTATTGACCACATCCTACAACCGTCTACACTAAACAGACAGGTGTCATCATGGGATCTATATATGGAACTCTGGACATGTGACACTGAAAGAAAACCTGGAGTTCAGAATACTCCATCACAGATATGTGGTTCTGAAGCCACAGCTTTGATGCTTGGCTCTGTTTTGGTTCTGTTATTACTCTTCTGTACCACAGGATTAATAGTCATTTATTATATACTTTATTTTATACTTTTTGTTTATACCTAATAAAGTTAAACGAAGTGATTCCTTTAGCAACAAATTCCACATTTGTAGTTGCTGAAAGTGATTGGACAAATGAACTGTCTCAGTTTAAATAACTACATAGAACAGCAGAACTCTGTACTAATGTGAGAGCGTTTTTGTTTCTCTGATTGTTGCTGGGAGTCCAGAGGTTAGTCTCTGAATCCATCAGCCTCCCTCAGGTGATAAATTTAGTTTTTAAATTTAGGAAGCCTGAGCAGGAAGGGTGAAGCTCTGTCAGGCCTGCAGGCTCTTACACAAGTCACAAGCTCTTGTATGGAGCCGAGCCATGCATTATTCACCCCACATTTACATAAGGCACAATGGGGAAAACAGTGCCAGAAATGTGTACGGCCTAGCTGTGTGCGTGTATCTGGTGTACAGTATGTGAGCATTTCTCCGAATTTCTTTGCCACCTGAGGTTTTTGCTGCTCTGCCAAGGAATGTTGACGCAATATGGATGAGGGCAAAGACCCTCAAACTCATCCCTGAAGCCCTGAAAGCCTTGGTTACCCATTATAACAAGAGAGAGGGGGAGGGAGAGGCTGCCAGATAAAGAACGATATTGTTTCTGTGCACATATTTCTTTTTAACCTCCCTCTATCTGTAGGCTCTGTTTTCTGAGGACTTTAAGACAAACCAGTCTGTGTGGTGCTGTTAGATAAACACAGGTTGGATTATCCATGAATTACTTCAGAATTCCTCCGGTGTGATGAAATGGTTCTGCGTAACATGGTGTTCCAACAAATAGTGATGCCGAGACTTCAATCATTAGTTCATTTTGTGGAAAAGAGGCAAGAATATATTGATATATATGTTGACGCTTGCTGTCTTGAACACATTGTACTATAGTTTCGTTCTGGTGTGGTGTGCCAGGTGGGTGGAGTTTGCATGATACATCTGGTGATCAGATCTGGTGATGAGATAAATCAGATTTAGCTTAAAATAGTTTTGTGCAGGTATAAAGTCATACAGTGAGCTGCCATTTCCAACTTCTGTCAGAAAACACACACATCATATCAGGTTTCCATAACGTGTAGAAATTTTGCATGATGAATATGTAACAAGAATGTGACTCTAAGTAAACTTTTTAAAAAATGAAGCCACCCCCACACACCAGTACTCACCCCATGCACTAAGCTGGGCAAGATTTTTGTTTGAAATACATCTTACCATGCAGATCAGTCCTGCTCTGACACGAGTTTGGACACTTCGCTCGCTCGTTCACGTTTAGCAGGCTGCTGATTTTCCACAGGGGGGAGCTGTTCAGTCATTGTGAGACCAGTTCTACACCTGTCATGTCTCTGTGATGTACGGGATTGGGTAGTAGCCACTGGCAGCAAAAGTTTAGACCTGCAAACGTTGCCTCCCGCAGGCAAGGAAAGTTTGCTGCTGATACCCCTGCTGCTGCCTGCAACATTAACACTCACCTTGGGGGTGCCCCTGTGGCTAAGAGTTTAGGACACTGGCCACAAACCCAGTTCAAATCTGGCGGGGGATCTTTGTTGCATCTCCCACTCCCTTGTTGCCTGTGCAGGCAAGGATTGTTGCAGCTGCAGTGTTGTTTTATTAATAGCTGTGTCTCTGTGTGTTTGTGTGAGACGACGTGTTACACGTAACACTTGATCCACTTGTTAGCTACAACTCAAAAGACTGTACAATGTCAAATGTTAGCTTCAGAGGATTTTTAAAATAAATGTATTATTCATGTCCTTTTCTCTAAAGCAATGAACTGGACATTACAATAAGCTTTTTCAGGCCCTTGACCAAGAGGGCGTTTCATGAAACGTTTACACTCCAGTTGAGACACCCATTGCGTTGCCTGCAGGTGGAGCAACTTTCAAATTGAACTGTCAACATCATAAAAGCTGTATCTTATCTTGCCTTTAGGTGGTGCAGGTTGGACTCAAACTGCAAGTCCAGTATTTAAGGTCAGAAACTTCTGTGCTGCAACTGTACAGCTGAGGGACAGTGGCTGAGTCCGGCATCAGGTGCCTCTGTGTGTGTGTGTGTGTGTGTCCTTGTTGGTAGAAAACGTAAAACACCAGCTGGGCTTTTAAACTTCCCCATTATTTTCCAACTTTCATTTGCCTCAGGAGTTTGCTTTTATCTGAAATGTCAGATGTACTAGTCAAATGAAACATCTTTTCTACACCTCATCTTCCTGCTTTATTCACCTTCCCTGTTTGGAATTGCAGCACCAGCTACTGGCAGTCAAAATGGGCTCCTGTAGTTTAAAACACTAAGACAATTTAGTTGTGTGACTTTTTAATTCAATAGATACATTAAAAACACAACATATATGTATGTTAAATGATTACTGCAGTATCCTTGGTTACTGTTTCTAGACGTTGGTTTTTAAAGATACCAAAATATCTCTGAAATGGAGCCAGAGCTCAGAAAAAAAAGAGCTTAATGAAATATATTATTCCTGTAGGTTTAGGGTCACATTTGTTAGCATGATTACACAAGAAAATCCTGATCATAGATGTTGATTTTTCCTCTGCTGTAAACTCTGTCACCTAAAAAAGGCATAATCGTCTTGTAACTGTTCTCAGGCCAAAAACCTGTCCACGTTTCTGGTCCCTTCTCATGCACCTGCATTGTTGTCCCTTATCTGGTTCTGTGTGGCAAGAAACCCACAGTGTTTGCAGTGGGTATTTGTGTGTGGGTTGGCGGGGGGGGACTAAAATCCTTCTCGAGACTGTTGTCCTTGTCTGTGTGTTTGCTTTCTTTGTTTTCTCTTGTGTCTTTCAGCAGCTTCACACACACACACACACACACACACACACACACACACACACACACACACACACACACACACACACACACACACACACACACACACACACACACACACACACACACACACACACACAAAACTGGAGACACTGGACATCCTGGTGACTGTTTTTTTTTTTTAAACAAGATCATTCAAGCAGGGAAGCTACAGGCATGAGAGTGATAAACACATTAGCTGCCAACTGTCTGCTTGGTGAAATATATTGTTCTTCAGTTAAATGGTGTAAAATGAAACTATTGTCTTTAAAGTGACATGGAGCATAATACTTGCCTTAACCAGAACCCGCAGAAATCAAACTGCTGTTTGTGGCAGGAATAAAGTAACTAGAAAATTCACTGACTGAAAGCAGGAAGACAGCAACAAACACGGCTGAAATAAAAGTAAAATAAAGTGAATAAAAATGTCAGTGTGACGGAAAATAGTACAATAAAATGCATGAAATGACTAAGGAAATTCAAAATAACTGAGATAGTCCTAATCCAGGAAATGAAGTCATAGGGGAAGTGAGAGTGGCAATCGGCAAAAGACTGTATTTCTTTGTGTGTGCATGTGTCTGTGCGCCTTAGGGAGTGTGTGCACTAATAATGAAGAAGGAAAGAAAGGAAGGAAGGAGGCAGAGAGAGAGAAAGATTGTGCAGAGGCCAGGATTTCTCTCTGTGTGGTTCATCAGATAAGAGCTGACATCAATCAGTACTGTACATAACACTGTGCATAGTCACGTCCCTACATACAGACTTATTCGAAGGTGCACTAATTAATATTTCATATCAACAATGGATCAAATGACTGTGTGTAAAATAAAGGCCGTCACTTGTAGTGACAAACCAACATAGAATTATCACCTGGCTCTGCAGTTGTCCTCAGGTTTACAGAGGTTTTTCAGTAAGTATTCATGCTATTATTTCAAATTTAGCTTTTCAGATTTTCAGCTCAGCTCCAAACCTGCAACTTTACTGTTCACTCTCATTAAAAAAAAAGAAAAAGCTCCAATAAACCTACTGAAGGCCACATACCTGCTGCCAAATGGCAGCTAGCTGTGGTGAACATGGTGGAGCATTTAGCAGCTCATGAGCCAGATATTTCCTTCAGGAGTTGGTGGAGCTTAAAACAGAGCTAAAAGGAGACTGAATTTAGAATTACTAATGAATGCTAATGTTGCTCCTGTGTCTGCTTGATTTATACATAAGCAACTGCTTGCTGAGATGTTCCCAACAACTATATAAACAACAACTATATAAAATGATAAAACATCAGTGTTTTGTTTAATGGTTGTTCTGGCCTCACATGGTTTAAAAATCACTTAACGCAGCGTTAAGTATTTTATTTTTTTTTTGTGCTGTAGTTAAGCTGTGAAACCTGATTGGTCTGATTGTCTGATTTGTTTTAGTAGTTTTGTCAATTTATCAAACTATTGAATGATAATTGAAAATACAAAACTGTTTACAAACATTATTGATAAACAGCCACAGCAAAAGGGAGATGCTTCACCGAACCACAGGGGGTCATCACAATGATAACAAAATTAAATATTATGAAAAATTTCGATACATCATATTTTACTACTGTGTAGTAGAAGCTTACAATTTGGAGTCACAGCACATTTCAGTCCTTCCTTTAAATTTTTAGTGGTGGGATGAATCTTCTGTTTACTGTTGGATCACACACTGTGTCTTTAAGTATGAAAATTTTGTGTGTGTGTGTGTGTGTGTGTGTGTGTGTGTGTGTGTGTGTGTGTGTGTGTGTGTGTGTGTGTGTGTGTGTGTGTGTGTGTGTGTGTTCAAGCATTTTGGTTTGTGAATCTGCACCACACGTTCAGCATTACAACAGCAAGCACCTGAACACACACAGTCTGCAGCACTATTAGCTTTGATATAGCGATTCGTAAGCCCATGATATCATAACTTGGCTGAATAAGTCTCTCATTGTTCTTTTTACTATGGGAGCACTTTATCTTTTCACACAAACACAGTGGAACGGTAGATGGAAAAAAAAAAAACCCGGGTTTTCAGCGCTCAGGGTGGGTGTGCTGACCTCTACCTGCTCTTCAGCTCACTCTGCTCTGTCAGGAGTTTTTTTTTGTTGTTGTTGAGGTGCCTCCAAACGACGCGCTGCCAACTGAAACCAAACAAGGGGGGAAAGGAAATCAAACACATACACACAAAAGTTACCAGATGTGAAAAATATGTTCTCTGCGGGTAAGGTCAGGGCGTTTCAGATAAATGGTCAAATTAAGCCTGATGATGGATTGTTAGGGAAATCTGGCTGATCTGCCCACTGAAAACAGGGGTTTAACTGAAACTGAAAAATTAGAAATGATTACATAAAAAGAAAATGACAAAAAAAAAAAAAAGCCAAGGGAAGTTCAACATACTGTAAAAATGCATTGTGTGTCTTTCCATTTCCATTCCATGGTCCAGAAAGTGGTAAATGAAGAACACTGTGATGAACATCAACACAGTCTTTCTGGTCTTCGCACTGCGTTCCACCCTTTTGGAAATTACTGTTTTTGGCAAGGACATTCCTGCTGACTGTGAACTTAACAACAACCCAGGTGAACTCTTTTTGTTCCAAGTGTGGATTTCAGAAATAATAGGGCTGTATGGAAAACGTGTCAGGATGTTGTCACAAGCACGCCACCACACGCCTCCTGGACATGGAGCCGCTTTGGAAAATAAAATTCCAATGAGCTCAGAGTTCCTGAAGAGTGACTCAGAACAAACCATGTCTGACATCTGACAGAAGCTCTTATTTACATTAATGAGCCACAGAGGAAAACCAACAATAACGTGTTTGCTGCGTGTAAACATCAGAGCCTGACTGACATACCAGCAGACTGATGTTATTATTTGATATTGGCTCCCCACTGATATATTGGTATTGGTGTTTGACATTCCAGTACCTGAATGTTTAAATAATGCTTCATTTAACACGTCTGTAAGCTCCTCTTAATTTTCTAAGAACTTTCCTGGTGAGAACTATGTAAATTATAACAAATTCAATGGAAAATACTGTGTTAAACTGGTACACTGCCCATTACTTAATTCCAATGAACTGCTTATAACCCAGAGTCGTTTATTAATTACACATTGGGAAATATACCGTTAAATACATGTGGTGAATCAGGTTTTGTCTAAACAGTAAATGGGTGATAAATCAATATTTACTAAAATGGAGCAATTCCTCTGTATATCGAGTAATTAAATCCTAACTACCTTTTCCTATATTTAGTACCAAGTTACACAGTTCTTTCCAGGTATCTTCCCAGGAAACTATTAGGAAATCAAACTCATAAAGTGTCACCACTGCTTCATGGTCTGTATTTTTTTAACTTTTGAGATTTATTCTACTAAATTAAAGTCAGATTTTGTTTTTATTATTAGATGTTGGATTGCCTGAATTTCAAGTGAAGTTAGCTTCTCAAAGTTTAGAAATCTACTGTGATCTTTCTTCCTTTTATAAATTTTAAACAAGTTTTTTCTCCTTTATTCATGTATTTATTCATCCATTGGGATTACATGTCCACCGTCTTACCATTAAACCACCAGGATGCCACATTACTATAATCTGTGATAGTAAATCTCACATGACTCTTTGATATCCAGATGATAAGAATCATTGCCAACAGTGTTTATGTTCACTGTTTGTGCTCAGAAAGGAATATCTGCTGATCAAAAGTTTTTTTTGTTTTTTTAAAATTCTCAAATACTGATATCAGTATCCTCTGACAAAATTCAGTATCAGCTCGGCAGGTAAGGTATCACCTGGTCTCCTGCTCAAGTGATATCTTGCAAGTACTGTGTGATTAAACTGTACCACTTTTAGTCTAAAGAGGAGATTTTACTCCACCAAGTGCTGTAAAATAAAGGATTTGGTTTCAAAGAGAGACCCACTATTCTGGTTCTTGTTTTGTGTGTGTTTATTTCACAGAAGTGACTCATAATGTGTCCTTTTCCCAAATCATGCATCTGGATAAATGACTCAAATTATGACAGAATCAAAGTGACAACACGTGTTTATCTCAAAGAGGAAAAAAAAATGTTTTGGCTGTAACAGGCTACTTCTGTGCCAGATTTCCATACTATACAAATGTTGAACGGAAAGGTACTGGGATTCATCATTTGTTGTTATTTTAAGAATGGTCTCATTACAACAAAACAACTCTGCTGCTAATACTGCCTCTACAAATTAAGTGTCTAACAAGAGGCTGACTTGGCTGAGAATCAACTTGTGTGCAGGGCACTTAAAATCAAAGCTTCTCTTAACGAGGTTCCTAATTGATTACAGGAAGTCTTTAATCTCATAATCAGTCCCTTCCCAGTTAAATCACCTAAATGCTAAGGTGGCACACGAATCCAAATTCAGCACATTTTTCTTTTCTTTTTCCCCCCAATTACAGCCGTGAAAACACACTGGCAGAGCTGCTGCTTTCTCACCATGGATGCAGACTGTTGTGATGCCTTCAAGTGCTGTCGAAAACGTCGTAACTATAAATATCTCATAGATACCCCCCTGATAAGTGGGTATTTACAGGTGCAGAGGTGGCATGGTAAGGTGGGAATGGGTTTCTTTATTTCACTGATACACATGAATTATTTGCATCCTATGGTTTCATGTGCTCACACCAGGGACACAGGGGACTAGTTATAGACATGAGTTATCTTCATCGAGTGAACCAAATCAATCCTGAACTCTAAACAATGACAAATCATCTTTGACAGATGCTTTTGTGTGAAGCAATCCTTTTCCTGTGCACACACATAAACAGGAGCAGTGTGGGATTCAGTGTTTTGATAAAGGACATCTCAACATGTGGACACAAGGAGAGTGGGAAATCAAACCACCAACCCCACTATCATCACCCTCAGATTTTTAAACGTTCAGTTACAAACATGAGCATAGCAGCAGATTACATGGGCAATGATGGTAAACATAATTTCATTTCCAGCATCATCCCAATGTGTTATTTTACCCATCAAAACAATTACTTCATTAACTGATCAGATATCAGATGTATTCTTATGAAAAAATATATATTAGATATTAGATTAGATATTAGATATTTTGGGCATTCTCATTGTCGGATATAGCAGGTTTTACCCTGTATACGTTTTGCACCTGGAAAATGAAAAGCACTTAATACAAGGCTCAGAGTCCAGCTGTTTTTAACCCGATTTCTACCAGTACCCTGATTTGAAATTCTCTGTCAGGACTTGGAGGAGGAGTTTTGTTAGTTTTAAGTTTCCGATTTTGTTTCCTATAAGTATTTTTAGGGAATTTTGCTGTTTTTAGATAAGATACTGTAGAAAACTGAGAAGAAACATAGGAGGACCTGTTGATGTTGTGTCTACAGTGTCTTAAATCCGTAAGTTACCAGACTTAATCGCCTCTTGTTCAAGTTTGCCTCACGTCACCAGGGCCATGGACAGGATTTTGGAAATACCGAGGTCACAAGTCCAAATTCCCTTGGCAGAACCTCACCCCTGCAGGAAATACTTGACAAATCCACCAATCAAACTCTGTAAACCTTTCTAATTTAATTCTATGTTTTTAAAAAAATGTAATTATTCATTACTGGTTTCTGCACATATGATTTTATTAATCTAATTTTTATACATATGTTTTTTTGTGGCCTAAAACAGACAAATTTTGTCTATTTTTATAAAATCTCTACATAGTCAACAATGTTACAGACAAACACAACAGAGGAGACCAGTTTCTAAATCATATTTTAATAAAGTTTTGTTAAAAGTTAATGTGACAAAGAGTGATTCAAAACCAATACAAAGTACTAGAGACCCTCTTCCTCAGCTCAAGGACCCGTGTTTTTCAGTTTCAGACTGGGTGCTCAGATGTACGGGCTTCTGAGGAGTCCCTGAAGGCAGCGCTGGCCCTAGCGGTGATCATTGAGCTCCCGGGAGACTCCATGGAGAGGGAATGAGATGAAATAGGACTTCAGACCGGATCATGGCGGCGCCTCTCGGGCGGGACGCCTTACCTGAACACTGGTCTTACGGTGTCTGCAGGGACGGCAGGGTCTTCTTCATCAAGTGAGTGGGATAGTGAACGCTTTATCGCACCGTCTCTCTCGGTTTGATGGGAGTTGGAGGGGGTGCGCTTGTGTTTCCTTGCCGGTGGTGTAACAGGTGTTTTTCTCCTCTCTCCCCCCTCTCTCTCTGTGTCCGTGCCGGCGCGGCAGCGATGAGACGCGGACCACCACCTGGCTCCATCCCCGCTCCGGTGAACCGGTAAACTCCGGACACATGATCCGCTCAGGTAAGCTAGCTAGACCGGTTTCCGCGGGTCTGTTTGACCCGCGCTCATTTCGCCCTCCTGTTTACTTTGCCGTGTTTGTCTTCGCCGCTAACTTCAGTGTACGTTCCGGGCCCAGCCGGAGGGAGGAAAACTTTCAGGTGTCACGAACAGGTCTGTGGTGTGGTTTCATTTCAGACCTGCCCCGGGGATGGGAGGAAGGTTTCACGGACGAAGGGGCCAGTTACTTCATAAAGTAAGTACCTTGCGACCACCGCTGCCGCCGCTTGTTGTTGTTGACGCGGTCACCTGCGCATTACCTGAAGTTACCGTGCAGCTTAATATGGCTCCTGCCTCTAATTCCCCGCTACTAGCAGCTCTAATTACCGCAGGGACAGTGTGGATTTAAACGGGGTGTGACTGGGACTCACCTGCTGACCCTGTAATGACCCCTCTGCTGTCATTTTTGTTGGAGGTCAGTTGTACTGTATGTTTCTCAGGTGGTGCCTGGATATGGTAGCTCCTTACAGTGACACTGTTCATTTGCATTGGTGCAAATCCTCTGGATGCTCTTAGCAATGTGTGAGCTCATATACAGGAGTTAACGTGTGATGTAAATGACATGTGTGAGCTCATATACAGGAGTGAAGGTGATGTAAATGATTTAATGTGGTGTTTTCTTTGGTTCAGCTTTTTTTCCTTTTACCTTATTCTCTTACTTTGCTCATATCCCAGATCTACTTTGAAAGATATTTTGCATTAAGCTTTGTCTACACTCAGTTGGCAGTGTATTAGGTACTAAAACCTGACCTATGCTGGATTTTTGAGGCTGGTAACATACCAACATTTAGCAGAAAATAAAATACTGGGTGATGTACTTCTTAGGGCTGCAGGTGACCATTATTTTCATTATTGATTAACCCTTTAAAATACACCCTCTCACCTGAAGGACGCTTTGGCCTTGGTAGTGGCACTTTAGTTTTTTTTTTTGTTGTTGTTGTTTTTTTTGCTCTGTACCGAGCTCAGTCTTCACGTAACCTTGACAAATTGTTTGAAAGCTCTTAGTCTCCTGATTGTGTCTGTGCAAAACATTTCAGGATCCCCAGATTACTGCAGCAGGTGTTGACACAGGATTGGTTCAGACTTGTGGCCATGGCTCCAAAGTGAGTGTTTGCCCACAGAGGGTCCTACTACAGGCTTTATTTTCCCTTTTTTCATGGTAAAAAAAAAAAAAGGCAAATAGCCCTCGCATGTCTACAGTGTTTGTTCCTCTGTAACTTTGGTTCAGTATTTCTTACACTCATTCTGACTTTGGGTTGTAAAGTTTAAAGTTTACCTTTCAAAGGAGACCAGTGTTATGACTTTAGCCTTAACTTTTTTTAAATTTTGGAAACATTATTTTTGGTCTTGTGCACAAAGGGCTATCGGTTCTTATTATAGTATCTCTTATTAATCTGCTGATGATTTTTTTTTTTTTTTCAATTAATTGGTTAGTCAACAAATATTTTTGTTAAAACCTGAGAAATGAGGTTTGGGACTTGGAAATGACTTGGAATTGTAGTAGTCCTGACTTCAGACTTGACTCTGGACCAAAACTTATGACTTAATGTTGAGACAAACCTGAGGACAAGTTGTGACCCACAGAGACAAGACTGGACAAACCACACAAAAAGATAATTTTCATCAACTTGAGATTTTTTTGACAGTCAGGAAGGAGCGTAAACCTTACGACTGAATAAACACACTGGACAGCACACCAACTGTCACGTGTTCTTGCACCAAAACAAACATGGGGAGAAACTGGCAGCTTGTTTATATGCGGTTCAATGTGTAGTGTAATTTGTTTGTGGTTTGAATTATCAGTGGTGAAAATGCATGGTGCTGACATATCCAGTATCAAAGTAACAACACCAGGCGGCTCAGAAAGTACAAACTGTTGTGAGGTGATGTTTAGCTGGATTAGACTGTAGGTTGGTTTCCTGTCAGGCTGAAATGGGATTATGTTTATTTTTCACTTCTGTTTTGTTTCTTGTTGATTTTTTGTCTTTGCATATGTTAGACTTTCTTCCCTTTTCCTCTTTTTTTTTTGTTTATTTCCTTTTTTCTTGGTGGAGGATATAACTTTCAGAGGCAGTGATGAGAAATAGCGCAGCCTATAGCTATGATCTCTGGTGATCATTATTTTTATGGTTATTTTTCTGTCTCCTTTGTCTGTACTCTTATTTTATGCCACTGGAGACTCATGGGATGCTTCTCTCCTCTTTATGGCTCATGTATCCAAATGCCTCACTGTATACCATCATGTGCAATGTCAAAACTAATAAAATGTCCCCACAGCACAGAGGGACATGTGTACAGAAAAGTCCTCTGAGTGGAATGATTTTTCAGTGCAAATTTGGACTCATCCGTCCCTCGACATACCCAGTTGGCATCCATATTTGTTTCTGTGTGTGGGTTTGTTTGTAAGACTCCTTGGTGGATAATTGATTTCTCTGCTTGTTGAATATTCATGCATTTCTTCTAAAGCCTCTGTAAGATGGAAAATTAACATTGTGACTGTAAGATTTGACGACTCAGTCAGTAATCAGCTGCTGTGAAGTCCTGTAATGTCCTTAAAGCACGCTCAGTGGGATTTAGTGTTTAATGACTTCTCTGTGTCGAGCTATTGTGCTGACAGATTAAAGTGTCATTGTAGATAAGAGAGGGTAAGGGTCAGTTGTGTTGCTGATGGTGGTACAGGGTTTTATGCATGTTGAAGCAGTTTTAGTTTTAGAAAGAACACCTTCAAGATTCAGGCTTATTGCACAGTGTCTTGTTGTGTTAGATTTTAATTAAAATTCTTCTGAATCAGCCCTGATTTGCTCTCTGCAGTGATGTGTGACTAAGACTCAGAGACTTTGTGTGTGTGTGTGTGTGTGTGTGTGTGTGTGTGTGTGTGTTTGTTTTGTATTGCTGGCACTCATTGAAGGATACATGAAACTGGCAATTACTGTGTTTTTTAAATTTCTGGTTTAAGATTTTCTTTTTAAATGAAACCTTTCATTTATGCCACATTTTCTCTTGTTTAGCATCAACATGTTCCCCAAACAGATTCAGGAGTTTAATCGGCCATCAAGCTGTTACCAGGCAGTTGTTGGTGACTCAGATGTAATATTATGTTTGGTTTGAAAGTCATGGATTTCAGAACCCCCCCCCCAAAAAAAACTGTGTACTACACTGTCGATTTTTGGAATTCATTTATGTGATCAAGCAACACAAACAAGGGAGGATTTTTTTTGTTTTGGACCTATAGGACAGAAAAGCCACCTTTTCACTGCACTAGTTAAAGGACATGTTCACAGTTTTTCCACTCTGTCTTAAAACAGTAGTTGGGTGCCCACATGAACACTAAACTGTTTTTTTGTTTGCTCTTATCATTCTTGTTGAGGCTTTAGCAGTGTTTAGTTCATCAAATCAAGTGGGTATTTCTTTTCAAAATGAAATGCCCTTGTTGTGTTACCGTCCATCCAGCAGGGAAAGAATTTGGCAAGAATTTGGGAAGGAAAAGGGCCAAACATTTGTCTGTTTAAAGTTTATGAACTCTTGAATACTTCACCTTGAGTTCTGAGCACTCATGAAGAGGATTTATCACTTTAATCAGTCATTAATCATTACAGCAACTGAAAAAATAATCTACAGATTAATTAGTGATGAAATCTTTTTTTTTTTGTGGTGCTATAATGATGCTGTTAATGCAAGTGACAATGGTAAACACTAGTACTTTAAATAACTTGATGACTGATGGTTGAATTCTTTTTCAGCAGCATAAAATAAAACGTGCATGAGTTTAACTCACATCTTGATTGAAATAATAGCTTGTGCTTCATGTCCTCTCTCATATCCAGCAACGTCAGGTGTGAAAGGAGAACTAGAGCAGGGACAGAACAGTCTGCCTGAGTGGGACATGTGTTTGTTTTCTGTGTTCCTCTCCAAACTTTTAATTGGCTTATGAATGGAATTTCTTGACCAGAAATAACAAGGTGAAGTAATAACAACCTTGAAATCCAATATCCTATTCACATCGAAGGGGGACTATTTATCTAGAGACCATGTTTACATAACCGTCCCCAAGGGCTCCACCACTGTCTGCTCTGGAGCCTCTTCTATCCAAAAAATGTTTTTCATCTTTTTATTACAGGCAAAAAGAACAGCGCAGCTCCCCCTGTGTCTCTGCGTGTTTTCATTTGCACACTCGCAGGGTTCTTGGAAACAACTTATTCTGAGAAAAGAAGCTCAGTTTTATTCTTATCTCAGGACAGAATCTGTTAATGATGGTGTATTTTACAGTGGACTGAAGATGGTCTCTCTGATGCATTTATGAATTTTAATGCCGTCAAGAGAAAGCTCCTCTGTGGCTTAGAGTCAAAACAAACCCAACAGATCCAGATCAGAGGCTGTAAAAAAAATGTATTCATCTCTTATGTAAGATGAATTTTTTTTAAGTGACGACCCTCGAATCACATCTTAATCTCCCTGCGACTGTTGGTTTCATATTTGACTAATCTGATGTTTGAGTATGAAACTTAATTTTTCCAGAGAATGGTCGAATAGTATTTTTGCTGCCTGGAACAGCATGTTTCACCCTCCGACCAACAGTCCCAACCCCAAAGACATTCAGGTCACAGTGAAAGGTAACTGAGAAAATCAGTAAATTTGCATACTGGAGAAGCAGAAATCCCAAAAATTTTGCTCAGTTGACTTAAAATGATTAATCAATAAATTCTGTGTTGATTGGCTGATCGTTTCTTCACTAATTTTAAATACACAGAAGGAGCAAAAGCCTTTGAGTTAATTTGAATGATCAAATCTGTACATCCTAAGTGCAGTTAAAGCTAACGTTGCGTGTGCTTTCAGCTAAACGATCACAGTCTGGAATCACAGCATGAAAATCTTGCTCTTCTTGAGTTTCGGCGCAGACTGTCGTCACCTACAGTACACCTCTGTGGCCGCGACTCCCAGAACTGTTGATGAGCTCATTGTAGACGTAGGATCAGCATCAGCAGCCAGATTGTTTTCCTGCCTCTGGCTGTTTGCTTGGTACTTCATTCCTATCTGTCCCCAATGCCTGCTCTCATGTTCTTTGCCTGGGCTTGCTTTAATAATCCCCCCTTATGTCCCCCTATGGACAAATGTGGCGTAAGTATGACTTTGGTTTGTTTGACAACTTCCACCTCTGCAGGCTAAACCCACTCACACATTCCTCTGTTCAGAGGTATTACTCAGTGTGTGTAAGACGTCTGTTTGTCTAGGAATGTTTTACTCTCTTGGTTTTTGCGCCCCTGTCCTGTGTTTGGTCATCCTCATATCTGCGTAGTAGATGCACGCAGGCATGATGTGTGATTCTCTCCCCCCTCTGAGGGGCCTCCAGATGGGTCTTCCTCCTCCTCCGACCCTGAAGCCACTCCCAGCAGGGGGCTCCTGGTACAGGGAGGTGGGGAGCAGAGCCGATCAGATCCAAGGAGGGATAAACCTCCTGCAGGAACGTCTGCATGACTGGCTTCACTGAAGGGAATTGAAGGAAGGCAGGAGGGAGAGGGAGAGGGTGAGAGAAACACACACACACACACAATCAGGAGCCGACCCAAGAGCAAGAGATGTCAGAGATGCCTGTGGGTAGTAGAAGACAGCTGGTTCAGACCTACAGGCCTCAGCTCTGTCCTTGGTCATTATCCTGCAGTTCCACTAATCTGGGACGGTGTGAGAAACATGGTCCGTGCACTGCTTAATCACTGACTCTGTTTGGAAGTGCTTTGTTACTGTTATTGTGCTGAAGCACAGAGCCAATTAATTGATTAGTCAGTTGAAGGAAGTGAATGACTTGTCAGCTATTTTAATAAAGATACCGAACATTCTTGGCTTCTGGCTGCTCAGATGTGAAGATTCGCTTCAGTGTGCAACACTGAATATCTTTGGCTTTTTGATGCCTCTGGAAAAGTCAGTTTAGGCTCTGGGAAAATGTCATGGACATTTCTCACTGCTGTCTGACATTTTATGACAAAACGATTAAATGATCAATGGGAAGAAAATCGACAGGTTAATTAATAATTTAAAAAAGAATAATCATGAGCTGTAGCCTTACTTTATTAACAAATTCCTCTGAAATACTTTATGTCTCGGGTTGAATAAAAAGCCAAGTATGTTTCATATACACAAGAAACCCCAAACATTCAGCGCAATATTATAAGCAAACATCTGCAGTGCATTAGTTTCTGTCATACACAGGCACATAATACAAGTCCTACAGCCATTTTTAACCCCCACACGTCATTCATCTTCTGATTCAACAGTTTGCTGGGTTGAAGAATGAATGAACCTGTTATGTCTAAATCCTCTGCAGAAGCTGATATTCCCCAAATAAAACATGAGACAATCTGATGTAATGCTGCCAGCCAGAGGCAACATTTGTTTAGTGTGAGCAACTGTGTTTGAGCCACAATCATTGATCATCTTCATAACAGTCCTGAGCAAAAAAACGAATCTGACGGTTCACTGCTGATGCCAGAAACCATCTCTGAACAGACTCCCCCAATATATGACCACTTGTAATCACATGACCATAGATCGACTTGCCTCCAATTCCTTAATTAAAATTTAAAGACAGTATTCTTGTAACTCACATTAGTTTATACTGAATGACAGTGACATTGAATGACTAAGGGGTTTGCCCCCCCCTGCAGAGGTGATGCTCTGGGCAGAAACCTGAAATTGGCTGTGCAGTGATTTGAGCACTGCATGATTGGCAGCGTAAGCACAATGATAGTATCACGAAGCCGTGACAAAGAAGCTTATCTCAAAGCAGCTTACAATAATGTCAGGAGTATGGCCTTGCAAGACTTAAACCCTTTAAGTCTCTATGTTATACTGACTGTAGATACCATCAAGACCACTGGAGTAGTTTTTGTCCTGTAATGTTTTTAGAAATGACTTTGTTGAACCTTTAAAAAGGTTTGTTGAGCAGGTGCGCTTTTTGTCAGCAGTGTGAGCGTTCATGTTGTTTTACCACTGCTGAAACCTTGGTTGAAAAGACAAAAGAGCATGCCTGTTAAAAAGTACAGTGGATGATTCTCTCTCTTTCTCAGTGCACCGTAGTGCACCATCCAACAGGAAGCATAAGAAGATCACTGATGAGTCACAGCAGAAAATATTCCTGCGTCCTTGGAGAGACGATGTATCTCAAATCTTGATTTTGGTTAAGAGATGATTAGTCACTAGATGCACACAACAATGAATGGACCTAAATATAGATGCTGTGCTCAGAGAAGGCCATGCTGCATTGGAGTGAATCCACCTGAACGGCTGCTTTGAGGTTTTTTTTTAATTTTTTTTTTTAGCTCAAGCAGAAAGAACAACGTCATGTAATGTGTTCCCGTTTTTCTTTTTGAACCTGCTCATAAAACTGATGGATCATATTAAAGGCGTAAGAACACAGGGTTGGTTTGTGCTGCGCCGTCTAACGTCTCTTTGTCCTCAAATGAAAAAGAGGCTTTGTTTTGCAGTGGAGCCATAGCTAAACCAAAGAACCAACAGTTCCCTGGCAGACAAATAAAGGCTGGAAGAAAAAGCTTTGTCAACAATAGCTTTACTTGTTTTCATTAGTTAAAGGTGCTAACCAGTTTCTGTGTTTGCTTTTTGGAACAGCAGGAAAGTTAAAGATTATTTCTTGTAAATGTCAGCCCAAGGACAGTGTTGGTATCCAATGCTATCCTCACTGGCTGTACTACATACTTTATGATGTTCCCTCCAGATATTTGCTTCCAACACCTGCTTCTCTACAAAAAGTGTTCAGCAGCATATGTCGGGATTGTGTTTAGCTTTTCTAACGTGCTCTTACCTCTTTGACTGTCATTCAGCTGACTTTAGATCATGAAGGTAAATCAGTAACTTCCAGAGGTGTCAGGTAAATCATTTCCTCACTCCCTCCTGGCTTCGTCTCATCTGTTCCCACACACACTTAAAGCTCATGTTTGATTGTGTGTTTTGGAAGTCCTTGGCAGAGTCAATGGCAGAATTTCCTTTTTTTAAAACTTCTAAAATATCACTTAATAACGGTTAATAAAGTTTTTAAGTTTCACCTTAACTGCATAGTTGGAGTGTCAGGTAATGCTTAATGGAACACACATCAAAGGTGTGATTAGTGAATTAAGAAATCACAGCTGTGTATTGATGCTGTTATTGCTTGGTTGTGGTTTGGCTTGTTTGGAATAGTTTCACTACACGTTGGTCTGCCAAGTAAAAGCTTAAAGAATAAACACACTGCAAGAATGTTGGCTCTTGAGTGCATTGGATATTTGATGTTTGTTCGACTTAGAAGGTGAGAGAAAGTAAAAGTTTTGGGAGGATGAGGGTGCTTCTTTTCTTTTTTTGTAGTGAATGACTTTGGAAATAAGATGAGTACATTTTGATCAAATCTAGGAACCGTCCCAAGAGATAGCATCTGCTGAGGCAGCTTCTCTCTCGCTTCCTCCTCCACGCTCTGCTTCACACACTCTCTGGATGTTTTTTGGTCAGTCATGTTCCTTCACTCTTCTCCCCTGTTTTATATGTTTTGATGTATGTTCACTTCCCAGCTTATACGCCTTCTTTCTCATTTAGCTTTCTGTCTCTCTCTGAGAAGTCAAAAGAACTTCAGACAGTTTCAGAGGTCTTCTTCCAGTACTTACAAGTTGATTAAAAAATTCTTTGTTGGAAAATCTCTAACTTTGAGAAAACACACGGTGAATTACACCTGTTCAAAGTGTGAAAAAAAGACTAAATATCAATGTTGGGGCCAAAACACTTAATGTTGAAATCTTTTGAGGCTATAATGGATTGAATATCACTGACAGTCTCACTCAGATGCCATACTGTATGACTACAGTTTTGAAAAAGTTTCTAAAAAGTTTCTCAGCTTGAAAGTTTGAAAAAGGCTTATGAATTTAACTTTAAAGCTGTGAACTGCAGCTGCAGGTATCAAGGAGTGTTGTTGAGCGTAGGTAAGACAAGATGAGAGCCCTGAGTCAGTGTTTATGCCTGACTCACTGTATTTATACTGAAACCCCACAGGGACTCAGTCAGCATCACGACTGGCTAATGATTTATTAACAGTTCGTTGTGCGTGTGTCTCTCTGTGTGTGTGTGTGTGTGTGTGTGCGCGCACACACGTATGTGTGTGTGTGTGTGCTTAGACACAGTCCTCTTTCATTGGTTCATAATACTGAACAAACTCAGATAAAAGAGAAACTGCTTGACTTGAAAGGCTTCTATTCTTTCTGTTAAAAAAAATACATTTACAAGTTTCATCTGAGGTAAAACTTTGTGTACAATATGTGAATTATTCCATTGTTCATGTAACAAGTGACCTTGAGATTCAGGCTAGACCACAGCATGCGTTTCAGCTGTACTGTTAAATAGGGCCCACAGTTTGCCAGCATTAATTTCCTGTTGCTTAAATGTGATTTCAGAGTTTGTATTCTTTGAGTAGTATAATTAACAAATGTCTTTGTGCAGTTTTCTCACTAATCACATTTGTGAGCTGAAAACAAATTTCTTTGCATCATATCTGACATTGTATTTTGCGTCAGATATATTATTTATCAACAATAGACTGAGTATTAAAACCACTATGGAAAAATGGTGTTTACATGCATGAATGGATTTTCTTTACAACCAGTGGTCCTACATTGTCAAGAAGTGAGTGATAGAGGCTGACACATGATGGCTGGACTGAGGCCTGATATTTAGTGACAGCTGGTTTGATGGAAGGGTGGTGAAATCTGTCTTCATTTAAAGCCACCAAGACATCAGTCTCTCTTTTCTTTATCCTTCCTCACAGAAGAATCATGTAATTAATAAATGACATGCTGAAAGTTACAGCAGATCTATAAAGTTTTTCAGTTTTTCTTTTGCCCAAAGAGCAAGATGACATATCATCACAGTTTTCTCCATTTTTTCTTTCACTAATAATTTTAAATGCTTAAAGGAATAATTCATCATTTTGAGAAGGACACAGATTTGCTTTCCTGCCTAGAGTTAGATGAAAATATACCACTCTAATGTCTGTGTGCTCATTAGACTTTGAGCCAGGAAGCGATTAGCATAGCCTAGCATAAAGAGTGAATGCAAAACATGATCCTAGCATGTGCAGTATTCACCCTGTAAATCCACAACTTGTTGTGTTTCCATTTCTGTTTTAGTACAGATTAAACAAATGAGGTGTAATGACCAACCTTTGAAAGGCATTTTTGAGCTTTGGGCAGAGCCTGGCTAGCTGTTTCTCCATGCTGCATGTGTTCAGGCTAAGCCAAGCTATCACCTCCTGGCTCCAGCTCTCTCCAAAATGTTGAGCTATTCCTTTAAAAATGAATGAGCTCAGTTTGATTTGTACGTTTTATTATTAAATAAATCTATCTCTAAAATCTATCTCTCTCACCTTTAATAATATCACAACAAAACAAGTCTTTTAATCCCATTTGGAAAGGATTAATTTGTCCTGAGTAGGTGGTAATTATTGAGTTGTTGCTTTGTTGGTTAATTTCGGTGTCATTGTGAAAAGTTGCGTAAAGGACTTTTTCCTCTCAGCCACAATTTATTCCTTCACTGAGCAACAGCTATTTTTCAGATCAGTGCTATAAATGCTGTGGTACTTAAAGTCTTTTCCAGTCTGTTACATCTGTGTCTCTGCTCATTAGTGGTTAATGTAGGTTTCATATGGCTCTGTTTAATGATTAGAGTTTTATTTATTTATTTATTTATTTATTTTTGTAGAAGTGGAGATGTGCTGATCTAAAAGCATTTGAGGAGGTTATTACTGCGACAGAAACTAACTGCTGTACAAGTTGTATATTCTCCATTAGACTTTGTTCTGACCGTTAATTGATGCTCTGTACGCACTGAGTTTGTGTGGTTGGTATTTTATTACTCTCGTTGCTGTATTCTTCCAGTCCTCTTCAAAGTGAATCCTCATTCTTGGAGACTTTTCTCCCTCTTGTCTTCCTCGACACCTTTTCCTCCTCACACCATCATAGATACAAAGATTCCTCTTTAGGGTAATTTTAGTCCACCTCACGCACACGTGTGTGTATGTGTGCTCAATACCGCCTTTGAAGTTCGTCTGAAAATGGACATCTTGAATATTTAACCTTACCCCGAGGCTGCAGTATTAATCCACAGCCTCTCACAGGAGGATCTGAGCACAACACAGATCTGTCAGGCTGATATGTGGTTTATCATGATGTTCTGTGGGAAAATGGAGGATTGGAGGCGCTGACAAAGTGGGACCAAAGACTGCACATAAAAGTGCTGTGTAGCTATCTGTTTGCTTTTTTTTTTTTCCTAAACAAATGTGGACTAAGTGGCTTGGCGCTAGACAAATAGCCAGAAAGTAATTAAGAGCCTCACAGCTTCATCCAAGAGCCTGTGAATGTGATATTAAAAAGAAACACAACAAAATGATTTATGTTTACGTGAACAGTTTTAAAATGACACCTAAGAAACACCAACACCTATAAATGAATTATTTTCCACACTATGACCAGAAATTCTGATAATTTTTATGTTTGATTATTATATGTGTTTTATATATGCCTGAACCCTTGATCACAAAGTGGCAAAACTTCTAGCTTGATCTTTGGGACTCAGTGATCCTGTAGTGATCATCATAAAGTAATATTTTTCTTGTTCTGTTGCACGTCAGTAGCACCTCTTTTCTTTCTCATAATCTGTAGGTAATGCAGCAGAGGTCAAAAGTTGAGCGGCTTCTCTTGTTAGAAATAGAAAATAAAAAGGAAAACCACTTCAGATATTTGTGAAGGCTATGTTTCCATGACAAATTGTACTTCAAATAAAAGTCATTCCTTCACATCCATACAAAGAGAGGATCCTCACACGCGTACCATCCATTAAAATGTCAACCACATCATGAAAAATGCAGATTTGTGTGCACAGCTACCTTGTTTCTCTTGATAGAGAGGGAACAGCTGCATCTGATTTCCTGCACGTCAGAGGAGAAAGCAGAGTTATGCATGTTATTTCCCCTCACTGTTCTTTATCAGTTATTTTACATTTCAGAGAATATTAACCACTTACTGCTTCCTGTATGCTCACTGTCAGTACTAATCTTTTATTTAAACTTCGAAAAGCAGGCTGGGAGAGTGACAGTGTTCACAGTACTAAGAACACACCTCATCTATATATCTGCCCTACTGCCTGTTTGGTCTCTACGGTTACACCTGACTCCACACCAACAGCATTTGTTTTTTTAAATCCTTATCCCCTTTAACACCACCTTTGACATGTTTGGGCACTTTTGGGTGTAGTTTAGCAAGTCGTTGCCATCTTCTTCTTTTTCCCTGTTGACGATGAAAGAGAGTCATGACAAATTAGCACACTGGCATTAACACATCACTTAGCAACACAAACTGAAAGCTTTAATCTGATGATGTCGAAAGAAGACAGTTCACACACTTATTAATTAGGCCTTTCTTTATCCGCTCACCATAGCACCTGAGTTCAGAAACTTTTCTGAGCCCCAAAGCTTTCGGTTCGGCTTGTATTATTTTTAATAAGACAGTTTCTCTCTCTCCCTTTTTTTTCCTCTCTGTGACTCCACTAATCCTCTCTGCTGACAAATGTTCTGTCAGTGCATATGGATGAATTGCACCCATTGGAAAGTGGGAAGAGAGACAGTATGGACAGTGTTGCATGCACAGCAGTCATTTAATATAGAAATAATAGAAAAAAACATGCAGTAGGGGACATACTTAAAATTCCCAGTGATTGGGGGAAGGTCATTGCATTGTAGAAATACTATGACCACGTTGTAACAGGAGATTTTCTGACAAAAAAACAACAACAAAAACAGTATTAGAAGGACACTGCTCAAACCACCTGTGATGGATATGATTCTCTTCCTCCACGACTTTGAATGGGCCTGTGCAAAGGATTTTTTTTTTTTTTTCAGATAATTGATAAGGCTATAAATTGATGCTGTACTGTTACATTCTGGTAGGTGATGGCAATGTGTGTGTTGTCTCTAAACCTATGACTTATTGGATAGTATATGTTTTGTGCTGGTGGGCCAGAGTGCCTTATTTTGTGTTGTATTTTTATGTGAGAAAATGTTTCCAAAG
Organism: Toxotes jaculatrix; assembly: GCF_017976425.1. Taxonomy (NCBI): domain Eukaryota; kingdom Metazoa; phylum Chordata; class Actinopteri; family Toxotidae; genus Toxotes; species Toxotes jaculatrix. The sequence continues at coordinate 23,865,573 of NC_054398.1, forward strand.
CAAACATGTAACTTAGAATAAGAATTAACAAAAATAGAGCCTTAGTCTCGGCTCAAGTTTGGGTTTGGGTCTCAAATGCAGCATTAACAGGTGAGTTCAGTCAGGTCATGTCTGAAAGTAACGGGATTCTGATCCGGGTTTTAGACCTGAGCAAAACTATAACCCGAACATACAGACAGTTAAAAAAATAAAGCAAAAACATGAGTCAGCGTGTGGAGAAGGATAATAAAATCCAGTGCTTCCATATAGGACACCAGGGGTTAGTGAATGCATTGAGTGTGAAATCAATGTATATAGAGGAATATCTTGATATTCATGTGGCATTCATGTTGTGTAACAATCTGAACTCAAGGTCCATTTAAAGACTCTGTTGATCTTCATCTAGTGAATTGAAATGGTTCAGTTTGATGTTGTGCATGGATGGCCCTCTTGGTCTTTCCTTGATCTTTGATTGGGTGATTTCTCTGACGGCATCAGCTTTAGCACATGCCATTTTCTCTCTGTGCATGTAGTGCATTAGGCAAACATGGCCAATTTTTCCTGTAGCTAAGTGTCATTTGTGTGTTATGTTTTTCTTCCTGTGGCCTTGAACAGCTGTTGCAACACCTCAGTCTCTTAAGGATTAAAGCCACCTCTGCTTTACTCACCACAGACTGCTCTCTCATATTCTCTGTTTTTCCTCTGTCCTTTGATTTCTTTTTTTTTTTTTTTTTTGTGCTAGTCGAATTTTCATCTTTTATCCGGTTCCTAAAATAGCAGTTGTGCAATACTTGTGAATACAAGTCACACTCTGAGCAATGAGCATGAGACAGGCCCACAGTTCATGAAGGAGGCATGGCAGTAAACAAATCAGCAGGATCTCTCTCGGGCAGCTGGTTCTGACCATGGGGACGTAACACAACAATGAAAAATGTGTTTTTACATCTCGGCTGAGTTTTCTGCTCAGTTTGCCGCGTGTCCTCAGTTTCACCTTTGTGCAATCAAAGCATGGCTGAATCAAATATCCATATCAAGGAACAGCTTAGGGTAGTCATATTGGTTTGGTAAATAAAGTAGGGGCAGCATAATGAAGTAAATCATTAAAGAATCTCCAAACTAATAATAATAATAATTAATTCAGTTAAAATCCTGATATTTTGTATACAACACAACACAAGATCAAAAAGTGGTTGTTTTTATTTTAGACTTGAAACAGTTGAATGGTCCTCTCCATCAGTCTGCACACGTGCAATAGCAGCTCAGGACGTGCTGTTAAAACAACAAACTTCAGATATGGAAAAATGCAAGAAATGTTGAGCCTCCAAATGGAAACATTGCCCAGAAGCACTTGTTGAATTTATCCACATGACAAGCCCACACATCTCTGCAGTGTAGGACCGACTCATCTCGCTCTTCTCTACATGACTGTTGTCCGTGGACCAAAAGAAAAGCTGGGGATTGGAAAGTGTAGGGGGGGTGGTCCATCTGTGTTCCACGCTGAGCAGAGGACAGACACAAAGGAGGGATTGAAGGACACTGATGAAAACAGCGAGTGAGAGAAACAACAAGATGGTTGATACAGTGTTGTGGCCCTTAAAGTCTGGCTGGTCGTGGGAGACAGTAGCACTTCTGTCAGCGTAAGGAGCAGGGCGAGACTGCCAGGGCCAGGCAACCAAAACATTAGCAATGCAGTTTGGACAGAGAGAAATCATGTGAGGGGCACTGGGGAGGTCGGAGACAAATAGGACAAGGGAATAAGGGGTGACACTGGATGGGACAGAGCGGTGGCAATGAAGTGGGAGAGGAGAATGAAGAAGCAAGACAATCAGAACAAACATCAGAAAACAGAGGGAGAGGAAGCCTCTACATGTTCTCTGTGATCTGCTTCGCTCTTGCCCTTCTCAATTTAATTGAGATTATCCTAAATGTAAAATTGAGAGAGAGAGACGGCAGTGGACAGGATAGTAGCACGACATGCACGAGATGAAAACCTGGGAAATGGGAAGCTAAACTGAGAGCGTTCAGCAAGTGAGTGAGGTTTCAGATAGATAAAGTCTCCAGCCATTCAGCTTCCTTTGTTGTGGAAGGATGGGTACCTGCTGCAGCCGTGACCCCACACGGGAGCCCGGTCACGAGCTGGTTCCCATCAAACGTCACGCCGTCTGGCCAAGGACGGCCAAGGTGGTCACTAACCTTGGCGATCATGAATTCTCCACATGGGATCTGACGAGTGACGCAAGGTAAGCCCACCATAAAATACTGTTCCTTAGCACAGTGTGGTGATGTGCAGACCTCTGCGGAGGCACAGTGTCAGTTTTATCCCAGAGAGACATTCTTTATGGTGGCAGATGTTTTCAGGTGCTGTGCCTGAGGAGCATGAAGTGGATCACAGCTTGTTAACCTGTGTGTTTCTGGAAGAAGCACAGCTCCCTTTGTTTTTCCCAAGATAAAATAAGTTATGTGTGGTGTAGCTCGTCAGCTTTATGAGATCGTAACGAGACATAAGAGAGACAAAAGTAGACACACACTGGGCAAATTGTAGGTGTGTGTGTTGGTGAGCTTTGTGTCGCCTGAAATGTACACACATCCAAACACGTGCACACACTGAGCGTCAGTTGTGGTTGTGTCTGGCATGTTAGGGTTTTACTGTAAACACACACACACACACACTCACGCTGATCCTCAAGCTGAATACAAACACAAGATTATTTCGGCTTGACAAGAGGTGTATGACAGCTTTACTGGCTTCAAGATGCTCAGCACTTTCCTCAGCCCCACTCAGCTGGTCAGGCCATAAAAAAAAGCTGGACTGCGTCCTGCTGTGGGACACAAGCAAGCCTGGGGAAACAGGGACGACAGAGGAGGACACATCGTCCTGAAAATTATTGACTATTACTACATCAATCTGCCATTGTCTTGAATACACAGTTGTGACTGAATTCCTAAATCCAGACTGAACCTGTCATCGGTTTGGCACAAACCCAAGTAAAGTATCTACTAAATTGCACTTTATTGTTTTCAGTGCTTCGCTGCCCTAAACAGAAGCTTTTCTTAAGAGTAGACACTGTTTTCTGTAAAATGGAAGAAAAAAATCTGGGCCAGATGGAAACTTCAAAACTGAATATCCACATGTGCCCCGAGAAACTGTTTGAATTTTAAAACACTTGCGCAAGGATTTGCATCAAACTCAGGTATCACTATTTTTACATTTAAAAAGCTGAACATGGTGAACATACAGGCTACACTGAGAGGGCTATATAAGCCTTCTGGCTGGATAAGCTTGTAAGGTTTACTTAGTCTTAATCAAATGCAGTGGCTGTGAATGAAAGTGTGGTGGAGAACTGCTGCTGAGCAGCGCAGCAGCAAGAAGGGTTTTCTTTTATCCAGATATAAAAGGTAAATTAATGTAAATTCTCTCTGGTTCACTATTCAAAAGCAGGTTTTAAATGGCCGCCAAGTATATGAAACATTTCAGAAAAATAGGAACTTACTTACAAAACTTAAAATGACATCAATTTTTCAGTTTGCATTTAAACTTATGTGTAATGTGACTTCAGATGCTTTTGTGAATTAAATTACTATGATTTTGAATCTTTTACTGTAAAGTTCTGTGCTTATGGTCAAAATGATATTAACATTAACTCATATTTCACATCTAGACCGTCAAAATTACTACTTTATTAAGGTTAGTACTAAAAGCCTTAACAAGTGTTACTGTGGTGTTGCTGTTTTGGATGTATGTTTTTAAAGTATCAGTGAAACTGTAACACCCTGAAATACAGAAACAAACTACTAGTGGAGAAGAGAACACTCAGTTCACTGCTGAAATATTAAATGAAACACACAAATCCAATTTGCATTGTAGGCGTTCAGCTGACCTGCTCACCTTTTCACAGAAACTCGGAGCATGGAGGCGCTCAGCAAACCTTGATAGTAAACCAGGCTTTAATACATAATTTTGGCTAAAAATTGTGTTGTACTCTAGTTGCCTACCAGGACCTGCTTAAATTCTTTTCATTTCATTGTGAAACTGTGTGTAAATCAGCGGTAGTATCATGAGACAGCTGATGCTGACGCCCCACAACGCGATGGTTCCGTGTTTGACTCTGGAAACGCTTTGTTCTCCGTGTGTTTCTCTCTGCTCCGGTCGTGGGAGCAGCTCTCTGGAGGCATCTACTGCTGTCAGCTTGAATGTCTGTCCTGGGCGGAGAGCTGTTGTATCTGGAGATGTAGTTAATTATTCAGGAGGAGGATTTAGCTGCTTAATGCTCTCTTGATGTGACACCATTGGTCATTAACTGCAAAATCAAAATGGGAAGGACTTGATCCGATTAGATTAGAATAGATGTTTTTTGACATTGTGCTCAGAAAAATAAAACTCTGTTCAGCAGTTCTTCAGCATAAAAAAAAGTAAAGTTCAGTAAATAAAAGCAAATGTAAACTTGCTTTTTGATTTCTCACATTCACCCACCCCTGACTACCCTTAGTGAATCTCTCTGAGTCACCCGCTGTTCTAATACTGATTTACTCATGACAGAAATGGGAAATGTGTGTCACCAAGTCTCCCGGAAGGGTTTAACTTGGTTAGATGTCAGATTTGTTTATGCACTCACTCCAGTATCTGAACAAAGTCCCTGCTGTTGTCTCTCTCATGTGTGGGTGCTGGTAAATTCCTGTGGAAGACTTCAAGACTTCACTGACTCATTCTCTAGTTTCTCCAAAGGCAGGTTTATTGATATAAAACACTTCACACACAAAGACACTTAAATGATTTTCATACTTCACAAACTGACGATTAATATTAAATACAGCGTGAGGCTCTCAACACTGAAAAAGATAAGAGAAAGAAAAAGTGGTGAGTGCAGAGGGGAAGTGCATGGTGGGTAATGGGTAATTCAGACCTTTAAAGGTGATCCAGGCTTTTATCCTGCTGATGTTTGTTCCAGCTCTGTCTCATAATTAAAAAGCTGCTTTTTGATGATTTGTATGGTTGAGTGAACAATTACCAGGCTGCTACCAGATGACCTGAGAGGCTCAGGACTCTACCAACAGCTGTCTGAAAGAGCTGAAGATACTGTGGAGACCTGACTGTTACAAAAGTCTGTGCTGAAAACAGAAGTGTGGATCATTTAAAAAAAAAATTCTCCCTAGAAACCTCTGATTTTGAAGTTCTAAGATCACGGTTTGCCTGTCGGTCCAGACTGAAGCATCTCAGCAGCTAGCAGATGGATTGCCATGAAAATGTGTTCAGATATTCCAGGCTCCTAGACAATGAATCCCCCTAACTTTGGTGAACCCCTGACTTTTCCCTAATGCAACCATGACATTGCCATTATTGCTTTTTAGTAAAACGTCTCTGCAAATGTTAGATGGATTGCAGTGAAGTTTTTCACCTAGTGCCACCATCAGTGGCAATATTTTGGTTTTTGACCAAATGAAATTCAGCCTCAGCTTATTTCCACACAAAAAGATATGCGACTTATTACCACACAACAAGGGATTGGAATTGCTAAGATTTTATTGATAGATAGATAACTTTATTAATCCCAGAGGGAAATTAGTTTGTCCCAGCAGCACACATACACAACAAACACAGTACAGTTATAAATAGAGAGATTAATCTAAGTAAAATTCGATACCAATACCAGTATCGATTCTGCTTATAAAACTAGGCCTGTGTGGATTTTCTGTGTCAAATGTGCAAATTATCTCTGAGTCTGAACACAGTGTAGAAACATGGCATGTGACTCAGGTGTGCAAAAGCTCTACCGTTTAACTGCTGTTTTCATTTAGGTTTTGTTAGTCAAAGAAGAAAACCTGCTAAGCCTGCCTGTGTGGGGCTAATGTTATTATAACATAGGACGTTTACCCTTAATAATAAACGTGCTGCTCAGATAGGGGAAGCAGTCACAGACATGACATTTCTGGAATTTAAGCCCATGTTGTGCAAAGATGTTTCTCCATGTTGCTGGTGTTTCCACTTGAATTTGCCATTTTACCAACATTACAACTAGCACTGCCATCATCTTTCTTTTGAAATGAATCCACGCTTTGGACCGTTTCTTCCTCTCTGCCATGACTCCTTCTTGCTCCAAGCTTCCAGCAGCGTAAATAGAAGGAGTCAATAAGCTCTGAGGCATACTGTACAAATGGTTCAGACAATTTGGAACCGGTTCTTCACTGGAACTGGTTCTCGATTCCCATCCCTATAGACACAAGGTACTGAAATGGAAGAGAGCAGATGTTAAAAAAGTTACGCTGTACATTTACTCCGCCCCTGAAAATTATTGGAGAAATTCGAGTTATCTCTGTCAGATATTAGAACTCACAAAAAATGTTTGAGTGGATGTTAATACAGAACAGATATAGTTGCCTGCAACTCTCCAAAGAAGTTGCTCAAGTACTATAGGTAGAGCAAAATAGTCTGCCAAGCCACCGGGACACATTCAGTCACACGTTTCTGTCAGTGTTTTTGCCTGACAGGCTGTTTACTCATTGGCCTGCCTGTTTGGTATTCAGGTGGTGAATCGGCTGTTTGGTTGCCGCCAAGCTCTGTGTGTTTGACTGAATCAGGTTAGCAGTAAAAAGCAGTGCATTAGTAAAAGCGCTGCTTTTGTCCAGTCCCCTGGGGTATTGTAATGATAAACCACACACTGTGGCAGGAGCCCACTTAGATAAAGAAATCAGGCTGTTTTTTTTCCAATTCTGTTCGCTGAATTGTTTTTACACCTCAGAAACCATAAGACCGATAATAGGATGTTTTGAAGTGGACTTTTTAATGCCGATCGTGCAGCGTGTAGCATTCACGAAGATGTCAAAGCAGTAGTTGTTACAATGAGTGACCACTCAAATATACCATATCGACAACTGTTATACTACACATATATACTCTTAGCTGCCAGTTTATTAATACACCTAGGTAAAAATAATGTAGATTAAAACAACACTCCTACAATAAATCCACGCTTGTTGAAGGTTATAATGTTCAGCTTTTTCTAATATTTATGATTTAATATGTTCGACTGATCATTTCATCTGTAGTACAATGCCCGCTCCTCTGTTCATCCAACTTGTTATCTATAGATGGCACTGAGATCTCAGCCTGTTAATCATTTAACATTCTTCTCTTAAGATATGGGTGTATGGCACACTACTGAAGCAAAGCTGGATTTAAAGCAGCAGTTGTCACGAGATTGTTGTTTAACTATACTTCTGAGTCATCAGCTTTGTAATTGAGGGCTTGTGTGGTACCTTTTTTCTAAACTGTGAAAGGCTGCCGTCTCCATCTCCACGCATCTATTCTGGTATTGAGTCTAGCACATAATGTGTCTGCTTTACTGATTGCTATACACGCAAATTATAATTAGAAATGCAGATTGCTTTTGCAGATGTTGTATTTTGTCGCCAAATGTTTATCAGCATTTCACTGCACAGTCGCTCTAAGTGGTGCATATAAAATTCCTGCATATGTCGATCTAAATTAAGTAAGAGGAAAGGAGAATGTTGTTTTTTTTGGTAATTGAGGAAACTGTTTGAAAGACTTTGTCTGTAAATAGGCTAACTGGTTTGTTGTGTATTGATTTGTTGATGTTAAACAGAAACTGATATAAAACTAATTTTGTATTTCCCCTCCGGTCTGAGACAAACATCACATTTCCTGGGTTGTAGTGCTGAAGATTTGCTTTGCTTGTCTTAATTAAACTATCCATTATGGCGACTTCTTCACCCACAAGAGTTGGTGAATTGGAAACATAATAGAGGGATAAAAACATCCTGACAGCTTGAGTGAGTCATTTATACAAAGAAACCTGAACTTAAAACAATGGAGTCTTGGCACTTCTTTCTGCTGTCAAATCTTTTGGCACAAATCATCGCAGACTGGCTGGCACTGATTTCTGCAGGATTCTTGCGTTAAAGTTCTGGGTACCGAAGTTTTCAAACAGTTACTTTACTCCGTCATTACTTCTCATTTTCGACTGATCCACCAACATTTGTTGTAGGTTTGATTTCAGATTTTCAGTGGAGAACAAAATGCATCTCTCTCTCTCTCTTTCTTTCTGCATTGTGCTTTTAATAATAACTAGTGCAGTGCTCGTTCAACATGTGCCTCTCTGTAGCGGCTGATTGCTTCTCCTGGGTTAATTCTGCTTGCAGCTTTCCTGAGAGCATCATCAAAACAACTTCACCCTCCACACTGCTCTTCCTCGGGTCCTCAGCAATATACCTGTGAAGTCTGAGGTTGATTGGATGGAAGTATAACAAAAAAAAAAAGAAATGCATCTTTTTATCAAAGAGCACTACGCTTTACTCTCTCGTCTTTGACTTTGTTCAGATCTTTAACCAAAAACCAAAGTTCGTAGACAGTTTATGAAACCCTGAGTAATGTCTGCAGGTACTCCTTCAGGCTTCAGGCTGAATGCAGCCCTGGTAACCTTTACTAATAAGGCAGGGCGACCTTTATGAGGCCTGAAACTCAGGGTGAAAAAAGTCAGCAGAGCACTGGGTGCTGCTTGTTAAGGTCTTGGCTGTGAGCACAAGGTAATAACTGAAGGTGACTGAGAAGACCATATCAGCATTTGTATAACCTCAGATCTTCTCACAGAGAACAGTGTTCAGAGAAGCTTTAGTCAGAAAATCAGCCTGAACACTTTAAAGTTAGGGAGAGAAAAACAGGATTCTGAAGAGGTGGACGTGCAGCCCCCAAAGTTCCCAGTGGAAATGAAGTCAACATTAAATTTTATGCTTTGAGTGTGTTAATTGATGGACCTTTTTCCTGTGTTTTATGATTTTACAGCCTCATGTCACCTTTTAAAAAGTTTAAGTGCAGATGCTTTAATTCTTGGCAATTTCTCTATACGGTGTGTGAGATATCTGTCTACCTTTGGATACAGTAGAGAACAGAATACATTGTCGTTATGTAATTTCATGTTACAGATATGCATTTGTCCCCCTGTCCTTGGCATTTTAAATAGAAAGTACAAATGTCTTTTTGTGTGCTCTTGGTCTTTTAATGACTGTTGGAGACATTTAAAGCAGCGAACCAGGACTTCTCCAGTCAGCAGTTCTGCTCCTTCAATTTAAGTGCGATTAAAAGTCAACTATTGACCTTCACTGTATGACCATGTGACATTTCCAAACAATGGGAAGGCGATGACAGAAAGATGAGCATGGGGAGAATTCCCCCATTTTTCCTCAAAGCAGAAGGCTTCGCTGAGCCTGAATGCTCCCAAAAAACCACTCCTGGCCTTTGTTCAGGCGTAATTCTCCCTGCCTTCTCAAAATTGCACCACTGTGCAATTTTGAATGCCTCATTACAACAGCCACCACCTAAAAACAGGCTCATTATAGCACGTGCTGAATGGTGCCTTGTATCCTGCAGATGCTAGGTGCATTGTAATCAACAGAAAAACGTATTTGTCCTAGATATCTTGTCATATTTGTCCCATCCGAATTGTCGAAATGAGTATATGTTATTTTGTAATTCCTCCTCTCAGTTCATTTAATGTATCTCTGTTGCTTTGTGTCTTTATCTGATTTATCTGATTCATCTGTTTTATTATTCTACTGATGACACCTCTATCTGTCTGTCTCTGACCTCTTCTGTGACGCGTCTCCACACGGAAACAGTAAAGTGTAACCTTGAATTTCCTTTCGTGTCACCGCCGCCAATGATGGACTGACAGTGAGCTCTTCTTCTGTTCCTGGCAGTAACTGTCGGGCCATTCACTGTCAGTGGCCTTTGAAGGCTAACTGAAAGGGGTCACTCTTGGGTGGGGAGGTTGAGCTGCCTCATTCCTCACTCACAGAGAAGCAGCAAGGGTCCCGTCATTACCATTTCAAAGAGAATCTAAGTGAATCCAGTTCATAAACCAGAATAAGGGAGATTCATACGACACAATACCTTTTATAGTGTTTGTTCAGAGGCAAAATTAATGAATAGCAATTGATATCAATTTGAGATGCTCTTGTCTATAGCAGATCAAATGCACTGTAGGGCATGATTTTCAGATGCCACTGCAGAGTCAATAAGCATTGTGAGAGCTAATAAATCTTCATTTTTTTGTTTGCTTTTCTGCATTGGCCCACAGAGGCAGCAGTCAGTCTGCAATCACTGGCAGCATTTAGAGAAGCAGCGGTAGTGTTAATTTATAATTTCTGATTTGGATGTCTGCTTCCTGCTAAGGATGATTTTTCATTATCCTGCTTTTAACTGACTCTCTCAGGCAGTGCAGTATGCAGTCGGATAATACAGTAGAATAAAATTCACTTCAGTTTAATTTAAGAAATTTCATTAGAATTACAGGGCAGTAGTATAGTAGAGCAACATGACCTGAATAATTATGCATCTGTGTGTTGGTAAAATCATTTTTAGAACTTGGTGCTTCGATACACTAAGCGGTCGAAGGGATTTTTTTTCCTTCAAGATAAGATCAAATTAGAGGTAATAGGGGAGCGAAATGAGGGAATGGAGACGCAGGGTGATGTGAAGTGCTCGAAGAGATGAGATTGAACAGTGATGGAAGATAGAAAGTGAACCTGCTGCCCTGTCTTCAGAACAACTGCAAGGTTATAGACTCACATGAGTCCGAACAGGCAAACACTGCCTGATAGGGATGTGTGACCCTGGTAATAGTCATCGAGGATGTTCTTGGTTTTGTTTGGCCATGTACTGCTGATCACTCCCCTGTTGTCATCCAAAGCACAGAAACTCTGTAAATAAAAAAAAATCATACAAAATGCATTGGTTCCGCAATGAAAACTTAATTTAAACAGTTGGAAAGTGACTGTTTTTGCAAAAACAAATCACATAAATTGCTTTTTTTATAGCCACTGTGTTTAGGATTTGAAGATTTCTCAAGACATTTGAGAAGACAGCAGTACATACTGCTATCAAACAAACCTTGCAAGTAAGGTTGTGACTGATAGATTTTCTGGTTTTTGACACAGAAGTTCTGTGGCTGCAGAAACGGACTCGGCTGCTCAGGGGCTTGGCCGTCTGAGAGCTGACCAGGATCTTGCGGTGCCCAGTTAGCGACCTGTCATTTCAAACCCAGACCAATCAGTCAAGCTCTGAGTGACAGCCAGTTTTCAGAGAAGAAAAAGAATAGAGGGGTTGACCGACAGAGGTTCAAGAGCAAATAAATTCACTTCATCATTTTTTTTCCTGTGTTCCTCAAGTTACTGTGTCATGAAAATGCTTAAGTAAAAGTTTTTTCTCGTCTGTGTGACGTCTCAACTTTGAACCTGAGCCACCTCGTAGAGCGAGAATGAGAAAGTGCTTCGATTTACAAAGGAACCGAGCCATGCTGCTTTCTGTATTAGATTCTCAGTGCATAAAAGATTAGTTTTCATTTTATTTTGGAAATTTTTTTTTGGTGGGGTGGGGGTTAAATATTGTACTGAGAGCTGGACTGGGTAAATATGATGCACATTAGTGGGCCATTGTGCCAGTGGGTGATCCCATTACGACAGTCCATACCTTCTGAACTGCTCCTTTTCAAACATGCACATTTCTACATTTGCAGTGTCAGTGATACAATTATCCACAGCTTGATATGCTGCTGTTCATATCCTATGTCTCCTGTTGTATCTCATCACTATTTACTGCTGCAACAGCCCAATTTTCTCAACAGGATCATTACAGTTTCATTCGGTCTTTGTGGACCACACATGCCTTGCATACCAATGGGGCTTTTGAGTGTGCGTATGTAAATGAAGAGCCTGTTGTCAGTTTTGCCAGTCAAAAATAATATAGCAACAGAAAGACATTAGCTGAACAGTGACAATGAAAGTACATTACACTTTTTCGATTTAAAATTGCAGTGTGAAAGGGCCGTTAATCATAGCTTAATTTATCAACAGTGTTTTAACAAGCAGAAGTATTGAATATACCACAAATATTGTGCTGAAAGTGTTTTAATCCCTCTCTTGAAAAACAAAAAAAGTTTAATTTGAAGAATAATTTCATTATTGTATCATATTATTTTCATGTAGAAACTAAAGGCTTGTGATTATGATGGGTACACTCTTGTCTTGGTTCATGCTGCTTTTACCTAGTAGCATATTTTTAATTTTAGATTATAGAAAATAATTGCACTTGTAATTGTTTATGCAACATTGGTGTGGAAAAAATACAGATATTTTTCCCTAAACATTTCAGCTCAATGTTACCCTGGTCCCATAAATGACGTGGCCTTCATGGCATTCCCAAAAATGCCAGTAATAGTAAAGTTTTCTCATTTCCTCTGAATATTATTTTGCTGATTGATTTGATAATACAGCACGATGAATACAGGGGGACTATCAAATCCAGCAAATCCAAAGCTTGTGAGGAGACTGTCTTTGCCTTTCTCTCTGCTCTGGATCTGATCCATCATATAAAACATTTCTTCTAATTGTGGTGTCATACTTTAGCCCGTGAGATGGAGGGGTGCGAGGCCTCCAGGCACGATGAAAGGAAAGAGCTCAGAAGAGGTGTATTAATAGTAGGGCTGCATCATGTGTGTGTGTGTGTGTGTGTGTGTGTGAAGATTGAAGAATCTGGATCAAAAGATCCCTGAGGATATTGACACACACACACACACACACACACACACACACACACAAAACACACACGGATACGCACAGAAGTTATTGCATCATTCAAGCTAGCAAAGCTTCTCCCAAGCCAGACGAGCATGTTCTTGAATTATATGAGCTGGATAATAGTCCATCCATCAGATGAATTCACCCAACTTTCTACAACAACATCCAGTGTGTACTCCTCCATCCTCGTACAGGTATACATGGGCATAAGTATCTCTATTACTGTTTTGAATTATTTAGTTTTGCAATTTGTAAATTTTTCATCTGGAGAGATGCAGCTCGTGCTATTAGCTGATTCTCCCCGAGTTCTGATCAGCTGAATGATTGATCAAGTCCTCCTGAGAAAATGTATGTGTGTATATACAGTAGATATATATAGAATATGGAGTCCTACCAGACGGTGACTTAGTACATGTGAGGAGGAGGAAATGAACGGCGAGCTGGAGACTGTGTTTGTGAGTGTGTGCATGGGAGAGAGTGCAAAAAAAAAGGCCAAAATTAAACTTGCACTTTGCACCTTTTTACAATGCTAGTGGGAGTAATCCTTTAAATTTTGCAGAACCAAAGCAAGAATTTCATCTATTTAAGTGCTGGTGAGGGGACGGGTGGTGGAGAGGTTTGCTGAGTCTGTGTCTTAATGGATCATGTCCTCACTGTAGTTTTCTATTTGAAATATTTTATAGAGCCTTCTGTAGTTTCTGGAAAAAAAAAGAAAACACAGGTAAACATCTAGTGTCATCTTTGTGAAAATGTCAGGGCCTGGAGGTTTTTCTACTGAAACAGAGAATTGGCTGCAGAGTGAGATTTTACAGCCAAACATCTCAGGTTATCACTAAATCAATGATATTGATCAGCAACTGGGTTTATTATGTTTGTGCCGTTGAGCAGTAGGTTTCTCTCCGAGAAAGATGGAAGGAGCGCAGGTGAGTCTTGTTTTTAAGGATTTTCAGAAATATGGGCTCAGATGTGACCTTGACAGTCGGCGTGAGGAGGCGGGTGTGTGTGAGGAGGTTGTGTGTGTGTGTGTGAATTTTAAGGTGAGTGGCGACGGAGGGGTTTAGGCTGTAAAAGCCTGATAAGCTGAACCACTGGTCCAATCACACTCCTGCCATCTTACCCACTGACATAATGATTCAACACTGCTGTCAACTGTCTGCAAGATGACATCTGCTGAATGTGTGTTGTATGCGTGTGTTTGTGCATCCTTGTGAGGCATCCGTGTTCATGTCTGCATGTATGTGTCGTCTGTTCGCACATGCATAGATGCATGACAGCGTATAATATGTTGTGTATTGTGTGTACCTGACGTGTGCAGCAGTGAGGCTGTGCAGAAGGCTGTGTGCCTCGCATGTCCATGTGCGCTGTGTTTGTGTGTGGGTGGAGAGGAGAGCAAAGGTGGAGCCAGTCAACCTGCCTCTTCAGACAAGGAGAGCAAAGGCAGAGACAGAGGAGGATGGAGGAAAAGGAAGGAGCAGGGTCCCCTGTGTTTCCGAACCCTGATTAGATTGTGCTGGAATTAAATTTCACAACAAAAACAAACAGCAGGAGACGGACAGGCCCACCTCCTTCCCTCCCACTTTCTGTGTTCTTTTTATCCCTCCCAACCCCTACTCCCTCCCTTCCTCTCTCCCTCTCCTTGCTTTTGCTTCTGAGCAACCTTCCTCTTTTTTCTTTACCTTTTCCTTCTCTTTCTGCATTCTCTCACCACAACAAAGAGGCATTATGTAACCAGCCACTTACACCACAGACGATGATATTCCTTCAGGATGTGTTAATGAGTTTAGGTGTGTATGATGTGAGAGGTCAGCAGGCAGGGATGATGATGATGATGATGATGTCTGATTTAGTGCTGTTACGAAGCTTTGACCCTGTTAAAACGGCTACTAATGACATTTAATCAAAACATGTGAAAACCTGTACATCAGTGTAATGTGAAAAAAGCAAGATATCAGAGAACTGATTTACCTTATGGCCCTGTAAGAGAAACAATTAGAGCAGAAACCCACGATTATTCTCACCACCTAATTATTTTCTTGATTCATTGATTAATGGTGACAAGATGACTCCCTGAAACTGCAAAGCTCAAATATGCTCTGTCTATTATCACACATGACAGAAGAAGCAGCACATCCGCACAATGGGCTCATGCAGTTTTACTTGAAAAATAAGAGAAATGATTAATTTACTACCACAACAGTTGCTGAATAACTTTTTATCACACAACTAACAACTAATCTTTTCTGCTTTTGAAGCCGTGTCTCCTTGTGGCCCCACAACTCGCCACATATGTCAGTGAGTTGTGAATAGTTGAATGAAGTGAATGCCATGACCAAACGTTGTGCTGGTGTTTTTCCACAGCGGATTGGAAACAGTTTCTTGCAAATGTGAACGCCAGAGGCTCGTGAAATGAGCCCCAGCTCTCATTAGGCTGAGGGATCTTCACTTCACACGGGACAGTGATGCAAGATGATAGTAAGAGTGTCAAAGCAGGGTGTAAGATGTCCTATATGAATGAGCAGACGAGCTCTAAAGGGAAAAGCTTAACCATTTTTTTCCACTTTTCCGTGTATTATCCGGTAGGAGTTCATGTCACGCTTCTGCCCTAATTAACAACTTTTTATCATCGAATTATCAGGGTTGGGAAGTGAAAATCCCTCTCGTGAATAGAAAAAGAAAACAAATATTCATGAGGTAATCCAGTGGCTACATGGTTTTTAGCTTTCCAAACCACCACATCCCTGTGCGAACTCTGTTTTCATATCAGATTACACAGCCGGACTTTGACCCGCAGTGAGTGAAGCTGTCGTTTTGCCAGCTTCGCGGCTGTGTCACCAGCCTGTCCCCAGGTGCTGCAGAGTCGTCCTTGCAGCAGGGTCATGGCAGTGCTTTGCTTAGTAGGGCACTGGAGTAGTCCACCTCTCCGGGGAGACAGCACATCTCTGTTTAGCTGCACAGAGGTGACCTCTCACCTGCAGGCTTCATGTGCTGATTGGGAGGTTTGAGTCAGGCTGTTTGCTGCTGTGAATTACCTGCTGCAGACGAAAACAGACCGTCTGTGTCTGCTCTTAGCTCCGCTCTCTATTTATCTGTCTGGCTTCTCATCTCATGAGTGCTTTCTATACCTTCTCTCTCTAGCATTCTCTTAGTCATTATGATTTTTAGCTTTTTCCAGATGGCCGGTCTTTACATGCATTCATTAATGTGACATTTACAAATATTCTGGTTAATAGTGCAACTGAGCCTCTCACGTTTAGGTCTGAACAATATCATGATGTTATTGGTAGTATGATGGTGGTTTTTGTGGTATCAGCATATGTCAGGACATGGCAAAGGTTTTCAGCTTCCCATTTAATGGTGATTTTCTATGCAAGACAGTGGTTTCCACTGTTAGAAATAACACTGTAATGATTATGGGGTACTCTGGTTAATGATCATATATTACAAAAAAGGCTGAAATAACAGTCCATTAATCGATAAAAGCAAATATGCCAAACATGATCTAGTTGCAGCCTCTCAGCTCTGAGGATTTGCAAGTTTTCTTTGCATTAGTTATTAAAATATCGTGGACGTTGGTTGGAGGAAGCTAGCAAACTGAAGATGGTGCCTTGGGCTTTGAGAAATTCTGACGGCTGTTATTTATAAACAAAACTTTACAGACAGTTAATTATTCAATGAAATAATTGCCAGATTAATCAGAAATGGAAACAGTCATTAAGTTGCTGCACCAAGTGGAAGTTATATCAAACAAACTCTTAACAAATAAAACAAAAAAATTAACTTAGAAATTTTGTTGATTGTAAATTATTGTTGTTGTAAATTGTCGGAGTTGGTAATTTGAATACTTAAGTATCATATAATCACAATGATTCCACTGAAAGCTGTAAAGCAACAAGATTAACCTAAACAACCTGATAACTCTCAAGTAATGTCTGATCAGATTTGTAATCTTGTTATTTATTATTATTTACAAGTAAAAGATGTGTATTCCTCTCATAGTAAGATATTGAAAATAAAACGGTTTTGTGATTGGGATAGAAAAATTCAAACAATAACCCAGCCCTGGTGACGGGGCTTATGAAGTTTTATCATCGGATCTACATCCTCCAGGTTGAACATGCTCTGTCACAGCACCTGCTCCTGCACAGACTCTTCACAGAAATGCAGTTAAGGTGCGAACATTTGTTTCTGGCCTCAGTTTACAAACATACTCTACCTATTTTACAGTGATTACGCAACCACATTTGACTACAGTCACAATTTGCCCTGGCAAAGGTAAGAGTCCAAAGTCACTGTTCTCTCTCCCTCACACACACACACACACACACACACACACACACACACACACACACAAACACATTGTCAAGTCCAATCATATTCTATTTACTGTGTATATCCCAATATCACAAATTTGCCTCAAGGGGCTGAACAATCTGTGCAGCATAAACACGCTTTGTCTGAAGCTGATAAGGAAAAACTCTCCAAAAAAACCCTTTAATGTGGAGGGGACAAAAAAAAATGGAAGAGACCTCAGGAAGAGCAGCTGCGGAGAGATCCCTCTTCCAGGACGTGCAGACATGCAGTAGATGTCAGTCGAACAGAATAGATCACAGAATTGTCTCTCTCTCTTTTTCTCTCTCTCTTCCTCAGCGTTGTGTATCCTGCCAGATTAGCATGAGGCGGGAAAAGGAATGCAGCTCCGCTCTGTTTACCTCTTCCTCGTTCTCTCGCTCTCTCACTCTGTACCTCTTACACTCTCACTCGCTCTCACTGCCACCTCCTGCTTCCCTCTCTCTCTCTCTCTCTCTCTCTCCCTCTGTGAGTATGCTCAGTCATTCAGCTCCGTGCACCGCTGTTGTTTCGTGAGCCGGTGGGGAGCCTGTGATTGGGGAAATAAGCGCTAGTGCCGGCACTGTCTACCTCAGAGACAAACTAGATACAGGGGAGGGACGCAGAGACTGTGGAATTCAACCGGTTCGCGTCAAGAAGAGATGGATTTGTGGCGCCTGTGAACTTTGGAGAGAATGTACTGCACGTGTGAAAGACATAAACAGCTCTTATTTGGCATCAGGGATTGCTGGAGAAAAGGAGGTCTCTGAAATCTGCCCCTTATCTTGAGGACGGTCTGATGTGGATCTGCGCCTGAGAAGTCGAAACCCCTGGAGGTGTGAGCCAAATCACTGAGATGAAAGGTGGAGATATGTATTACGCATGATTTAACAGGCAAAAGATACAGCTCAGCAAGGTTAACCTCAAAGACATCTGTTATACCTGAGACGTGAGGGAAAATGAGTGGCTCGAGGCAGGATTAAAGGAGTCACCTGTGATGTCAGACTTCACCTGGGCCCGTCGTCTGAGACTCTGCTGAGTAGTTGTGGTGTTGTCGAGGTGGGTGGGTGGGGGCAGCGGGAGCAGACTTCATTTCCAGGTGTGTAAAACCACACCAGACTTGACTCACCTGGCATCCCCCCCCCCCCCCTCTGTTTGGGCTCAGCCCCTCAGCTCATATTCTCACCTCCTCTTCCCAGTAATCTCTGCTCTCAAACCCACCACCACCACCACCACCTCTCGCTTTCTCCCCATGGAGCCGCTCAGGAGCCGAGAGAAGACACACTGATTAATGTTACTCCTGGCAGCCCGAGTCTGATTCCGCGGCACTCGAAATAGAAAACAGAAAGAATCAGCGACGGCACTTGTGAACTGTCATCACATCGAACAAGAGAAGCACCATGTGGAATCAGTCCGGATACTGCAATCACATACCTCATGCAGGATATCCCTTCTATCATGCGCCCTGCAGGTAGGCTGTCACAACGTGTGCCCAAACTCTGTCTCTGCTCTCCTGTGCGGTTGCATCGGTAACGTTAAAGTTGCTTGCTTCTTCTTCTTCTGATTGTGATCACTTTAATCTGTGGTGTCTGTCAGTGGTCCACGTGTGGTATGCTGTTTTTTTTTTGGGGCATTTTGGGAAATAGTTTTTTCCATTGGGGACAGTTGTTGATGGTTTTCAATGTAGATAAAGCTGATGGGTTTTAGTATTTTCCAAAGCAGAGGCTGTAACCAAACTGGTTTGACTGGAATATTGTTTTAACAGAACCAGGAAACTGGTTTTACCTGTGCACAGTGATAGCTGGTAATTTGGCAGGTTTGTTGGTCAGTGTGACACACTACACTGTATTTGAACAAATGGCTGTAACCTGTTTTTCTCTCATTTTAAAAACACTGGATTCAAACAGAGATTACATAAGATTTTACTGGTCCTCTTCCATTACGTCCCTGGACCCAGCAGCAGCAGTAATGACATCATTACATTTATCACACAGTTTCAGATGTGACCCACTCTCAAATGAACACCATCAATTCTCATTCCCTGAGGGGAGAACAGACCCCTGCCTACGCCTCTTTTTCTGTCAGATACTGTAATAGTCTCTAACCTCTGAAGGCTGTTGGAGCTCAAGCACCAGAATACTGATTCACCATTACTAGTTATTTATCAAATCCCCGTGTGTTTGAGCATAATGTGGAGGTACTTAGAAAATGAATGACATGAACAAGTATAAATGTATAACATAACTGTGCTAAAAGCCTGGTATTTGTATATATTTTTTGTTTTTATCTGTCCATGTTGTAGTTTACGTGGATTTGCTAGTCTTGATTCACCAGCCACAGGAGCGGTATGGGGTGGTCTGCACCAGGGGGGACAGAGCGATTCAGCTAATAAGTGAGTCATACCTCAGACCACTGGGCAGGTCAATGACCTGTCAGATCAGCCTGCTCATGGCAGAGAGGGATTCTGTTAGAAAGTACACAGGAATCCAGGAAATGGCCCTGAGCTTCAAAACAAACTAACCATGGCTATTCACTCCCACTCTAGTCTCTTATGGTGAAGTACTCTGACTCACACCATGAATGTTCCACCTGTAGCCTAATCACCTCATGTGTTCAAGTCAAATTTGACATTTTGCTGCATAAACGCGATGTCCGACAAGCTCAAGATGCAGTAGAAACAAACTGGATAGCCGCAGGAGAAAAAACGGTCCTATTTCTCTTCTCTTTTTCAGTGCTTATTTTTGTAAACAAATCAGCGTCCTCCTCGTTGTTTCAGTGCCATTTGTGCCGTGGTTCCCATCTTCTCATCTTGATTTTTAATCCTCTTTCTGGATTTACAGTCCTCTGAGGGATTTTCTGTTCACCTGCACATGCCTCTGTACTGGAAAATTGACTGCTGTGTAAAATATTAAAGTTAACACCTACATCTCACCGACAAAAGAGGAAAAAATCTTTTTATTTTACAGTTAGGGTGTTAAGGGAACATTTTGTAGGATATGAGGAAGAGAAACACATCTAAAGTAGATCTTCGTTTATCTTGAGACAAGATGTGATAAGGCCTGAATACTGCATCTGTCACTCCAATAAAAGTATGAAAGTTTTATTCATGGTTGCACGTCTCTAAATTGTCAATATCACTACTCGTACACTTTTTTTTAAACTATAAATGGTGAAAATGAAAATAATACATTGCATGAGAGAGGCAGAAGCACTGACAGTACAATGAAGCTCGTTCTATAGACTCAGTAAAAGTTCAGTGATCCCTCACTTAGGCCACTCGAGTTAATGATTCCCTCACCTGTAAACAGGCACGTCATTGACACCACCAGACTCCACCTCCATTCTTCTACTTAATCCAATGTGTTTACTTTCAAATGATAAGTTGTTCATTCGCTGTTTGAGGAAGTGCTTGGCCAGACTCCGTTGTTTGGTCCGCTAATCCAGCGTAAGCTAGCAGCGTCAGTCAACCGTGGAGGCTTGAGGTGAGCGTGAAGGCTTAATGAAGGCCTGCGTGTGTTTTCCTCAGAGTATTCATTGTGTTTGTGTGTGTATGTGTATGTGTGTGTGGTTATAGTGTGGAGGGCTCATAATCGAGTGTTGTGCTTTCTGATTGGGCGTATCTACTGTGATTGATGAAAGTGGTGTCAGTGGGATGCAAATATGTGATAAGAGCAAGAAATTTTACTTTAATTTTATTTTACTGATAAATGTGTTAAGACAGTAGCGTTGTGAAGTGTGTATATAATAAACGCAGTATTTTGCAGTGTTTACAGAAAGAGTTTAGTGGGTGGGACCAGAAATAATACACACCAGTGACGGGGATTGACGTGACAAAGGTCATGACACAGATTTGAACTCACAACACTGCATGTGCAGAGTTACCCAGACACCCTAGAGGTGTGTGCTTGTGTCCATTTAACCTGCACGAGAGGATTTTACTCTGTATACACAGTAGTGGGAGTGTGTGTGTATGGATGTGTGTGTGTGTGTGCGGGCCTGTCAGCCTCTCGATGGCTCAGGGATGTAAATGGATTTGGGCTAGTGGCCCAGCAGGGGGTGAATGGAGCAGATTGTCTGAAAGCCTTTGCTTCATCCCTACACACACACACACACACACACACACACACACACACACACACGCACGCACACTCTCACACACTCACGCACTCACTCACGCACACACATGCAGTGCCCTGCCATACTTGTTCCTACACCTCTACAGACATACACACAACCTCTTCGTAATGCAACTTTCAACAACTCAGAATTGATTCTGATTTAACTTAAGAGCCACCCTTAACCTCTCTCAAATATTTAGATGGTAAAGTGTATGTGTGTGTGTGCGCGCGTGCGTGTGTGATCGCCTGCTAATCTCTAAACGTGGACTGAATAATGTGTGTGACAAATGAAACTCAAGCAAGAAGAAAACTTATTTCAGTGGCGGTATCTCTGTCATCTCTGGTTTAGGTCATGTAATAATTTTGTGTAAAAGGATTCCTTTCCTGTGAAGGAATAAAAATGAGCTTTCAGTGTTAAACCTCATCTGAAGGCAAAGCTGTGAGGAGAGTGTGACAGGCGATATCTGTATGAAATGATAGAAGAGGCTGTAAGGTGAGTGAGCAGCAAAGAGACTTCTGTGTATGTTCAGAGGCGAGAAAACTGTAACTGACACTCAGAGAGAAAAAGCCCCCAACAGTTCATAAAATAACCTGTAAAATTAAAATTGATGCTCCTGATAATTCAGAAAACTCTATTTCACATTTCAGCCTCTTCACTTTTTCCCATCTTGAACTACCAAGTATTAACATATTTGCTCTTTATTACAAGTCGCTGCACCGTGCAGTAGGTGATTCAGAGGAGAATTGACTAAGATATTCTGGGCAAGAGAAATGGCATAGTTTTTAATAAGAGAACAACTGAATACATGCCCTGAAGCTGCGGAAATTTTGGCACCATGCAGGCAGGCATTAGATAACGTTCCAACTTCACATTACCAACCAGCATAAACTTAAAATAAGACAACTGAAGGTTGGAACGTAGCTTATTTTGGGACAAAGGAAGGGGAAATGGCCCTGCCTCCAGCTTCCAGTTCCAGGAAAGACGATAAAGCAAATCTTAGATGCTAAAATTAACCAAAAATCTGATTATGTGTGTGCCCAAAAGTTGATTTACCAACCTGCTACATCCACACTTGAATGCCTCTTGTACATTTTCACAACATAGGAACAGAAAGAGAGGAAAAGCAGAGGAACTATGCAAAGTAAAAGAAACAGTAGAAGCATCTGACCGAGTGTCTTATCTCTCCGGGAGGATCTGTCATTCAGCCTCTAGCTGTCCTCTCCTCCTCCTGAGAGTTGACACACTGCTACGGCTGCAGGTTTGATACGACTGACACTTAGACAAAATGAATTCCCCACAAGTCACTCTGAGGAACGGCGCCCTTGTGTCACGAAGTGTCGGGCTGTCAGGGCAGCAGACTTGGATGGAACTGCGCTAAAGAGAGGCGGCTGTCATGGCTGTGGTTTCTTTGACATTGCGGTTTTTCTTTGGCAGTGAGCGGTGATGTGGTGTAAGGACGGTGGGTTAACTGTTGATGCCAGTCAGTTTACAAAACAAAGTCAGAAGCCACAGGAAAATAAAAGACTCAAATCAGATGCAGAAGAAAATATAAGCAGACTTTATATATTGTACAGACAAGACTGGGAGAGCAATGTGTTGTATGAAAAGGCAGTAAATCAGTATTGTTTGACATTTACTTGATTCATATCAGGAGGATATGATCATATCGTTGTCAGTGATAAAAGACCAGCAGATAGACAAAGAAGCCATTCATCAGCTTTGATAACATGAGTCCTTTATCTGGCAAAAACGCCAAACATTCCCACTTTAGCATCACTGTAAATTGAATATGTTTGGGTTTAGTATAATTCATCTTCTCTCATCTCTGGGAATGAGTAATGGGCCATTCACAGTTTTCTGGTCCAAAATAATAATTCTAATAATATAATTCTAAGAAAAACTCACAAACTTTATGTTTGGTTAAATGTAACTTTTACATACATAGTGATATACACTGCTATCAGTATTATTATTAGTATCTTGGTATTGATTCCAACTGCGACCTGTAATGCAGGTGAAGTATTTGAAACAGAACCAGGAGATTTGGATCAGGGTGTTATCAGATTGTGAATTTACACAATGAGGATTTATATTAGTTTTGTGATGTGGATCATTCAGCGGCTTCTCTGGAGAAACTCGGGCTGAACCATTTCATTTTAGCTAACCCAGAAAGGCATGATAGTTACATGGTATCACATTCATGTTGGAAAAATGGAAAACTTGCTTCTCCAGATTGTCAGCATTTCAGCAGCAGCCTTGTTTTTGAGCCTAAATACCATGCATTTTTTATTTCAGTCAAAGAGCCGCCCATGGGGGAAGAACATAAACTTAGAATTCAAATTAAAACATAAATGACATTTCTGACATTTTCTAATGTCAACAATTTCCCTGTGCTCATTCGCCAGATTAACTCGATTTACTGAGCATATCCTGCTTCAGGACGGCAAATTAGCATAATGCCCAACCCTACACGCTCATTCTTAGATGGGACACTGTCCAAATGTCCTTTTTTCAACCTGCCTAATTCAAGAGAAGTGGGAGGAAATAAAAACAATCAAAGCTGTTTTTGTGACATAGCAGGGACATGGAGAGTTCACTGAAGGTTTGGTGGCTAAATCCTGGCCAGAAATCTGCTGGTAGCAAATGTAATCTGTGTGTGTGTGTGTGTTTTTTTTAAGTTAGTTTGATCAGATGAAGTGTGTGTGCTGTGGCAGGAGTGAGAGGATCAGCGCTGGAGGATAGAAAACAGCTGTGAACATGATCAGTTTGAATTACAGCAAGATGAGAAGTTATCGCTCATAAAACAGCACCTAAAATCCTGTTGGATGTGGCTTCATCTGAGTCAGATGGCTCCATACAGATGGGAGGGCCATAGCCCAGAGCTTCTCTCGTAAGACTGCTGGCTTCAAAGGCTTCACCTCTCACGATTTTGGCTGAATCGAAGAGGAGCAGAGATGCTGAGCACTTGTTGGAGAAGTGTTGGCTTCTGTATGGGCCTCGGAAGGTAGGAGAGACTCTGTCCAGGACACTGTCAGGAGTATCAGTACATCAGGAGTTCTTGTGTCAGTGAGTATATGTGCATGGGTTGTTTACAGTAATGGATGGACAGCATTTACTGAAATGAATACATCTTGACCAGCTGTTTTCCTCTATTAATTGTGCAGAGATGTTTAAATGAAAAGCAGAGAGTAACAATAAATGCTGAGGAACACTGAGGAAAATGGGCCTTGCATATTGTGAGGAAATAAATACTTTTTGTTTCAATGACAGACGAATTTTATTTAAAATAAAAATGTATCTATTCAACCCTCTATAACCGTCTATGGATGATTATAATGGAAAATTGCTGTATTCAGTTTTAGTAAAGAAAAATCTTGTGGTTTCTGCTAAGACACGCCAGCAGAATTAGATTTTGTTTCTACATTATTGTTAAGTACAGTGCTGTGTGCCTGTGTGACTGTAAACTGATGTGCCACAGTCATGCTTTTGAGTTTATTTATATACAAAGTAAGGACTATAGCGAGGAAGTCTCCACTTTGCTGTGCTAAACATAAAATATGTGAGAGTTCTTTGGCAGGGTTAGTGTTCGAACTTGACTGAGCCAGACCATTTGAAATATCAGAAATATCTGTACTGACAAGTTTTCAATCAGGGAAGTGGCTCTTTCCTTACAGATCTCTTTAGTATTAAAAAAATTCATTATCCTTATCGTGTGTGTTTATGTTTAAAATGAATACTGACCAATATATTATTATTAGATTTTTTTGAGGGTGATTATTTTTTGTTTTAGCGATGCAAAGATCCCACACTTTATCTCCTCGTACTGATTCCGGTACCTGAGCGCAGGATACTGGCGAATACTCAATTCCAGTCTGATGTTGGTGGTCTTTGTAAATTTGTAAAATCTTTGTACAGCATTGTTTGAAACTCTGTTGGACTATTTTTTATTCATTAGGTAACACAAAGTTGTAACTACACATAACTTATTAAATAGAGAAGTTCATGTGAGGAGAGGACAGCTAGAGACCGTTCAGTGTTCTTTTAAGAAGTTTTGTTCTCACAGTTTTAGAGTAATGGTGACTTTTTCTGGGTGATACCTGGAACTAGTTCATTAATGGCACCAGTGCAGATCCAGTGTTATAACTGGTGCATTACAGTTTACTTGTTGTCTGCATGTAGAACAGTGGTGTGTAGAGTAGCTCTGATCCCTGAGGTTTAAAGTTGCCGTTTTATCAGTGATGTGTGCTGGGGAAGACACAATCCCATGCTTCCATTCCTGAGCTGGATGTGTGAGATTTTGATCTCGATCTGTTTGTCTCTGAAATCCTTTGAGCTTGCCAATCTCTCAGGTCTCACATTACAACCCAGCTGGCCCGGTCCGAGTGGGCAGCGCAGCTCTAATCCCTGCCTAATCTGAGACAGCTTTATCTGTAATCAAAGAATCCACTGTACATGCATGGAGTGGTGGTGCTGTGCATTAAGAAAAATAAATGAATAAAAAATACACACATGCACACGGACAGGTTACACACTTTATGGTTCCCATCACAACCCAAACACATCAGTGGTGTCCTTTATAGTCTGAATTTGACACGTTTAATCTTTTTGATTTTTATATAATGTTGTTGCTTTTTAATCCTTCGACAGATTAAGTAATAACTTACCAGTAAACAGAATTACCAAAGATTTGGAAGGCAGTCCCATAAGACATCATGTTGTCTGCATTTATACTTACATGCCTTGCATGTTTGCAGTATGTGCATTCAGGCACATGAAACCCAAATCCACAACTGGTGTACAGCATCATTCGTGCCCAACTGTTTCATCTTTTTGGTGCAGATTAACTGAGTGGATTGGGATCACTGAAATAAACCCACCCACTGGCTCATTTGATCACATTTTTTTTTTTAATGTAATTGTTAATTTGAAAGTCAATGCCTCCCAATGCTGTCCACTCTTCAGCATTAACAACGCTGACTGAAGTGCTGTTCAGTGAATATTTTTTGGCATAAACACCAGCAATGCACCTGCTTTCAAGAGAGTACTTCAAGTTTTTTTGTAAAATACAAATATTCATCCTCCAAATTTTCCTCATGTCTGTGTCTGTCTGTGTTTAGTGTAGTTAGAAGAAAAACTAGAGGCAAAGGGAAAAATACCTGGGTCTTTAATCTGTCTGCTGCTTGGTGCTGGGCAGGAAGCAGGATGCTTACAGTGGGTTTAACAAAAGCTTTATTGCTGGTGAACTAAAAGTGGCGAAATTCTTTTGTTAGGCTCCAGAGTTGAGTGTTACGCTGTTCAGTCTGTGGGATTTCTGGCACCATGAGCGACTCTTTCACATTAATGCAGATTTAAGGATGAATCTTACATGTGTTTACATTTCTGAAGGTGTGTGTATTTTTGGAAGGCATTGGAGGCCTGTTACATACTTACAAAACCACTCATAATGGCACTTTTATGTGTGACTTTGCGAAGCCCATTTTAGCATGTTTGGCACGTCTGCTGCGGAGAGAAACAGTTAAGTAGGACAAATGGGACAACCCAAACATGTTTCCATTGCATATATTTCACTTCCCACATTGGCAGCTCTAAACAAGAAGAAACTCTTGTCTCGCTTCAGTCTCCGTGGACTCGAGCGAGGGAAGTGTGGGCTGGATCAGAACTGGAGAGAGTCTCCTCAGTGTCAGTCGGTAGACCAAATTCCTCTCTCCACCTCCTAATGAGGCATAAAGTGCCATTGTATACCTGTGTGTTGCCACAGAGGTCCATACCTTTAATATTTCAGCAGCAGTTGCTCCTAAAAATAGATTCAGGCTGCTGTATCCAGTAAATTAAAAAAAAAAAAAGGAATGCATGCGCAACTTGAGATTGAAATGATTCGGAGATGGATATTATTTTTAGTGCCTCAGTTTCTCTGCTGTGCTCTAAAACTTTTTACTGTAGTTTACAGGCACATTTACTTCCTAGGTTATAAGTGCTGCTGCAGATCTGTGTATCCCTCGTGGGGGAGGAAGTGTTCACGCCTTTGAAGCCAAGTTTCAGTGAAGTGTTGCATGTTGCCGTAGTGCAAATTCAACACTGATGAAAGCATGAATTTTTGAGTTAGTTTTACTTTGACTCATGAGTGTAACTTCGTTTTGGGTTTTACACTGTCTTGTCTGAAATAATCTGATGGTTCAAATTTGGGATGTAGTCTGAAATTCATTGCTGCTGTAAAAAGAAAAAAAGTGGCATTTACTGTTATTTTAATGGATAACACAATCTCCTCATGGATAATACAGAGCCCACAAACATTAAAATCAGTTTCTGCATGATGCTCAGAACCTTTTGCAAATTTCACACAGCCTCGCTTTATCTACAACTGTAATTTCTGTGAAATTTATTTCCTAATTCTCTTGTTTCCTTTTCTTGCACTGTGATTCACCATCTTGTCTTGAGTACACCGCTGGAAAAGCACGTCAGCAGCATAACAGCAACAGCTGCAAGTCCTTCGTCAGTGGCTGCACTAGATTTATTTGGCCACAGTGCTGCTCCGCATTCAGAGATGTTGCGACAGAGCTCACACCCCGAGACACAGGAATAGGCTTACAGCATTAATAGATGCTTTGGTTTGCCGTTGCACACGGAAGCATGGGTGAAGCATGAGATGAAGCAGGTGTAGACATGACAGCACATTTGTCCGGGAGACAGATGTTAAATGGACCAGAAAATGTGTCTGAAATGTCCAGTGTAGACATCTTATTTGTAGTACATTGGTGTACATTTGTGTAGTCAGCGGGGCTGCACGGATAAACTTGTAAGGGATATATTTTACGCTTCATTATGCTCAGTTTATGCAATAGTGTTTATGACAATATTTGTTATAAGCAATTTTGTAAGCAGTCATGTCGTCATACATTAGTTCTGCACTGTTCTGTGCCATGACATGACATGACTGAAAGACATTGGACCCTGACCAATAATGGCTGGCTGTCTTTCACAACTTGCAGGATGTCCTCTTGACAACAACAAATGACATAATTCATAAAATCATTTAATCATGGTTTTGTGAATTGGAGTGAACCTGGACCTTTCATTGTCCCTCGGTAATGAAGGTGGACTTCTTCCTTCCCAGTAGTTATGACTCACTACATTGGATAACACAAGCAACTGTGATGCTGATTGTTCCTGATGCCAACTGCGTCCTTAACAGTGTTAACAAAATTTTAGAAAGAAAACAAGATCACTACAGTCTGTAATAGATCTTTGATCAACATTTCTTACTAAAAAGCATGTGGCTGACAGCCAGAGCATCAGTCATTCAGGTAGTTATAGCGGTTTCGTCAAACAACTGATCTGGCAGAAATTCGGCCCAATTCGGGGTTAAAGCCAGGCAGGTTATCACCGCTGCTCACATATAGCTTTTAATCAGCTCACATCCACCCAATCATCCACCTCCAGGCTCTGATTCTAATTTCTCTCGAAGGTTTGGGGATTTATCATCATCATTCTGTGCAGGTTTAACTTTGTGCTGTGGGGAGAGACCAGATTAGAGCCAAGACCCCAAATATTAACTGTATACTCTGTATTCACCTTCCCCGTGAGCTGGAGTGAAGTGGGGGACTGAGGTGAAGCTCAGGGATTTTTATGTATATATATTTGGTCTGTTCATTCTCTGAGATGTGGTGTTGCCACTTTTAATCACCCAGATTAGTGCACTATATTACCTATATTAAACGTGGGAGCCAGCAGTTTGATTTAGTCATATTAAATGTCACAGGGTCCTGCAGAGTCGAATGAAATTTGGTATCGCTGCATGGCATTTAGAAGCATTTCTCAGCTCAATCAATAACGTGCACGTCAGTTGGCCTCAAGTGGGAAATGTCTGCGTTTGTGTGGGCGTGGTCGTGTCTGTCTCCCTGTGACTGGCCTGCTTTTATCTCCGTCTCTCCCACTTATTGTCTTTCTCCCCCAGTTTGTCATTGCGTCTCAAGCTGTATAATCTACGCCTTTCTCTTTTTCAGTCATTTGTCTAATGATTTATAGAGAAGCTGATAAAGAAGAATGTCAAACACTGCCTCTGAGGATATCTGTCTGTCTTCAATAGCTGCATCTACTATCTTGAAACTTGGAACTTGTGCTTCAAACACATTCTTCTTTTGAAACCCTGGTGATAATAAATGTGCAATCAGTTTCTGGCATATCATTTGCTAGTGACACCCACAAAGCCATTCTTTTTCATCAAAATTTGTGTCTTGCGCTTGCATCAGAAACTCAATCATATGTGTTTACACTTGATTCGGCAACAGTGTCGCCTTGTAGTTACAGAAACTGTCACAGGTTTGATGCCTTAAAACATTGAGAACGTTTCTTGATATGTAAGTGATACATGAAACCTGTTCACTGGTTGAGTTTACACTGAGTGAACAGTTATGGGTTTCATGTTTCGCCAATGATGCAATCGCAGACCTGAGCAATGTGGCTGACGCTGATTATATTTTTTTATTATATTGATATACGACGTGATAAAGCAAATGCCATGCAAAACATCTGTGTATATCACTACAAATAGGTGTCCAGTGCAGTAAATGGAATTTCATTGTTTTGATTTGTATATATATTTTTAGGCATTTTATTTTAACAGAGATAAAAGAGAGACAGACAGGAAGTGCAGGAATAGAGAAGGGACGATATCCAACAAACGTCCCTGGCTGGAGTCGAACTGGGTACCCTGTGCTTATATGTGGAGTTGCAACAATATATTGATTAACCGATCAGTCGATTCACAGAAGAATAATCTGCAGCTATTTTGATAATCAAATAATCGCATATGACCATATGCACAAGTTACATATGATCAGCAAATCAACTAATATTGAAAATAATCATTGGTTCCAAACCTGCTGAGACGGTGTACATCTTAACTTCAGCTACCGGTCACCCCAGCAGTGTTTCATTGTAAAACAAAAACCGTATACTATAACAAGAACTCATTTAGTTAGCTTTTAACTACACTTTGTTTGTAATCATTATTTTGGACCACAGAATTTGGGATACGACACAGTCTGGTAGAATCCAGTGAAAGAGAATAAAAGATTCTGAATTATCGAACATGACGAGCTCACACCAAAATTTATATGGTGAAAATATTTTTAAAAATGAGCTCAGCTGGAAAAATAAATTCTGTGTATGTTTTTTAAATTACTTTTTTGGGGCATTTTTTAATGTATTTTTGATGGTGACAGTAGAGACTTGTTCAATTATAGAAACATGATGGCACTGCATTACCAGTAGTCCATGTGTTTGTCGTTTAGTTAATTATTTAAACGGGTTGCTGTCTTCTTTTGGTCTTTCTTTTTTTTTTGCTGGGTTTGATTAGATTCCCTTCGATACTTGGGCACACACTCTCTCTCTCTCTCTCTCTCACACACACACACACACACACACACACACACACACACACACACACACACACACACGCACACACACACACACGCACACACACAGAATCTCTTCCTCTCTCTGACTCAGGGCCCGTCAGGACGCTGTGAAGTGTTTTGAATCTGAATGCAGTGTAGACTTGTCTTCCATTAGCATGCCAGGCTGTCGGTCTCCATGTCGACTCCCTTGCTGTCCGGCTAAAAGCTGCTCTCCTGTCGTCCACACACCTGCACACTTTCAGAAGAGGTGCTGCTTGCGGTAAACACGCTAATCTCGTTCCTTTGCAAAAGCCAACTATAAAACCCCAGTGCTATTTGGCAATATTTATTGCAATGGACAAGAGTGGGGGCTTATTTAAAGCCAAAGATGGCCATATCTCGACGTTGCCATGGCAACAAAATGTCCCGAAGCAGTCTCTTGAGGGCTGGGGGGGGAGAGAGTTTGCCTCTGCCTTGTATCATCACCAGTAGCAACAGAGGTGGACGCCACACCGTCTGCTGTCTCTGATTGGTTGTGATGGACATCTCTATTACACCGCTGTTCACCCCCCATCAGCTGTTTACCCCACACTCCCAAAATACAGCCACAATCAAGACAGAATGGCTCATCAGGGCTGAAGAATCCTGATCCTGCTACTTGATGGAGCTGCAATTAACTGTCAGGGTGGCTTTATAACCTGTGTGACTGTCTGGGGAGTGTTGTGCGGGGGGGGTGGACTGTTGCAATAGGACACTAGCATCAAAAAATACAGAAAAGATGAATTCAGATAAATTGTGTTAAAGATTATTGTGTGACCAGAGCAGCAAGAAGGGGGAAAAAAAGACTATAAAGCAGAGAGTGAGAATACAAAAAGGGAGTCGTAGACAGAAGGAAGTGGTAAAGTTATGTGTTTGATAGAGAAGAGACAGGAACAATGAGAGAACAAGAAAGGTCATGAGCTGGAGTCATGGCTGTGAGGTTGTGTAAGCCTGCCAAGCCAGCCGGGCGCTCTATAAATAGTTCTATACATGCACTTTTGAGGGGCACAAAGGTTGATTTTCCTGGAATCAATGAAAATATGATCACCTCAAAGAGAAGGGCAACAGCAGTGACTCATGTGGCACAAGAGATTCACTTAACATGGTTTTAGAGGATAATTGTCCTGCTCATGTTTTAGTTGCTATTTCTAGTGGATTGGCAGGTTACATTTCTGCCCTTATTTAGAATTTTGGAATTACAGATATTTAAGTAGATTATGCTTATCATCAGCATTTTAATTTGTGTCAGGTTATCAGTTCGTCAGCTTGATCACATGGGATCTGATCGGTTATCTGCTGTAAGACTCGTTGGACTAGTTGGCGTAGGAAAGAAAATGAAAAAGTGACAAACTGTCTAGTAAAGCAACCATGGTAATCTCAACTCAGGGTGCACTTACTCACTTGCTCCAGAACTTTCCGCTCTATTATGCAGCTTTCATTGGCAGATTTAGGTTGCTCATGGATCTTTTATCCGTGTTTACTTAAGAATTCTTGCTGTTCCAAGGTCAGTGTTGAACTCTCTTTCTGTTCACTCATATGGGTGTCAAAAAATGCTGCTTAGGTTTTCATAACTCTTATTCATAAGTGCAGACTATTCACATTTCTCCTAGCTGTTGAACTATGTATATATAAAAAAAATATACACTGTAACAGCTCCTGAATATTATCTATACTTAATATGTTTACTTTTCTATCTCTCAGTTCTCTTTGTTTTTCTTATTATAAATATTTCATCTCCACATTGAATTATGCATTTATTTACTATTTAATCTTAGTTTGTCAAAGTCAGTAGCACTAACTCCTCTCAAAATACAAGGCTCACTGGGAGGATCATCTGTGGGACGTTACCCAGTTATCGGTTGCAGGTCATTTTGTCTACAGTTGTATTTTTTGTTGTTGTCTGAATATTTGCGTTCAGCTCTGCCGGTTCAGCTCTGTTTACTCTGAGCCCTTGTGTTTGTATGAACAGAGGAATTCTCCCATGTCCACACGCTGTCAGGACAGACAGGATAAGAGATGGTGGCAGTAGATACTGTCGAACAACAGCAGAGCAAGTGCTACCTGTCGCTCTGTTGTTGCATTGGTCAGGGGGATCGTTGTCTCTGTCTTTCCTTCTTCTTCTACTCTGTCCTTAACGAGCTGTCAGTTGTAGCTCAGCGCTCCAGAGTGATCAAAGTAAAGTGAAACTGCTGTTCAGTTTTACTGATGGCAATATTACCATGGTCATTGTGAGCATTTAGCCAAAGTATAGACTCACAGAACTGCTAATGTGGATAAAGACTTCACAGGTGGTATGTATTATTATCTCATGTGTAGAGAGGAAGCAAACAAGAATAAAGCTTGTTTGTCTTCAGCAATTATTCTCAAGTTTTTCTTTAATTAAATTTTGTTGCGAGCATTAAACTGCTCAAGTGCCCTTCAGCAAACCCCTCAATCCCAACCCACTGCAGCAGAGCTCTTCTGTAGGTGTCCAAACAGAAAGAGGATTTGACAACAGGGATTAATAAAGCATCACATTATAATATTAACCCTGAGTACTGTAGGCAGAAATTCAGCAGCTTTGAGGCTCGGAACAACCGCTTGAGTTACGGATACGGCACCACTGACACATTTTTTCCTCCACTTTACCTCTTGATGTTGACCTGCGCCTACGTAGCCCAGGCACAGCTGAAGAGCAGCTAGTAGAAGGGAGGCCTTGTTACTATGCTGATTATGTTAACTTGGCACTTGCATCCTACATTCTTGTCCATTATTGCTTTACAATCCTCACTCTCGTCCAGTCACTGATGGCCTTATTGTCTGAGAGAACGTTTGACTCACCCAGAAGTAGTTCATTTGTAATTATAAAATCCATTAAAAAAACCCACTTCTTTTGCAACATATTCTGTGCCCCTTAAATAGCCTCCCAAAATCCTCCCACTCTAAAGCAGCTTCTCAGTATGCTCACAATGGATCTTATTTGCTGTGAAGGCACAAACTATGGTGTGAAGGCTAATTTTTAGTCAGTGCAGGCACTTTCATAATGAGCCTAAGCATTGTTCACTCCTCTACACGCTCTCCCCAATCACTTCCATTCCTGTTTATGCTAATGCCAAATATTTTCATTATCTCTGCAATAAGACGTTTAATAGGCACTCTGCTCCACAGCCCGGTGAAGAGTGGCTATAATTAGAGTCAGCCAGGCGCTGAGGCAGGGGGCCAAAACGTCACAGCTGATTTGAATGTGGACAAGTGTCGAACAAGCGGTGATCTGATTTCTGTAGAGCTATCAGGAAATGCTCCGGCAAGTGGTCTGGGTAATTAGAATGGGCTTATGCTCAAAGTACAATGAATGTTCAAGAATGAGCCCTCGTGGCTCTGGTGCAAGGGTACCAACAGCAGATGTTAAACATGAACATAAATGCATACTGTATCTTTCTAGTCATTGTAGACGTCACCCTGCTGGAATCTGTCCTTACTCTTTAGTATTGCAGCCACATGTTAAATTGGTGAGTTTTAATGTTAAGCTTTGAGACACGAGTCTTACAGTAGTCCTAGTTCTAGACCTGAATTTCTGAGACTGTACGTTGGAATAGCACAGAACAAAATTTGACCTGGTGATGCAAGAAAAAAAATAGTCACTGGAATCATAAAAGTTATTTCGTACAGTTTATCCTGAGGGAGACATTCATGTCTGCACCAAATTACATGTCGTTCATTTCAGTAATTCTCAAGATATTTCCGTCAAAGCCAGAAACAAAGTTGTAGACTGACCAGCCATTGCTTCAGTTACCCACCTTTATGCATGGACAGAAATGAGTGCTCCTTGATGTCCTTATGCACTGCAGAGGACAACACTGTTGATTAAATATAGGGTTTGTGAAAAGAGATTCAGTGGGACAAAAACTCAGATTTAAGCTAAACTGAATTTCGCTTCAATGTCTTGCTGATGTGTGAAAATGAATCTGTGTGTTTGTAGCTGGAACAAAACACCTGAGAGCTGCAGTAAATAAACAAAATGAGAACCAGTTTAGCCTTGATATGCTGATATTTTGAATTTTGGACATATTTTTCTGCCGCAGCCATCTGCAACCATGTGGTGAAAATTAAACTGGCTTGTTAACATTTCTTATCCGACTGATGAGCATTGTTTGCTTCAAGCTTGTTTACCCGTCGCAGGTTGAAAGATTTTTAATAATGAATGCCAATAATTTTACAAATCCATTTTGGGGGGTGTTGGAGGTCAAATGGAAACTTTTTTTTTTCTCCTCATATTTATCAGAACACTGAAACCTTCACTGAGTATTATTTAAAACTCTGCTAACTTTCTTTCAGCTTCTCTAAAGGCATCTACAGAATGATCTACTGCTGAGTAAAAGGTATTAGAAGCTGTAACATCGGCTAGAAAGCAGTTTAACATATGCAAAAGGTTTAGCATGCAGTAGATTTCTCAAAAAACAAAACACTTCAACACATGATTAATATTATTGTGGCAGCAGCATTAAAACATGCATCTCTCTTCATTTAGCGCCTGTACTCATGTTGTCACCATATGATGCGTTGGAGTTGCATTCGTGGTGTGGTTGGTGGTCCTGCTGGGCTTCTCTTCAGCAGCGCTGTGAAGTCTTTACCTTTTGTGGGCTGTCAACGCTGAAAGTGATGCATTGGTGAAGTGTTTATGTTGTGAGACAAGTGCTACGGCTACAACACCGGGATGGGAGCTGTTCAGCGGAGGCTGAGTGTTTTTCTGCCACTTTGACTTCGACTGTTACCAAGTTTAGAGATTGAGGGGAGGGATAATGTTTGCTGACAGTATTATCATGGCTATCAGTATAAAAATTTAAACTACAGATCTCTGTATTAAGGTATGCCATGCTTTAACTTTATTATCGGAGAATTATCATGATTATAAGGAAGCTTTATGAAAGGGGGGATGAACAGGCTGTATTTGCCGGTGGATGTTGGAGAATTATAGCATTCAGCTGGGGACACTTTGGGGGCAGGGATATGATCGTTTTTACTCAATGTGCGTAATACAATCCATATCACTGAAGTGTTTCATGATGAAACTTTTTAATAAACATTTCATTAGCGATGTTGTTCACACTTGCTCAGTCGTAAAGACGCCACAACATTAAGGTTGTGACCGAATTAATGTTTATGGTTAATCTCTTTTTGAGTTTATTAAAAAGGAAAATAGAATATAACATTTGTTTGCTTGATACTGATCTATCAGTTCTTATTACTGTAGAGGTAATATGATGCATGCTATTACAGTAACATTTGAAATGTTGCCAGATATTCAGTGGCTGCCCTAAAAATTTAGCTTTTCATGGCGAAGCCTCAGATTTATGCTCCTAATATGTTGTTTATTTCCAGCTGTATACTGAAACTTCTGGACTATGTGTGTTGTAATTTTTCTTTTTTAATCTGTACACATAATAATTACTTAATAGCGACAGATGGTAGAACTAATATGGTTCCAACAGCAGCATTATTTGTGTAAAGTTCTGGACTGGCTGTATATCTCATTTCAATATTATGTAATTCAGTAGTATATTATCTTTTTGCAGAGGGTAATGTAGAAGTGGTGGTAGGCACATGGAGCTTGGCCATCACAGTCTTGGCAGCAGGGTCTTCGTGCCACTGATGTCAGTGATTATTGGCACCGTCTCGTTCTCAGCCTGCCAGCGGTGCTGAGTGACGGCCGTCGCTCCGTCAGTCCCACCTCATCCCCCCTGTGCTGCTGGAGATGCTCTTTATTTTACTGGGTCACACTGAAACCAGAGATGGGGGAGCTGCCTGGCAACATAAAAGCGCTGTGATATAATGAGCAAAATGATGCTTTGTGCATCAGCTGCTAGGGCCTTGGGGTCATATACCGGCTCTGTAGCAGTGCCACTTTACCTATACTTCCTGGCTGAAGAATGATAATGGGTGTGACAAAGAGGGTTAGGTGGGTGGGAGCTGAGGCAGGGGTTCAGTCAGTGATGAGCAAACTGCATTAGGTGAGCTGCAGATGCATCTCAAGGCAGCCATCTTAGTGGTAAAATTCTGAATCCTGATGTATACCGGCAGTGTAGCTTTTTCCAGTAACCTGCTCTGGCATAACCCTCCGACCTGACTCTAAAAGCCTTCCACAGTTTGTGATAAAGCAACAGTTTTATGTAACTATGAAGCGCAGCTGTTACCACTGAGAAAGAATTATGTCTAACACATCCAAGGCACGGAAGACTAACATTATCTGTATTATAACAATTCCTGTTTATCAGCCTGATAGGCTGCAGTGTGAAATAAGAGATGTTTAATAACCCTCATTACACTGATTTTCATACCACTGAGCACACTGGGAGCATTGAGCTCACACTCTGATATCACACTGTCAGATATGTCTGATTTTACCATTTAACCTGATAAAACCTCTGTGGACTTTTATACATTTAATCAAACGGGGGGGTAATTCTGAATGTTTTCCAGCCTGAGTGGGAGTGAGGAAAGGAGGGATGGGGAGAGCATGAGATGGAGAGTGAGAAAATTAAACCATGAGTCTGTTTGTATTTGTGATGTGTATTGGATGTGTGGGTGGGATGGTGGTAGACGTGGTAGTTGATGGCTGTGAAACCTGAACAAGTGAAGGTGGCAGCAGCATGGAGCTGAACCAAATGTGTCACTGCCTCATGTTCACTGGGCCAAGGAAGGAATTTACTGGCAGCAGCGGCCTGCTAGGAATTCAGCAGGGTGACTGGGTGTATGTGTGT
Organism: Toxotes jaculatrix; assembly: GCF_017976425.1. Classification (NCBI taxonomy): domain Eukaryota; kingdom Metazoa; phylum Chordata; class Actinopteri; family Toxotidae; genus Toxotes; species Toxotes jaculatrix. Next base: position 23,902,753 of record NC_054398.1, read on the forward strand.
GCAAGTGTGTGTGTGTGTATGACTTTGTGTGTTTGTAGTGGTCAGATTGTATTCCATCTCTTTACCCCCTGGCCAGTTATAGGACGGAGCTAGCATGCTGGCGCTCCCTCCTCCTTGTTACAGAGAGAAAAGCGTGCAGTACATGCAGCGTTCGCCCACATTCACACGCTTGGAGGGGAACAAAAGTCATGAAGCCACAGCAGTGACCGTGCGGACGCAGGTAAAAAAAAAAAAAAAAAAAGAGAATTTGAGAAAACAGTCTTTGCTTTTCTGTTTCCTTCCTGCATCTTTTCTGAGTTTTATTTTTGCAGTGCCAGTGGCAGGACAAGGTGGAAGTGGACTAATGTTACAGCAGCAGCAGCAGCACTGAGCTGCTGGCAGGGCTGTTCTGCCTCTACTGCCAATTACTAACAGAGCAGCACAGAGTGCCTTGCAGATGTTGCTTGGTGTATCTGCTAATGTAAGTTTATATGATCATACTGTGGTTCTCTGTGGCTGTGGGTCATATGTTGGTGGACCAGGCAGTGGGCTCTTCTAGAAACTATTCCAGAAAAGCCAATCGCATTTCACTCATGTTGACTATCCTGTAGGACGCAATGAGCTTGATCTTTCTAAAATGTTGAATTGAATTGTAGGAATCTTCAGACCTCAGATATTTCAATGTCAGATATTGCTGACACACTCTTCTGTGTATAAAGGTGAGTTTTGAAGATGCATTGCCTTCTAGTTTGCATTGGCCCGAGCAGTACAGTTTTAATTTATTAATATCTGTACCTCAGGGAAGTCCACGATTTAATTCAGTATTTTTTAATACTTTTGTTAATAAACAAATCAACATGGTGCCTAATATTTAAGCACTATGAGATTAAGATTCTGCTTCGGGAATCTTGTTTTTTCCAGCTTAAAGTTCATGTGTTTGGTGAGAGCCGGAGGCTGAAAGCATCATCAGGGAGCTCTTTGGACTTTCAGTGGCTGTTAAATAATCGGAGCTGCTGTGCCAGCGGCCCACTCTGCAGGCTGCCAAACATCAACAGTGATAATGCTCTAACCTACTTCTGTGCCGCGGCCAAATCAGGACCCCCTTTTTCAGCTGTGGCATTGTGCAACTCAATTAGCTGATGTTTATTTAAACATTAGGCCACACAACAAAGTGTTATTTAGTCCTTGGCAGCAGCGTGTGTGTGTGTGTGTGCGTGTACATTCCTCTGTGTGTGAGTGTGTTTTCAAATTAGTGGAAGGAAATGACTTGTGTTGGGCTGTGACCTCTACAACAGATTATTTTCTTTACAGAGAGTAAATTTTGTGGACTCTCCATGAGCACGTCAGAGACACACCGGTCTAATGCTACACAGAATGTGTGGTCAGTTAGTGTGTAAGAGTAATGGCGCTTTAGATTGTCATTTTTCCCATGGTTTGAACCCTCTCCTCTACGTCTGAGACTTGAAATGGAAAAGGTCACATGTATCCCTGTTCTTGTTAATGAAAAGTAACTTCTATCCGAGTGGATTTTAAATAAGCAGATTCTTTTACAGCTGTGAGCATCTATTTATCATCGAGAGATGAATTTTTAGCAGTGTATTAAAACTGTATTTGTCTCGGACACACACACAGGCACACATATGCAGTGTAGGTGAAACACACACTCTGCAAATGCGAGCATCATCTCTCTCCCTCTCTGTTTATACCTCACACACACACACTCACACACTCCCATACATTGTTAAACATACACAGCGTGCTCTGAATGGGAATGACCTTGCTGCGTTTCCCCATACTGTACCGGCGGCGCTCCTTCCTGCTCTCCCTCGCTGCACTTCAAACACATTTCATCTGGAAAAACCCTTTAAATAGATGTGACCTTTGACTGAAAGAACACCCACTCACCGAATCATTTAGAAACGCTCTGTCTGCTACACATCTGTTACAACACAGGCGGGGTGTGCAGTGGCCAGCAACACAAAGGCGCAAAGACAAATTCCTGCTATTTATCAGACATAAGAGTTGTGGCCAAAGCCAACTGCTCTGCTTTTTGAAACATCAGTCACAGTCAGATGGAGGTGTGGTGTATCGGCGATGGTGACACATTGATCAGTCCATCATCAATAACAAGAAATATCAAAGTGCCATGAGTAGCATTTTAACTTCAGTAAATCGTTACTGCATTAACTTTACCCTTGGCAGAGTCATTACATAATACATGAACTCAAAACAAGAGGACACACATCTGAGAAGACTGGCAGCCTTAATCAGCCTGTTATACTGTGACTTACATAATGTAATCAGCATGTAATTTCTTTATGGCAACAAACATAGCAACCTGCTTTTGAACTTAAAGTTAGAACGTCTCATTCTAATAACTGCTAATGTGTAATGTGTAATTTGTTACACATAATCAGGCTAGATCTTGTTTATTAAATCCAAAAGACATTTAAATTTAATTTGAAATTACTTTAAATGTCACCACTATATATTTCAATTCATTTGATTAGATATGGTGTATCTTTGGAGACATTAAACTGAAAAACATGCATTGCAAAAGTAGACTGATCACCCCAAATCAAGTGTCTTTGTTCATTCCCCCCCACACATAAAAACTATTATATTACTCTATTAAAACACTATACTGTAGACAGGTTATCAGCAGGCAGTTACAGAGAGGATGTCAGCCAGTCATTAATCATAGTGTAAATGTTTGGGATAAAAAACCCACAATTTCGTATCTGACTATAAAGATATTGGCCCAGTATCACACAGGCCCTGAAGGGACATTGATGATCAAGATAAGAAAATGACAGAGGAATATTTTTATTATTGATTAATCTGTAGATAATTTCTCTGATTAGCTGGAAAATTTTTTAGTCCATAAAATGATAGAAAATCATGAAAATGTCCATCACAGTAGCCCAGAGCCCAAGGCGATATCTTCAAACTTCTAAAGCCAAAGATATCGTGTTTATAACGATATAAATAAGTGTGAAACTTAAACCAGCACTTTGTCTTGATGAATCATTTAAATAGTTAATAAATTAAAACAGTTGTTGGTGATTAAATTTCACTCAGTTGACTACTCAGTCACTTCGGTACTACTTGGTTTTACTGCGACACTACTACACAGCTGCAAACAGGAGTAAAGTAACTGGAGTTCCAAGTCATATGACACAGCAGGTGCACCGTGCCAATTATATGCCAGTGAGAGAGATCATGTGTGGTATGTGTGATCATGTGTGTTTACACGAGAGGTGAGCTGTGTTGTGTGAGCGCTGTCATGGACAGTCCAGTGTTTGCGTAACCCCAGAGGTTTACCACCCGTCCTTCATAAATGTCATGTGGATATCGACAGGGACAGAAAAGTCAAACGCAGAGGCTCAGAGCATACCAGCTGACTGCAAGATTGTCTTGTATGAGGAAGGTTTGCTTTAATTCCCTACTCCCTAATGTCATGGTTGTGTTTGAGTGAGGAACAAAATCTGCTTCAGCTGCAGGGGAGCTGTTCTGATAAATGGGGATCAATAGGAGACCAGAAAAATTACAAAATTGAAGCATTAAACTGGCATGAAAGGGAGAGTGGTCTTTGCATCTTTTTCACAGATGACAAAGTAATGAGCCATTTTGTCTGAAGAGCTTGTTTGGGTTTCTGTGTTTGCTCAAGAATTACATGGCATGAAAGCACCAGTTGTATACCTTCTTTTAGATCTTTCAGTGTCGTGCCACCAAACCCCAAATTAATGTTTTAGAGTGGATGCTGGTGTGAAAGGGAGAGATGGTGCTTTTCTCATACATCAAAAATGATGAGCCACTTTGTCGATAAAGTTTGTGTGAATTCTGTCAGGGTTTTTTTTTTTTATGTAACACAAGCTGTTGTGTCAATAACAAAGTAAAAGTTTGTTCAGTGCACAGGCAAGAACCTGTAATGATTTTGATGTGTTTTGATAGATACGTTCCACTCTGGTGTCAGTGCTGAAACAGGTGCTAGAATCACAAAGACATCTATGTGCTATATACAGCAAGTCTGAGCTCAGCTGATTGTTATAATCACAGCCGTCTGTTGTTAGCTTCTGAGAGACCACGCTGAATCAGAAGCAGCTGAATTTGTCCCCTTTTGGCCTCTGATTTGAGGATTAATATGTTGTAGACAGTCTGATGAAACGATTAATGCTAACTTGTTTTCTGTGCATCAACCTCAACATATTTGTATGAGTGACAGTCTGTGCATATGCAGGTTAAAACTGATGGATCTATTTAAATTCTCAGGCTAGTCTCAGATGTTTTGCAGCAGAAACTAATTCACATATTTTAAAACTAAAAGCTTGCACGGCTACCGAAACCTCTCAGTTGCCTTGTGGTTAAATTACCATTGGATTATCCAAATAAATCAAGTTTAATATTTATGGCAAAAATAAAAGAAACACAACTTTCTGAATTCAGTAGTTTAGCAAGCATGCAGCCAGGGGGATTTCAGAATAACAACTCACTATTGTCTTTAATGTATAAACCAGGGCATCAAATCTCAGGTCTTTTTTGATACTGAGTGAAATGTTTTCCTAGCTCTATGGATCAAAAACCGTCAAGTACCAAAAGCTGGCATTGAATGTCTTTTAATGTGAAGCAGTGGCAGTAAGAAATGTTGTGTCAGCATTAGCAGTAACTTAATACAACCCTGGCACAGCTGTAGAAGAAACACTGAGGCTGAGACTGTATCAATGACTGGACTTTGTCACCAATAATAAAAACTATTACATATAGAGAGAGTGGTAATTACTGAATGTAAATCCTTTGATGGGTTATTTCAGAATAAACAATGTTTGTTAAAAGAATAGAAAACAATGATCATCTTAACAAGCAGAAGAATTTAGTATCAAGAACAAGTATGATATTTATATTAGTACAAAATGTAATTATTGTATCAGCATTACTACAGTACTCAGCCCTATAAATGTATCACCTCCTCCGCCTCCTCTGACTCGGCCCGTCTATATCCTAGAGCCGTCATACCTCCTGCCACCCTGCAGGTAAACACCACACCTTACATGGAAAGCTGCGTGCACAGTGTGAGCATCAAGTAGGCTATTTTAATCAGTGGGTGTTGGGCTTTTTTGAGAGGTAGCTCTTTTAATGATATGGTTGTTATGTAAGTTTCTCATAGCTGGAGAGCCGGCAGGGGAAGGTAGAGTAGTGCCTCAGTTGTCCCTGGAGAGTAGTGTTTATAGGACAACAGAAAAGGCTGGGATGAGTGGAATACACTTTTACAGTTGCAGTGTGCGCTTTTAGATGATGCTGTGTTTCAGGTGCACTTACCTTGTAGCCACAGAGAGCTACAATAAAATAATGGCACATATAATACATGAAGAACCCAATGAAAGACTGAGCAGGGGCCTTGAATTCAAAGCCTTCACACACTTGTATTCTCATTTGAGCCACATGTCATACACTCTGAATGTTTTTAAAGGTTTTTGTGTGGGCACAGTGAATTCATACCAACTTCATTTATACCTCTTATCTGGGGGAAGATGGTGATGTACCGTATTAACACTCCAGGTGCTACCATACAAAAGGATACGTCGAACAATAAACAATAATACCCTCTGTTTTCTGAGTACTGTGTACGAGTCAGTGTTTATATTGGGGATGTGCAGTTTATGCGTTAAAGGGGAAATCAGTCAGTTAGTTAGTCGATAGTCAGGAACATTTGTCTAACTCTTGTGAAACATAACCTTTTCCACTGTTAGCTGTTTGCTGTGTAGCTGCATGTTGCCTTCTGTAGTTATACAAGCAGCAAAAGATCTCATGTACCTGAACTATACTTTATAATATTTTAAGCAGAGATCAAAAATACATTATCCTATCCTATCCTAACTTTTTGGGTAACCCCCCTCTCCCTGTAGCGCCCTCTTTTAACTTTACTTCAGTTATTTACTGATTCCTAGAGAAGGGCAATGAGATGGGTAAAGCCTGTTGATATCACTCTTGGTTGTGGTTCTTCGATGAATTTCTTGTTGTATGACTTGTATAAAACGAGACACTGATATTTTTACGTTATTCAACTCTACTGAACTTGCATTGGACACGACTCTCTTTGAAGTGAGAACAGGAAAAATTCACAAAATACACCACACGGCAAATGGACCCAGAGATGTAAAGTACGTTGTGAACAGGTCTTTCATGGCAAGTGTTAAAGGGGATTTTTTTTTAAAAGGGCACTATGTAAAGCTTTTATCACTTTCAACATTTTTCGTTTACTGCTCAGGTCATTGTTGCCTCTGCTCTTCTCCAATGACGTTATCATGTCTATTATATCTTGTACTATTTTGAACCTTGCTGCAGAATGAAATCATAGCCCCTGACAAACATCCTCTCATGACACTGACACCCTGTTCCCATTCATATTCTGTGAGCAATCAGAGATGGATTTATCAGTTTCTCGGGAGGAGTGGTTCACATATCGGCTCTGAAGTAAACAAGCCTTTGTTTTAACTCGTCTATTCCAAAATCTGAGGTTGCTGCTGGGCTCAGTGAGAAGATTTGAGGTGACTGTGTCCTGAGCAGTCATATATATGTCTTTATCTTTTAATAGTCTGGCAAAGAAACCATGGTTGACAGGTTTAACGTACTGCATTTCATTTCATGTGATCACTGTGAATGCTGCATCTGTCTGTTAGTTCATTACACATTTAAGTGAATTAGAGATGGTCTTAATGGCTGTCATCGCTGCAAAATTAACACAGTGTTTTTAAATCATGTGTATCATGTTGATTTAGTGTCTTACATCACATCATTTTGTTTAATATTTCTTGGGATAAAGGTTTTTGAGCATGCCTTGCTCCGCACATTCTCTCGTGGAAGATCATCACTGTCCTCAGGAGCAGTGTGAAAGAAGTGCCTCACCGAAGAACACTGCTTTTAGTGCAATACTTATATTAATGCATTAACATAATAAACCATTAATGTAATAATGATGTTAATGATGTGTTGATCCTGCTCTATAATTAAGCTACTAATGCAATTTAGTTCCCATTTATCTAAATGTAAATTTCCTGCCAGTGTAATTCAAATCTTTTAATGTAATCCATTTACATGATCCACCAAAGACCTCTCCCATAAATATTCATCCCCTTTTAAAATGTATTACCATAGCCAAATAATGTAGATAGACAGATTTGTATTTCATTTTTCTGTCTTTAAATTAGGAAGTTTAAACATTTTGTCTTAAGCATCAGATACATGAAATAATATACATGAAAACGTAAAATATTTTGTTGGTCTCTTCAACAGCACTGACACATGGCTGCCATTTAGGGTCTGCTGTCGAATTTATCGTGGCTATGTGAGGAGAATGTCCCGGCCATAACTCATGGCTCAGATGCCTGTCGGGAAGATCTGTTTCCCTTTTCGTGCCACAGCTGATCAATTATAATTCCGTCCTGTTCAGACGGTCATTTATTCTCAAAGCTCCTCCGACTTTGCTGTTAAAACAGTGAGCGCGTCCCCTTGAGGGATGCTACTATGTCTTTTTGTCTAGCAAGACACACTCCTCTGGCAGCATGACTAACACTATCTCCAGTACTGGTCTGCTTCGCTCCCTTGCAGATTGGGAGCAAAGGTTCTTCATGCTGCTCAGCACCCTTTTTTGCATTTCACTCTGCACAGATTTTTTATGGCCAGCTGTCAAACATTTCATGTGTAAATGTGAGTACAGTCCCCCCATAGGCTGCTGTAGGTGCCTCATTGGGGCTTATGAAACCTATAAGTTTGTTACATTATGTACGGGATGTGCTTTTTCTTTTTATCGCTTAGTATCCGACAACCGAGCACACAGCAGTAAGAGAAAAGGCCAACCTCATCCGCCACATCAGGAACAATATTACTACAAAACATAAATACAGTCACTGGATAGATGATGTTGTGTTTAACTGTTTTTTTTTCTAACACATTTCTCCTTGTTTTCTTATTTTTCCGTCTTTTTAGTGAAGATTATGAGAAATGTTTAACTGCCTCTCGTCCTCTTGCCCCTAGATCCTGGCTCAAAGAAAACTTTCATAAACCCAAAACTGGCATTTTGCATGAGGATCTCAGTTTTTAAAGAAGAACCAGTGTGCAGGGTTTAAGGGGATCTATTGGCAGAAATAGAATATAATATCCGTGATAATGTAAGTCAAAATGTCCCTCAAGTAAGTAATAAATATGAAGGTCAAGTTTTTTTCTTATGGCCTCTATTAGTGTTGGGTCATTAGTAACAGTAATAATAGATTTAGTAGTAGAAGTAAGTCACCTGACAGGAGGGAACATGGTAACAGATATCACTATGAGCTGACGAGAAGGTGTCTACAGGCAGTGCATTTATATGCAACTAGTTTCATGTGACACATTGTGTTTAGGTCTCGTGCTGTGAGCTCATAATGGCATTGTAAGTCCCTGTCACTGCGTCTCCTGGGAAACCTTGTCGTCCTGTGGGACTTGATCCTCTGCCACATCAAGCAGGAATCAGTACAGCATGAGTAATGTGAGCTGCGAGGGAATGGAAAACAGTGTTACTACGTATTGATTGTTGTTAGAGACGGGAAAGGGTTCTGAACCTTCTGAACACATGGGGTGTGTTTGCTGAGTGTGCACGGTATTCCTCATCAATGTTATGCTTCTGCTGGTGACTACTAAGCAGCACTACTGGAGAACTTTAGAGGGCAGGAACTTCCCTTTCACAAAGTTGGTTGCTCTGTGCCGCTTGTGATTCTGCTGCGTGCTGCACATTTTTACAATTAATCGATTAACTTTGTCTGTAGAATGTCCGAAAATTGTCAAAGATGTTCATCACAGTTTCTGAGAGTCCAAACAGTCCAAACCCCAAAGATATGGAATTAACACTTATGTAAAAGAGAGAAAGACACAGGTCATGACTGGCATTTGCATGAGAAATGACATAAAAATAAAGTAAATCTGTCATCCAGAGTATTTGTTATCTTTCAGTACTTTGTATATGCAGAAAACCCATTCTGAAAAGTGTCATCATGTTATCAGTCAAGGAAGCATACCTACTATCCTTTTCTTGTTCGTAGGTGTTTGTTTATTAGAGATGAACACCTCACTTAGTCCAGCGACCTCTTGGTTCATTCACTTCAGAGCTGTTTAAACTTTAATACAAACATCAAACACTGTCAGCTCTCTGCTGTGAAACACTGGAGCTCTCTCCCCAACACACACACACACACACACACTGTGACCCTCCATGCCACCCTGTGTTGTTTACTCAGTCAAATGCTTTTACACTCTGAGCTGAGGCTTAAAATGACTGACTGACTGAGTCTATAACTGATGGAGGCCCAGGCCTGCACTGTCCAGCATTTTGTGCTGAGCCCAACAAGTTTGGCCTACACAGGCTGTACAGGATGGGTTGGGTGGGATGAGTGGGTGGGGTGGGGTGGAGGTCCTGCAGTCACCCCCCACATTCTACACAGGACTGGGAAAGTCAGGGACGAAGGCCCATCAGGGTGGGGAGGTTGGACAGAGCCTCTAAGCCTGCTACTCCTCTGGGGAATGATCGGCCTGCGTGTGTTGTACTTGTGAACGGAGTGGGGGTGAAAATCCAGGGTGATGCCTTCACCGTGTTTACAGTGCAGCCAAGGTTGCTAATTTTGTCTCCTCTCTCTCCTCCCTCTGTCACTTCAGTCATAACCAGAGGACCACAGCGTTTCGCCATCCTGTGACCGGACAGATTTCTCCAGAGAACGTGGATTTTATCCTGCAAGAACAGTGAGTGACTGAGTTTGTTTCTTCTCTGCAGGCCTATCCATACAAAAAAAAAAAAAGAAAAAAAAATCTCAGCTGTTGCAGTAAAAAAAATTGAACTGTTGTCAGATGCTTTTGGGCTACATTGACTTTCTCCAGCTGTTTGGAGATATATCAGCACTAAAATCAGCTAAAATGTTTTTCTGTTTTCATTTTTTGGGGTGAGTGCCACGATGCAAGCTGTTTATTTGATCACTTTCTTTGATGTAATAAAATGATACTGAAAATCAGGAGAGTCTGAAAGAAAAAAATCCACTGCTCTTGCTGTGATGACTGTTTTTATGGTTTGTTATAGTGTCTGTTTCACTGGTGTTGCCTGACCTTCTATTTGACAGTGAAAACATCATTGCCTTAAGGCCATTACTTTTAGTTAAGCAAGTTATAATTCTTCACTGAGTGGGTGGATAGCAAGTTCTATGAAAAGTTCTGCTTTGTTTTAAGTCAAGACGTGGGCATTTCATTCCAACTAGGGCTTCTTTTTTAATAAGGAAGTGAAAGGAGAAAATGTTGGTGTATTTGTCAAGGACACGCGTTGCTGTTGGAGCCTTCTCACTGTCTGGTGATGCTATAGCAGGAGTCACTAAGGTGTTTCTCTCTCTCCATGTTTGGACTCTTGGCTTTGCAAAGTGCAGCTAAATGTTCTTTTAGATGCATCTGTTTTTCTTGTCTGTTTTCTTGCCCAGAGTTAGAAGAGAAAGTTAATACCACTAAGAATTTGCATGTTAAATATGATGGTACAGCCCACAGCTGGTTAGCTTAGCTTAGCATTAAGATCAGAGGCAGGGGAAACAGCAAGCCTTACTCTGTCCAAAGGTCCCAATAAATAAATAAATAAATAAATAAATAAATAAATAAATAAATAGATAGATAGATAGATAGATAGATAAAATGCTGGTAGCCTGGTATCCTCATTCACAAACCTCCCTCTAAAACCAAAACGTTAAGCCATGCTACCTGTTTTCCCCTGTTTCCAATCTTTATGCTAAGCTTATTGACTGCTAGCTGTACCTTCATATTAAGTGGTATCAGTCTACTCATCCATCCCTTGACAAAAAAGCAAATAAGTGTATTTCCCAAAAACTATTCCTTTCATCATAAACTGGATTTTTGTGTTAACAGTTTTAGGTTTCAGAGTTCAAAAGTGGAAAAAAAACAAAAGTTTGTTTTCTATTCAGAATTTCTGGTTGTAAATGTAACTCAAATGAGCATAAAAATTGGACATGACACTAGAATTAGATGTTGATAGAGTCATTATTTTGAAGTTGCACTTAGCAATTGTGCACTTTTGTTTGTTCCTCATGTCAGCTAGAAGTATTATCATCTTTAAATACCCAGGTGCGACAGTGTAACTGCTCTGAACACACTGATGTTTACTTTCATTTGCAAGCCCATGATGCTTTATCACTTTAAGAGACCTGGTGAGTGCAGGTCTCTCTGGGATAAACAAGTCAGAGTGCTTACTCATGCCTGTTTAGTAGACAGTTTGTATTGCACTCTAAGGGCTTTGTTTGGGCAAAGATTTCCTGCCAGTGACTAAACCCGACACCAGACTTTCACCACAATAGAGAAGCTCAGTTACAAGAGATGGGACATTCGTTTCCCTTGCTGCCCCAAATTGTGATAAAGGTCAGTAAGACAGGGGAATCTGCATAAACACATCCTGTAACTTAAATATAGTAACATCCAAAAGCAAACAAGAGAAAACCTCAAGCAAGGTGTTGCTTAACATTGAGAGTTTTTTAGGCCCTTTTGCACAGGGGTTTGTTTGGTTTGGTTAGAGGCTGCCTGCCCTTGTCAGCCCGATGAGAAGCATAATTCCACGTCTCGCTCAGAGCGCTTTCCTGTAAACCAGTTTTGGTGGAATGTGACTCAAAATGCAATGATATGTTTGACAGTGTTCCCGTGTTTCCAGTTATTTGTTTTAGTGCTTTAGTCCACTCTCTAGAACGAGACTGCAGCTCTGTGTATGCCTGTCATTCTTCTATTTCTTTTAGCTGTTCAGATCCACCTGCATACACCCGTGAGGTGAAGCTGAATTTGAATGTCAGCTTGCAGAATACATTTGGTCAAAGCCTAAGACTTACAAAAAAAAAAAAAATCAATACTGCATTCATTCTTTTGCAGCAGTCATATGCTACAGTGGAACATTTGGCTGTCAGTATGCTTGAAATGGATGGGTCATAGCCAGAGTGCACTGACAGTGTTTATGAAGACTGTCCTCCTGTAAAAAACAAGCCCATAGGTCATCTGTGCAAGCAGCTTATTGCAGTAGTTATGGACATTTTATGGTTAGACAGCCTGTAGCTGTCATAGCAATTGTGACAGGAGCAAGCGAGGAAGTCAGGTGACGTAGTATATAGAGCAATATATAGTGTCCCTGTTACATTATTAATTGAAAGTAGTGTCTTGCAGATTATAGTAGATAGGACAGTACTCATTGTACTGTATATATTTTCACAAACTAAAGATATTATTTATTAAATAAATTCACCCTTTGGCTCCACCATAGACGAGACCTTGTCTGGTTTACAGTCTGCTTTTGGTGATCTCCAGAACTCTGTTAGTGTTCTGAATTTCAAAAAGACAAAATATGTAATTGTAATGTCACAGGAATCCATTTCCAATTAGCGCACAGTGGTATAAATATGGAGGAGTTTGGTTGAGTAAAAGATTCCACCTGCCTTAAAACTAAAACTTCATAAACCAGATGTCCTGTCTGCCCACGCTGCTAACTGTAAACAGTTGGATTCCACAGCAGTGCCACTGGTGAAGATGGTTTCCAGAAGTATCCACCCTATTACTGGAATGAATGGTGTCCATAATCTGAAGTTAGACACTCTTATTCCTTATTCCTGTCAGGAAGTTTTGTTCCCTGATACTTTAATAATATCTGTGTTTATTTTAATTATTGTGTGTGTGATGATGATGGTTGTTTAGTTTAACTGCTTAGTCTTGCTGTGATCTTGTGTATATGTAATTTGCCCACAGTCAAAATAGATGTTGATGTCAATGAAACGTCCTGAACAAATAAAGCTTAACATAATTGTTGGAACTTATTTTGGCTGATTAGAGCACATGTGAGTGTGAACAGACCGTGGGACACCTTAGAAGTTTAGTGACCTTCAGTGAGCTTCACTAACCTGAAGCCTGAAGAAAGTGGGTTTGCAGGACCTTTAAGCACTAGAATGGACAAGGCATCAGCTAATAAATTCCTTTATACGCTTCTCTTTCTTTTCTCTACTGGTCTTCATTCGTTACCTTTTGTCATTTTTTTATGAATTAGCTCGGACTCTTGTTTACTTGTAGCAGTCAAAGAGAATTCTCTTGTTGCTTTTTTTTTTGTTTTTGCCTTGTTCATGAAATGTTCATTCAAACATTTTTGAATGAAATGCCAGACAAATACTACACTTCAGATCAGAAACATGGAAGATTAAAACTAGAAATGTCTTCTTTGTGCTTTTGACTTAATTATATCAGAGTTTGATAGCTGCTAAAACTTAAATTTAGAACAACATCTTTTGAGGAGAACCTTCAAGGACTTTACATTGTTTCTACTGTGGTGAAAAGCATTTCAGTCTTTTCTACATCACTTTTCTCCTGTCAGACCTCAGTTTTTAGCACTTGACGAACAATTATAAAGGAAAGTCTGCCATATTTTTGCTTAGTATATGTCCCATTGTAAAAGCTACAGCTTGCAGTTTTCTTTTTGCATTTCATTTGAATGTTTTATGACAGGTACACAGGACAATACCATCAGCTGTCCTGGTTTAATTCCTCCTGAAAAGATCTGAGCCAAATTCAGTCGCTAATTTAGTGAAGAACAATTAATAGAGAGCTTTTGTAGCTGCTAATCCAAGGAAGACACTCATTAAAATATAATGGAGTTTCACTGCACAGGCTCCATTTCTAGTAACCAATTTTCTCTTTTCATTTTTTCCTCTCTGTCACTATCTCATTGTTTTCCATTTCCTGTTCTCTCTATTTCCATCCTTCCCACCCCGTCACTTTTTCTGCCATTTTGCTTTTCCTTCCTTCCCTGTGCTTCATATTTTCTGTCCTAACCCTTTCCTCAGAACTGTTTCATTCTTTTTTCTTTCCTTTTATTCTTTTTTCATTATTTGATCTCCTTCTCTCTCCTTTATCTTATTTTGACTTCTTTATCTATCCCCTTTCTTTACATCTGCATCTTTTTGTCTTTTTCTTGTGTATAATTTGTCAGTTACTTCAAATTAACTCTAAACGGTTCAGTTTTATTCAGTGTTCTTTTCGTTTCGTTTCGATGTACGCGATAAATTAAATGTAAACTTGTCACTCCAGAGAATTCATCTATGATGGATCCAATTAGTGATAGAAAAACAACAATAATGACATGTAGATTCAGTTTTTACTAACAATTTAAAATCGAATAAAAATAAAAAAAAAACAAAGAAAGAATAGATTATGCAGATAAAATGGAAGAATGCTCAGATGTAATCAGTTCTAATCTGGTGGCAGACTTCAGTGTACCTGGCTGCCAGAAAAGCAAAGCATGTTTTTCTAGCACTGAAAGTCTCTCTCAGCGAGGGTTATTTTTCACATCTGTCAGCCTCCCTCGTCTGGCGCTGACCGCACATGCAAACATCCTTGTGCCGTCATATCTTTTCTATCCTCCTGAGCTTCAACACCTCTCCCAGTCTGACTCTCTTCTCAGTCTCTTTTCTGTATCTCATTTGTTTTTCTTTTACTGCTTCGCTTTCTCTCTGCATCACTCCCCCAACCTCTCATGCTCCCCCGTCTTTTTCTGTCCCTCTTCCCCTCATTTTCCCTCACTCCTGGGTTACATTTTTCCTCGCTGTGTTCTGATGGATCTGTCTTATTAGCAGCTGCGTAGGCGTGAAGAAGGCCTGTCCAAACCGCTATGTTAATGTGTCTGTGCAACACACACATACAAACATACTGCGTGTTTGCGTGTACATGAGTGGCTACGAGAATGGGTGGAGAATTCTGCACAGGTTCATGATAGAAGGAGTCAGTGTGTTCTATACCTGTATTGCATTATTTTCTCTGTCAGTGTAATATTATAATATTACACTCAAGGATGTTCTCTGCTGTGAGTACCATCAGTTAAATTACTTTGTAATCACAGTAAAGAAGGTGTGAAGCTTCCAGAAGAAAATAAAGATTGTGAACTTGAGCTTCATTGAGCCAAACTAGCTGTTTCCCACATTTGAGCCTATTTTCCAGAATGTCAAACTATTTCTTTTAAGCTTAAATTAGATCTTGGTGCTGTTTTATAAGTAACATTTTCAGTCTTGATCGCCTCCCAATGTAGAGGGATTATTGAACTTTTTCTTGATGGATCTCTACTGTTTGAGATTTTAAGTCTGCTGGGGTCCAGTATATTTGGAGCCTTTCATCAGTTAAATAAGAGTGGGACTGCTACAGGCTAATTCTTTCAGTCAGAGTGAATCAGTGCCAGTCCTCTTTAAGCTCAGTGACCTTGTGTGTGCTATTGCTCTTTGGTTTTAGTTTAATACTTGTAATTGCCCTTCACCATCAAAAAAATGACTCTCTCCTTTTCTGATACAGTCATCATCCTTCCTTCTCTCATTC
This sequence comes from Toxotes jaculatrix, assembly GCF_017976425.1. NCBI lineage: Eukaryota > Metazoa > Chordata > Actinopteri > Toxotidae > Toxotes > Toxotes jaculatrix. Next base: position 23,918,122 of record NC_054398.1, read on the forward strand.
CATTCATGATAGCAAATCACAGTGTTTGTATTATGAGTTCCTCGTTAACGTTTCCATCGTTAAATACTCCTGAAATTCCTCTAATTCAAATACAATGTACAGTTCAAAGCAAAGATTATGTACTTACCATTAAAGTATTTAGGAGGCTGGGAATTATATATCCACCTTCTGTTAGCTGTGGATCCTAATTATCCAATTACCATCGCAACACTGCAAGCAATCCAAGAAAAACAATTTCAGCTGTTGCCCCAGGCTCTATCCAAAACATCCACTGTGCAGTTATTTAAGGCTGCAGAGAGGCCGCATAAAGCACTCGAGGTTTTCACTGAGGCTAAAGCACTTTTGAAAACTTTTCTATTCATTCAAGGATGAAGTTTTTTGCTCAACTGTGCTGGTCTTTTTCAACATAACCCCACTTTACATTCATGTACTTACACACTCGCTCATGCCTTTGACTGCTGGCCACCGAGTCGGCTGCGCTGGTGCAGAGCTAACCTTTAGACTGCTGCCACCCTGTCGACGCCACAGGCCGGCACACAAGTTGTGTAGTTCAGTGGAGCTCACATTCTGGTTCAGTGGAGCTCACATTCTGGTATATATCTTTCACCTCCAGCACCAGCCAGGCTCTTTTTTTTTTTTGATGTCAGCGTCAACTTTGATGGAGGCATCGGCTCACAGGCCATCAAAGCAGAGATGAAACTCCATCTGAGAGCGATATTAGCAGCAGGGTCCGCTGTGTATGTGTGTGTATGGAGGCTGGCGTCAGCGGGCCTGCTCACGAGGGGTTATCGTGGATTAAAGTGGCTAAAGTGTCAGGACTTTACAGCTTCTATGAGTACGTTATCAACTCTTATTTTGGCAGCAGGAGAGATGGAATAACTTCCTTGGCTGCTGCTGTCTGGGTCTCAGTATTTGCATCTGAAGTGTTTCTAAGTCTATTCCCACCACGTCTGTCTGTCTGTCTGTCTCTCTTCTTGTCATCAGCTCTAGGGTCATGGAAAAGCTGGAAGTCACTGACACTAGGCTGGAATTTATAGGTTTGGTTTTCCTGGATAGCTTGAAGGAATGTCAGTTTTAGGTTTCTTAATCTTTTATTGTTAATCCTGATATAGAAATTTATGCAGACTTAATTTCCTGCACAACGTTGTGGCACAGCATGATACAAATCTCTCATCTCCTGTTTGTCATGCACTGGTCTAGATTTCAAGACCAGTTTTAGAGCAAAATTTTTTTTTGCATAGATTTTCATATTGTTTCATCCATCATGGTAGTTTTTGCTTTTTAAAACTCTGAACTGATTTACCTTGCAAGTATATGGGCAACAAAACATTTTTTTTTATTAACATACACAAATCAAGTGGAAGCTGTGTTTTGCTGGAACAGAGCACGCCTGCCTGGTCTAACTTTTCACTGTATAAATGGAGATGAACAGAATTCCTGGCTGTCAGCATGTCTTTCCCTTTGTCACATTTGTTTCTCTTAACTCTGCCTCCACGTTGCTCCCCTCTGTCCCTCTTTATGTTCTCCAGAAGCCCTTGACTGTTCTACCTCTAGCTGTCCACATATTTTTCTGTCTTTGACCCGTCCCCTGCTCATTGATGTGGGATCTGGTGATTTAAAGGAAGCTACGCCAGCAATGTGATGAGTGCACACATGGTGCTCCGGCAGGGGTGCAGCATGGCAACGCTTTGGTTGACTGTTGCCATAGCAGCCGTGTGGAATTGAAACAGAGGCATACAGTGGTAGATGGAATGTGTGGTTCTTACCCACTTTGAGTATTTAAAACATGGTAAGCTTGAATAATTTAGATGCGTGCTGCTCTAATAATCTAACAGTGGGTACAGCAGTTAATAGATAATTTCATTTCCTGTTTTTTCTAATATCACAAGACCTTATAATAACTTTTCATCATTTTAAAAAACACGGTTATTTGGTTTCTTTCTGAGAGTGAGATGATGCACAGTGCAGCTGTCAGGATCATTAAGTTAAAAGAAATGACAAAACAACTGACAGGCAAAACAAGTGACAAGTAAGTCATCAATGAAAGACCTGTTCGCAGAATTACAGGCAGGCAGCGCACGGCAATCTCACCCCATCCACATCGTGGAGGAAGATCACACTGAATGATTTGTTTAGACAGAAGTGTCAGGGAAACAAAGTTTAAAGTGGATAATTGAGATGCAGAAGGTGGATATTTTTTGGAGAACTGTTATTGCAAGTAATACTCTTCTGAGAAGGGGACCTGTGCTCTCCTTACCAACACAGTTAGAAGAAACTTTTTAGTTCTTGCTGTTTGTCCTGACATAAAATTGAGGCGGAATTGGGGATAACAATGTGTCAGTGCTGAAATAATGATCTCCACTCTCCGTTTGAAGACGGGCTACCTCTGTTTTTCTTTCAGATAATTTACTGTAACACTTCTGAACGTTTTGGTCTGCAAAACTCATCAGTTCATGCAGTGAGAGTCTGACCGTATTTAAAGGTCAGGTGTGTCTGTGTGGGCGGCCAGCACTGTGGATTTTTGGCATATTTCGTCGCTGCTGTATGTGTGTGTTTTACACCTGGCGGCGGTTGTGGGAGTTTGCCAAGTTTCTAAGTGTCTTAAGTGACTTTTCCCGTTTTCTTGTGAGAGGTATCATTAAAATACAGGAAAAGTCTTGTGAAATGTCAGAATCTTTTCGACAGTTACTTTTCCTGTGTGATCAAATCTTCCTCTTTGTTTGCTACATCGCCGCCTTTTCCTCCCACAGACATAACGAGAGGCGGCGAACTGCTTTCCTCCTGATGAACAGACAATGAACGACCTCCAACCCATACTGTTGTGTCACTCTTGACTCACAGTCAATTTGGATGAGTGAGATTAATATGCAGTATTCTTTGGATCTGGTTTGCTTCTCTGTCACGTTTTGACTGGGCTGATAAGTGCCCGTCTTAAGTGCTGGTCCTCCTTGTGTTCTTCTCAGTAATTTATTCACATCAGAGATGGAGAAGTAAGACCTGAAGGAAAATGTCATGTTTGCATTGACTGAAAGATTTCACAGAAGCTGAACATTGTGTTCGCACTGTTTGTCTTTGAACCGTCATTAGTGATATTTGGTCCCATGTTTTCATGTATTTTTTAATCATGGGCTCTGAGTATCACGCTCGCACAGTTTATTTTCAAGCTTCTAACTTTTGAAGTCACTTCAAAGGATTCTCTTTGGATTGGGGTGAAACGAGAGCCCAGTGCATTTTGGGTAGATGAGTTGATTTCTCTGTAGTGATTGCCCCATTTGGTTCCATCCCTGCATCACTTCCTTTCATTTGTCAAAATTCATCCTTCAGTGAAGTGTTATTGCTCCAGCGATTTAGCATTGCACTTCAGTAAAGCTGGGTGACTCTCAAGACACAGATTAAAAAGGAATGGTCAAAACTGAAGCAGCAGAGGCCCAGATGAGTTTTAGTCTCCAGTATCAGTAAAGCTTCAAAAATTGAACACAACTCAGTTTGCACTGGTTTCAAGGGTTTTTCAGAAATACAGAAGATATTATACAACAGTTTTCACAAGCTGACGAGTAAACTAAACTTCATGTGTAAAATGTAACTCAAAGGTGTCCCTTTGAGTTATAAAGTGGTGAAGAACTGACTGTGGCTTTGTAGGTGCCACAGTAATATACAGCGGCACCTTCTGAGGAAAGAAGTGGTGTCATTTGTCTGTTCGCTCTTACCTCTCAGCTCCCCTGCATCCATCAGCCATTTTTGTGGCATCTTATTCTGCAATAAGAGACGATGTTTACATCTTCAAGATGTTGTTGATTTCTAATAAGAGATATAGAAGATACATTCACAGAGAGGGTGTAAATCAGTTTAAATTGGGCTTAACTTGTGTGGTTCTGCAAAAGTCTAAAGGTCAGAGTTGTTAGACTGTAACGGGATATTTGATAGTTTGAATATTAAGACTGGGAAAATCTTGGCAGGGAAATAAAGCGAATAAAGCTTTTGCCCCCCCTCAGCTGCTTCAATCAGTGGTATCCCTGAGCAAAGCACGTAAATCAAAGCTGCTCCGCTGGAACTGAATGGGATTTCAAAGCCTATACTGCATGTTCACTTACTGAACGATGTCTTACAGTGCGATTATTGAAACTGGAAAATGGATGTCGTTTCTATTGGCAAAATAAGGAACTCGTTGATTCTACTTGTTGGGAACGTTCTTAGCTCTGAGAATAAATGTGGCTTGAACTGATAAGAAATTAAGACATTAAACTTAGATTGTTTTGTGTGGGGTGTATGTCGTGTGCAGTGTTTCCCTTAAAGCAAGGCTGCAGAATCTCTGAGAAGCTGATGTCTGGTGCATTTTAAAGTGACAGACACTTGCACACCATAAATCAGACATCACAGTCATAAAACTGGTTTCAAAACCAGCAAGTAGACTGCAAAGACCATAAAACATAGTAAGGAAAAAGGATTGTATGTTGAAAAATCAGTGACGAAAGCAGGGTTTAAACAGAGGGATATAATATCATTTTAATGTTGATTTGCTCTTCACTGTGGCAGGTTATGGTGCAGTGGGTTGTCACTTATTCTGCTTTCCCTCTTGAGTCTCCTGTCTCTACCGCCTGTCTTTTCACTTTTCTGTTTTTCTGTCATTATCTTTCCTTTTTTTTCTGTCTTGCTCTCAGACGCTTTGTGTTTCTCTCTCTCTCTGTTTGCTGCAAAAAGGTAAACAGATTACCACCAAAGACCTGGACATTTGAAATAAATGAGTGGGTTGTGTTTTTATGAATCTTCTCCAGCCCGCCTGAGTGAGCGCTAACTCGCACTCAAAGGCCAACTTGTGTCCCTCAAGACTGCGTTTCAGGAACTCCTTTCTGAATCAGTGAAGGAAGTTGAACTCCTGTAGAAAATCTCTCCCAGTAGAATCTGTGTCCTTTATGGCAAACAGAGGAGCTGAGCATTGTATAGTACAATGTAATGGTGTAGTTTCTCTGGTTTTTGAATTTATCTGTGACAGAATCAAAGGATCTGTCTATTACTTTGCTGATTTCTTCTCTTTTTTAACAGCAAGTTCGTAAACACTCTTGTCGTTCTCCTTTTTCTTTGCAAATGGAGAAATATCAAAAAGTTCAATAAGAATTCGACCAAATCCCCCAAAACCTGCACTCCAGACTTTGTTTTGATAAAGAAATGATAAACAAAAGCAAGTGAAAGGTTTTGTTATTACTGGCCAGTGGAGTGGCTCAGTTTTAAGTGCTTGTCTATGTTTCTGTCTCTGGAGAGCTTAAATTATACCGAACATTAGCTCTTAATCAAAGAAGAATGACTTTCCCTGACACCAATCATTTTTTAAAAATCCTTTCAGTGAATAAATTATTTTGACTTTGATGAAAATGCATCTAATTTACATTTTATAGTTCCTGACCTTTCAAAAGTTTGCATGAAATTCTCTTGACAGCAGAATGAAAACACAGCTAATGTCCCTCTCTCTCTCACTCTCAACCCACCCACACCACGTTTGAGAGGTTTACATTATGCATCTGTAGATAGAAGCTGGTAATGTACTGAAACTGGTGGATGTGCTGGTGTGGAAGAGTTCAGTCTGTAATATGGAGGGCAGAGATGAAAGTGCATTCAGTCTGTTGATTTGTGTAAGAGAAAGAGAAATACAGGGAGGGTGCCAGCAACAGGCAACAAAATCTTCTTTGAGACAAAGATCGAGTAAGAAAAAAAAAAACGAAAGGAGACCAGTATTTTGATTTATTCCAAAATGTATTTAAATCAGACAAATTAGAGCTTTTTATTTCACTAAAAGAGCAGTTTTCACTAATAGAGAAGCCTCCAAGAGTCAAATGTGTGTTTACAGAAATAAAAAGGCTAAAAATAAAAATGATTCATTTGAAAAAGACAGAGGGGTGTGTGTTGGTGAGAAATATAGTTCTAGGTAATTAGGTTGGATTCTTGGATGAAGGAATGTGTTGCACTGCCAGTGTTTTCCCTTCTGAAATTAATCAGACAGATTTGCACATATACTCCGCCTGGTGTCAGCGTGTTGACGATAAAACATCCAGCGTGGAATGTCTCATCTGTCTCACCACAGTAAGACAGCAGCAATAATGAGACTGTCATCACGCAAAGAGACGCTCTGACTGTAGCCAGCAAGCAGGCAGTCACGTTTTTGGTGCAGTGTGTTTCCTAAGGGGTGTGTGTGCGCGTGTGTGTGCGTGTGTGTGTGCGTGTGTGTGCGTGTGCGTGTGTGTCTGTTTTTTTTTTTTTAAACCTGCACTGCTAAGCCTCAATCTTTGGATATAATATTGTGCTTTGGTCTTAATTAGATCCTCGTCAGCTTCCACAAAGTTAGCAGCATAAATCAAAAAAGCGTAAGGCAGAACATACCAGAGGTAAACGTTAGTAAATCAAAGAAATGAAATGAAAAGGACAAACATTAAAAATTAGACATTGAGAAGAAACTGTATAAAAAAGTCCCAACAACAGAATAGAAACATAAACACAAGCCCAACTCTTTTTCTGTATGGTCTTTTTTCTTTAGTCCTCTGTTGATGTGATAGCATATTTCTAGCAGAAGTATTTCTTTTCATCATACAGTATGTTTGTGGACATGGACAAACAAACAGTACTAGGCAAATGACCACTGCAGGCAGGATTTTAGGATGTTTGTGGAACCATGGCTGGATTAAGACACTGCTCCATCAGTAAAGAGCCAAACCATTTAAGAGAACGCTGCTGTGTGACTGCGTTGGTGTAGAGATCTATTGATGCAGTTTAGGCTGAATCTATAAATGACAACAAAATTAAATTCATTAACTCTGTTAGTTAAACAGAGGATGACAACTGTGAACTAACAAGAGCCCAGTTTCCTGAAAGTGATACAAGTATAAGAAGTGAAATTAGTTGATGATCAGTATCAGTAATGTACTGTTAACTCTGTCTGAACACGGAGAATTAAATTACCAAAGGAAAAAAAAAAGTGAAGCTGTGAAAGCTGACTCTTCCTGTCTAACAAACAGAGGTAACACTGTGTAGTTGTTGAAGCTGTAGAACTGTGTTTGCTAATGAATTTAAAGACTTTCATACTGCACCTGTATCCATAGAAACCTAAAAAAATAACCCGTAACCGCCCAAAACCCCCTGTCTAAAAAATAAATAAGATCACGATCTCCAGCGAGTGTTGATTTTCCTCCTTTTGAAAACTTTGGTGAAACAAAAGCTTAATAAGCAGGAGAAACGACTGCAGACAAGAAGATCTGTTAATATTTCATTGAAGCAGGTTAGAAAATCTGTTTGAGGTGAAGACTGTTGGTAATCGCTGTGAAGCACCTGTTGAAAAACAGTCTAAGATAAGCAGGATGTCTTAGACTTAAAAACAAAACCCTGAACAGAAAGATTTAAAACCTGAACTTGGACCTGTTTCTAGTTTTGCATTTCTAATTTTAAAGCCAGACTCTTCGGTGTCTTTTGTTCACGTTTTCTTCACCCTAACCCCACACCTAACCCTAACCCTTCTTTTTCTTTATAGTCGAGCACGATTCATGAATCTCTGATCCCTGAACACTTTGTTTTGTGGAGAGACTCCACAACCTGTTCTGGCCTCATACTGCTCCATTGCCACCTTACTTTCTGTGCTACTGTCCATATAAATTACATGCTGCATTTTCCTGCTTTCATGTAAGAACTTGCAAATCCAGTTTTGTTTTAATTTGTGGCTGCATGGCCCTCTGTGCTCTGAAAACGTTGTGTAATCCTTTTGGCTAATGAAATCTTTTCATAAACTGTTGGAGAACCTTACATTGCATGGCAGTCAGTCTGAAACCAAGGTTGTTATGTGCCAGGTACTAAAAAGTGACATTTGAGAGTCGCGATGGTTTTATTTTATCTGATTCATAGTAATCAAATTCCAAAATCTGCCTACTGCGGTCATTGTTTCACCAGCCAACTGGAAATCTATGGAGGACGGAAACCTTGAAATGATAGCTGCTGCTTGTCAATGAGGCTGTTCAGGTACATTAACTTATTTAATGACGTAATTTCGGGTAATTAGGGCAAAACTCCCAACCTTTCTCTCCATATTATCTCATTCTCTCTCTTTGAGGCATGAAAATGCTTCAGTTTTCCATCAGGGCACATAATACAGATCAGACTTAGTACACAACTTATTTTTAAAACATCCAAATAATTCAAAAATCTTAAGTTTGGTCATTTAATTTGACAGTAACCTAACAACATGAGTCTCATATGTGTGACTGTATGGTTTTGTGTACATTTGGATTAAGGACTTGTGCTAATTTATCTTTGTGGAAGAAGGCAGTTACATAATGCAGTCTGCTGCTGTGTGCACTTTTATTTTTCTGCTGCTGCTGGTTTGTAAGTCTATTTATCAGCCTCCTGTTGTGAAATGGTCATGCAAGGTAATAGGTCTGCACTAACCTGAGGGTACAAAGGAAAAATAGATCTTATACACACACGCACACACACACACACTGGGGAGAGATTTTATTCATTGCCCCCCAAGGTGTGTGCTGTGGGGACAGGGAGAAAATTTAGGACATCCTGACTTCAGGTCATTCAGCTGTCGCAGTGTCAAATATTGGCTGTCTGGTTTACACAGACAGACAGACAGACAGACAGACAGACAGACAGACAGACAGACAGACAGACAGACAGACAGACAGACAGACAGACAGACAGACAGACAGACACACACACACACACACACACACACACACACACACACACACACACACACACAATCTGTTCTTGGCCTCTTTGACCTCCACAAACGTTCTCTGTCCTGACTCTTCATCCTCACACTTCTGCACACTTCATTCATTTGACCACGCTGACCTGTGTAAACTCTGCATACACACTCCTGAGGATGTACAGTATATACACGCTTTCTTTTGAAACTGGAAAAAGTTTGTTTACCCTCTCTGTGTGTGTGTGTGTGTGTGTGTGTGTGTGTGTGTGTGTGTGTGTGTGTGTGTGTGTGTGTGTGTGTGTGTGTGTGTGTGTGTGTGTGTGTGTGTGTGTGTGTGTGTGTGTGTGTGTGTGTGTGTGTGTTGTTGTCCAGGCCGCAGGGTGCTCGCATGATGTCCAGACCCACGGGTGAGCAGCTCTCCAGCACCACTGTCAGTGAGGCCTCCACTGCCATCACCTCCTCCACTGTGGACACCACCTCTGCCTCCAAGGTTAGCCTGTGTGTGCATGTGTGTGTGCATGTGTGTATGCATGTGTGTGTGCATGGTTCAGTGTAATTTTGCTGTTGTTGTATATAAAGCTCCTCTCAGTATGAGAAAGACAGTTGTGTTTAGTATGGAGTGGAACGATGCATCTGTGTATGTGTCAGTCTGAATGCTATGATTCATGTGTGCATTTTGATGATTTAAGCATAAAATCAGTATATCAACACAGTGCATTGCAACACACAAAAACCAGTGTTGGTCACATGCACTACCTCTCTAGCATTCAGCCCTGTCACACAGACTGTTGTCATGCAGTCAGTGAAATACCTGCAAGAGCAGAATACGTTTTAATTCTTCAATCTCCAAGCAGAGGTGCAAAGGTTAGAGCCACATCTGTATCTCGAGAGTAGTGTAAGAGAGAAAATCACCACAAAGAAATGTTGAGCTGGTCATAAAGAGGTCAGTTACTGTCAAAGGTTTAATGTCTTGGTTTGAAAAGACAGAAGAGAGCAGAGAAAAGAGAGCGAATGGTCTGAAAAGTCGATAAATCTGGGGTCAGTATAAGTTGGCAACACTGCCTGTAGACACGCCCTGATGATGTAAAAGAAACCGTTCAGGCCGGTTCATTTTGAAAGAACAAAGGCCAGTGGGGAGCTTCAGCACTCAACCAGCCGTGTTTACAGGGCTGGCCTCGCTGGTCCAGTCCAGCAAAAAACGAAAATCTTCCGTCTCTGTTTTCTTTCTCTCCGGCCTTGTATCTGTTTATGTTTGGGATTTTTAGTCGCATTCACACTGCAGGTTTTCGTGCTGAATTCTAAAACGGGGCTCATGTCAGATTTGCTGTACATCACTGCTCGTATCTACTCCTGGATATAACTCACACACATTCCACTATCAACTGACAGCAACAGCAACAATAACACGAGACACAATTCGATTTGTTTCGGAGTCTGTGCTTTTCTTTCCACTCTTCACTTTGTGTCTTGTTGTCCTTCAAGCTGTCATTGACTCCGCCAATTTGCTGTCGCTGACGAAATGATGAAATTCATTGAGGCGATTCAGTATAAGCAATGTTAACGAATTCCAGTTTGAGCTTCCAAATGCAGATCTGGTTTCGTGCAACACAAAGATGTACAGACAGGAACTGAAAGGCCTCTCTTCCTGTCTTGTTTATTCATTTTCCTTGGCTCACTCTCTCTCCCTGTCACTTTTCTTTCTTTAAGTCTATATCTTACACTCCATTTCACTCGCTCGCACACATGCACATACACATACACAGCTCCACAGTGGCGTGAAATCTCATCCTGCCCTATCAACAGGTGCCGCGGGACTAAGATTGAACATGTGTCATGGAGTGCGGAACAGAGTTGACAGGGCATCCATCACAATGGCCCGTCGCCGTCTCCACGCCCCGTGTTTTTTCCTGGCCTGCAGCCCTCCCAGGTGCTCTGGCTCATCACCCCTGCCATCGAACAGCAGGAAAACAGCGCAGAAGCCTCATTCTGACTAGAAAAACTCTTAACAAAAGAATCTTGTCTCTGAGGAAAGATGAGTCATTCGTGTCCCTCTTGCATTGCACGCCATCATCAAGAAATGAATCCATATTTTGAATAAGTCACATTCACTCCGCCTCTGACACAACATCAGAGGGAGCGCAGAGACAGAAATCATCTCCAGCGGGTTGTGTGTCACAATTCTCCTTTGAGCACTTGTGTTCTCTGTCGCTGGTTGCATATTTAGTGATGTTGTGTTCATAACCAGTATGCACTACTTCTTTCGGATTTATCAAAGTCCATGCCATTTAGGAGATCCTTTGGGGTCCCAGCTTGCTGTTATGAATTCATGTACCTTTATGTGCCTCGTCAGTTCCCTGCCTCCATATTTGAAATCAGCTTTATTGGCTCTAAAGGATTGGTTTCTCACTTAAAGGTCTCTGATTTGAGTTCCTGTATTATCTTAAAAAAGAAAAAAAAACGAACACTCCCTGAGTTATTGCTATTAAGGTACGGCTCTTTTTTTAAAATCAGTAATCCTGTTGATATTCTTCAGTTTCTGCTATTCTGGCTTTAGATTTTGTTCAGTTTGGTGAGCATGCAGGCTCTAGATTCACACAGTTAAACACGGTGACAAGAAGGAGACTATTTTTGCTGAGCAGCTCACATTTGAAAATCCATTGCTTAAGGATATTACTCTGTTCTCCACTCTGTGTTCCTGACCCAAACCTTGAAAGTCTTGAATTAAGCTGTTTCAGAGCCACACTAGTGGCATGGCTCTGGGGCTGGAAAAGTCTGTCGGTCTATCACTTTGGTCCAGACTTCAATATCTCGACAGCTGTCGGGTGAATTGCCATTAAATTTGGGGCAGATATCCGTGGTGCCCAGAGGGTGGATCCTAATGACTTTGTTGATCCTCTGACTTTTCATCTAGCATCACCAGCAGAGCAAACATTTCACCTACAGTATCTAGTGAAATAACTCAGCATTTACTCGATCTCATTTATCTTGGGAAATGTATTAGATCTGCAATCACTTTCATTACCCATTTTTGCAGAACCATTCAGTCAATAAGATTTCATAAAAAAAAGTTCAAATGCCCATCATGATCTCCAAGAGCTGAAATTAATTAATTACTTACTTATCCACTGTGCAGTGATAGCAATTAAAACCCCAATGATACTCCGTTTAATATAAGGCAAAGAAAAACAGTAAATCCTCTCATCTGAGAGGCTTCAACCAAGTAATGTTGGGCATTTCCTGCTTGATAAATGATTTTAACCATTATAAATTCATATAAAATTTATAAATGATTCGTTGGCTAATCAGTTCAGAACTAAAAGTAACCCAGATTGACTGAGCTGCCATGTTCAACTACACTCAGCTGCTGTTAGCCACTGATCAGATCCACTTGAACGGATTGGGATTAGGTGTCTAGTGTAGGTACGCCTCAAATAGATTTCTAAAGGGAGGGGAAAGCACTGCTCGTGTTTAATTACCTCACCCTCCCTGATTATTCTTGTCTGGCTAGGGATTTGAACCAGCAACCCACAGGTCACAGACAGGGTTCTCTGGGCTTTTAGGTTGTCTGATCGTGTGCCATTAATGTAATAAATAGCTGCTCTGCACCCTGAGCGGCTCACCTACAAGACAGAGTGCTACTTTGCAACAGGGACCACAGCCCGTTCCACAGAATTACCCTCGGCCTAAAAATAGACCACTGCATCACGAACACACACACACACACACTTGCAGACACAGACATACAGGCAAAGGCAAACACCATAAAATATGTACGGACGTACACATACTGTATATTTACAGATGAGGGACTTTAATATGACAGTGTATGACTCGCTCTGTGTCTTTGCATCATGCTTGGCCAACCAGCTTCCCTCTAATTAGTGTGTGTGTTTGCTGTTTTCCAGCTGTGAATGCCTCCCAGTGCTGCTGCCAGTCCATATACACACTCATGCAGCCGTCACACCAAATCGTTTATTATAGTGGTGGCAGAGTTGGTGTGTGTGTGTGTGTGTGTGTGTGTGTGTGTGTGTGTGTGTGTGTGTGTGTGTGTGTGTGTGTGTGTGTGTGTGTGTGTGTGTGTGTGTGTGTGTGTGTGTGTGTGTGTGTGCGTGTGCGCGTGCAGTGTCAGGGGGAGTAGTCTTCCTTCAGAGGTTTTCAGAATAGAGGATGGTGCGATGAGATTTCATGAATATGTGCACAGTGTATAAGTATGTTTGCTGGCTCATACTGCAGACAGGCACACACACACACACACACACACACTCACTTAATGCGAGAACGTCATGGTTTGCTGAAGGAGAAACAATCAGCACCGATGTATTTCTTTAATGTGTGTAATGAAAGATGAATCAGCGTCAGTGCCTCAGATGTTGTGCATTTATACAGTTGACACAATTATAGCTCAATGGGCTGGAACAGCAGCGAACAGTTAAACACTACTAATAGACCTCAGCTGAGCAGGTTAAGTCAAGCTTACAACATAATTTCACCTAATTTTTCATTGACTTAGCTGATCCTTTCTAGGCCTTTTTTTAAAAACAATTTTCTGGCATTTTATAAAACGAGCAATTACTCGATTAATCCACAAAAATAATAGCAGCAATAGCAATAGCAAAATAGTTGGCCTCGTCATCATCCAAGAAGATGGGGCAGAAATCAGATTGTCATTCGTCAGAGGAGAAACTGTAGTCATGTCAGTGGTTTGAGAGATGAAGAAATGCATTAAACAAAATAAAATTTCACATTTCCAGGTCCATTTTTCATTGTATCATCTGTGCCAGATGAAAAACTTTAACTGTTTAACTTTAACTTATCAGCGGCGATGTAGTTTGAGTCCACCTTTGTCCATCTTTAGAACTTTAACTTAAGCACTCTTATGTCGGTTCAAATCCACCGGCTGGGTGGGGCCTTTCTCTGTGGAGTTTGCTAGTTTATTTTGTTTCTAGACAGATTTTCTCTGCTTTGGTTTCAGATGTTTTTGGTCATGTCGTCAAATCAGCCAAATGAAACAGTATGGATGTTACAGTAAAACGAAAAGTTAAATCTTTTCACTGTGCTTGAGGGTATTTTCCCTTCCTTTCTGTCCTGGTCTTGTGTTGAGGTCCTTCGACATCACCGCTCTTGACCGGGGCACCCAGAAGTTTGTTAATCAAGCCCTGTTCTCACCCAGTGTGAACTGGGATAGACTCTTCCTTGATCCTGCACAGGAAAAGCAGGTATTGGTAATAGATGTATACAAATAAATTAAAGGAACTGGTGTCTTGACCCTGGCTTCAATGGTTAAATACTGAACTTTCTAATATCATTGATACCTGAGCTCAAACGTTACAGTTCCACTAGATAGTGGTGATTCTCAAGGGCAACTTTAAATGAGTCAGGATGCAGCTATTCAGTGTCTGCTTTAGGACGCTTCAACATTACACCGGCTATATTTTTATAATATAGTGTTTCCCCTTTTCTGTCATAACTTTTTATCTTTTTCTGCAGGAAAAGTTGGCTTCATCAGTAAAACTGAGCTTTTAACTTACAAAGTTATATACATTCATTTTGCCAGAGTCTGTTACTGCTGATGCATTTTGGGAGTTACTGCCTCACTCTCTTTGATGGCAGCCGTTCAGGTTCAGTGCCCAGACTTTTCAGCAGGTGTCTGTCTGGCAGTCAAACCAGTGATCTGCAGGTCACAAGCCCACTTTTCTCAACCTCCGGTGTGATAGTCTATAGAGGCTTTAACAATGTCTGACAAATGTCATAGCAACCATGGCCGGCACTGTCACTGAGGTCCGGTGGAAAATTGGCTGTGCTCAAATAATGGCTGTAATTATGTAACAACTGGGGCAGAAAAAGAGAGTATATTGTAAGTAAGACTGAATGGTCGGATGAGGCACAGACTGCTTGTGTCAAAAAAATGCATAGAGAACTGTCAGCTTCCTTAACCATGGTTCTGCCACGGATGGAAACTCAGTTAAAACAATGCAGATTGTCTTTGGTGCCTTCAGATGGGTTAATAACACACACCTTTATTACTGAGCAAATTGTGTGCACAAATGAACTGAGCAAATGTTTTGTCCAGCTCATTCATTGAATGATAATAACACATAAAAGGTGATTGATGAGTAATGAAATGATCTTCTCTCTGCCAACATCTACATGTCTGCATGTTATCTGTATTTCTAAAAGAATTCACTGCCTGCTACTCACAGCTGTCGCAGTGCACTTTGATCATTGTTTTCTTCCATCTCCTGAAAACCTTCTATACTTGTTTGTGTGTGCAGGGCTCCCGGTCCAGTGGCAAGGTTCACAGCTTCGGGAAGAGAGAGCAGTCCATTAAGAGGAATCCCAATGTCCCTGTGGTGGTCCGAGGATGGCTGTACAAACAGGTGAGGACATACACACTAACAACACTCTCACCCCAACATACAGACACTGAACACGGATTCAATTCAGTTGGACAGCCAGCAAAGGCAGGTCGAGGACTTGAACTGAACTGACTCCTGACTAGGAAAACCTGCTCTTAGGAGGCTGAATGTCACGAAAATGAAATGTAAATATGCACAAAGATACAGTTATATCAACATGAAAACAAAAGGGAAGCTCAAGGTATTTAAATTGTACATGTATAAATGCACAACTTTACTTTTTGTTTTTGTTTGTTTCAACAGAATATATACATATAATCTGGGTGGAGATGCAGAGATTCAATATCTGCTTTAGGACACTCAAATATACACTGGCTATTTTTGGGATAGAACGTTTTCCCTCCTCTTCTTATGCAGGAAAAGTTGATGTAAACCTCCAGACATCTTAAAATTTTGTGTTTTGTTTGACCAAACGCATTGAAACCAAAGATATTCAGTTTACAATGATGCAAAATAGAGAAATGAAGCAGTGACCAGAGAAAATCACTTAATTGAGCTATACTTGATAGCATTTAGGTGAGTAGGACACTTCTTTATATAACCTGTGTTGAACACCTTTATTTAAGGACTGTCTTATTTAGAATATTATTAGCTAATTTAGTCAGATAATTGCAGATATGTAGCAACACAGCTGAAAGGAGACATTATTGCCTTATGATATTAATGGACTGGTCATAACTGACAGACAGTCAGTTTTGTTAGTGTCTGTGTTAGAACCAGGATGACTTCCAGCTTTAGTCTGTGTGGTCTCATAATATTTCCTCTAGTGGCCTAGTTTTATTTTTTCTTGACTCTTTTTTTTTTTTTTGCTTTGGAAATATAGAGCACCTGCTGTTGATCAGAGACAGACTATTACTGGAGACTCTGCTTATTTGAAGTTTCACTTAAAATATCTGTAGCTGGCACCGTCCCATTGGAGAGAGCTTGGCCTCCATACTTGACAAATAGGGAGAGATGTCCCTGCAAAGCAATTATATTTTAATGACCACAGACAGAGGCATACACACACAGATGTACATGGTGACACAAGCAGATATGTGCACACAACTAAATTCACAGCCACAGTCGCCCCTATCCACACACAGTCTATTAGTGCTGTGCAATTATCTTTTAATTTGTTTTTAAGTTTTTAAGTGTTGGCAGGTGCATGATTGCACACACACACACACACACTCACACACACACACACTCACACACACACTCACACACACACACAATTTTAGGCACATTCACATAAATGAACGCATAAGCATTTGCATGGACACAAATGATCACAAACAACTATACACACACAGATGCACGCTGTCAGGACCAGAAGGACTGGAAGCCATTTACTCGCTCTTCTCCCCATTCCCATTGAGTTACATGGTTGTAGCTTCATACATCTTTAGCCAAAAAATGAGTCTAGATCTGTGTTTGAGGTGATTTCATCCCTTCTGCATCTCCTCTGTTCTTCAAAACGCACCATTATCTGCCTGAGAACATAAAAGACAAAATGGGCAGCAAAGCAGCCGTGGCAGACCCAGTGAGCCAGCGAACGAGGACAAATGATCACTCCCTTCTCTTTCCAGTTCACTCTCTTTATCCCTGCTCCTACCCACCTCACTTTCCCTTTCATTACCCCTGTTTCCTTACTATATCTGCCATCCCTCGCTACTCCTTTCAGTCTCTTTATTTTTCTCCCTTCATCGTTCTCATTATTCCCTCACTCTTCATGTGTATCATCTCTGTCTAGTCTTTCTTGTCATCTCTCTAATCTGTGCTTCTTTCCATTTCATTACTCATTCATTTATTACTTACACTGTTTATCCCTCCTTCTCTCTGCAGGACAGCTCTGGGATGCGTCTTTGGAAGAGGAAGTGGTTCGTCTTGGCCGATTTCTGTCTCTTCTACTACAAAGGTGAGTCTTTGTCTGTGTAATGTCAACTGGACATAGCATGCGGAGAAAATGGTTTATAGTCCCAGTTGCTGCCTCTTCCACCTCCTGCCTGTTTGTGTTTCTCTGCTTCCCCACAATCATGCATTCAGGCAAGGACAGAATAACAGACTTAAAATACAAAACAGCTCAAAACAAAAACGCCTCCACAGACTGTAAGACTCTCACCTCTCTGAAAGTCTTAGCAGGACAGTCCATTTTTGTCTTTGGAACTGACTAAATAATCTTTACTCAAGGTCCACCTACAAGCCTTTTCTGAGGCTTTCAACTTCATATTAGAGTCTTTATCAGTGAATGAAGTTCCCCACAGTAATGGTGCATATACTTAACATAACTGGCGTTTCATCCCAGGTAACTTCTGTTTTGCTTTTTCTCCTCACTGAATAGGATTCTGCTCCCATGCATAACTTAACCATTACATAAAACAGAGGTTAGTTGCTTAGTAATATGACCCAATTAATAACTAGCTTACAGCTAACTATTATCATAAATGTTGTTTATTACCTCAAGCCAGATAATCAGACTCTGAAGGTGATGTTACTCCAATACAGTTTCTCTTCACTGATCTGTTATATCACAGTTGTACTCAGATACCCGTAAAACCAGCACCTGTATTGTTTCCTGTGCTGTGTTTTTTTATGTGGTTTCTGTGGTTACCATGGTCACACAATGAGTTGTGGCACCATCACAAATTCAGTAGGTAGTGGGAAATACTGTAGCTGTGCGTGTACATCAGAGCAGCAGCCGGCCTTCCTCTCCCCTCTGCTGCTGCCATCGTGTTTACATTGAAAACTACAGAGGCAGCAGCGGCAGCAACCGTTCACTGTGAGAAAACCCCTTTAATACTGTCTTCACTGTCAGTTATCTCTGCTGGCATCAGAAACCTGTCAAAGAAACGCAAGCAGCAAAGCACAGTCCCTGTGGTCCTACCGTGGTATCTCTGTACCTGTTGTAGCTCCAGCATGTACTTACATTTTTGAGGGAGTGTACATCAGCTACGATGTCAGCCCGTAGCTTCAGCAGCTACAGGAGCAGGCCCCCATAGCTACGCCCTAACACCATTCCATACTACCAACTATAAATCAAGTCTTAATGGTGACAACTGAACCGAAATCTAAGACACGCTAGCCGTGGGCAATGTCTCTGGAAAATGCAAATATATAACCGTACTGAAATTACGCCAGCTTTCAAATAAAGCTGCAAAGTTTGAATTGGACTCTAATGATGTTTGAGTTGAAGTGAACTGCAGCTGACAAAGGAGCCTGTGATTCAATCTGGGTGGGCATTAATCTGATCTTTCTCCCAGTGGGTTACAGCTGAAACACATGGATATGGACACACACACACACACACACACACACACACACACAGTCTAGCACCATCCCTCCCTCACCAGCAGTCTCCATCCCTCGGCTGTGTTTATCTTCCTCTCCACGCCTTTATTTTTCATCTCCATATTCTTAACTGAGCCCTCTTGGACACGCTCCTCCACCTCCTCACCTCGACAGGAGGATGAAATCAATTCTCTGTTGTTTCTTTTTCTCCATCTTTCTCGCTCAGTTCAAAGGTTTCTCCTCTCAACGTGACAACACTTGATCTGTCTGCAGCTCCACTTATCCCCTCCCTTCATCTTATGTTTGCAGACAAACAACCAAACCTCCCCTCGCTGTCTTTGTTTTTTTCATTATTGCCTTTATCTGTCTATGTTTGCTGTCAGGGCTGTAGAGCTCAAGTCCTGGTGTGTCTCTGGAAATTTGGGAGTTGTGGCAGCATGAATTAAAACTTGCATATTGTATTTTTAAAGGCTGATTCCAGCCTTTTTAGACTAATTGTTATCCAGCAATACATTAACAAACACATAAATAATAAATTCAAATAATAAAAAAATTTAGGAAAATAAGGGTAACAGGAAGAACTGTTGATTGAATTCAAAAAAATAAGAGCTGAAATCATTGGTCAGTGAATCAATGAACTGATTCTGTTAATTAATGAATTGATTAACAAGTAGCAGCTCTTTCACTTGATCATTTTCAGTCGTCTTTCAAGCAAAAATGCCACAAAAAATCCTGGATAAAATCCTGGAATAAAATCCTGGGTATTGTCTTGGTTCCTTCCTCTTTTTTCTCTTTTTACACCTTGCGTCATGAGTAAAGTGACAAATTCTACCATTCCTGTGATGTTTGGATGTAATCTAACTCCACTTGCCGGTCTGGTCTGCTCAGTGTGTGTGTGTGTGTGTGTTTGTATGTGTGAGAGAGACAGACAAGGGCAAGGCAGATAAAAAGACCTCACCGTCTCGCCCACCATTTAGGGAATGTCTCCTCCAAAGGTCCTTGAATTATTTTTAACCAATTACCCCTTTAATCCACACTGCTGCCTTATCACCTCTCAGCCAAACACCCACCCACCCACCCACCACACACACACACACACACACACACACACACACACACACACACACACACACACACACACACACACACACACACACACAGGTTTCCGTGCACACATATTTTCATACCATTACCACATTTTACGATGGGGTAATCATTGCATACACACACGAACGCACACAGGCACATAAACATTCTAGCGTGTTATCACAATGTTCAGAGGAAAACAAATAGATCTTTACAAGTAGATCTTTATTTATAGATGTGTGAACTAATTAAGATAGGACTTATTCCAATGGCACATGTGTTTGAGTTTGTTCTTCTAACTTTGTGAGGACCAATTTCACTTTCAGACCTTACCCTTGAGGGTAAGGATGTTCTTGGAAAGTGAAGAGATTCTTCTTCAGAGGGCTGTTTTTAGAGTTAAGACATGTGGTTCAAGGTAAAGCTTGAGGACTACATTATGTCAGTGAGGGTCCTCACAAATATAGAAGGACAAATGTGTTTTCAGCGTGTAAACCGGATGGGGCAGGCACAGAGGAATGGTGGCCGGCTGCCAGTTGGAGCAGGCCAGCTTTAACTCTGTGACACTGGGATACCAGGGTGGTCATTTACTGCTTGGCACAGCACCGTGGTATGAATGACGCTATACGAGTGTGTGTGTATGTGAGTGTCATGATACTGGTGGCAGGCAGTGATGAAATTAGTGGGTGATGAGTGATATTTATTCTCTCGCTCCTTCCTTTACTCCATATCTCTTCTGTTCCTTTTATCGCCTTCCTCACCCTGATAATCTGCTCCCTCCCTCCCCCTCTCTCCCCTGTTCTTCCCTCTCTTCCTCTCTCTCTCTCCAGACAGCAGAGAGGAATCGGTCTTAGGCAGCATTCCTCTGCCCAGCTATGTCATTTCACCCGTGGGACCTGAGGACCACATCAGTCGCAAGTATGCCTTTAAGGTATGCCTCTCTTTGTTCTACAGATACCTCAGTGCTGTTTCATATTTTGGAATTACTTTCTCTGGTGTGACAGTTATTGGTTTGGTGTGTGTGTGTGTGTGTGTGTGTGTGTGTGTGTGTGTGTGTGTGTGTGTGTGTGTGTGTGTGTGTGTGTGTGTGTGTGTGTGTGTGTGTGTGTGTGTGTGTGTATGTGTGTAGCCACCTATATTTGCTGGTTTTGGATTAAAAAAAAATACCCAACACTAGAAATGATTGCTTCTTAAATGAAGAAATACAGCACAAGTTTCCCGCTTTCTCATTTGCCATGATGCCTAATCAGACCAAACAAAACCATGTAGCCCTGGAATAAAAGCTATTCAAATAGGAATTTTAAGGTTTTATTTTTTTTTTCTACCTCAAAGCATGAACATTTGTGTTAATTGCTAATGTGACTAAAACATCAGTATTCATTGTGATGAACAGAATTCTTCTTTAACAAGTGAAACTGATGCAATGAATTCCAGGTTATTCAGCACACTTCAGAGTTGATTTGATGCTGCTGACACAGTTGAACATGCATTGTGTTTCAGTGATTCCAACTTAAGGAGAGTTGAAAAATATTCTAAATAATTCACTGACACTGTTTAGAGTTGAAGGTTTTATTCCCACTTAAGGCACCAGTGCCAAAAGTGTATACCACTCATGCTATTTAAAGCACTTTTAATTAGAGTTTCCACCAAGTGGTTTATATCACTAATGACAGAGAAGCTCATAATAAATCATATACATTCCTGTCCAACTAAAACCTGTTCAGTCTGTACTGCAAAGTGTTACTGTATAGCACCTGTTGTATGACGACAAGCCGGTTTAGTGCCACGCGGCTATTTCCCCTCGAGATATATTTTGTTAACCGCGGTTTGTAAGCTATGTAAATTCACATTGTGTCTCCAACGCCTGTCATTTCGGAGTCTTTTATAATTGGGGCTCACTGCAATGATATCATGTCTGTAGGTCATAAACAGAAACAGTATATTGAAGTCACTCTGATTAGTCAAATGAAGTATTTTTTTGCATTTCTGCTCTTTTCAAAAATAATTGATCTTACAATTATGGAAGAATTAAAGACAAACACAGAAGGATTTTTGTTTGTAATGAAAGTTATAGATATCTTTCTACAATCATAACCTTGCCTATCCACCCACACACCCAGCCACCTCTCAGCTTTGTGTAGCACTCACCACCTGTTGTAGCGATGTCTATTACCACTGAATGTCTGTCAGTGTCTTTATTGAGACAGACAGTCTCCTCTGGAATGGCATGAAGCTTTTCCATTCCCTGAGGCTCAGGTCTCTTTGGCTTGAGCCTTAAATGTGTGATGCTAACAGGCAGACATACTTGTACAGCACTCACAAGTCCATGCTCCATAGAACTGAACTTAATTTATGCATTTAAAATTTGCACACAAAGATATATCTTGTCTCACAAACACAGCCATTTGCCTTTTGTTGTCAGTGAGTCAACAAACCCGATTTAACTTTTAACATGGTTTATTCCATAAAGTGACATGTCGGCATTTCCTGCTTGTTAATGATGGTCTTGGGACCAAAAGGTCAGAAGTTGAATATTTGCAGCAGACTAGCCATGTTCCCTGATTTATCCTCAGGCGAAACAGAGATCCCCCATCTCCTCACTCCTCACTCCTTCTAGCATTTTAAAGGTCTTTGGCTAAGAAGGCTGGCTTAGTGTCTGATTGTTAAAATATGTGAGTAATTCGCTAATTGTCCGTTCAGTCACTTCAAGCCACTTCCAGTGGACTTGGTGCATAAAAATGGCAGCTGTATTGAATCTTAATTATTGATCCCACAGATTTAATTTGCATCCAGTGTTTCTCAATTCACATGAGCAACCTTGATACCTTAATGTATTTCCCAGTTCAGTGGCTTGGAAAAGGCATATTTATTATATTATTGGACCCATTTAAGTTTAATCAGATTAATCTTGTTAATGAATGTTGTGCACGTAAAGATGTGTTGAAGGGAAATGCACAATGTTGTTTGTAATTGTTAACCTTATGTTTATAATGAAGTCTGTCATATTTTGCCTTCTTTTCCTTACATATACTTACCAGCTGGGTCACTGCATGAATTCTGTTTCAAAAAGACACTGAGGAACATGTGGGATTTAGACTTGTTTTATTTTTATTTATTTTTTATCCAGGCTTGAGGGCACGCGCTGTGCGGCAAAGTATCTGTCAGTGGCCTGTGACCATCTGTTTCTCCTGCCGTTCTTATGCCCCTCGTTCATTCTGATGTTGTTCCTCCAACAATACTGTTTTTTGATACTGTAGGCTATAGATTGTTTCCACTTGAGACGGTTATTTGAGAGAACCTCCAGGCTTGTATTTCATTTTTTTTTTATACCAGAATGAGTGAGGAAGTACAATAGAGTTGTGTGTGTGCGTGCGTGCGTGCGTGCGTGCGTGTGTGTCTGTTACCATGAGTGACAGAAATAGGAGTGAACCGGTCATTTCCCACCCTCATCTTGCCTTCCCTCACAGCTTCGCCCAGATGATTGTTAGTGTTAATTTTAATCTTCTTTGTCTGCTAGACAGGTCAGACATGTCTGCTGAAACAACATGCAGTGGGACCTCAAAAGTTGCTGAACATTGTTAGAGCCTCTGTTGTGGACTGTAGCTTCCTGGCTATGATAAAAGTCAAATATTATATCCTATTATAATCCTAATCAGGGTCTCCCCCATGGGAGGAGTGAAATCATGTTTTACTACATCCAGTCTATGTAACTGCATGGTGAAGTCACACTTTTTGGAAGTGAAATAACATAAAAAAACATAATATATATTTTTAAACTCCTCTTATTTAGACCTGTGAAATTATGACTTAATTTATGAAATGAATGGAGCCCTGAATTCACAGCTGAATTCACACCCTGCTGCAGTTATGTAGATGGGGGTGTTGGGGGGGTGTTGGGTGTGGTTACAGGTGCAACACACACATCACACTTCTGACAATGCCCAGCTACGCCCATCAGTGATGCTGCTCCAGTAAACTCCACCTGTCTGGTACTTAAAGTAGATTAAAATAAACTTTTATTAGGAGTGATTCAAAATGCTGCTCTGCCCAGGTCTGTAACCCACACTGCTGTTAGCCACACATGTGAGCTGATGGTGGGTATTTGATTGGTGTTTGAGTGTGTGAATGCTGCACCTAATGACCATCGAATCAACCCAAAGGCATCATGACCCAACAAGTTAAATCTCCAAGCTTCGACGCCCTCCCACCCTCCAATCCCTCCGTCCCGTTTTCACCGAATCCTCTTCCCTCTCTTGTTCCTATTGGTTGGCTGCCCCGACTGGGACTTCCCTCCCTCCCTGTGAGTGTGTCGCGTCGTCCAGTGACAGTCGTCCCATAAATAGGTACTCTATGCACTCACTTTATCAGATGTAAACCTTATATATCCTTGTTGTCTGCCGTTGGTGTGGCTTTTTGGGTCCAAACGTGACAGAATATACAGCTTCCTTGTATATTTCTGTGTTGGTTTTTTGATGCATGTCTTCAGAATAACATGTCCTTTTGGCTGAAGTGGTTGTGTTGTTTTTTTTTTCTTTCAGTATCATCTGTCTTATTTAATTCGCCCTACTGTCTTTATTCCCCTCTTTCTCTCTGTCTCTCTCCCCCCCATCCTTATTATTGCAAAATGAATCTTTGTATTTGGCTTATCTGGTTTTGGGCTTATTGTTCATCTATGTTGCCGCTCTCTCTGTCTCCTCCATCTGTCACATCTACTGTACCAGCATGCAGTTTTCTGATGGCGTGGAGAAAAACTTTGTTATTTGGAAGTCATATCACCTCACGCTACTGTTCCAGAAATGAAGAGTGGAAAAATAATGTGGAAGAGCTGTAGGAGATCTTTTTACTGTAGATGCAGGCTGTGCAACCCCACAGTCACTCAGATGCTGACTTTTCCCAAAGCAGCTGTTGCTTTTGGGGGCTTTGAAGTAGAGAAACCTTTTAGATTCCAGCTTTCTGACAGGATTTTTTTTTAATACAAACATAATAACACTGAATATGTTTCTAAAGCAGGCATGGTTTGAAATGGAGACACCCACAAGCTATTCTTGTCTCGTTGTGGTGTTTTTCAGTGTAAATTCAGTTTCTGCAGTTGCAAGTTTAGGAGAATGTACCTTATCAGGAGCTTTGTGGTGCTCTGGCTGGTGGGGCTTATCTTTATGAGCACAATGACTCTTTAAATAGTGCCTGGACAAAGAGTGTGTGTGTGTTTGTCATGGGCTGTCCACAGGAAAAGAGCCGACACAATTGTAAACCTTTCTGAGTAAAAGCAGTGAGTGATATTTTTTTAGTTGGTAGAAAAAGAGAGGCTGAAGGGGAGAGAACGGGAAGGAAGTGATTAAGGCTGGAAAATAAAAGGCAAAGAAAGAGAGGAAGTGGCAGGAAAAAAGAAAAGAGGTGGAGAGGAAGGAAGTGATGAAGGCTTGTTGCGGTGAAGTAGATGGTAGAAAGAAATGGTGAGAAAAGAGGGACTTTTTTTGTATTGTTTCATAACACATGATTAAACAATATAGTGGAGAAAACAAATAATCAGAAACACCCTTAAAACTGCCACCAGCTCCCACACATGCACAAACCACAGAGACAAAACAAAGCCTGGCTGTGCATGGATCCAGAGAGTAGGTGTGTCGGTCATGCACTCACAGCTGAATGACCCACTCAGCATTCCTACGAAAGAGAGGCAGAGACTTCCAGTGTTATTTTAGGCAGCTGGTGGTGTTGCATTTTGTCACCATTGTGTGTGTGTGTGTGTGAGTATTGTGATGTAACTAAAATAGGGTAAATCTGAGACTGGTGATTTGAGATTGAAATCGATAGGGCTGTTAAGTGTGTGTATGGTCTGGTAGAGGTTGCATGGGTGTGTATTCAAAAGATGAAGTCATTTTTTGTTCATTCCTCACACACCACGGGAGTAGGAGTTAGGTTTAGCCTTTGGTAAAAGATTCTGTGATTGAGACCTGGGTTTGAAATCAGTTTATTCAGCATATTACCTTACAAATGTACATCTGTGCCTCTGTACTGTTTGTGTGTCCAGTGCACATGCATGCCAGTATCTCTGCACGTGCCTAAACATCTGACTGGTGGTACAGTCCTCTGTCTCTCATCAAGCAGCCTGCCCCATTGTGGCTATAAGAGGCCGTCTGTCAGAGTGCTGATGGTGAATGAGCAGGCGTGTTTTGACAGCTGCTTCCTGAGGATGCTGATATTCCTTTCTTCAAGATTTTTCGGGCGTCTTTTTGGACACATTTACCATTCGTTCTGAAGATGAGAGGCTGCTAAATAGTTTCCCTGCCCGTTTCCTGTCTTCTGATCTACCTAAACACATCTCCATGCCTGACAGCGACAGGCTGACCGAGCCCAGCGAATGGTTCACATCTGTGGCTTTCCTCTGAGAAACATTGAGGTCAAAGAGTCTTTTTTTTCATGACTCCACCTGATTTAACTGACCAGAAAGCTTTCAAAAATCACTTCTTCTACAGGTCAAATATTAAGAGCTAATACACACATCACACCAGTTTATTCCAGGAGTAAAAAAAAAAAAAAAAAAAGGGACAATGCAGATCACAGCGTTGATTTTTCTGGCTTGTAACTTCAGCCAGTACAGCAGAACTGGGTCGTCAGTTTAATGTGATGCAAATCAGCTGCCATGAGTGTTCGGTTGGAACGGAAACCTTCTCCAGATCTGCGTGGTCAGTCTATCTGGAACTGATTTACACCTGACATGTCAGGAAAATAATATAAACTAGTTGGTAGAGAAGAAAATCAGCGCCAAGCACCACAGTACCCCTGAAAGCCAGGAGCCACTTTGAGGATTATGGGAAACTGCTTTGATTTAAAGACACTAGATGTAATATTTTACCACCAATCACTGCATTGGAATAACCTCATTAAACTATAAATACCATTGCAGAGGACATTAGCGTCCTCTGCTCACCTCCACACAGTGTAAGAAAAAAGATTCTCAGTGCAATCATGCATTCTCCTCCTCACTACCCCTCTACCTGAGCACCAAGAAAGAACTAGTGCACTTGCAGTGTTATCAGGACCAGGTCGAATCAAGCAAGTGGTGCAATCAACTCCCAGATCTTAAAATATGTACCAGGATCATGGTCACGCACATTCTTAAGCTTGGTGAGTGCAAAAATGATATTTTAAGTCATTTTATTAGTTCTCAGTGGGAGCTGCTGAAATGAGCTTATTCTGGCCGTCAGACAGCAGTGCTTTCAGAGCGGCTGTGAATTACCGTATCAAGTTCTTATGAAACATGGAAGGGATGTTTGTTTGTGTACACGTCTTTATCTGTGTGCTGGGGTCTACTGAGAGTTTATAGTAACAGGGATAGAACAGCAGGGGTGACGGTCTGTGTTTGTATTATTCATGAACATGCTCCGTGTGTACATTAAACTACGTAAGTGTGTGTGGTGTGTTTCTGATTATCATCACACTGCAGACAAGAAGACAAATTGCTGAGGTGTCACGCTCATTTTATCGCAATACAAACCAAATGAAGAAGTCGCTGAGAAATGTTTGTGTTGCATCCACAGTGGATCCCACAACAACACTCCACACACACTTACTATCCTGCATTCATTATTCAGAGAATGAATTACGGTAGAGAAGATTTAGTGTTTAATTACTTTTCATTTGCATGCATCTGTTGTTGAGTGGGTTCTCTCATTTGTCTTCAAATCCCAACCTCCGAAATACTGGAGGAAGGAAGGAAGGGAGGAAGGAAGGGGAAAGTAGGGCATTTATAGAGCTGTTCTGTTCTCATTGGACTGCAGCTCACTTTAAAAAGGTCTCTAATAACCTCACTTTTACAGCAAGGACATTTTTATCAAGAATAAAAAAACAACTATTAGTGATGCACTGTCCCCTGAATTTCTTCAGCCAGTGCTGTAGTTCGATGGTGTGTTTTCTTATCCCCGTGGTTCGCTGGTTGATTATAATATCAGTGGCATCATGTTTAGATATTTTCAGCACAGTTAAAAAGGAGTTCAGAAGCAGAAATATTTTCTGACTGAGTATATGAACGATCAAACAGTAAAAGTCTTGATGTCGGTCTCTCAAGGCTTCTCTCTGGACTCACACAGCTCGACAAACTTTGAGGCAGAAATCTATAGTACAGCAAACAGAGAGACCGACTGATCTACTGATCGTAGTCTCAGTAGACCGAAAAGCGGTGCAGCCAGAAACTTGTTGATTTTTGAGAAATGAACAGCTCTCATTTTTCTTCAGCTGAAAAAGAAACACACACACTCCTCACCGTGCTATCACTAATATTACTGCTCTCCCCGCTGACATGAACAGAATAACTTTTTCAAAGTGACTACTGCAGTCTTCAGGTGCTCAGTTTAAGGTTCTCTGGGAAAAGTAGGAAAACACTGTTGAGAGAAAATGGAGATTGAAAAAATAATTTAGAGCTCTATTATTTAATTTCTTTTAGCCGCAAAACAACATTGGCGTATTCTTCCAATATTTACTCTCCTTTCAGCTGTGTTATAGTCATCACTGACTCATGAGGCAGTTATCTGGTGTTCATCAGCTAGTCTCTAACTTGGCAGTTTGGTGCTTGGCAGGTTGTGTACAATAGTTTTATCAGAGGTTTTTTTTTGCTGAACGCAGCTGCCTGCTGTGGCCAGAAAACCAAAACAATGAGCTTAAAGACACTTTAAGATAATTGCTGTAGATTTGTAAGCAAGAGCAACCCCTTTCAAATTTAAAATAGTGAACTTTAAAGCAAATAATAATAATAATATTTTGATATAAATTTGCTAAAATCATTCATTTATATTGATGTACAGTTGATGGCAGTTTAACATCAGCCAATAAGACCAGATCATTTGTGAGTACATTAACAGCTTCTTCCACTGGTGCACTGACAGCAGTTTATAGTATTAGACCTATAGTTTTATAGAGTATGTGGCTCATTCTGCAACATCACACATTAAATTTTCTGCTCAACATAGTACAGTGTGAGAATTTTTATGTTCTACTGACTGTGTCTTTAAATTGTTGCAGGTGTGCTTTTGACAGTCACACCCTGACAGCAGCGAGTTAGATCACCTAATTAATAGCTTTTTTCCTGTGCATACAAAGAAATATCCATCTGAAGTTTGAATACGCCTGTCACGAGCTCAGCACTTAAATCAGTACAATTACCTCGTCATGGTGTGGAAGCTAATCAGGCTTGCACTTCACACTGTCCCTTTGGAGAAGTACTTTCCAGGCCACTGTGATTCATGTTAGTACCTTATTCTGCCAAATATACTATTGAAAAAAGCATAGCAAGCATAAATTAAAGTCAGTTATAAGTTTACAGTATGTTTGTAAACCGTTATCTGCCCTTATATAGGTTTCAAAGCTGTAATAGCAGGAAATAACAGGTTTGTGAGGAGACTTTGGGGTTGGAGGTTCTTTTCTCTGGCATTCATATTTCCTATTCTCCATTGTACCAAAGTATCTTTCCTCTCATTGGTCAAAAGTCGTGGCTTTGTTGGTTGTAACTGGCTGGCATTTTTGTCTGTATTTCTATATTTCTGTGTGGTTTCCTTCACTGGCTCTTTCTGTATTGGTCGATGCTTATGTGGTCCTTGATGTTGTTTCTCTTGTTGGATGGCATGATACCTCCCTGTGTGTCTGACCAAAGCTGCAGCTCATCTAACGCTCTGTCTCTCAGCTGATTTCTCCGGCCTCGCTGACCACGACACTGACCTTGCCTCTTCTCTCTTCCTATAGGCTAGCCACACTGGTATGCGCTCGTACATTTACAAGCAGAGCTCTGTGATTGGCTCACAGGCGGAGCACACTGGGATGCGGACGTATTACTTCAGCGCTGACACCCAGGAGGACATGAACACCTGGCTGAGGGCCATGAATCAGGCCGCACTGATGCAGAACCACAGCGATGCACTCATCAGGTTGGGATGCACACACACACACACACACACAGTATATCTCACTGAACTAACTGAACACACACCTTACAAGTATTACTTGATCTGAACCAGGCAACTGTAGAATACCAGCAACATAGAATAAGTCCTTGAGTATGAGAACATTCAGTCACAGACTAGTTAATAAAAAGCTGAAAAAAATTTAGCTGTTGTTCATTCAATTTTATACCTCCTGCAGTTCTTGAGATTGTTGATTTATTTGTTTGAAGACTAGATTTATGTTTTTATATTTATATTTATTTATCTGCAGTTAAACACATTTCTTTCACTCATAGTCCCTTACATACCCCAAACTCACCTATGAATCAGGTATTGTTTATAAATACTTGCAATCACAATCCATAAAACACCATATTGGCTAAGTGATTATGTGACATAGCAGTATTTGTCTATGATGCTGTATATGATAGATATTATTTACTATAAACACATTGCTTCTGGAAAGTGTTGCCATTTGATTATCTCTGTAGATGACACAGATTCCTGGAAAACATCCTGCTCCATTGTTTAACAAATCTTTGTCAGTCCCTATGTTGTAACATATGAGCGTACTGTATTTGTTTATGTGCTCGCTTGCTTTCAAAGAGTACAATCTGATGTTGCGAATTTCTGTTTTTGAACGAGCAGCGGCTTCGTCTATGTATTATTCATGTGTTGACGAGGGGAGGTGGCACAGATCAAAAACGTCCCATCGTTCACTGGCAGCCTCAGACATCGGCAGCTTGCACTGCTCTGTTTTCATTTTTTTTGTTTTTGGAGGGGGAAATCCCTCAAGACTACAGTATGATGACAGAAGGAAAACCTAACTGACACCAGCTTCTGGGTGGAAATTTTTTTTAAACCTGTTTTTCACCCCTTGTTTGGTGTTTTTTTGTTGGAAGACACTGTAACAGTAATACTACTATTTGCTGGCATGTTGCACTTCTTCTTCAAGAGGTTGGTTATTTTAATTTGACAAAATGTGAATGCGTTTTTTTTTACACACATTGAATGCATTGCTAGCAACACAGTATTCTAAAAATGAAAGCCACTGTCTTGAATACCTCATTTAACACAATCTAATTTGGACAGACCAGTCACCATAACACTAATTTACATGTATACTGACTATCTTCCAATACCAGCTGCCGGTAGGGAGCATGCTGTCACCTGAGGCTGTTTAATTCATCTTTGAAAAGTAAAATGTTGTGTGTGCTTCACTGAATTTCAGAGATGTTTTTCTCTAGCCCAAGTGCTTCCTGTCACATGGGATTTCATTAATGTGTTTTTAAAACCTAGCTGTGGTTACAAGGCTTTGCTTGTCATCTGCCCTGCTTTAAGGTGGCTTGTGAGGTGTATTTAGCCCTGTCCTTAAAGTTGGGAATGAGGCTAAAAATTTCCCTTTAATGTGACAGGCATCTAGTTCAAATTCAGTTCAGCACAGCAGAACAAAGAATAAGACCCCTGAAATGGGGGAACATGATGTCCATGGGATATCAGGGAAGTGATCAAACGAAACAGAATTGGTACTTATTGAATAAAAGCCACTGAAATCTTTTGAAAAGTCTGAACTGTCAGTATAAATACTTAGTAGTTAATTATTTTCTAGTTCTCTCAGGAATTAAACTCTTGTTATGTTGAGGAGAAGGTTATGCAAAGTATAAAAGTATAAAAGCCCAGCATTCATCCAGACTTTTCATGTAATCTCTACTCTCCACAGACCATCTGACAAGTTGGACAAGTTGAGCATGTTGCAGCAGCAGGCTGTCCCGCAGGCGAACCACGTTAATCACCACAAGACCAAGACCTTAGACTCTGACACCACCAGACCGATCATCCATGAGGTTCTCCTGGAGCCCATACGCCGCGACGCAGAGGATCGCTGCAGCTTCCACAAAGACTCTCCTGCCACCACCATGTTGGAGCACGCCATAGGAAGCACTGGCCTGGAAATGGACACACACACTTCCCTCCCCTCCAACCCCACACCTTCTGCCCTCCCACAGTCGGACCACGTGTCGGCCTCAGCACCCGTGTCCAGGGTGCCATCCCGAGCACCGTCACGAGCCGCTTCGACACTGCCCTCCAGCGTTTGCACAAGGAACGGCCTCGTCTCCACGCCCAGTCCGATTCTGGAGCCTAACGGGATCGCAGCGGGGACGTACCAGAGGGCCCCAGCACCGTCCCCTGCTGGCACGCAAAAGCAAGTGCAGAGGAGAAGCACTCTGGAGCAAGTGGAACAGTGGGTCAAAGTGCAGAAGTCTGAGCACAAAGGGTAGGTTGCTGCAACAGGCTTTGCTGGAAAAGCTTAATTTGAGTAAAGATAATGACAGGTTATTGTGTCTTATTATTTGAACATACAAATTATTACTTACTTTAATATTTTATATACACACATTATATAATCTGCATCATTACAGACAAATTGAAAAACTTTGAGCTGGTTATCATTAATATATAATATGAACAGTAACTACTGGATTAAAAGCCTATTCATAGCTGAAGAAATCTTATTTGTTAGTTTTAGTCATTATATTTTCTTGCATAATCATTAAATAAATTCAAAGTAAGATTAGATGAGTCTTAAAAAATCCTCTCTGAAATATATAGATATTCTGTTTATTGGGTGTGAAAAAGACATGTCCTGATGCTCCTATTCAACAGCCCCCCATCAAGAGAGAACACCCTCCCACGTCGCACACCACCAACCCAGCACAAGTTCACCTCTGTGGACGCATACCAAACCCTGCCAAAGACTCCTCGGCATAGTCCCCCACCTGCCCGGCTTGGTGAGTACAAGTATGCCCAGGACCGCCTGAGCCACTTCCGCCTCACCCCAGAGCAGAGTGGCCCAGGGTCCAACACCGTCTGGCAGCTGTACGAGTGGCAGCAGCGTCACCAGTTCCGTCACGGCAGCCCCACAGCGCCGCTCTACACCCCGGCCCCAGAGTACCCCTTCGGGCCCCGCGCCCCATCCACTGTGCCTCCCTCCTCCTCAGCTCCCAGATCCGAGGGGCCTACTCGCTGTGTGTCGGTACCACCTTCATCTGCAGACATTCCTCCACCGGGCCCCCCAGCGGGCACCAGCCGTACCCTGTCACCCACACGGAGGCCACATACGCCAGCTGAACGGGTGACAGTCAGGCCCGTGGGTGACAAGTCAGTGGTGGACATCCCCTTCGCTCTTTCCCCACGGAGGACCAAATCTCAGCTGTTCAAGGTAAAATTATGTCTAACAGAAGCGAGAAAAACAAAAATTTCACATTTTCTGCAAACAACAGGAGGTGTAACTAACAGAAACAAGACCCAAATTTTCATTTCAATACCTAATGCTGGTTCAGTTTTACTATATATGAGTCGTCTATGATGCTTCACACCGACATAAAATAGAGACCAGCTTTCTGTGGACACAGACACAGAAAACAATCACAGCAATGACTTTGTATTGTATTTTACCTCCTGTGCAAAGAGAAGTGTCCACTCAATGCTCCAATTTCATTCAAGAAAATCAAGCATTTCTTAATGTTAGCAGACAAGACCGAAGTTTTTGGCATTATATTTACAATTTAGACGTCTGGCTTAGGTTCTTATCTAAGGTGTACACCCAAAGTTCTAGCTCCACTGCACTTAGTCAACTGATAAATAGTCAAATACGAATATTTAATCAAGTTATAATACAAGAAAAGAGAAAGAGAGAAGTAATGTAAAAGACAGACTGATCTATGAAGAACAGGCCCTGTAATGGTAATAGTTATCCCTGATTAGACATATGGATGACGAGTTGATTTCTGTTGTCAGTCCGTTCTGTTGCAGGGATTGTGTGAAATTAATACTATCTTGCCTGTTGTTTGTGCTCTTCCAAAGATTATACCATTAGTTCTTTTTTTTTTCCACTGTCAAATGCAAAATATCAAACAGAAGAGTTTTTCCATCCAGAACAACGTCAGTCATTCTGACAGTGCGCGGCGGATGTTGGAACTGTCCTCCACTGAACAGAGTAATTGTTTTGGTGCTTTGGGGTACAGCAGCAGACAGATCCTTAAGGCATTAAGTCTGTTAAATTGCCTGAACTGTATCAGCAATCAGTCAAGAAGAAACTGTAAATTATATTGAAAATGTAAACGCACAGTGGATTTGTACATTTGTCACATTTATGCAAACTGATGAAAATTAGCAACTCCAGTGGCATTTACGTCTCACTGTTACAATCGAGTTAAAAAACACACATATGCTAATTTAAACCCCCTCCCAGAGATGATATACACTACAGCATTTTGTTATCAAGGTCATGTAAAACGTTTGGTGATATGGAAATTGCCATGTTATGTTGTGATAGACGATTCTTCAGTGCTACGACTAGGTAATTAGATTTTTTAATTTACATTTTTTTTTTAAATTCCAAACAGCGACCATAATATGTGTTGTCTGTGTGTTGTCAGGCTGCAACTATCGAGAGACGGTCAATGCCTCCTTCTGGCTACATCACACACACAGTCAGTGCACCCAGCCTCCATGGCAAAACGGTATGTTTTACAAATAAATACATAAATATATAAGTATATTGCTAGTTTTAACATTTAAACAAACATCATGTCAGGTATGCTTTAATTCACATCACTTTACTTGATATATTATATAGTGATTCTTACCAGCCTGTTGTTGCTATGTGCCTCCCTTTTGTTTCAACACCATTAATCCTCCTTAATTTAGCTGCAGTTCTGCTTGTTCAAATTAGCCATAAGCATTACAATCTGGCTACTAGCACTGTGAGGACAAAATTACTCATTTAAAACAAGAGAAGTTTCACTGAAGCTTGGTGTGGTCAGCATTAAGATTTGCTAGATTTAATGTCCTGTGGTGCCTGACAGCCCGAGGAGCTCACTCTGCTCCTCATTCAGCTTCGCCGGCATCAGGCCAAGATGGCCTCCGCACGCCAGCACACATTAGCCCAGCTCCAACGGCTCAACGGTCCCAAAGAGCCCTTCCACCACAGCCACCTCCTCACTGCTACCACCACTAGCACCAGCCCCCTCCTCAGCTCCGGCCCCTCTCCTGTGTCCCACTTCGGTCATGTGGGCCTCTCAGCTCCCCTAGGCCCTTGCAACACCCAGGTGGGGGTCCCTGCAGCACGCCTGCCTGTCTGCCCCTCATTTTACCAGGGGCTGGTAGAGGTTGCCATTAAACATACTGCAGGGCTGCATTACACCTAAATCAGATCTACCATGGTTATTCTCTTGTTGTTTGTTTCATACATAGATCTCAAATCATAGAATTTCCAACATTTTCTTACTGAGAAACAATTATTTTTGTCCAGTATTCATGACTGCATGGCACTGTAGGTCAGTTTGTCTGTCTGTCTGTCATTCTGTCTGTCCATCACTGGTCCAGAGTGAAATGTGTCAGCAGCTATTTTGATGGCTTTCCATGAACATGAACCCATTCCTCATTCCTGGAGGATAAATTCTACTTGTTTTGGGGATGCCCTCACTCTTTTAATTTGTCCAACAGGACAGGTTATCTTAGTCCTCAGAGGACGAATCCAAATTATGTTTTACTGCCTGGCAGTTGGTCTAGTACCCCCACCAGGTTGGGTTGCCAAGCCTTTTCAGTGAAAACAGATCCCTCCACTGTAACTGTTAAGCAGCTTCTTTGTACATCACAGTGTCCTGCCTACGCCAATCATCCAGCACCGTCTCGTCTCTGGGTGCAGCATAATTGGGATCTCAAATTAGGAACACATCAAAATTCATACCCAGCACTTTTTGCAGCCTAATAGCAAATAAAAATATGAAAATTATAACCTTTAAATTCAAAACTGCTCTGACATGCCTGTCAAATCTAAAAACCACTATGTGTAGACTTTATAATTTTCACTGAAGCCCCCCCACTGACTCCCATCATCCCAGCCCTTACACCACAACCACCTCCAGAACTAGTGGATCTGACAAACACTGAACTGAAAAAGCAACACTAAGACTTCACAGGTTTAAGATGCTATAATCACATAAAAGTTCAATACAAATTCAGTTTAGTGTTTTCCATTCAGCAGACTTACTGAATAGCATTCCTAACATAGCATCTCCTCCATTCACATCCAGAATCACTCTTAGGCCAGACCTGTAACTCCCAGCTAACCCTGTAGTTGGTAGTGCGCAACTGTAAATACATGTATACATGTGAAATAGTGCTGAATAATAACCTATCCCTGGATATAGATAAAGACCACCCAAAACACAAAAGTTAAAACAACAGCTGCCTCAACACCTGGTCGCAGTATATTAGTGGCAACCTCTAACCAGAAGCTCCTGTGCTTTAGTGGTGTGACGTCGGGCATGGTTAATCTGTGAGCGCTGGCCTGGCTGCCGCCATAGAATCATCCACCTCTTTTCCATGTGCTGTTTTTGGCTGGTCCGTTTCCATACCACGCTTCCAGTGACACTGTCTATAGCATGTTGTGCTGCTAACTTTTTAACATCCAAAAAGCCATCCCATGCTTTGGCTAACTGGCTGTGGATGTGATGGTCAGTTTGGTCGTCTGATTGGTAAATCTCTCATTGCCGGTCGTACTTGAGTTTGTTTTTTTTGTTGAGTGATGTGAGCTGAATTCAAAACTGAATTCAGTGAAGTTTCAGGATCTGCTGCTTCTAATGGATCTGGTTTGTGCTGGTCTTCTGTTTGTTGCAGTAGGAGCACCTAAGCATCTCTGATCATAAGATAAATACCTGACTGTATTTGTGAATGCTGTGATGCATGTTAGCACAGACACATATCAGCAGTCAACACACAAATCTTTCTACAGATAAATTATCAGTGATGCATCTGTAGATTCAGGTGACTCAGATAGTGAATTATATAAATTACAGCTAACACAAATCAAAAGTCCACACTGACATGCCTCTCACCTTCTAGGCTGATGACACCTATATGCAGCTGAAGAAGGACTTGGAGTATCTGGACCTAAAGGTGAGATATGGAGATGGGCAGAGTTTATCCCCTGATCCCTGTTACTTACTTTAACTTCTCTTTTTCTTTAGTTCAAGTGTTTTTTTTTCTTCTGATTTGAAATGTCTCCAGCTCAAATTAACGCACTTGGTGTTTCTTATATTGACAACCACTTGTATGGCTCTGGCCCATGTTGAACTGTTGACCCAAAACATTAGTGTGTTGCAGCTACAAATGGAGATGTTCAGGCGTCTGTGCGGGACAAACTATCCCCACATTCTTGCAGTGATCTTCTAACTCTTGACTGGTTTTAGAAGCATCTCACAAAAGCAGCCGCCATTTTGTGACTGCGGCTCTATGTCTTTGTGATTTTCAACTCCCAGATCAGAGCTCTAGAGCCCCTGATCCTCGCAGTTCACAGTTTACTACTGCACTGCACTGCTGGGCCACTCAGGCCTCTAATGAACGTAAGCTCTATGTGTATGTCTGTGTGTGTGTGTGTGTGTGTGTGTGTGTGTGTGTGTGTGTGTCTGTGTCTGTGTCTGTATGCAGAATATGTACTACAAAAAAGTATTATGTATTGTAGTGTGTCTGTGACTGTGTGTGTGTGTACATTTATGCTCGTGCATGTTTCAGCAGTGTTCAGAATAGGGACGCATGTGTGTAGTCTGTATGTGAGTGTGTGTGTGTGTGTGTATGTGTGTGTGTGTGTTCATGTGTTTAGAGAGCCTGTGTTCTAGAAAGACCATCCCATTGCTTACAGCACCACATTCACAGCTTGGCATCAAATATCACGTGACCTTTGACCTGTCCACCCCCCTCCCATGTGGCGATGTTGACGATGCTGTCGAATAGCAGGCATGGGATGGCTCGGCAGTGCATGTGTTGTGGCTGTGGCTGTGGCCCGGTGGTTGAAAAGCCAGCTGCTTCTACCATCGTCTCTGAAACGCTGCACCTCCTTGGCACTAACACAGGGCTCTACTGTGTCACGTTTTTACTTTTCTCCAAAAAGGAGCACATCATTTCCAAGCACAAGAAAGAGCTGTTATCAGTGAAATTTGTTGATTTTCACATTGTCGGATTTGCACATGTGCTCTATTTTAATGTTTTTCAAACTAACATGAGTGTTTCAGGAGGTTATTCTCGCACTGTAGAACCCCAATGAAGCTCAAAGTGAGCACCTGAACTCAAACAGTCCATTTTGTGTTCCTAAAACAAATATTTTCCCATTCAGAAAAAAATACTGCAACTTTTTTGAATGGAGGGGACATTGTGAATAGATGTGTTATGGATAAGTAATTTCGTGCAGGGCTTCAAAGAGTCCATAGCCATTGTGTTCCTCATGGCAAGAGCTGACTTTGTGTGCCAAAACTCACTCATACTGTCATGTACATGAGGCCAAGAGAACGTGTCACTTGTAGTCTGTCTCAGCCTCAGCCTCGTAATAGTTTGTAGCTAGTCTCTGTGTTCTGTATTTCCTTTATTTCAGCACTAATGGAGTACCACTGCCACTTTGTTTTACTGTATAACTAACACCGGGAAATGTTCATTTTCCAATTTCCAGGTCACTGGAAGTCAGACGCTGAAGGAGTCAGGGAAACCTGTCAAGGTTGCAGAAAGTGATGTGGACGTATGTACAAGCTTAACACCCTTTTACAGTATCAGCTGCGTTAACTACAATCCAGTTCCACTTTTGACATAAGGGAAATATGTCAATATCTTATGATTTTCTAGTACTGTAAGCATGCATATTTACATGAAGTTTTTCCCTATGTTTGCTGTTGTTTATGATTAAAATAACTAACTCATAGGATTGTTCAGCCTTGTTCGGTTACACTCTCTGAGTTCTTTCTCGTTCTGTTTTGTTCCTTTGCAGACAAGAGAACATAAAATTCTAGTTTGTGTAGGGGGACTGCTGCTGTTCAGTGGGGAAAAAAGTCTGGGTAATTAAGTCTAAACAAAATATGAATCTTGTGGTAAAAGTGTGGGAGAATGTGGTAAGCTTTTACTCTTAGCTTTAAGGGGGAAGCACCAAGCAGAGAGTGTTACTAGGTAAATGCCATAACTCTTTCAGTTTGAAATCCAAACAGTTCCCTGCAGCTTTTCCAACAGTCTTGTTTTCTCTTACGAAAGTATTTCTCAATATAAGCTTCATACACGACTGTTTAAACAATTTATGAGCGCATTGTCTGCGATGAATATTTGATTAGATCCAACAACAACATCACCACGGAGACAACAACAGGATTAATAATTTATTTGATGGAGTATAAAAACTAGCATAGAGAGTAAAAATGTATATGGATAAGCACTTTGTTCACATCAAACTGTTCAGTCACAACCTTATTACATGAATGTTGTGTTGTTTAATCGGGGATTAATTAGCAAGGCTCAGAGCCTCCATGACACTGTAATTAAAGGTGTCAGGTGGGTCGCACCCACTTTGTCTAATGGGCTCACTCACAGTAATTACACCTGAGCGAGTCCAGGGGAGCCAGGAAACTATGAATATTTAGTGTTACAAACCTGCATGCCTGCACTCAGACTTTAAAAAGGAAATATGTAAACATTTACACAAACACATGGACACACACATCACTACCTAAGCTCGCACAATCATACATCCAGGTACACAAAGAAGCGCACATACACGTTTATCTACAGCGGCAGTGACAAGGGGAAGTTGTAATTACGTAAATGGGCCACTTAATTATCAGAGGTCAAAACATAGACACACACTTTGGTGAGCGCTCGAGAGGAATTTCTTTCCATGTCCCCTCTCTTTCACCCCACCTACTCAGCTCTGTGTCTCCCCCTGCAGGTGAAGTTAAGCAGGTTATGTGAGCAGGACAAGATCCTGAAAGATCTGGAGGCGAGGATCAGTTCCCTGAAGGAGGACAAGGTACACACTCTGCTAGTGGTATTGTATACAGGCTCAATGAAACATGACACATTCTACCAGGTGACCTCAGCTGGTTTGACGAGTCAACAGGCAAACATGTTGGAACATTAGAAGAAATATATTACATAATGGTGCCACATTCAAGGACTAGACTTACCTTACTGCTATCAATTGAGCTACAATGGAGTTTAATAATAGAGAGTGATTCAGTTGACAGAGCGCAGATAGCAGTTCACATCGGATTTCACTGTCAGTCCCTCAGAATCAAAGTGGATGTCTTTCTAGATTTAACGTTCACAGTGATACAGAGGAAATTCCATTATAGAAGAGGCAGGGATATTCATTTCTCAGACACTCAATTGCTTGACTGGTTTAGCTGTTATCACTGTTACACACAGACTGATGGCACTAAGTTTATGCCTGGGATGCTGAACAGACCAAAAAAGTAAATTACAATATAGTATATTATGCTTGCAGTCCTGGAATGAAACACTAATCATATGCAGCCTTGAAGCATATTCCAAAGAAGTTGACTGATGATTGACTGTAGAAACATGCTGCCCTCTGGAGGCATTTTGGGAAACCTGTTACCTGCTGAATAGTCATTTTCCAGAGCAATAAGTGAAGCAGTTCTGAGTTGCTTTGGTTGACCTCATGCTCACCCCTTCAGGACAAACTGGAGAGCGTACTAGATGTGTCCCACCAGCAGATGGAGCAGTTCCAGGAGCAGCCGGCCCACGTCCACAAGATCGCCTATCAGCAGAGGCTGCTACAGGAAGATCTGGTCGCCATCAGGGCCCAAATATCACGCCTCTCCACGGTTTGTATGCCCACTGTTTGTTTATCTTTACTTTTTATTTCCCTGAATATATAGATTAGAGGAATATGGTAAACTCATACGCATATACAGTGCCCCACGTATATGCTTTATCACACTAGAGCAAATTCATGCAAAATCTCATATGATGTGATCAAATTTATGTGTTTACATCAGATAAAAACATGATAATATTGAATTATTGCCCAACACTAGTACAACAGACCATAGAAAGTATAAGCATGTTTTTTATAGTTGTTTTTTGTGTGCATGTGTCCTTGTGTGCAGTTATCTGTACCGGAGCCTGTAATTGCGTTTGTGTGTACAAATAAAGAACTATATAAGCACATCAGTTTATACACATGTATCTGGCAGACTGTATACCCTAACACTCAAGTGTATGTGTAACAGGCTTTGTGTGTTTTGTGTGTGATGCAGGAGATGGCACATGCTTGGGAGGAGTACAGCAGGCTGGAGAGATCAGTGGAGCAGCTGAGGACAGCGCTGCACAAACATATGAACCACAGCGCCACCCCTCAGGTGAGACCTGATTCTGCAGCTATGAGCAGGTTCATCCCCTAAGCTGCCAGCACTGGTTTTTCAGTTACAGCATTTGTCTTTTCATATAGGCTGGGTTTTGTGTATAGTATCTGAGGCTTCTGTGGCTGTGACAGTCTGTATTTAGTTTGTCTTACAGTTCATATGTCAAAAGCACTTTTTTTTCAAACTGTTTACAGGCCATTTTTTATAAAACCAAGTTGATCAAAGCCAGAAGTGAAAGCTTTGAATAACAGGTGAATGTTTGCGGCCATGTGTCAAACTTTAGCAAGAGAAAGCTGAGATGAAGCGCGAGCTGTGGAGGATCGAAGATGTGATGGCGGGACTGAGCGCCAGCAAAGCCAACTACAAGATCACCATCGACTCTGTCCAGAACCCAGGTGGGAAGACCGCAGCAGCCCAGCAGTTGTTATTGGCAAAAGCCACTGACAGTGTTTTTTTTTTCTTTACACATTCCTTTTGTATTGTCTGTGGTTACACTTATTTTTATCTTAGTTTAAAAAATCTACCTCTAGGAATCAGGTTTAATGAGTACTGTACAAAAGAACTTGCAGATGAACCTTGAAAATGTCAGTTGTCTAGCTTTTGGCTGCATTTGTTGAAATCTGTGTCTAGGTGTCTGTTTTTCTTCTCTTCTCAGAAATGTAAATATCATTCCTAACCGTAAACCAACGTAAAAAAAAAAACCCTGCTAACATTTAATATCAAAAACTTGATTACTCTGTGTTCTCCACCAGAGAGGAAATTAGTGCCTTCGGTGTCGGACCCGGCCGTGCCTTCTCATAGCACAGAGGTCCAGCCTCCTCCTCGCAGCTCCATCCCCAGCATCCTCTCCCATACTTTGCCTCACAGCACTGTGCCAAAGTGGGTGAGTGTCACCCCTCTGCCTGTAAAAGCGGCAATGTTGACTTCATATTAAATTTCAGGAATTACTGCTGTATTTAATTTGATTGTGTTTTAAGAGCTGTGCATCAGAAAAAGGTTCATTGGTGATTCAGCACTACTTACTGTAATTCTAAAATGCGAAATCCATTCGTGCGTGGTTACCATCCAGGCAGAGGACAGCGCCCCACCCCGGCCACCACTGCCCCGCCTCTATGACTACGAAGAGACGCCCCCTGTGGTTCCTCCTCTCCCCAAAGAGGCATCGGTTATCCGCCATACATCGGTGCGTGGACTGAAACGCCAATCGGATGAGAGGAAGAGGGACAGGGAGAGCGGGCAGTGTGTTGTCAATGGAGACTGTAAGGTATGTTTGTTTTAATCTTAAATTGCAGACTTTTTTTCTCTACAGGTTTAGAAATCTAATCTTGGGTTTGGTGTTTTGGATTCATCTTTCTTTACTACTCCTTCTTCAGCCAAAGACCATTAAAAGACCTAACTTTACAAGCTGCTTCTACAACTTCCTGTCTAACCTTTTCTGCTTTCAGGCTGACTTGCGATCATACTTGAGTGAACCAGAGCTGCCAGGAGTAAGTCACCACAACACCGGGTCTGACGTTGACTACCAGTATTTCCCAGGCAAAGGTATCTGGACAGTAACCTGAAATAAATATATTGCACATTTCTCCTTCTTCTGTATTGGAATTTGTTTGATTCTGATTTTAATTTTTCTCACACACTGTGTTGTTGTAAACAATGGGAGTGTGAGGAAATTAGCTTTCAGAAAAATTTGAATACATTTATTAAAACTTAAATATGCATTGATAAGTGTATCTGTGTTCAGGAAGACACACATTTTCACTAGAAATCCATCTCTTCAGACTTGAGGGTTCACCAGTTACACTTCTGCCTCAGTAACTGAATTTATTATCACCCATAAGAGAAGCCAAATGTTTTCACCATCTGGAATGTTAGAAAAATGTTTTTAAATTGGGAGACATTGTTTTATAAAATTAATAATCACTTTTTATAAATATGCAATTAAGTTAAGGTAATTATTGTTCCAGTGTTGAGACATAGTGAGCAGGATTTCTAACCATTTGTGGGGGGTTTTTTTGGCTAATTTGTATTTTTTCCCTTTGAGATTTTTTTAATTTATTTTTTCTTTTTGCATTATTACTATGTTTTCATTGTACGAACTTACTGATTTTTCCATTATGCAAATGAAACACAACCAAACTGTGCTGCTTCTTTTCACATTGTTGTTTCCAACTA
The DNA here is from genome assembly GCF_017976425.1 of Toxotes jaculatrix. Taxonomy (NCBI): domain Eukaryota; kingdom Metazoa; phylum Chordata; class Actinopteri; family Toxotidae; genus Toxotes; species Toxotes jaculatrix. The sequence goes on from NC_054398.1 coordinate 23,960,888, forward strand.
GGTCTGGTAGGGTCCTCATCTCAACTGAACCAGTCCAACTCCATCTCGTCCTACGTCACCCTAAGGAGAGGCCCCGGGAGCTCAGCAGCCAGGGTGAGTCAAAACAAGAAAGATGGAGGTGTCTGCCAATACCTGGGATCAGCTGGAGAAACTCGGTGTTTGTACAGGTCCTATCTTTTTAGGAATTCAGTTTCAATTTTATCTTTAATGGGAAGTTTAAGATTTCAGATGTGAAGCTTAATGACACTGAATGATTCAGAATAACATACAGAACCAAGGGCAATATCCAGGTGTTATAGACAATACAATACCTGATCATAAATACATAGACAATCGAGAGAGAGAGAATATTTTTTGATATATGCAGTGCAGATATTAGATGCAGGCTGCATTTGATGTGAAGGTTGTAGACTTTCTGTGTGAGTGATGGCAACAGATAGTCTTTGTAACTGTATCCAGGAAAAATAAGCCAAGTTTTTAGTGTTTAGATCTGTCGCTTTCATTATTGCTGTTTCCCATTTCTCTCTTATCATTTTGTTTCCGCTTGTCTTCCATTACACTACTTCGCTGTTCATATTCCTCTGTCTTTCATCCTTCTTTGTTATTTCTGCCTGATATTCATCTTCAAATGCCTGCATTTCATCATAAGCTCCCCATCAATCCCACTCTCTCGTTTTCACCCTGACGTTGTTCCAATTCCCCCTGTTTCTTTCCTCCTTCCCTGTCTCACCAGGAGAGACCTAAGAGTGCCTTGGAGCGTCTGTCATCACCTACAGAGGCCCTGCAACTCCCAAGCAGCCAGTCTCGAGGCCGAATGACTGCGGAGGAGCAGCTGGAACGGATGAAGCGCCACCAGAAGGCGCTGGTTCGTGAGCGTAAGAGGAACCTCAGCCAGGGGGAACGCTCCTGCACAGGCCTCTCCACCTCCACCAACACCACACAGCGCTCCTCCTCTTCCTCCAGGCTGCCCTCCAGCACCTCTGATCCTCCAGCCTCCGTACGTTACCCCCCACCCCCGCGCAGCAGCAGCAGACACAGGGAGCACAACCTTCACCATCACTGCTGCTATGCCACCCTCCAGCCCCCAGCCACATAATAACCTTGCAGGAATGCTAACACACTAGCACTCTCTGCTGTGTAACCAGTGGTTGTTGACATTAGCCGCTAGCACTAACAAGCTAAAGGGCAGGACTGGCTACAGCTGGCTAGCTAGCTTGGTTGACGCTTTAAGAACAATGGGAGACAAAGTGATAACAGAGGATTGAGGGTAATGCTTGGCTAGTGTTGGACTGGGACAGAGTCGCACCCTGTTTATTTTTTTAAAGGTTCAGGGGTTAAAGTGAACCTTGTTACCACTGCCCCCTGGTGGGACCTCACTGACGCAATTCTGAATGTAAATCCATTGAGAAAAGGAGGGAATAGAAGGCATCACTCTGCCTTCCTTTCTCTGCTTTTATCACCAGAACGTAGAGAGAAGAGCCCATTTATGTACATCTACATACCGTGTACTTGTACACTTTTATTTATTTACTGAGGGATATTTTCAGTATACAGTTGTACAGTTATATTTTGTAGAGCTTTGGTATATAGAGCATATAGGGGAGTAGGGGAAATGTTGGATAAAGAAAAAAAGTTTTCAGGTTGATGAAAGAATTGAAGAAAGAGGCAATGCTAGTGGCACAAATCATGATCACACCTCCCTGCTTTCTTTTCTTCAGATGTAATCCAAGTGCCTTGTTTTGCTGATGATCCTTTTGCCTTTGTCCCAAATTTACCTCCTTAATCAACATTTTAGTTAATCATGGTTTGTTTAAAGCATAATTAAGTCAGGAAGATGTTGGGACAGTGCTGGTTTTGACCCCTTAAGTACTACTTTGACATTTAAACTAGAGCTAGCTCACAGCTAGCTGTGCCCCTTGGTTTCAGTGAGGAATGCTAACAATGCTAACATGCCTGGGTGATGGAAAGTAATACAATAACATTCAAAAAGTCTTCCGCTAAGATAGCCTGACTTATAGAAACTACCAGATTGGTATAATAATTACAGGTTACACACTCGTAACCAGACTGCTGTGAGAGCTGCCTGTAATCAAATTACATTTCCCATAAATCCTTGATATTGAATTTCCCTGTTACAGTGAGCAATATGTAGTTTGTGATCTTGGTCCGCTACTTTTCACCTCTTTTTAGTGCATATAACCATAAACGCCAGAACATATTTTATCAAATCCACCAGCATAAAACATTTTTACACCATTTTATATTTGAATTAACATCCTCATTAATGCAGCCTTTTCTTGTATTCACTACAAGGTTATTTTTATCGTTTTACAGTGGTTGATAATTACATTGCCGCAATTAAAGTTGGGAAGAGAAGCTGTACTCTTATCTGGGTACTTTTACATGGCCTATGCTGTGCAGTTTTATGCATCATAAATATACCGGACAGATTTACGCAACTGGACTGAAATGCAATAAAAAAATGAAAAATAAAAAAAGTATGAACAAGGAGCAGACATCTTTGTCCTGGGAAATATGTGTAGAAAGTCACTCATGCAAGGTTTGACTGCTTTGCATTAAACTGATTTTAGGCAGTTACCCAAAGAAATATCCTTTATCAATGTGTCATTTTTAGATTCATCTTTTTGTCAGTAATGTTGCTGAAAATGAAAATCAAAAATGGAAAACAATTGTTTTATGAGACTAACCAGGAGATATTCAGTTCACAATTATCCAAATGGAGAAGCAAAAACCTGCAAGTCTTATCAATCAATCAAATAATTTTTGCAGCACTATAAATGTAGAAAATAGTGTTGAAAATCCATGTGCGTGTCGTAATCCAGTTTTGGTTTTCCACGACGCTGCTGTCTGCTTCTTGTTTTTCAGACAAGTATTAATCTGGAAAGCTTTTCCGCCGCATTGCTTTTATCCCTCCACAGCTACCTACAATATATCAGATCAAAGAGAAAAATAGCTACAGGAGGTTGCTCAGCTGAAGAGTAGAATTATAGTAGAGAACTTAGAGAAACGAACAGCTAATCACTACCTAATTCTGTGTAACTGAGAAGCAGCGCACAGCTCTTTTTCCCTTTTTTTTTCTATCATGTAGAGATTTGCACTTGACAATAAAGAGTTTCTTGCTTCTGAACCTCCTCTTGGCTGTGTTCTTCCTAATCCGGTGGGGGTTTGATGAATCTGTGTCTGCATGGTTCTCTTTCTCTCTGTCCTCTCTTTTTTTCCCTGTGTGCAATTGATTCTCCTGAGCACAACAAGGCATGGGATGCAGTGTTTCCCACAGCATGTGAATACACCAACAGATCAGACCCTACCGCAGGCTACTGGAGTGGGAATGATGCATGCATGGCTTTGATGCTCATTGGATGGATACTCACCAAGTACCCCTCACCACACACAAACACACACACTCACACGAAGAGCTCATCAGTCAAGAGGCAGAGCATTTTTATAGATGTAAATGTGCTGGTGTACATTGGGGAGGAGGATGTGGTACGGGTATGATTACAGCCTCCAGAAACACAGACTAATCATCGGCCCAGGTCCCTTCTGTGGTAATGATACTAAAGATCATCATCCTTTCAAATCCCTGGATAAAGTTTTTGCTCTAATTATTCCTGGTTGCTTTGAAATGTTAAATTTATATTTGTCTCCCTCTACCTGAGGCACGACTCACTGCAGCAACATTAAACCAGAGAGCCTATAGCATTTCTGTGTGTAGCATTTTTATACACCAATACATGGTAAAAATGAAGAAGACCCTCTTTATTTTACAAAAGTGCAACTGACAATGCTAATTATACCATATCCCTATAAACCCCCTGCTCACAGCAGTTGTACCTACCCAACTTCGTCCTGTCTGCTACTGCTCCGAATGGGTTTGCCTTTTCTTTCACTTTTTGTTGTCTTTTTATTAACTTTCACTGATCTATAAAATACTGAGGCTTCATGGTATGGAATGGTAAAAGTGCTCAAGCTGACTCCTTCAAATCGCCTGGTTTGTCTGATCAACAGTTCAAAATCCAAAAATCAGAAATTTACTATAATAGAGGCTGGAACTAGTGACTTCTTAGCATTTTTCCATAAAATATTACGTTCAAAATTGTTGCAGATTTATTTACTATTACTCAAATAACTGATTAATCGACTCATATTAAATGTAAAATATGAGATAGACATAGAATACATACAACTGGTTAATTAATCGCAATAATAATAATAATAGCTCGACATCCATTTTCTATTAACATTAAACCTTTTAAACAAACGTCCAGTAACAATGATGCTTTGTGGTGAATATACTTTTCTTAAAGATCACATCTAATACTGATACCAGCATCTATTTTTCACAGTCGTCTGGTTAGCAGTGTAATCTGAACTCTTGCCCTTTCTAGGTGTTTGACTGGGAGGAAGAGCGATGGGAGGCAGAGGTTCAGAGCAACGAAGGATGGAACCAAGCGAAGGGGAGAGGAAGGATCCAGTCTGATGAGTGGGTGACGGTGACGGCCACACACATACGAGAGGTGGATGTTGAGCCGCTTGACTACGACCTGGATATCAGCCGAGAGGTAAACACACATCTGACTGTTCCAGTCAAGAAAAATAAAAAGTGCAGGTGATTTTAGAAGCAGACGTTCAGTGAGGAAGTCATATGATCAAAGATGCAGAAAGATGATAATCCTCTGATACTTCTACTGTTGTGGTTCATCAGGTTCAGAAGGGGTTTGCTGTGTAGGTCAGGTTTTTGGTACAGGCTTCCATTGCTTTGATCAATCACCAGCGTTTTTTTCCAGAACCAGTATGTGGTCTGCTCAGAACTTTGTACTCACTTTGGTATAAAAACAACCACATTCCATCACTTTAAAGTTTATATACTTAAATATCTTCATACAATGCCAGTTAAATTTATTTGAAACCCAGTACAAAGTATAATTTTCAGAATGAGAAGTTAGATATATAAGGGGGGAAATAGCTAGTTTCGCTGTTCATACAGTAAATTCTTTCCTGACTCCATTTTGATGGAAGTTCATGTCTTGATTTGATTTTGATTTCATGCTAGATGTTTTTTTCACAGGCTCAGCTCCTGTGTATTAATGTAATAATAAAATCTGAGAGAGCATTCTTCACTGTCAACAAGGAAATGACTTTATACCAGTTGTATGTCTCCACTGGAAACGCTTACAAGAAAATTACAAATTTTGGTGTAGCATCCAATACAACATGCCTTGCCTTAAACTAGTGATCATCAACTGGCGGCTCGCAGGCTACATCCGCCCCCCCAGCACATTATTACAATCAGAAAATATGAGGGAGAGAAAATAGGTAGAGTTCAAACATGAATCTAGCTATTAAAATGACACAAAAACTACTGAAATTGAGCCAATTTAGCAGGAATGACAACCTTTAATCCTCTGTGTAGAAATTCACATCTGCTAATCAGCGAGGAGTTCGAGCAGCTTTGGGCACTGAGCTGTCAGCCGACGACTGTGCAACACTAAAACAAATCTTCCTTTTATATAACTGAAGTGTTGTTTGTGACTTATTCTGTCTATGTTTAAGAATGAGGACAAATTGGTTGTTCTGTTTGTTCATGTCATTTTATTTTTTCACATGACGAATCGTCTTCAAACATTGAACATGTTTTTTTCCCACAAAGCTGTTGTTTTATACGTTTTTTTCCTTCGACTTCAAATAACCTATCAAAGTTTTCAGTCAAAAAAGAAAAACAAGAAAAGATATTTAACCCCGAAGAAATCTAAAAAAAACGAAAGTTGCCATAAATGTCGCTCTGTAGCAAATATGACAACAATAAGCCTGTGATTAAATAATAAATCCGAAAATAAAACAACGAGGCTCCAATACTCAAAACGCACTCTGGGTTAATGGCAGAAATTACATTTGCTCTCGGACACCAACTTCTTCACGTCAGGCTTGACAGCTGTCAGGTTTATGCGCAAACGGTCCTCCAAAGACTGGTTTGACAGGTAGTTCATGTTTTAATAGAGTTCATCTTTGAAAACACAGATTTGCTCGTATAGGCTGAACCAAACATGGTGAGCACGCAGATAGCCAATGCCTTAAGTGTGCTGTAGTCTTGACGGGACATGCCAGCTGTCAGCACCACAGAGAAGATCAGCAAGCTTGCTCTGAACAGTGGCCTCGTCCAACACAATCACCTTCCACGCATTAGCAGAAAAATGTCTACCTGGGCTGATAGTGAAAGGGTGACGAACAAACCCAGCTGTGATGATGAATTTCTGCATCCTCTCTGCGACGTGCCTACGACCCGTTGTCAGCAGCGTGTTAAAATGCAGCAGCCTCTCAGATATAAAATCCGTGTGGAACAATTAGCTCTTTTTCCCAAAAGAATCCAGTTGTGGGTGGTGGAAGTATAGGTGATGGAGACTGATCTTTAAAACTACATACATTTTGGAGCAGGATTAAAATATCAAAACAAATATGTGCTGGTCAAATCAAAGCATGTATGTATGTACACTATGTAAATAGCTATGAAGAAACAGTTGATGACCCCTGCCTTAAACCATGGAACCTCAGTATAAGACTAACTACGTGTCTCTCCCATATGCAGCTGTCCAAACCGCAAAAAGTTCCCATCCCAGAGCGCTACATAGAGTCTGACCCTGATGAGCCCGCAAGTCCAGAGGAACTGGAGAAACGCTCCCGCCGAGCACAACGCATTAAGAACCTCCTTGCCAAATCCAGGTAGACAACACTCAAAAAATGTTTAACTGATGTTTAACTTTTTTTGGCCTATTTTGAAGCCTTAGTATACTATGACATTTTTAACGACATTTTGAGGCCATACTACAGTATGACTATTTTTGGTCAGTTTTGACGCCTTACTATACTATGACATTTTGATGCCTTACTATATAATGACGTTTTTTGGCACATTTTGAGGCCATACTACAGTATGACTATTTTTGGCCCATTTTGAAGCCTTACTATACTATGAAGTTTTTAATGACATTTTGAGGTCATACTAAAGTATGACTTTTTTTGGACGATTTTGATGCCTTACTATATAATGATGTTTTTTGGCACATTTTGAGGTCATACCAAAGTATGACTTTTTTTGGCCGATTTTGACGCTTTACTATACTATGACGTTTTTTATGACATTTCGAGGCCAAAAATTTTTTTTGACTTTTTTTGGCTGATTTTGACGCCTTACTATAGCAAGAGGTTTTTTGGCATACTTTTAGGCCGTTCTATAGTATGACTTTTTTGGCCTATTTTGAGGCCATACTAAAGTATGACTATTTTTGGCCCATTTTGAAGCCTTACTATACTATGAAGTTTTTAATGACATTTTGAGGTCATACTAAAGTATGACTTTTTTTGTCGATTTTGACGCCTTACTATACTATGACTTTTTTTATGACATTTTGAGGCCTTACTAAAATATGACTTTTTTGTGGCCCATTTTGAAGCGTTACTATACTATGACGTTTTTTATGACATTTTGAGGCTGTACTAAAGTATGACTTTTTTTGGCCGATTTTGATGCCTTACTATATAATGACGTTTTTTGGCACATTTTGAGGTCATACTAAAGTATGACTTTTTTTGGCCGATTTTGACGCCTTACTATACTATGACGTTTTTTATGACATTTTGAGGTCATACAAAAATATGACTTTTTTTTGGCCGATTTTGATGCCTTACTATATAATGACGTTTTTTGGCACATTTTGACGCCTTACTATACTATGACTTTTTTTATGACATTTTGAGGCCTTACTAAAATATGACTTTTTTGTGGCCCATTTTGAAGCCTTACTATACTATGACGTTTTTTATGACATTTTGAGGCCAAAAAATTTTTTGACTTTTTTTTGGCTGATTTTGACGCCTTACTATACTATGACGTTTTTTATGACATTTTGAGGTCATACAAAAGTATGACTTTTTTTGGCACATTTTGAGGTCATGCTAAAGTATGACTTTTTTTGGCCGATTTTGACGCCTTACTATACTATGACGTTTTTTATGATATTTTGAGACCGAAAAAATTTTGACTTTTTTTGGCAGATTTTGACGCTTTACTATACTATGACGTTTTTTTATGACATTTTGAGGACAAAAATGTTTTTGACTTTTTATGGCCGATTTTGATGCCTTACTATACTATGACGTTTTTTATGACATTTTGAGGTCTGAAAAATTTTTGACTTTTTTTGGCCGATTTTGATGCCTTACTATACTATGACGTTTTTTGGCACATTTTGATGCCTTACTATACTATGACGTTTTTTATGATATTTTGAGACCGAAAAAATTTTGACTTTTTTTGGCAGATTTTGACGCTTTACTATACTATGACGTTTTTTTATGACATTTTGAGGACAAAAAATTTTTTGACTTTTTTTGGCCGATTTTGACGTCTTAATATACTATGACGTTTTTTATGACATTTTGAGGCTGAATAAAAATTTTGACTTTTTTTACCCGAAGAAAACGCCATACTATACTATGACGTTTTTTATGACATTTTGAGGCCGAAAAATTTTTTGACTTTTTTTACCCGAAAAAAACGCCATACTATACTATGACGTTTTTTATGACATTTTGAGGTCGAAAAAAATTTTGACATTTTTTGCCCGAAAGAAACGCCAAACTATACTATGACGTTTTTTATGACATTTTGAGGCCGAAAAAATTTTTGACATTTTTTGCCCGAAAAAAACGCCATACTTTACTATGACGTTTTTTATGACATTTTGAGGTCGAAAAAAATTTTGACTTTTTTTGGCCGATTTTGACGCCATACTATACTATGACGTTTTTTATGACATTCTGAGGCCGAAAAAATTTTTGACTTTTTTTGGCCGATTTTGATGCCTTACTATACTATGACGTTTTTTATGACATTTTGAGGTCTAAAAATTTTTTGACTTTTTTTGCCCGATTTTGACGCCATACTATACTATGACGTTTTTTATGACATTCTGAGGTCAAAAAAATTTTTGACTTTTTTTGGCCGAAAAAAACGCCATACTATACTGTGACGTTTTTTATGACATTCTGAGGTCTAAAAAAAATGTTGACGTTTTTTGGCCGATTTTGAAGCCTTACTATACTATGACGTTTTTTATGACATTTTGAGGTCAAAAAAAATTTTGACTTTTTTTGGCCGATTTTAACGCCATACTATACTATGACGTTTTTTATGACATTTTGAGGTAAAAAGATTTTTTGACTTTTTTTGCCCGAAAAAAACGCCTTACTATACTATGACGTTTTTTATGACATTTTGAGGCCGAAAAAAATTTTGACTTTTTTTGGCCAATTTTGATGCCATTTTTGATGCTATGACGTTTTTTATGACATTCTGAGGTCAAAAAAAATGTTGACGTTTTTTGGCCGATTTTGAAGCCTTACTATACTATGACGTTTTTTATGACATTTTGAGGTCTGAAAAATGTTTGACTTTTTTTGGCCGATTTTGATGCCTTATTATACTATGACGTTTTTTATGGCATTTTGAGGTCTGAAAAATTTTTGACTTTTTTTGGCCGATTTTGATGCCTTATTATACTATGACGTTTTTTATGGCATTTTGAGGTCTGAAAAATTTTTGACTTTTTTTGCCCGATTTTGACGCCTTACTATACTATGACGTTTTTTATGACATTTTCAGGTAAAAAAAAATGTTGACATTGTTAAAAAATTTTTGACTTTTTTTGCCCGATTTTGACGCCTTACTATACTATGTTGACATTGCTAAAAAATTTTTGACTTTTTTTGGCCGATTTTGACGCCTTACTATACTATGACGTTTTTTATGACATTTTGAGGTAAAAAGATTTTTTGACTTTTTTTGCCCGAAAAAAACGCCTTACTATACTATGACGTTTTTTATGACATTTTGAGGTCAAAAAAATTTTTGACTTTTTTTGGCCGATTTTAACGCCATACTATACTATGACGTTTTTGATGACATTCTGAGGCAGAAAAAAATTTTGACTTTTTTGCCCGAAAAAAACGCCATTCTATACTATGAGGTTTTTTATGACATTCTGAGGTCAAAAAAAATGTTGACGATTTTTGGCCGATTTTGAAGCCTTACTATACTATGACGTTTTTTATTACATTTTGAGGTTGAGAAAAAAAATGTTGACATTTTTTGCCCGAAAAAAACGCCATACTATACTATGACGTTTTTTTATGACATTTTTTTGACTTTTTTTGCCCGAAAAAAAAACGCCATACTATACTATGACGTTTTTTATGACATTTTGAGGCCCAAAAAAATTTTGACTTTTTTTGCCCGAAAAAAACGCCATACTATACTATGAGGTTTTTTATGACATTTTGAGGTCGAAAAAAATTTTGACTTTTTTTGGCCGATTTTGATGCCTTACTATACTATGACGTTTTTTATGACATTTTGAGGTCTAAAAAATTTTTGACTTTTTTTTGCCCGATTTTGACGCCTTACTATACTATGACGTTTTTTATGACATTTTGAGGTAAAAAAAAATTTTGACTTTTTTTGCCCGAAAAAAACGCCATACTATACTATGACGTTTTTTATGACATTTTGAGGTGGAAAAAAATTGTGACTTTTTTTGCCCGATTTTGACGCCATACTATACTATGACGTTTTTTATGACATTCTGAGGTCGAAAAAAATGTTGACGTTTTTTGGCTGATTTTGACGCCATGCTATACTATGATGTTTTTTATGACATTCTGAGGTAAAAAAAAATGTTGACTTTTTTTGCCCGAAAAAAACGCCATACTATACTATGACGTTTTTTATGACATTTTGAGGCCAAAAAATTTTTGACTTTTTTTACCCGAAAAAAACGCCATACTATACTATGACGTTTTTATGACATTTTGAGGTCGAAAAAAATTTTGACATTTTTTGCCCGAAAAAAACGCCATACTATACTATGACGTTTTTTATGACAGTTTGAGGTGGAAAAAAATTGTGACTTTTTTTGCCCGATTTTGACGTCATACTATACTATGACGTTTTTTATGACATTCTGAGGTCGAAAAAAATGTTGACGTTTTTTGGCTGATTTTGACGCCATGCTATACTATGATGTTTTTTATGACATTCTGAGGTAAAAAAAAATGTTGACTTTTTTTACCCGAAAAAAACGCCATACTATACTATGACGTTTTTTATGACATTTTGAGGTCAAAAAAAAGTTTTGACTTTTTTTGACCGAAAAAAACGCCATACTATACTATGAGGTTTTTTATGACATTTTGAGGTCGAAAAAAATTTTGACTTTTTTTGGCCGATTTTGATGCCTTACTATACTATGACGTTTTTTATGACATTTTGAGGTCTAAAAAATTTTTGACTTTTTTTTGCCCGATTTTGACGCCTTACTATACTATGACGTTTTTTATGACATTTTGAGGTAAAAAAAAATTTTGACTTTTTTTGCCCGAAAAAAACGCCATACTATACTATGACGTTTTTTATGACATTTTGAGGTGGAAAAAAATTGTGACTTTTTTTGCCCGATTTTGACGCCATACTATACTATGACGTTTTTTATGACATTCTGAGGTCGAAAAAAATGTTGACGTTTTTTGGCTGATTTTGACGCCATGCTATACTATGATGTTTTTTATGACATTCTGAGGTAAAAAAAAATGTTGACTTTTTTTGCCCGAAAAAAACGCCATACTATACTATGACGTTTTTTATGACATTTTGAGGCCAAAAAATTTTTGACTTTTTTTACCCGAAAAAAACGCCATACTATACTATGACGTTTTTATGACATTTTGAGGTCGAAAAAAATTTTGACATTTTTTGCCCGAAAAAAACGCCATACTATACTATGACGTTTTTTATGACAGTTTGAGGTGGAAAAAAATTGTGACTTTTTTTGCCCGATTTTGACGTCATACTATACTATGACGTTTTTTATGACATTCTGAGGTCGAAAAAAATGTTGACGTTTTTTGGCTGATTTTGACGCCATGCTATACTATGATGTTTTTTATGACATTCTGAGGTAAAAAAAAATGTTGACTTTTTTTACCCGAAAAAAACGCCATACTATACTATGACGTTTTTTATGACATTTTGAGGTCAAAAAAAAGTTTTGACTTTTTTTGACCGAAAAAAACGCCATACTATACTATGAGGTTTTTTATGACATTTTGAGGTCGAAAAAAATTTTGACTTTTTTTGGCCGATTTTGATGCCTTACTATACTATGACGTTTTTTATGACATTTTGAGGTCTAAAAAATTTTTGACTTTTTTTTGCCCGATTTTGACGCCTTACTATACTATGACGTTTTTTATGACATTTTGAGGTAAAAAAAAATTTTGACTTTTTTTGCCCGAAAAAAACGCCATACTATACTATGACGTTTTTTATGACATTTTGAGGTGGAAAAAAATTGTGACTTTTTTTGCCCGATTTTGACGCCATACTATACTATGACGTTTTTTATGACATTCTGAGGTCGAAAAAAATGTTGACGTTTTTTGGCTGATTTTGACGCCATGCTATACTATGATGTTTTTTATGACATTCTGAGGTAAAAAAAAATGTTGACTTTTTTTGCCCGAAAAAAACGCCATACTATACTATGACGTTTTTTATGACATTTTGAGGCCAAAAAATTTTTGACTTTTTTTACCCGAAAAAAACGCCATACTATACTATGACGTTTTTATGACATTTTGAGGTCGAAAAAAATTTTGACATTTTTTGCCCGAAAAAAACGCCATACTATACTATGACGTTTTTTATGACATTTTGAGGTGGAAAAAAATTGTGACTTTTTTTGCCCGATTTTGACGTCATACTATACTATGACGTTTTTTATGACATTCTGAGGTCGAAAAAAATGTTGACGTTTTTTGGCTGATTTTGACGCCATGCTATACTATGATGTTTTTTATGACATTCTGAGGTAAAAAAAAATGTTGACTTTTTTTACCCGAAAAAAACGCCATACTATACTATGACGTTTTTTATGACATTTTGAGGTCAAAAAAAAGTTTTGACTTTTTTTGACCGAAAAAAACGCCATACTATAGTATGAGGTTTTTATGACATTTTGAGGTCGAAAAAAATTTTGACTTTTTTTGGCCGATTTTGACGCCATGCTATACTATGACGTTTTTTATGACATTCTGAGGTCAAAAAAAATGTTGACGTTCTTTGGTCGATTTTGAGGCCTTGCTATACTATGACGTTTTTTATGACATTTTGAGGTCAAAAAAAATTCTGACTTTTTTTGCCCGAAAAAAACGCCATACTATACTATGACGTTTTTTATGACATTTTGAGGTCAAAAAAAGTTTTGACTTTTTTTGCCCGAAAAAAACGCCATACTATACTATGACGTTTTTTATGACATTCTGAGCCCGAAAATTTTTTTTGACTTTTTTTGCCCCAAAAAAACGCCATATTATACTGACGTTTTTTATGACATTCTGAGGCCGAAAAAATTTTTGACTTTTCTTGCCCGAAAAAAACGCCATACTATACTATGACGTTTTTTATGACATTCTGAGGCCGAAAAAATTTTTGACATTTTTTGCCCGAAAAAAACGCCATACTATACTATGACGTTTTTTATGACATTTTGAGGTCGAAAAAAAATTTGACTTTTTTTGGCCGAAAAAAACGCCATACTATACTATGACGTTTTTTATGACATTTTGAGGTCAAAAAAAAGTTTTGACTTTTTTTGCCCGAAAAAAACGCCATACTATACTATGATGTTTTTTATGACATTTTGAGGCCGAAATTTTTTTTTGACTTTTTTTGCCCGAAAAAAACGCCATACTATACTATGACGTTTTTTATGACATACTGAGGCCGAAAAATTTTGACTTTTTTTGCCCGAAAAAAACGCCATACTATACTATGACGTTTTTTATGACATTCTGAGGCCGAAAAATTTTTTGACATTTTTTGCCCGAAAAAAACGCCATACTATACTATGACGTTTTTTATGACATTTTGAGGTCGAAAAAATTTTTGACTTTTTTTGGCCGATTTTGATGCCATGCTATACTATGACGTTTTTTATGACATTCTGAGGTCAAAAAAAATTCTGACTTTTTTTGCGCGAAAAAAACGCCATACTATACTATGACGTTTTTTATGACATTTTGAGGTCAAAAAAAGTTTTGACTTTTTTTGCCCGGAAAAAACGCCATACTATACTATGACGTTTTTTATGACATTTTGAGGCCGAAAATTTTTTTTGACTTTTTTTGCCCGAAAAAAAACGCCATATTATACTATGACGTTTTTTATGACATTTTGAGGTTGAAAAATTTTTGACTTTTTTTGGCCGATTTTGATGCCATGCTATACTATGACGTTTTTTATGACATTCTGAGGTCAAAAAAAATTCTGACTTTTTTTGCCCGAAAAAAACGCCATACTATACTATGACGTTTTTTATGACATTTTGAGGCCAAAAATTTTTTTTGACTTTTTTTGCCCGAAAAAAAACGCCATATTATACTATGACGTTTTTTTATGACATTCTGAGGCCGAAAAAATTTTTGACTTTTATTGCCCGAAAAAAACGCCATACTATACTATGATGTTTTTTATGACATTTTAAGGTGGAAAAAAATGTTGACTTTTTTTGCCCAAAAAAAACGCCATACTATACTATGACGTTTTTTATGACATTTTGAGATCAAAAAAAAGTTTTGACTTTTTTTGCCCGAAAAAAACGCCATACTATACTATGACGTTTTTTATGACATTTTGAGGCCGAAAATTTTTTTTGACTTTTTTTGCCCGAAAAAAACGCCATACTATACTATGACGTTTTTTATGACATACTGAGGCCGAAAAAATTTTTGACTTTTTTTGGCCGATTTTGATGCCATGCTATACTATGACATTTTTTATGACATTCTGAGGTCAAAAAAAATTTTGACTTTTTTTTCCCGAAAAAAAACGCCATACTATACTATGACGTTTTTTATGACATTTTGAGGCCGAAATTTTTTTTTGACTTTTTTTGCCCGAAAAAAACGCCATACTATACTATGACGTTTTTTATGACATTTTGAGGTGGAAAAAAATTGTGACTTTTTTTGCCCGATTTTGACGCCATACTATACTATGACGTTTTTTATGACATTCTGAGGTCGAAAAAAATGTTGACGTTTTTTGGCTGATTTTGACGCCATGCTATACTATGATGTTTTTTATGACATTCTGGGTAAAAAAAAATGTTGACTTTTTTTGCCCGAAAAAAACGCCATACTATACTATGACGTTTTTTATGACATTTTGAGGTCGAAAAAAATTTTGACTTTTTTTGGCAGATTTTGACGCCATGCTATACTATGACGTTTTTTATGACATTCTGAGGTCAAAAAAAATGTTGACTTTTTTTGCCCGAAAAAAACGCCATACTATACTATGACGTTTTTTATGACATTTTGAGGTCGAAAAAATTTTTGACTTTTTTTGCCCGATTTTGACGCCATGCTATACTATGACGTTTTTTATGACATTCTGAGGTCGAAAAAAATGTTGACGTTTTTTGGCCAATTTTGACGCCATGCTATACTATGACGTTTTTTATGACATGTTGAGGTCAAAAAAAGTTTTGACTTTTTTTGCCCGAAAAAAACGCCATACTATACTATGACGTTTTTTATGACATACTGAGGCCGAAAAATTTTGACTTTTTTTGCCCGAAAAAAACGCCATACTATACTATGACGTTTTTTATGACATTCTGAGGCCGAAAAAATTTTTGACATTTTTTGCCCGAAAAAAACGCCATACTATACTATGACGTTTTTTATGACATTTTGAGGTCGAAAAAATTTTTGACTTTTTTTGGCCGATTTTGATGCCATGCTATACTATGACGTTTTTTATGACATTCTGAGGTCAAAAAAAATTCTGACTTTTTTTGCGCGAAAAAAACGCCATACTATACTATGACGTTTTTTATGACATTTTGAGGTCAAAAAAAGTTTTGACTTTTTTTGCCCGGAAAAAACGCCATACTATACTATGACGTTTTTTATGACATTTTGAGGCCGAAAATTTTTTTTGACTTTTTTTGCCCGAAAAAAACGCCATATTATACTATGACGTTTTTTATGACATTTTGAGGTCGAAAAATTTTTGACTTTTTTTGGCCGATTTTGATGCCATGCTATACTATGACGTTTTTTATGACATTCTGAGGTCAAAAAAAATTCTGACTTTTTTTGCCCGAAAAAAACGCCATACTATACTATGACGTTTTTTATGACATACTGAGGCCGAAAATTTTTTTGACATTTTTTGCCCGAAAAAAACGCCATACTATACTATGACGTTTTTTATGACATTTTGAGGTCGAAAAATTTTTTGACTTTTTTTGGCCGATTTTGATGCCATGCTATACTATGACGTTTTTTATGACATTCTGAGGTCAAAAAAAATTCTGACTTTTTTTGCGCGAAAAAAACGCCATACTATACTATGACGTTTTTTATGACATTTTGAGGTCAAAAAAAGTTTTGACTTTTTTTGCCCGGAAAAAACGCCATACTATACTATGACGTTTTTCATGACATTTTGAGGCCGAAAATTTTTTTTGACTTTTTTTGCCCGAAAAAAACGCCATATTATACTATGACGTTTTTTATGACATTTTGAGGTCGAAAAATTTTTGACTTTTTTTGGCCGATTTTGATGCCATGCTATACTATGACGTTTTTTATGACATTTTGAGGCCGAAATTTTTTTTTGACTTTTTTTGCCCGAAAAAAACGCCATACTATACTATGACGTTTTTTATGACATTTTGAGGTGGAAAAAAATTGTGACTTTTTTTGCCCGATTTTGACGCCATACTATACTATGACGTTTTTTATGACATTCTGAGGTCGAAAAAAATGTTGACGTTTTTTGGCTGATTTTGACGCCATGCTATACTATGATGTTTTTTATGACATTCTGGGTAAAAAAAAATGTTGACTTTTTTTGCCCGAAAAAAACGCCATACTATACTATGACGTTTTTTATGACATTTTGAGGTCGAAAAAAATTTTGACTTTTTTTGGCAGATTTTGACGCCATGCTATACTATGACGTTTTTTATGACATTCTGAGGTCAAAAAAAATTTTGACTTTTTTTGCCCGAAAAAAACGCCATACTATACTATGACGTTTTTTATGACATTTTGAGGTCGAAAAAAATTTGGACTTTTTTTGCCCCCAAAAAACGCCATACTATACTATGACGTTTTTTATGACATTCTGAGGTCAGAAAAAATTTTTGACTTTTTTTGGCCGATTTTGATGCCATGCTATACTATGACGTTTTTTATGACATTCTGAGGTTAAAAAAATTTTTGACTTTTTTTGCCCGAAAAAAACGCCATACTATACTATGACGTTTTTTATGACATTTTGAGGCCGAAAAAATTTTTGACTTTTTTTGCCCGAAAAAAACGCCATGCTATACTATGACGTTTTTTATGACATTCTGAGGTCGAAAAAATTTTAACTTTTTTTGCCCGAAAAAAACGCCATACTATACTATGACGTTTTTTATGACATTTTGAGGTTGAAAAAAATTTTGACTTTTTTTGGCAGATTTTGACGCCATGCTATACTATGACGTTTTTTATGACATTCTGAGGTTAAAAAAATTTTTGACTTTTTTTGCCCGAAAAAAACGCCATACTATACTATGACGTTTTTTATGACATTTTGAGGCCAAAAAATTTTGACTTTTTTTGCCCGATTTTGACGCCATACTATACTATGACGTTTTTATGACATTTTGAGGTCGAAAAAAATTTTGACATTTTTTGCCCGAAAAAAACGCCATACTATACTATGACGTTTTTTATGACATTTTGAGGTCGAAAAAAATTTTGACTTTTTTTGGCAGATTTTGACGCCATGCTATATTATGACGTTTTTTATGACATTCTGAGGTCAAAAAAAATTTTGACTTTTTTTGCCCGAAAAAAACGCCATACTATACTATGACGTTTTTTATGACATTTTGAGGCCAAAAATTTTTTTGACATTTTTTGCCCGAAAAAAACGCCATACTATACTATGACGTTTTTTATGACATTTTGAGGCCGAAAAAATTTTTGACTTTTTTTACCCGAAAAAAACGCCATACTATACTATGACGTTTTTTATGACATTTTGAGGTCGAAAAAAATTTTGACTTTTTTTGCCCGATTTTGACGCCATGCTATACTATGACGTTTTTTATGACATTCTGAGGTCGAAAAAAATGTTGACGTTTTTTGGCTGATTTTGACGCCATGCTATACTATGACGTTTTTTATGACATGTTGAGGTCAAAAAAGTTTTGACTTTTTTTGCCCGAAAAAAACGCCATATTATACTATGACGTTTTTTATGACATTCTGAGGCCGAAAATTTTTTTGACTTTTTTTGCCCGAAAAAAACGCCATACTATACTATGACGTTTTTTATGACATTTTGAGGTCGAAAAAAATTTTGACTTTTTTTGGCCGAAAAAAACGCCATACTATACTATGACGTTTTTTATGACATTTTGAGGTCGAAAAAAAGTTTTGACTTTTTTTGCCCGAAAAAAACGCCATACTATACTGTGACGTTTTTTATGACATTTTGAGGCCGAAATTTTTTTTTGACTTTTTTTGCCCGAAAAAAACGCCATACTATACTATGATGTTTTTTATGACATTTTGAGGCCGAAAATTTTTTTTGACTTTTTTTGCCCGAAAAAAACGCCATACTATACTATGACGTTTTTTATGACATACTGAGGCCGAAAATATTTTTGACTTTTTTTGCCCGAAAAAAACGCCATACTATACTATGACGTTTTTTATGACATTTTGAGGTCGAAAAAATTTTTGACTTTTTTTGGCCGATTTTGATGCCATGCTATACTATGACGTTTTTTATGACATTCTGAGGTCAAAAAAAATTCTGACTTTTTTTGCCCGAAAAAAACGCCATACTATACTATGACGTTTTTTATGACATTTTGAGGTCAAAAAAAGTTTTGACTTTTTTTGCCCGAAAAAAACGTCATACTATACTATGACGTTTTTTATGACATTGTGAGGCCGAAATTTTTTTTTGACTTTTTTTGCCCGAAGAAAACGCCATATTATACTATGACGTTTTTTATGACATTCTGAGGCCGAAAAATTTTTTGACTTTTTTTGCCCGAAAAAAACGCCATACTATACTATGACGTTTTTTATGACATTTTGAGGTCGAAAAAAATTTTGACTTTTTTTGGCCGAAAAAAACGCCATACTATACTATGACCTTTTTTATGACATTCTGAGGTCAAAAAAAAATCTGACTTTTTTTTGCCCGAAAAAAACGTCATACTATACTATGACGTTTTTTATGACATTTTGAGGTCAAAAAAAAGTTTTGACTTTTTTTGCCCGAAAAAAACACCATACTATACTGTGACGTTTTTTATGACATTTTGAGGCCGAAATTTTTTTTTGACTTTTTTTGCCCGAAAAAAACGCCATACTATACTATGACGTTTTTTATGACATTTTGAGGTCGAAAAAATTTTTGACTTTTTTTGGCCGATTTTGATGCCATGCTATACTATGACGTTTTTTATGACATTCTGAGGTCAAAAAAAATTCTGACTTTTTTTGCCCGAAAAAAACGCCATACTATACTATGACGTTTTTTATGACATTTTGAGGTCAAAAAAAGTTTTGACTTTTTTTGCCCGAAAAAAACGTCATACTATACTATGACGTTTTTTATGACATTGTGAGGCCGAAATTTTTTTTTGACTTTTTTTGCCCGAAGAAAACGCCATATTATACTATGACGTTTTTTATGACATTCTGAGGCCGAAAAATTTTTTGACTTTTTTTGCCCGAAAAAAACGCCATACTATACTATGACGTTTTTTATGACATTTTGAGGTCGAAAAAAATTTTGACTTTTTTTGGCCGAAAAAAACGCCATACTATACTATGACCTTTTTTTATGACATTTTGAGGTCAAAAAAAAGTTTTGACTTTTTTTGCCCGAAAAAAACGCCATACTATACTGTGACGTTTTTTATGACATTTTGAGGCCGAAATTTTTTTTTGACTTTTTTTGCCCGAAAAAAACGCCATACTATACTATGACGTTTTTTATGACATTTTGAGGTCGAAAAAATTTTTGACTTTTTTTGGCCGATTTTGATGCCATGCTATACTATGACGTTTTTTATGACATTCTGAGGTCGAAAAAAATTCTGACTTTTTTTGCCCGAAAAAAACGCCATACTATACTATGACGTTTTTTATGACATTTTGAGGTCAAAAAAAGTTTTGACTTTTTTTGCCCGAAAAAAACGTCATACTATACTATGACGTTTTTTATGACATTTTGAGGCCGAAAATTTTTTTTGACTTTTTTTGCCCGAAAAAAACGCCATATTATACTATGACGTTTTTTATGACATTCTGAGGCCGAAAAATTTTTTGACTTTTTTTGCCCGAAAAAAACGCCATACTATACTATGACGTTTTTTATGACATTTTGAGGTCGAAAAAATTTTTGACTTTTTTTGGCCGATTTTGATGCCATGCTATACTATGACGTTTTTTATGACATTCTGAGGTCAAAAAAAATTCTGACTTTTTTTGCCCGAAAAAAACGGCATACTATACTATGACGTTTTTTATGACATTTTGAGGTCAAAAAAAAGTTTTGACTTTTTTTGCCCGAAAAAAACGCCATACTATACTGTGACGTTTTTTATGACATTTTGAGGCCGAAATTTTTTTTTGACTTTTTTTGCCCGAAAAAAACGCCATACTATACTATGACGTTTTTTATGACATTTTGAGGTCGAAAAAATTTTTGACTTTTTTTGGCCGATTTTGATGCCATGCTATACTATGACGTTTTTTATGACATTTTGAGATCAAAAAAAGTTTTGACTTTTTTTGCCCGAAAAAAACGCCATACTATACTATGACGTTTTTTATGACATTTTGAGGCCGAAAATTTTTTTTGACTTTTTTTGCCCGAAAAAAACGCCATACTATACTATGACGTTTTTTATGACATACTGAGGCCGAAAAAATTTTTGACTTTTTTTGCCCGAAAAAAATGCCATACTATACTATGACGTTTTTTATGACATTCTGAGGCCGAAAAAATTTTTGACATTTTTTCCCCGAAAAAAACGCCATACTATACTATGACGTTTTTTATGACATTTTGAGGTCGAAAAAATTTTTGGCTTTTTTTGGCCGATTTTGATGCCATGCTATACTATGACATTTTTTATGACATTCTGAGGTCAAAAAAAATTTTGACTTTTTTTTCCCGAAAAAAACGCCATACTATACTATGACGTTTTTTATGACATTTTGAGGCCGAAAATTTTTTTTGACTTTTTTTGCCCGAAAAAAACGCCATATTATACTATGACGTTTTTTATGACATTCTGAGGCCGAAAAATTTTTTGACTTTTTTTGCCCGAAAAAAACGCCATACTATACTATGACGTTTTTTATGACATTTTGAGGTCGAAAAAAATTTGGACTTTTTTTGGCCGAAAAAAACGCCATACTATACCATGACGTTTTTTATGACATTTTGAGGTCAAAAAAAAGTTTTGACTTTTTTTGCCCGAAAAAAACGCCATACTATACTGTGACGTTTTTTATGACATTTTGAGGCCGAAATTTTTTTTTGACTTTTTTTGCCCGAAAAAAACGCCATACTATACTATGACGTTTTTTATGACATTTTGAGGTCGAAAAAATTTTTGACTTTTTTTGGCAGATTTTGACGCCATACTATACTATGACGTTTTTTATGACATTTTGAGGCCAAAAATTTTTTTTGACTTTTTTTGCCCGAAAAAAAACGACATATTATACTATGACGTTTTTTATGACATTCTGAGGCCGAAAAATTTTTTGACTTTTTTTGCCCGAAAAAAACGCCATACTATACTATGACGTTTTTTATGACATTTTGAGGTCGAAAAAAATTTTGACTTTTTTTGCCCGAAAAAAACGCCATACTATACTATGACGTTTTTTATGACATTTTGAGGCCAAAAATTTTTTTTGACTTTTTTTGCCCGAAAAAAAACGACATATTATACTATGACGTTTTTTTATGACATTCTGAGGCCGAAAAAATTTTTGACATTTTTTCCCCGAAAAAAACGCCATACTATACTATGACGTTTTTTATGACATTTTGAGGTCGAAAAAATTTTTGACTTTTTTTGGCCGATTTTGATGCCATGCTATACTATGACATTTTTTATGACATTCTGAGGTCAAAAAAAATTTTGACTTTTTTTTCCCGAAAAAAACGCCATACTATACTATGACGTTTTTTATGACATTTTGAGGCCGAAAATTTTTTTTGACTTTTTTTGCCCGAAAAAAACGCCATATTATACTATGACGTTTTTTATGACATTCTGAGGCCGAAAAATTTTTTGACTTTTTTTGCCCGAAAAAAACGCCATACTATACTATGACGTTTTTTATGACATTTTGAGGTCGAAAAAAATCTGGACTTTTTTTGGCCGAAAAAAACGCCATACTATACCATGACGTTTTTTATGACATTTTGAGGTCAAAAAAAAGTTTTGACTTTTTTTGCCCGAAAAAAACGCCATACTATACTGTGACGTTTTTTATGACATTTTGAGGCCGAAATTTTTTTTTGACTTTTTTTGCCCGAAAAAAACGCCATACTATACTATGACGTTTTTTATGACATTTTGAGGTCGAAAAAATTTTTGACTTTTTTTGGCAGATTTTGACGCCATACTATACTATGACGTTTTTTATGACATTTTGAGGCCAAAAATTTTTTTTGACTTTTTTTGCCCGAAAAAAAACGACATATTATACTATGACGTTTTTTATGACATTCTGAGGCCGAAAAATTTTTTGACTTTTTTTGCCCGAAAAAAACGCCATACTATACTATGACGTTTTTTATGACATTTTGAGGTCGAAAAAAATTTTGACTTTTTTTGCCCGAAAAAAACGCCATACTATACTATGACGTTTTTTATGACATTTTGAGGCCAAAAATTTTTTTTGACTTTTTTTGCCCGAAAAAAAACGACATATTATACTATGACGTTTTTTTATGACATTCTGAGGCCGAAAAAATTTTTGACATTTTTTCCCCGAAAAAAACGCCATACTATACTATGACGTTTTTTATGACATTTTGAGGTCGAAAAAATTTTTGACTTTTTTTGGCCGATTTTGATGCCATGCTATACTATGACATTTTTTATGACATTCTGAGGTCAAAAAAAATTTTGACTTTTTTTTCCCGAAAAAAACGCCATACTATACTATGACGTTTTTTATGACATTTTGAGGCCGAAAATTTTTTTTGACTTTTTTTGCCCGAAAAAAACGCCATATTATACTATGACGTTTTTTTATGACATTCTGAGGCCGAAAAAATTTTTGACTTTTATTGCCCGAAAAAAACGCCATACTATACTATGATGTTTTTTATGACATTTTAAGGTGGAAAAAAATTTTGACTTTTTTTGCCCAAAAAAAACGCCATACTATACTATGACGTTTTTTATGACATTTTGAGATCAAAAAAAAGTTTTGACTTTTTTTGCCCGAAAAAAACGCCATACTATACTATGACGTTTTTTATGACATTTTGAGGCCGAAAATTTTTTTTGACTTTTTTTGCCCGAAAAAAACGCCATACTATACTATGACGTTTTTTATGACATACTGAGGCCGAAAAAATTTTTGACTTTTTTTGGCCGATTTTGATGCCATGCTATACTATGACATTTTTTATGACATTCTGAGGTCAAAAAAAATTTTGACTTTTTTTTCCCGAAAAAAACGCCATACTATACTATGACGTTTTTTATGACATTTTGAGGCCGAAATTTTTTTGTGACTTTTTTTGCCCGAAAAAAACGCCATACTATACTATGACGTTTTTTATGACATTTTGAGGTGGAAAAAAATTGTGACTTTTTTTGCCCGATTTTGACGCCATACTATACTATGACGTTTTTTATGACATTCTGAGGTCGAAAAAAATGTTGACGTTTTTTGGCTGATTTTGACGCCATGCTATACTATGACGTTTTTTATGACATTTTGAGGTCGAAAAAAATTTTGACTTTTTTTGGCAGATTTTGACGCCATGCTATACTATGACGTTTTTTATGACATTCTGAGGTCAAAAAAAATTTTGACTTTTTTTGCCCGAAAAAAACGCCATACTATACTATGACGTTTTTTATGACATTTTGAGGTCGAAAAAATTTTTGACTTTTTTTGCCCGATTTTGACGCCATGCTATACTATGACGTTTTTTATGACATTCTGAGGTCGAAAAAAATGTTGACGTTTTTTGGCCAATTTTGACGCCATGCTATACTATGACGTTTTTTATGACATGTTGAGGTCAAAAAAAGTTTTGACTTTTTTTGCCCGAAAAAAACGCCATACTATACTATGACGTTTTTTATGACATTCTGAGGCCGAAAATTTTTTTGACTTTTTTTGCCCGAAAAAAACGCCATACTATACTATGACGTTTTTTATGACATTTTGAGGTCGAAAAAAATTTGGACTTTTTTTGCCCCAAAAAAACGCCATACTATACTATGACGTTTTTTATGACATTCTGAGGTTGAAAAAAATTTGGACTTTTTTTGGCTGATTTTAACGCCATGCTATACTATGACGTTTTTTATGACATTCTGAGGTCAAAAAATTTTTTGACTTTTTTTGCCCGAAAAAAAGGCCATGCTATACTATGACGTTTTTTATGACATTCTGAGGCCGAAAAAATTTTTGACATTTTTTGCCCGAAAAAAACGCCATACTATACTATGACGTTTTTTATGACATTTTGAGGTCGAAAAAAATTTTGACTTTTTTTGGCCGAAAAAAACGCCATACTACACTATGACGTTTTTTATGACATTTTGAGGTCAAAAAAAAGTTTTGACTTTTTTTGCCCGAAAAAAACGCCATACTATACTATGATGTTTTTTATGACATTTTGAGGTCGAAAAAAATTTTGACTTTTTTTGGCAGATTTTGACGCCATGCTATACTATGACGTTTTTTATGACATTCTGAGGTTAAAAAAATTTTTGACTTTTTTTGCCCGAAAAAAACGCCATACTATACTATGACGTTTTTTATGACATTTTGAGGCCAAAAAATTTTGACTTTTTTTGCCCGATTTTGACGCCATACTATACTATGACGTTTTTATGACATTTTGAGGTCGAAAAAAATTTTGACTTTTTTTGGCAGATTTTGACGCCATGCTATATTATGACGTTTTTTATGACATTCTGAGGTCAAAAAAAATGTTGACTTTTTTTGCCCGAAAAAAACGCCATACTATACTATGACGTTTTTTATGACATTTTGAGGTCGAAAAAAATTTTGACTTTTTTTGCCCGATTTTGACGCCATGCTATACTATGACGTTTTTTATGACATTCTGAGGTCGAAAAAAATGTTGACGTTTTTTGGCTGATTTTGACGCCATGCTATACTATGACGTTTTTTATGACATGTTGAGGTCAAAAAAAGTTTTGACTTTTTTTGCCCGAAAAAAACGCCATATTATACTATGACGTTTTTTATGACATTCTGAGGCCGAAAATTTTTTTGACTTTTTTTGCCCGAAAAAAACGCCATACTATAATATGACGTTTTTTATGACATTCTGAGGCCGAAAATTTTTTTTGACTTTTTTTGACTGAAAAAAACGCCATACTATACTATGACGTTTTTTATGACATTTTGAGGTCGAAAAAAATTTGGACTTTTTTTGCCCCCAAAAAACGCCATACTATACTATGACGTTTTTTATGACATTCTGAGGTTGAAAAAAATTTGGACTTTTTTTGGCTGATTTTAACGCCATGCTATACTATGACGTTTTTTATGACATTCTGAGGCCGAAATTTTTTTTGACTTTTTTTGCCCGAAAAAAACGCCATACTATACTATGACGTTTTTTATGACATTTTGAGGTCGAAAAAAATTTGGACTTTTTTTGCCCCCAAAAAACGCCATACTATACTATGACGTTTTTTATGACATTCTGAGGTCAGAAAAATTTTTTGACTTTTTTTGGCCGATTTTGATGCCATGCTATACTATGACGTTTTTTATGACATTCTGAGGCCGAAAAAATTTTTGACATTTTTTGCCCGAAAAAGACGCCATACTATACTATGACGTTTTTTATGACATTTTGAGGCCGAAAAAATTTTGACTTTTTTTGCCCGAAAAAAACGCCATGCTATACTATGACGTTTTTTATGACATTCTGAGGTCGAAAAAATTTTAACTTTTTTTGCCCGAAAAAAACGCCATACTATACTATGACGTTTTTTATGACATTTTGAGGTTGAAAAAAATTTTGACTTTTTTTGGCAGATTTTGACGCCATGCTATACTATGACGTTTTTTATGACATTCTGAGGTTAAAAAAATTTTTGACTTTTTTTGCCCGAAAAAAACGCCATACTATACTATGACGTTTTTTATGACATTTTGAGGCCAAAAAATTTTGACTTTTTTTGCCCGATTTTGACGCCATACTATACTATGACGTTTTTATGACATTTTGAGGTCGAAAAAAATTTTGACATTTTTTGCCCGAAAAAAACGCCATACTATACTATGACGTTTTTTATGACATTTTGAGGTCGAAAAAAATTTTGACTTTTTTTGGCAGATTTTGACGCCATGCTATATTATGACGTTTTTTATGACATTCTGAGGTCAAAAAAAATTTTGACTTTTTTTGCCCGAAAAAAACGCCATACTATACTATGACGTTTTTTATGACATTTTGAGGCCAAAAATTTTTTTGACATTTTTTGCCCGAAAAAAAACGCCATACTATACTATGACGTTTTTTATGACATTTGAGGCCGAAAAAATTTTTGACTTTTTTTACCCGAAAAAAACGCCATACTATACTATGACGTTTTTTATGACATTTTGAGGTCGAAAAAAATTTTGACTTTTTTTGCACGATTTTGACGCCATGCTATACTATGACGTTTTTTATGACATTCTGAGGTCGAAAAAAATGTTGACGTTTTTTGGCTGATTTTGACGCCATGCTATACTATGACGTTTTTTATGACATGTTGAGGTCAAAAAAAGTTTTGACTTTTTTTGCCCGAAAAAAACGCCATATTATACTATGACGTTTTTTATGACATTCTGAGGCCGAAAAATTTTTTGACTTTTTTTGCCCGAAAAAAACGCCATACTATACTATGACGTTTTTTATGACATTTTGAGGTCGAAAAAAATTTTGACTTTTTTTGGCCGAAAAAAACGCCATACTATACTATGACGTTTTTTATGACATTTTGAGGTCAAAAAAAAGTTTTGACTTTTTTTGCCCGAAAAAAACGCCATACTATACTGTGACGTTTTTTATGACATTTTGAGGCCGAAATTTTTTTTTGACTTTTTTTGCCCGAAAAAAACGCCATACTATACTATGACGTTTTTTATGACATACTGAGGCCGAAAATATTTTTGACTTTTTTTGGCCGAAAAAAACGCCATACTATACTATGACGTTTTTTATGACATTTTGAGGTCGAAAAAAATTTTGACTTTTTTTGGCCGAAAAAAACGCCATACTATACTATGACCTTTTTTTATGACATTTTGAGGTCAAAAAAAAGTTTTGACTTTTTTTGCCCGAAAAAAACGCCATACTATACTGTGACGTTTTTTATGACATTTTGAGGCCGAAATTTTTTTTTGACTTTTTTTGCCCGAAAAAAACGCCATACTATACTATGACGTTTTTTATGACATTTTGAGGTCGAAAAAATTTTTGACTTTTTTTGGCCGATTTTGATGCCATGCTATACTATGACGTTTTTTATGACATTCTGAGGTCAAAAAAAAATCTGACTTATTTTGCCCGAAAAAAATGCCATACTATACTATGACGTTTTTTATGACATTTTGAGGTCAAAAAAAGTCTTGACTTTTTTTGCCCGAAAAAAACGCCATACTATACTATGACGATTTTTATGACATTTTGAGGTCGAAAAAATTTTTGACTTTTTTTGGCCGATTTTGATGCCATGCTATACTATGATGTTTTTTATGACATTCTGAGGTCAAAAAAAATTCTGACTTTTTTTGCCCGAAAAAAACGGCATACTATACTATGACGTTTTTTATGACATTTTGAGGTCAAAAAAAGTTTTGACTTTTTTTGCCCGAAAAAAACGTCATACTATACTATGACGTTTTTTATGACATTTTGAGGCCGAAAATTTTTTTTGACTTTTTTTGCCCGAAGAAAACGCCATATTATACTATGACGTTTTTTATGACATTCTGAGGCCGAAAAATTTTTTGACTTTTTTTGCCCGAAAAAAACGCCATACTATACTATGACGTTTTTTATGACATTTTGAGGTCGAAAAAAATTTTGACTTTTTTTGGCCGAAAAAAACGCCATACTATACTATGACCTTTTTTTATGACATTTTGAGGTCAAAAAAAAGTTTTGACTTTTTTTGCCCGAAAAAAACGCCATACTATACTGTGACGTTTTTTATGACATTTTGAGGCCGAAATTTTTTTTTGACTTTTTTTGCCCGAAAAAAACGCCATACTATACTATGACGTTTTTTATGACATTTTGAGGTCGAAAAAATTTTTGACTTTTTTTGGCCGATTTTGATGCCATGCTATACTATGACGTTTTTTATGACATTCTGAGGTAAAAAAAAAATCTGACTTATTTTGCCCGAAAAAAATGCCATACTATACTATGACGTTTTTTATGACATTTTGAGGTCAAAAAAAGTCTTGACTTTTTTTGCCCGAAAAAAACGCCATACTATACTATGACGTTTTTTATGACATTTTGAGGTCGAAAAAATTTTTGACTTTTTTTGGCCGATTTTGATGCCATGCTATACTATGACGTTTTTTATGACATTCTGAGGTCAAAAAAAATTCTGACTTTTTTTGCCCGAAAAAAACGCCATACTATACTATGACGTTTTTTATGACATTCTGAGGTCAAAAAAAATTCTGACTTTTTTTGCCCGAAAAAAACGGCATACTATACTATGACGTTTTTTATGACATTTTGAGGTCAAAAAAAGTTTTGACTTTTTTTGCCCGAAAAAAACGTCATACTATACTATGACGTTTTTTATGACATTTTGAGGCCGAAAATTTTTTTTGACTTTTTTTGCCCGAAGAAAACGCCATATTATACTATGACGTTTTTTATGACATTCTGAGGCCGAAAAATTTTTTGACTTTTTTTGCCCGAAAAAAACGCCATACTATACTATGACGTTTTTTATGACATTTTGAGGTCGAAAAAAATTTTGACTTTTTTTGGCCGAAAAAAACGCCATACTATACTATGACCTTTTTTTATGACATTTTGAGGTCAAAAAAAAGTTTTGACTTTTTTTGCCCGAAAAAAACGCCATACTATACTGTGACGTTTTTTATGACATTTTGAGGCCGAAATTTTTTTTTGACTTTTTTTGCCCGAAAAAAACGCCATACTATACTATGACGTTTTTTATGACATTTTGAGGTCGAAAAAATTTTTGACTTTTTTTGGCCGATTTTGATGCCATGCTATACTATGACGTTTTTTATGACATTCTGAGGTAAAAAAAAAATCTGACTTATTTTGCCCGAAAAAAATGCCATACTATACTATGACGTTTTTTATGACATTTTGAGGTCAAAAAAAGTCTTGACTTTTTTTGCCCGAAAAAAACGCCATACTATACTATGACGTTTTTTATGACATTTTGAGGTCGAAAAAATTTTTGACTTTTTTTGGCCGATTTTGATGCCATGCTATACTATGACGTTTTTTATGACATTCTGAGGTCAAAAAAAATTCTGACTTTTTTTGCCCGAAAAAAACGCCATACTATACTATGACGTTTTTTATGACATTTTGAGGTCAAAAAAAGTTTTGACTTTTTTTGCCCGAAAAAAACGTCATACTATACTATGACGTTTTTTATGACATTTTGAGGCCGAAAATTTTTTTTGACTTTTTTTGCCCGAAAAAAACGCCATATTATACTATGACGTTTTTTATGACATTCTGAGGCCGAAAAATTTTTTGACTTTTTTTGCCCGAAAAAAACGCCATACTATACTATGACGTTTTTTATGACATTTTGAGGTCGAAAAAATTTTTGACTTTTTTTGGCCGATTTTGATGCCATGCTATACTATGACGTTTTTTATGACATTCTGAGGTCAAAAAAAAATCTGACTTTTTTTTGCCCGAAAAAAACGTCATACTATACTATGACGTTTTTTATGACATTTTGAGGTCAAAAAAAAGTTTTGACTTTTTTTGCCCGAAAAAAACACCATACTATACTGTGACGTTTTTTATGACATTTTGAGGCCGAAATTTTTTTTTGACTTTTTTTGCCCGAAAAAAACGCCATACTATACTATGACGTTTTTTATGACATTTTGAGGTCGAAAAAATTTTTGACTTTTTTTGGCCGATTTTGATGCCATGCTATACTATGACGTTTTTTATGACATTCTGAGGTCAAAAAAAAATCTGACTTATTTTGCCCGAAAAAAATGCCATACTATACTATGACGTTTTTTATGACATTTTGAGGTCAAAAAAAGTCTTGACTTTTTTTGCCCGAAAAAAACGCCATACTATACTATGACGTTTTTTATGACATTTTGAGGCCAAAAATTTTTTTTGACTTTTTTTGCCCGAAAAAAAACGACATATTATACTATGACGTTTTTTATGACATTCTGAGGCCGAAAAAATTTTTGACTTTTTTTGCCCGAAAAAAACGCCATACTATACTATGACGTTTTTTATGACATTTTGAGGTCGAAAAAATTTTTGACTTTTTTTGGCCGATTTTGATGCCATGCTATACTATGACGTTTTTTATGACATTCTGAGGTCAAAAAAAATTCTGACTTTTTTTGCCCGAAAAAAACGTCATACTATACTATGACGTTTTTTATGACATTTTGAGGTCAAAAAAAAGTTTTGACTTTTTTTGCCCGAAAAAAACGCCATACTATACTGTGACGTTTTTTATGACATTTTGAGGCCGAAATTTTTTTTTGACTTTTTTTGCCCGAAAAAAACGCCATACTATACTATGACGTTTTTTATGACATTTTGAGGTCGAAAAAATTTTTGACTTTTTTTGGCCGATTTTGATGCCATGCTATACTATGACGTTTTTTATGACATTCTGAGGTCAAAAAAAAATCTGACTTATTTTGCCCGAAAAAAATGCCATACTATACTATGACGTTTTTTATGACATTTTGAGGTCAAAAAAAGTCTTGACTTTTTTTGCCCGAAAAAAACGCCATACTATACTATGACGTTTTTTATGACATTTTGAGGCCAAAAATTTTTTTTGACTTTTTTTGCCCGAAAAAAAACGACATATTATACTATGACGTTTTTTATGACATTCTGAGGCCGAAAAATTTTTTGACTTTTTTTGCCCGAAAAAAACGCCATACTATACTATGACGTTTTTTATGACATTTTGAGGTCGAAAAAAATTTTGACTTTTTTTGGCCGATTTTGATGCCATGCTATACTATGACGTTTTTTATGACATTCTGAGGTCAAAAAAAATTCTGACTTTTTTTGCCCGAAAAAAACGCCATACTATACTATGACGTTTTTTATGACATTTTGAGGTCAAAAAAAAGTTTTGACTTTTTTTGCCCGAAAAAAACGCCATACTATACTGTGACGTTTTTTATGACATTTTGAGGCCGAAATTTTTTTTTGACTTTTTTTGCCCGAAAAAAACGCCATACTATACTATGACGTTTTTTATGACATTTTGAGGTCGAAAAAATTTTTGACTTTTTTTGGCCGATTTTGATGCCATGCTATACTATGACGTTTTTTATGACATTTTGAGGTCAAAAAAAGTCTTGACTTTTTTTGCCCGAAAAAAACGCCATACTATACTATGACGTTTTTTATGACATTTTGAGGCCAAACATTTTTTTTGACTTTTTTTGCCCGAAAAAAAACGACATATTATACTATGACGTTTTTTATGACATTCTGAGGCCGAAAAATTTTTTGACTTTTTTTGCCCGAAAAAAACGCCATACTATACTATGACGTTTTTTATGACATTTTGAGGTCGAAAAAAATTTTGACTTTTTTTGCCCGAAAAAAACGCCATACTATACTATGACGTTTTTTATGACATTTTGAGATCAAAAAAAGTTTTGACTTTTTTTGCCCGAAAAAAACGCCATACTATACTATGACGTTTTTTATGACATTTTGAGGCCGAAAATTTTTTTTGACTTTTTTTGCCCGAAAAAAACGCCATACTATACTATGACGTTTTTTATGACATACTGAGGCCGAAAAAATTTTTGACTTTTTTTGCCCGAAAAAAATGCCATACTATACTATGACGTTTTTTATGACATTCTGAGGCCGAAAAAATTTTTGACATTTTTTCCCCGAAAAAAACGCCATACTATACTATGACGTTTTTTATGACATTTTGAGGTCGAAAAAATTTTTGACTTTTTTTGGCCGATTTTGATGCCATGCTATACTATGACATTTTTTATGACATTCTGAGGTCAAAAAAAATTTTGACTTTTTTTTCCCGAAAAAAACGCCATACTATACTATGATGTTTTTTATGACATTTTGAGGCCCAAAAAAAATTTGACTTTTTTTGGCTTATTTTGACGCCTTACTATACTTTGATGTTTTTTGGCATATTTTGAGGACGTTCTATAGTATGACTTTTTTTGGCCTATTTTGAAGCGTTACTATACTATGATGTTTTTTATGACGTTTTGAGGCCATACTAAAGTATGCCTTTTTTTGGCCCATTTTGAAGCCTTACTATACTATGACGTTTTTATGACATATATATGCTCAAATGATGATACACTCATATCGCCCCCTGCTGGGAGGGGGCCATGTCTTTTCTGTTTCTGTTTACTCCTGTGCTTCTCTGGGGAGAAGTGCAGGAGAGAGGAGAAGACATAAGAGGACCCTTGTGCGTGGCTTTGCTGGCTTTGACTCCCGCGGCTCTCAAGGGGTGCAAGGGCCCGCCCATCGCTTCTTGCAGCTTTAATTTTTTGTTAGACCTTTGTTTTCGAGGCCTCAGTGGTGACATAAAATGTACAATTATCAGTCAGAAACATGATAATTTTGCAATAATCAAAATAACACCATAATGATTTTAAGGAAGTTCCCTCCAGTGTGCTTTTCTGAATAAGCACTGACTGTTAGTATGTTGTGCCAAACAGAAGGGATTCATCAATATACCATTTAAAAACTCACTGGTTTGTGTCCTGTTTGTGTGTGTGTCCCATCAACAGTGTTCAGAACATACAGCCGTCTGCACCATTAGACTTCAGTGAGCTGGACTCTGCTCTACAGCAGCAGGAGAGGATCATGAACGTGTCCCAAGCTCTGGCTTCAGAGGCATCACGCAAGAGCAAACTGGTTGCAGGTGAGAGTACTCATCTCTTCATGTAACCTTTTAAGCCTTCCCTTACACCCCAGTTTAAATAATCCTAACCTTTACCCCAACTCAAGTCAGCCCTCAAATGTCCTCACTTTGTACAACTGTCCAGACTCTACCAGTGTAAACCTCCAATTAATTCTCAAAAAGATATAAATACAAAAAGACAGAGTGAATTTGGGAACAAATGCAAAAAGAGCTATTTTCCCACTACATATATTTGCAGGAGGGGCTGCTCATGTGGTAGTCAGCTGTTGTTGTTCATTAAATTTACCTTAGACTGGCAACATGTGATTTGTCGTTGTCCCTGATGTGCAGGGACTGAGTGGTTGGAGAGTCGCTGAGCATGTCTAGTCCAGGTATATCTGCCGTTTCCCTTTTTGGTGGTGTGGAGTTATTGTCTTGTGTGTCTCATTATACGCTCTTTGATCACTGATGTGCAGAGACTGCACCCAAGGGGGCCTCTTGTTAAATCTACAAAAATATTCTGTTGCGTGTTAACTGGATATTTAGTTCTTGTCAAATGTACATAATAAGATTTGAAAAGGAAAAAATAAATCTGTTAACATATTTTACCTTTGATGGAACATTTTTATAGCTTAGTGCTGGAATTTCTTCCCAGTTTATATCAAGTCACTGAAAGAAATCTGTGTGCAGTCCTGGTTTCTTTGTTCTGGGTTAAACTGCTGTTCCTAATGGTGTGGTTCTGGTGTCATAAGGGCTGCTTGGTGAAATGTGGTGACCTTTGCGGTGCGAGTCGTGTTTTGGTGCGAGTTGTGTGTTTTCTAAAAATAACTTGATTCAATTCTTGAAGGAGTAATGACATTGTGTTCATACACAGCGGTTTGTGTGGGGCTCCACACAGTATAGTATTTTACTGCTGTAAAGCAGTCTCGATCATCTGGATCAAACTGTTGTGGTAAATTGATTCTTCTGTTTGTTTTACTGCCACTTTAAATTAAGCATTATATTTGCAAATCACTGACCCAGGTATCAGATCTATTAAACTACACATAACTATAAACTGGTAAAGGGACTGTTATGCAAATGAAATATGCACAAGCACACATGATGCAAATTAAAGAAATGCACGTGTGGTATCCTCACTCCAAGAATAAATACTGAGGTCTGCACTGTTTTCTTCTTTTCAGCTAAAGCTGCTGCAGAGCACTGACCCACAGGAACGACCAGCACCACAAAACAGAAGAGATTCTTTGTGAAGGGAAGGATCTAATCATTTTTCAGCTGTTGCCAACTAATTGATTTACTTGTAACAGAGCCCTTTCATATAACTGACAACTACATACATGTTTGTAAAAGTGTGTTGCTTTGTAGTTTTGAAATAGAATCAAGTTTCACTGCTTCTGCACTCACATTGCACAATTAAAGGGGTAATGTGTAAGTATTGAAGTTTAAAATATCCAAAAACTAACTACGATTATGAACAGAATGGGAAGAAATAGTTTGGACATTCTGTAAGACATTTACATATGAATTTGAAAGTTGGCTAATTCTTACACATTACCTCTTTAAGTAATAATTTATAACGTAAGAGAATTTTTTAAAATCTCCAATTACTTGTTTTGCAGTTTGTATTTTAGTGAGTGAATAAAAAGTGTGAAATGAAAGCCAAAGCCAACACACTCAGATAACAGTAGTGATGTTTTGACAAATTATTTATTATATTGTTTGGCTTGACATGCTTGTTCAATTTCTACTGTACATTTTTTCAACACAGTCACTCACTGATCATAGTCCTGTCAATCAACTCAAATGCATTTAAATATAATGTCACAGCAGTTTAACACATGAAAGAAGTGAGAAAATAAATATGAGATAAAACAAGTAAATTATTTGTCTGTTTTCTTGAAATGTTTACTTCCATTTTATCTCAGAAATATTCATCTGTACATCTGTATCTCAGTGATACTCATACAAAGGTTTTTGGAGGTTTTTTGTCTTAAGGTGAACGAACTTGAACATAAACTAACAGGATAATCTAGTACTATTGATTTTAAAGGCATATTTGCATTCAGTTGTACAATGCATTGCTGAATAAAGTTTTGTCTTTGTATATTGTTCTATATCATCTCTCCTGTGCAAATAAACAAGAGGCACCATTTTCCCACAGGAAAGATGTTCAAACTGCTAAAACACATAAGAACACACACTTCTAAATGATAAACAATGTTTGACACATACTGTACATGTAGTGGAGGAGTACTGCTGACCTCAAGGGGTGGATAAAGTCGGGACAATGGAAGGGACACTTCAACGTCCAACGTCCAAAATGCAAGTGCCAGTGCTCTGTGTTGGGAGGCCCTGTCAGAAGACTTGGGAAACCCGTTTTCATCAGTGAGTCATCAAATAATATGGGTGTTGTCCTGGAATGTCATGTTTGTGAAGAGCAAACTGTGACTGAATATACAGAAATACGTGCCGTTTGGCTGGGTACTTCGGCTCACCTCTTAGGGAGGGGGCAGGGTATTTAAGGGTATTCTGGCTGGCACAGAGTCAATGAAGAATCTGCATGTCCCAGCCTGAAGCCTGGGTACAGAGGTTCAGAGAACTGAGTGTGGAACGTATGCAGGTGAGTCATGGCCTTTGATGAGACTGCGTAGAAGGACAGAGTGCCGGCTGACCAGTCTAAGAATACTCCAACTCTTTTGGAGTCGAAGTAGGGGACAGATATAGGAGCATCATTCTTATTGTACCAGGCAGTGTATTTGCCATTACAGTAGCGCAGACTCCAGGACTGATCATTGTAGCCAAGGACACTGTCATTACCTGTAGCTTTCCTGCTGATTCCTTTATAAGCCACTCCTATACCTGTCCAATTGCCAGTCCACTCCACTTCCCAGTAGCATCGAGCAGATCTACCCTCTTTACAAAGCACTTGTCCCCAGTCTGTAAACCTCTCTGAGTTGTCAGGATATGGTTGAGCCGTTTCCATTCGTGTCATTTTTTTGCTGTCCTCAGAAAAAGACAGGTGTGAATGGGCTGAATTCACCTCCATAGTAAGCTCACATGCGTCTGATGAAACAAAAAAAACAAAACAACAATACATTTTTTTTGTTGTCCTGC
Organism: Toxotes jaculatrix; assembly: GCF_017976425.1. Classification (NCBI taxonomy): domain Eukaryota; kingdom Metazoa; phylum Chordata; class Actinopteri; family Toxotidae; genus Toxotes; species Toxotes jaculatrix. Next base: position 23,997,556 of record NC_054398.1, read on the forward strand.
ACCTAAGATGACATTACCATAACCATTTTCAATTTGACCATGTGTCATTATAATTTTCTTTTTAGGTGGGGACATATCAAACAACAACAAAAAAGAACTTACATTTCTTCAGAGCTGATTTTAAATAGCACTCTGCATTAGCATTTAAGCTAGAATAAAAAAAGAAATATTTAGTGTAAATTAAATTACAGAACAAATATAAAACTGTAACTTGTGATGTTTAACTAAGTTATACCTGACAGTGAGGTGTTCACTGTCCTTCTGTAGAGAGGACAGCAGCTCCATCCCCAGTTGCCCTGGATAATTGTAGCTCAGATCCAGTTCTTTCAGGTGGGTGGGGTTGGACCTCAGAGCTTTAACCAAAAAGCCACAGCCAGCCTCTGTGACTCCACAGAACTGCAACCTGAAATTGAAGCATAAAAAAAATCAGAAGTAGAATACAGAATTCAACACTAAATACCCAACAACAACAGATTAAGACTGGTTTTGTTTCAAATTTGTTTCAGCTATGATTTTTAACTGTCATAAATATCCACTTCTTTACACACCTCAGTATTTTCAGATGACATGTTGGACTTGCCAGTCCAGCAGACAGCAGCTCTAATCCTGAATCTTGCAGATCATTATCACTCAGGTCCAGTTCTCTCAAGCATGAATTGCTCAGAACTTCTCCAAGTGCTTTGCAGCATTTCTCTGTGAGGTTGCATTCTTTAAGCCTTCAGAAGTGAAAACAAAATAATCTTGTATTAGTGATTCTGAGATAATAATGTCCACATGCCACATCATGTTTCTCTGGTGTCATGTTCTTAACTTCAACAAGAAATCTGCAGATCTGCTTTACATCACAAAACCTCAAGGGCTAAAGGTGTAGAGTTTCTCACAGCAGGACATGGACGGATGAAGAAATAATAAACTTGCATGTTACACTTATCTTCAACAAGAAACTGAAAGAGAAACCAAATCAAACAGGAAATGTGGTCTTGCATTTGAAAAAAAAGCCAATCATCTCAATCCTGTTTCCATTATGTTTACCAAAGTTTTACAACACATCTGGAAAAAATGTATTGATATTTTGAAGTGCTACACAAAATATATTTACATTAATCTGATGTCACTGTATGATATAACCGATATAACCTCAAATCTGGATCAACTGTCACATTTTGTTACCTGTGAGTTTAAAACCAATGTTTAGACAGTACAGTTTTTTTAGGTTTAAAATTAATTAATTTAAAAAATCAATGATTATTAAACTGATAATTCATTACATATAATTGTGATCGGTGCAGAGGACAATGTTCTTTACTCACAAGGCTACGCTGGATTCTCTGATCACTGGTAACAGTCTGATTAGACCCTCCTCTGATCTTGAATATTTCCTCAGGTCAAACTTATCCAACTCCTCCTCTGAGGTCAGTAGAACAAAGACCAGAGCAGACCACTGTGAGGATGATAGTTTAATCTCTGCCAAACTACCAGACCTCAGGTAGTTTTGGATTTCCTCCACGAGAGACTGATCATTCAGCTCGCCAAGGCAGTGGAAGAGATTGATGCATCTTTCTGGGGAAGGATTTTGCCTGATCTTCTCCTTGATGTACTCAACAATTTCCTCATTTCTTTGCGAATTGCTTCTCATTGTGGTTAGAATGCTCTTCAAGACAGACTGATTGGGTGTCTGCGAGAGGCCCAGAAGGAAACGAAGAAAAAGATCTAGGTGTCCGTTCTCACTCTGCAGAGCTTTGTCCACCGCACTCTTGAGGAGGTTGGTTACCTCACTGGGAGCCTCCTGGATGGTAGTGGTTTCCTGTGGTTCCATCAAGTTCTGATTGAAGCAGATGAAGGAGTGAAAAATGTACACTGCAGCAAAAAACTCCTGTATGCTGAGATGCACAAAGCAGTAGACCCTCCCCAGTCGAAGTCCAAAGTCATTCTCGGAGACCTGGGTGAACACTCCTGAGTATACTGCAGCATCACTGATGTTGATATTGTACTCAATCAGTTCATTCTCATAGAAGATCATGTTGCCTTTTATCAGGTGCTCAAAGGCCAGTTTTCCAAGCTTCAAGATCATACCTTCATCAATTCCGTCCTGGGACTGTGCGTCAGATGCCTCTTCTCCTGCTGAATACTTCTGAGTTCTGATCAGTGAGTTGTACCTTAAAAAATATGTGTACATTTGTGTCAGAGTCTTAGGCATTTCTCTTTTACCGCCGTCCTCCTCTGCCGTCTTCTCTTCTGCTTCTTCTAAAATCCTCTGCAGAACGGTGGCAGATATCCAGCTGAAGACTGGTATATGACACATGATATGGAGGCTCCTGGTTGACTTAACGTGTGAGATGACCCGATCTGCCATGTTCTGCTCAGAGATTTTCTTCCTGAAGTACTCGTCCTTCTGGGGGTCGTTGAACCCTCGTATCTCTGTCACACGATCAACAAGATCAACTGGAATACGATCTGCAGCTGCAGGCCTGGAGGTAATCCAGATGTGTGCAGAGGGCAGCAGGTTGCCCTTCACGAGATTCGTCAGTAGTGCATCCACTGAAGTTGGTTCTGAGACACTGCAGCAGGGCTCGTTGTGCTCAAAGTCCAAGGGAAGCCGACATTCATCCAACCCATCAAATATCAGCACAAGTTTATATTTGCCAAAATCTGAAATTCCTGATTCTTTTGCCTCCACAAGAAAGTGATGAAGCAGCTGTGTAAGCGTGCAGTGTCTTTTCATCAGATTCAGCTCTCGAAAGGGAAGATTGATTAAGAGTTGGATATCCTGGTTGACTCTTCCCTCTGCCCATTCCAGATTAAACTTCTGTACTGAGATCGTTTTTCCAATGCCAGCAATTCCTTTGGTCAGCACAGTTCGGATGAATCTGTCTTGTCCAAGCAAGGGCTTAAAGACGTCTTCACATTTGATTGGCTTATCTTCTGCTGCTGGTCTCCTGGTTGCAGCCTCAATCTGCCTGACCTCATGTTCATTATTGACAGTTCCACTGACTCCCTCTGTGATGTAGAGCTCGGTGTACACCTTGTTTAGAAGTGTCTGGTTCCCGTGTTGTGCTGCTCCCTCGTAAATGTATTCAAACTTTCTCAATTTGTGTCTGAGCTTGCGTTGGCAGACATCAAGCTCACCATAAATGTCTAGTTGGACCAAAAAAAAAAAAAAGTAACTTCAGTGCCTTAATTTCAGTGCTTAACTCTCAAAACGAATCTGTAGAAGTTCTAACAACAATATATTTTCGATTAAATTAAAACACAAAATTCAGTAATTTCTTAACATTTGGTATAACTGACTAAATAAAAAAATAGGATAATAGGACAATATGTCAGATAGGGACATTTTCAAAAACATATAACAGCATCACACCCTCCTCTTGGTACTTACGTTTCTCCAGTTTGTTAGCGAGCTCTCTGTGGCCTATTTCCTTTAAGACGTGCAGTGTAATCCTCAGTACCCCCTCACTGGCACTGCTGTCTTGGTTTTTATCTTCAGAAGTCAAACTGTCTTCATTCTGATTTTCACTCTCAGGAAAGAGCATCTTCTCATACCTTCTCAGCTCACTCCTAACAATGCTCATGGCATAGGTTTCCACCAGCTGCAGTGAAGAAAGTCAAATGAATAAAGCTTTTACAAAAAAAACATGTTTCAGAAAAATCCATCATTGAAATACTATTGTTGTTTTATGCTTGAGAAAATGTAGTTATTTTAACCATCATGGTTGAGGTCCAGTCATTAGAGAAATAACGCACCTTAAATATGTCTTTTCCATCCATCACAGCAGACTCTGCACAGTCACGTGGGTCTCTTGAGATAAATATTGAAAATATTAAGATTAATCAAGTCTGTTGGAATTCAGCCAGTTCAAATATGAGGACTGCTTCTGTGGAGATCCTACAAGAGTTCCTTCCATATGATTTTTAAGTGTCTTGAAGTGACTTAAATTAAAATATCTTTGGTACTTATTTACCCTGGTAATATAAAGTATATTATCATTTTTATTTTCTGGTTGAGACGCTGTGTTTTATAACATTTGAAAAATATGGACTCCTGTTCTACTCCATGTGCTCCATATGTTAGTGAAAATGGCACCAAAAAAGTACAAATTTCTGGTCGGAGATGAACAAGGATCGCCTCACGTCATTCTCAGAAAAAAAGCAAACAAGCAAAATCTCCAAATCTTTCTTAAACAGCTGATGAGAATGTGAATGAAGTCGTTATGTTTAGTATTATTTAGTGTTGGACAAGTAGAAAGCACCTGAATAATTATAGTATTTCACTTGGGACCAGTGTTTTTAATTGATGAACTCACATGACAACATCACTAAAAACTATAGAAAAGACTTTATGTACCTATCAGTGTCTTCATTGGTGAAGTCATTACGATTCTTCATGGAGACATCACTTTGCATAGACACACAGGATGAGGCAGGCGAGTTTGATTTCTCAAAATTAACTGGGCTGCAAAGAAAGACAATGGCTTTAGAATTTATAGTAACTGGACAGTGGGTTCCTGCTTCAGTTTTCATCTTAATTCAGTCAACGGATGTCAATATATTTCACACCGAACAGACCAATGTTTCAAACCCCAGAGCCACAAAAACATTAAACATAAAGACCCAGAACAGACTACATGTACCTATCAGTGTCTTCCTTGGTGAAGTCATTACGATTCTTCATGGAGGCATCACTTTGCATGGACACACAGGATGAGGCAGGCGATTCTGGCCTATCAGGAAACTTTTCAGTCTCTTCAGCAGAATCCATTTTGAAGGAAATACCTGTTTTGTTTTGAGTATAGAAGAAATTTTGTGCAGTGGTTAAACTCAGTGCTCTATTTACAGTTAGGTCTTACTCAGTAAGTACAACATTTTATTTTCTCTAACAATTTTAAGTATTGCAATAATCCTTAAAGTCTTTTTTTGGTAAATATTCAAAATTCACAATGAACTATGGAGTTCTGCAAATAGGGATGGATGTTTATGGTGTGAGGAAGTACTTTGATCATCATCTTTCATCATCAATCTTTAAAAACTGATATCATTATTAGGACAGGAAAGTTAAATTTGGATTTATGATAAATGATGTAAAATTATAACGTTAAGACAATAATTATGCTAAATAAAAGACTAAGATCTGATTGCACTTTGACATGCAAACTCTCGAGTGTCAAATGTCCAGCCAAGAGACGGTGAAACACCACTGGTCAGGAAGCTGAACGTTTTGTGATCGTTTCGCTTTTGTTTTAGGTTGTTTTAAAATCCCACCGATGAGAAAATGCAAAAAAAACAAACAAACAAAAAAACAACAACTAATGAATAGTGGTTTTCACGTTTAAAAGAAAAATGCTCTTTTACTCCACATCGACAGCGGATCTGTAGCCTCTTTTTTTAACGACGCAGAGCAGGATTTCCGTCCACTGGCTTCGGAAAATAACTGCGGCTGAGACCTAAAGTTGATCCCAGCTAACTCAGAACTTCATCCCACCATAACTAACCCATACATTTATCTATTATTCTAATTTCTATATGCAAAAATGTAAAACACACCTTTACGGGCTGCGTGTCCTCGCCGCCCGGGCCGTGCTGTTTCTCGCCTCTCTCGCACCTCCTTTTTTTTTTCTTGAAGTCTTGAAGTTTCCGTTGTTATTGGCAGAGCAGGCTGAGGGAGGGAAGAGCTCGTCTTTGCATTCAGCCGTGTTGTTTTGTTTGACTCACCTGCTCCAGCTTTAAACATTACGCACATTAACGGGCCAACATAACTTATTTACCCACAAACTGGTTTGTAACTTGCGGAACTCTTCTTGCCAGCCAGTCAGAACAATGGTACAGGACATTAAGGAGGGAAGCTACTACATATTATAAGCTAAACGAACAATGCAATGCACCTCTTCCAATAAATAAATAAATAAATAAATAAAATAAAATAAAATAAAATAAAATAAAATAAAATAGGAACAGTCAATGTGCAATAAACCCTATTTAAAATAATGTGCAATACCACCTGTTATTACCAAGTGCAATATCTCTTTACTATGTGCAATATCACCATGTGAAACATCATATACTGAAAGTGAAAGTGACTGTGTGCCTATATTAGGCACCTAATTTCTCATTATTTAAGTGTACCACCGTGCCTGTCAAAATCAAATTAGAAATGTCACTAAAGGTTTGGATGATTTTTCATTTTTACCTGATTTCATTCATAGGCATTCTGGACACAATCCAGTAGGTGCAGATCAAACTCAGAGCCTCCCTGCACAAGACAAACACACAGTGAGATAACTTTCAAACTACAAGGACACATGATGTAGAATCCAAACAGTCCCACACAGAAACCATTTCTTTTGTCAGAGAGAAAGTAGTTCTAGTGATAAGAACAGCAAACATTACAACTGATACTTCCTTTTATTGGTTTTCAAACAAGAAATCACACAATTCACAATGTGTACACCGATCGCTCTGAGTGGCAAGCAATCCTGTTTCATCCAACACAATTCCTGGCAAATACAGTGACTGTTAAAATGTTCAAACTAAATAAAATTGGGACCGTTTGCCATCTTTACATGATATAACACCACTTAACCAAAAGCTCGTGTTTTGGCCTTTTTTGACAACATGCACACAACAATGTCGCCCAGTGGTGAGTGCTTGTGTAGAAAACCCATTTCTACACAGCAAAAGAACTGAAATGATGGGTGATCACAGACAGTTAAACAAATAATAATAAAGTTTGAGATTACAAAAAATAATTCCTCCCTGTCCAAACCATCGGCCCTACAACGACTTCACAAAGGCCATTTTGTAGTTGTGTTTCCGTTCTTCATTCCTACTGTCAGAGCTAGGCTTGTCCTGGTCTGAGGTCTGTTCCTTAGACGTGGGACTGCTGCCTTTGTCCTGGTCGTCAGTGGGTTCTTTTTCACTGGTGGACTCCTCTGGCTCAGTTTCTTTTGTCTGACTGTCCACTGGTGGGGTGTCAAATGACTGTGGTTGTGGCTCAGGCTGTGGATAAGCAAACAAAAAGATGAGGTTTTGAAGATGAAGATTGTTTTTTTTTTGCTCCTGTCCACAAAGAGTCTGTCTGTCTGAAAGTAGGACATCTTAAATCTCTGTATCTAGAGTGTACATAGATAACCCAAAGTCCAAGCTGTTACATTTTGGTAGTGATCCTGATTGATTTGATGAATAGAATTTCGTTGAGGAATGACTATGAATCAAAAGACAGAGTAATGTCACAACACATCTGAAAATTGTTCATTGTTTGAACAGTGTTGCCAGAAGGAACAATGACAGTTCATGTGAGCTCACTGGCAGTCGCACACACAATGGGACATTAAAAACAACACAGATGATGAGAGGAGTGCCTTGCCTCTCTGGCTGAAACTATTTATGGGTGAGACAAAAAGAAAACTAAGAAGTTACTGAAGAAACACCTCAGGTACATCCATGTTCTCACTGCCTTTGACAAAACCTTAAGCACTCATTATTATCCACGCTGTTCTCACATTCTGAACTACCTTCTACTAACATCTTTATTTTTTTTAAATGTTTTTTATTCTACTGAGTTTTACTGTCTTTATGTATGAAATATTCTGCATAAGTAAACCTCCCTTGCCATCATATTATTTGTTGTTCTTGTAAGTTACTAGGAATTCATAATAGCAACTTCTAAATAATAATAATAATTGATAATTATTAATAATAATATCTGATAGTGTTAAAGAGAAGGGCTTCAGAGCTAGATGTACTGGTAACTGCAAAATAAATGCAGAGTCAGAAAAAACTGAAACTCACTAACGAGCATCATCATTGTCATCTCTCTACAGTGAGACTGGCCAGTAAGCTAGATGCAAAGTGTAGCAGCCATCTGTATAGTATGAGACTATGATGTATTATTATCATAAATTTGCTTCATTCAGTTCACTATTTTGACCACTGGATGCTGCCTCATTGTAGGGTTAACACAGCATATTTACATAGGGACTGTCATTCAGGTAACAGGTGGCGTTTGAAGGAAGGCAATTCAATATCTTACCTAACGTACTGGGAAAAGTTTAAGAACGATTTTTAAACACTTTGCAATTTTTGTTTACCTCATCACTGGATGTAAATGCTGAACAAATCTCAATAAGGATGCATGTATGGATTGATGGTGTCTCACTTGGACACAACACTATAACAAAAACAAGTCAATTAAGCATCAGTTTGCAGTCCGTGCACTTTGCGGCTTTAAGTTTAGACAAAGTTTCTCATGTCTGGCAAGATAAACTGAAAACATCTTATTGTAATAATATTCAAAAATCTTTATAGATACATTTAATCTTTTCCAGACTGATTTCAGACTCAGACACATTTTGAACATGCCCTCTCCTCTGGGTCTGGAAGAGCCCTCACCTCACTGAAGCCCAGGCCACAGTGTCTCCGGTTCCGGCCTGATAGCTTCCCATCCATGCCCTGCTGGTACTGCATCTCCAGCTGCTCACTGATCTTCTTATCTTCCTGCCCTGCAGAGGAGACACCAGTCACAGCAGGCACACCCAGCCAATACAGGCCTATCCATGCATGGATAGATCTGTGCGGCGGATGTGTAGTGGGGAAGCCAGGTTAATTGCATTGGGCATAAAGATGAGACAGCATGGGTAAGTGGCATGGGACAGTAGTTTGGACATTTCTTACATGAAAAGAACAAATACAGCTTTTTATGAAAACTAAACAGTGAAGCTTACCACTACGGAAGTGGGATGTCGACTTGTGGTCGCCAATGACAAGACGTCCTGTGTGTTCTTTCTGGAGAAAAGACAATCTGATTTATATCAACTGTCACAACTTCTCCAAAGGTGATAGTGACAAGCTAAACAAAGCTTTTATTATTGCTCTCTTTTTTTCTTTTGCTATGGACTACAGGTCCTCAGCAAAGTGAACTGGTGTAGAGCGATCTACAAACCTTGCCAGCACCCATCAACCGTAAAAACTTTTGTTTCCTCTCATCGCTTCCCAGATCAGCTGATGCCCACTGGGTAGACCCATCCTGTCGAGGCAAAACACAAGAAGTGGCACCAGAAGGACCAGTGGTTAGTTCAGTCTGTTGGAGGTGTGTTTTATGATGTTTATTCTCATAATAAACACAATCTGTGTGGGTTAGTTTGTCTAGCCGCGTGTGCGTATTGGAAATCAATAGGGGAAAGAATACTCTTAAAAGTTTATAAAAAACTGGTTAGCTTAAATGGCAAAAATGGTCAAATACATGTGAGAAACCATCAAATATTTGCAGCGTAAAGTGGCAACTTAGAGCCACATTATGTGGCTCACTGGAGTTATGTCCACTGTGGTCTGGTAGAGAAAAAGTAAGCAGCTCTTGGCTGACCATTCATTGGTTGTGCACAAATTTCACAGTTATATTTTACCTGAAATACACTCACTTGCCAATTTATTAAGCGAACCTAGCTGAAACTAATGCGGTCTTATAATAAATCCTCCCTTCATGAAGGTTATAATGTTCAGATTTTGTTCAAACTGTGTTGCCTCATCCAATAGGTGTGTGGCATTGTTTGGCTTTTCCTCTTGATTTGAATGGGATGGACAAAATAATGGGAACACCTGTCATGTACCACAACTTACTACATCTTCCAAAATGACTGCAGGTGAATCAACCCCTCTCTAAAACTGTTTAAACAAAAACTGAACATTATAACGTTCATGAAGGGAGGCTTTATGGCAGTACTGTTGTGTTAGACTGCATTAGTTTTAGCCTGCTGTGCCTTATAAACTGCCAGCTGAGTGTAATTTCAAAGAAACGTTTTCAAACAAACTTTCTAACTCAGCAGAATGCTGACTATTGTCTTACTAAAACACATTTTAATTTAGTTAAATATAGTTTAGTCAACACAAACAAGGTCTTAAACATATGAGTGGATGTGCGACTTAATGATATTATTTACACATGAGAATATAACTTATGGTAAAGTAAAGGGAAGATGGTGTGTAACGTTCCGTCATTAATCCTTGCTTGGTAAAACACCTCCGATTTAAAAATCAAACTATCTTTTCATCGTAAATCGATTTGCCACAAAAAATATTTAACGTGTGATATGTTTTCTGCGATAAGTTTTTGAGTCAACCTAAAAAGACGAACAAACTTTGTCCAGGACTTAGACAAGAAACGTGTTCAGGTTTCAAGATGAAGCTCTAACGTTAGCAAACAGGCTAACGCGACGCTAACCGTATCTAAGTAATTCATAGCTTTCGCCCACGAACCATGCTCAGTTTTTATTATTTTACTCACCTGACTTGGGGACGCGGGTCGTTTTGTCCCATGCCTGTCGTCTGGAGAACTCATTATGAACAAATGCTTAAGTAAAATGTTAATAAAATATCATACCACCGAACTAGCACAGGCTAGCTGGATTTGTCAACACGCTCCGCCGTGTCGTCACTTCCTCCGTCTTCTTCTTCGCCTGTGTCGCAGACCGTTACGTTAACTCTCTGCTGCCACGATCCGTCCGCCTTCTTAAAACCACAGCTTAAAATAGATAACCTGGCCAGCATTATTCTGGTGTTAGAATAATGCAAAGTCTAGCAAACAAATTGCTCAGAATAAACGGAGCATAAGACGGAAAAAAGAGAGATTACTGCACAGTTAGGTGGAGGGTGATTCAATAGCACTATCATTTCAATGTGTAGCATAATTAAGTTAGAGCTTGATATTTTATTTTTCTAGATTTCCATTAAATTGCATACAGCTATTAAGAGTTCAAAGCCTTCACACTGTGGGGTCATGGACATGTACTGTGCAAAGTGACACCTCCAGAGGATGACATGCATTAAAACCGCCAAAAGGTGGCGTAAGAGTAAGTGTAATAAAAGACAGAGCCCAGAGGAGCCCACACCTTTGAAAGGACACTAAAACTTAATTTATACCACACAATTGAGGTGAGTTTGCGTTTGACCTTAAAGACGTTTTAATGAACTTAACAAGTGTTGTCTATTAAACAAAGCTGAGCATCGATATTTTCCTGTAATAGGCTGATTTCGATTTTTTTCCCCTTGAGGAAAATGAAGAATAATCACACCATAGAGATTCTAAAACATCGGCTGCGCTTTGGAGAAGATGGGAGAGGAAAATATCGAAAAACTGGTTTATTTTTAATCACAAGCTTGATCGCAAATTTCATCACCAATCATACTTAAAAAAAAGTTTTAATGATAAACCACTGGTGAGAAATTTTCTAATTGCATGTGCAAAAGATTTGCACAAAGAAAACTTTTGATATGCATTTAACTGCTGAAACTGTCCATTTTTAAAAGTCAGAATAAAACAAGAATCACAATCTACCCACATTATTGTTTGTGTTTTTCATTTAGGGAGATTTCTGATATTTAAAAAATTGTTTGTAAGCAAAATATGCCCATAGGAAAACAAAAGCAATTACAGCAATAATTTATTAAAATGATTTTTAAACTGCTGGCCAAGAGCAGGTGACCGGTACGCGCACGAATCCACACACGCCAGTACAGGCTGCGTGCACACGCAGAGAAAAGCGGGAGAGACAGTGGTGAACAGAAAAGTTAAAATGCGGAACAGATGTGAAAAAGAAAATGTAAACTGTTTTATATCTTGATGAACAATGCACACAAAGAAAGTGACAGACAGAGACAGATAAACAGTGAGGGAGAGGGAGAGCGAGAAAGAGAGAGAGAGAGAGAGAGAGAGAGAGAGAGAGAGAGAGAGAGAGAGAGAGAGAGAGAGAGAGAGAGAGAGAGAGAGGAGGGGTTATCCTGCCTCTGCCTCTTTACCCGACACTGCCCTGCACTCTCACTTAACCTCCACATAGTGCTGGACGGGAAGTAACTTAAAATACTTTTATGAAAAAAAATCCTCCAAATGACAGCTCCTCGGGCAGAGTGTCTCTCCTGACAACGACGCCGAAGTGCTTTATTTTACTTTCTGGTCCTCGGCAAAGTGAACAGAGGAGTTACCAAAGTCCCCTGACACGCTCCAGCGATGGTGACTTTACGCACGGGATTTGAAGGCTGTTTGAACTGACTCCTCTTGTTTGGTCTCAGCGCTGAAAGTCTGCGATCGTAGCAACGAATAATCTGCAAGTTTACAAGAAACACACAGCGAGGTGTCGAATATTTGGATCCAGGTAAGAAAAGTCCTGTTGCATCAGTGTGGACGGCACCGGGACCGTCACCCGGCGCGTCCTCCGGGCTGGTTGTTTTGAAAGTCGGTGCGCACTCCGGTTATCTCTGCTCCACAACAAACAGCGATGACAGCAGCAGATTCAGGCTGCATCAGTGTCTTTAAACCTGCAGTTGGGCCGTGATTAGATGATTAGACTCGGACGACCCTACATGACCTGCAAACTCAGTCTTTTTTTTTTTAAGTTCTGCATTAATATGGAAAAAAATCTATCAAGTAATTTATTAATGTTATAACTGACTTGAAATAAGATAAATGCCACAAAAACATAAAAGTTTGTAATAAAACGATAACAATCTATAATAACTATTATTTACTGTTTAGTTATACTGTATAACACAGATGAATATATTAGAAATATTGGTTATTTTCTCCTTTAATAACCAATATTAAGTTTATAATAAGCACACAGAAACGCTGTGGTTTAGAGACTAACCTCAAACTGAACTACATATTTATAAAACAGTTTGCAAAAAGTTGTGATTTTGCACTGCTTTCCACTGACACTTATCTTAGAGCCAGTGTTAAAAACTAATTTTCTACCATTAAATCTGTGATCCTGCAAAGCACACAAATATGAACAGAAATCTGACTTCAAATCGTGTTAATTAATTAATTTCCATCTCCTTCTCCAAGTTGAAGCTTTTAAATTTTATGCTTGAAATCAAAGATACTCAAGGTTAATTTCAGCCATAAATGATGCAACTATATTGTGCAAGAAAAGCAGAGGATGAACTTGAGTTTAACGGGCTTCATCCTCCACTACATCCCTGTCATACGCTATTAACAGAAGTGGTTGAGCGGTTCTGTAGCATCAGAAAATGGCTCAATGGGCTCAGAACCCATTTAACAGGCATTTAGAAAGAGTCTATGAAGCACTATGCGTAAATGAGCTTTGCATAAAACAGCCGACTTTGTAACTTAATAGTAAATTAAAAACTTTTTAAGAGACACTGAACTTTAATTTTAAAGAACATTTTAAAGATTTTCTTAAAAAAAAAACCAAACAAACAAAAAAACAAAAAACGATTTCTAAAAATCAGAGGGCTTCTAAAGTCATCCCATTCAGACCCACTACAGTCTGTGGGATGATCCTCAGTAGTTTCCTCTTCGGCCACACAGCGGTAGCCTTCTGTCCATAACGCCTCGCGCTCTGCCGGACCTCTGTGGTCCTCGTGCGCGTCCCCGGCTCCGCTGCACGTCCAGAGACGCACATTTCAGCGAATCTGCGGTGGCCCGCGTTCCCCCCCCACATGTACTGGAATACAATAGCGAGAAATAGACTTCAGAGGGGAGAAAAGCGGGAGGAAGAGGGGCGTCTTTAGGGCCCACGTTTTCCCCCCCGGAGGTCACGGCGAATGACCCTAGAAGAATGCGTGAGTCATATATTAAAATAGACTCGGAGCCCTAACGCGGATCCACTGGGAGACAATACCGGGGGAAACAGGACAGTGTCCCAGCACGGAGAGACAGTTGAGAATTTAGACTGTAAGTTTCCTTCTTCACTCCTACATGATTTTCAGTGCGATCGTTGCCTTTCTCTGTGTTAGATCGTTAAAGGTTTGGACAATGCCTCTTAACTTTCTGGGCGATAAAAGGCGTCAGTTTCACTTGTCAGTTACGCAGCCTGACAGAGTGACAGCGCTGGTTGTGTATGAAGTTAATTGCAGGTGTGTGTGAACTCGAGTCGTGCGTGCAGGGACAGTTTCTGATCCGGAGTGAAGAGCCTGCCTGCAGCTCGGACAATCAGTTTGCCTTGAGTTCACGGTGAGGATGTGACAGGGGGTACAGGAGGACAAGGCGCACGACAGCCGCCTGGAAAAGACTGATAGAGTCACTTCAGGGTGTTCCCCATATTTAGAGCCATACTACACCTCCAAGATAAGCCACTGCTCGCCTGCAGATAAGGGGCTTTTAGAGAAACAGAGTGAAGGAGAGATCACACTCACATCACAAAAATGAGGTTGAAACCCGCTTAAGAGGAAACGCAAAGTCTGGATAGTTGTTTCACTGATTTCTGATTAATTTGGACAAACAAACTATTGCATCTCAGTCACTTGTTTTTGGAGTTAGCAAGACTGCGCAATTTCCCAGCATCAGCTGTGGGCTAATTGTTTTCCGCAGCATCCACATTTTTGTTTTCACATCACATCACTCCTCTGTTCAGAGTTATAATTGCCCGGCTTGACAGATTTCCCCCAGTTGCCAGTTTGGACCTGCCCACACCGGCCTACGCAGTAAATCACAATTTCCAACAAGTTGTTTAATTGTTTGGACTGTGGCAGAACAATTTATAGACCACCCCCCCCCCACCCCTCCCCTGCAAGTGAGAGTGTCTGTCTGAAAAACAATCCGAGCACGGGGTGGGGGGTGGGGGGGTCGCCGAAGTTGATCTCCTATGGCATTTTGTTTTGAGCAGGTGCTGCGGGTTGAAGTTCCCTCATAAGGTAAAGTGGCATTAGAGTGTCCAAATGGCAGACTTATATATAGGCTGCCAAATCAGCACATTGTCCAGGGCTGCATGGCTGCGCTCTCTCCGCTGTCTGAGGGAGACCTGCAGCCTTTTTCTTTTTTTCTTTCTTTTTTTTTTCATTTCTTCTGAGGGGATCTGCGCTGACAACAGGCGGACAAGCCTGAATACAGCGGCCGGTCACTGTGTGGTCCACAAGGACTCTGTCAGCAACATGAAATCACAAACCGTGCGTAAACTGCCCTTCATATCTGGAGCAAATTTGAATTAATAGCCACCTGTGATAAAACATAAATTAAAATGAAAGACTGTAATTAAATTTCTCGGTAAAACAGAGTACATTTTGTGTAACCTATTTAAATCTCACAAATTCAATTCCTTAGTTAAAAATTAAATGCAGCTTCATTTCTGGGCCAGCCTTACAGAAAGTGATTTTATTTAATTTTTGGATTTTCTGATTTGATATAGGAAATTACATTCTCTGATTACATTTCTGTCACACACTCTGCTTATGTTCTTTTCCAGCATCAACACAAGTTTATCTGTTATTAAAAATCACTACAAAACATTTATTTTAAACAAAATTCCACTCTGAAAATATCAGTGTTGATTTCTTTTTCTTTGCTTCCCATGTTAAGCCCTGAAAATGTGCATGCTGGTGTTAATGTAATGCAAGGCCAACCTCAGGATCTAATTCTCATTCTTAGAAATCTAACCATCGCTCACACGTTATTCTAATGTGCCATATATATTTCTTGGACCCTGAGAGGCCTTTTCCTCTGCTGTGGCACAGAGGGACTATTTAGTGGCAGAAAGAGGGTACAAATTGGAAAGATTAAAGGATTTGACAGCTGAGTGAAGAAGAGAGTGAGATGGAGAGAGGGATTGAATGGAGGAGGAGGAGGAGATGATCTGAATTTTGAGGCCGTGAATGTGAGTTTGCAATTTTTCAGACACCCATGACAGCTTGATATGAAAAAGAAACTGTTTTTAATTTCAGTTTCAGGATGCATCATGATGTTTAACCCCCTTAGCAATACTGTTGTTTTATTTTCACTGTTTGCTATCTTCCATTTAAATGTTTCCACATGTTGTTTTTTTGTGGATGTCATTCACCTTCATCAGAAAACCGTCGCTCCTCCATTTTAAGCCTGTGGCTGATCTGGAGAGTCCTAATTATTTGTTGTCGGGCTCTTTGAAAAAGACACCAGCCCCCAAATTGGACATGTGTTGTACAAACACAAATTAAACATTTAGCCCTAAGTATTTCTCCCTGGGTCCTAAGTGCATATTAGTCAGCCTATACTTATCTCGGGCCCAACGGCACACCCAAATTGCAGTCTTGCTGCTGAAAAAGAAAGGTTGAGGCCCGGGAGAATGAGCACTTGAGGCACGCTGGCAGATGCCCATAAGTTTCTCAACCACAATGCGAGCTTAGGTGTGTGTATGTACAGTATGTATGTGTGCTTGTATTTCTCTCTGTGTGTGTTTATGGACTTTGGTATCTTTTGTGTTTTTGTGATTGTTGACATGAACAACCTGTCATATGTTTGTGTGACTAAGTGTGCTCATGTGCATTTGACATTTCATCCAGTGTTTTGTGTTGTGTGTGAGGGAATAAATGTACCTGGTGGTGTGTGTCCATGCACGCACAGTTAGGTGTGTATCCTGCATGCATGTTTGTTCTAGTCTCCCAGTGTGTGTGTTTGTGTGTGTGTGTGTGAGTGCAGGCCCTGCTGGGTGGGCGTACTGCTCTGTGGATCTCTCCTCTGTTCTCCACCACCACATAACCTTGGAATCAGCTTCCTCATTTTTTCCGCAGAGCCGAGAATAACAAGACACCACGTTCATTCTCCTCTCTCCTCTCTTTCAATGTTCGGGGTAACCTTTCCTTTCTGCCGCCGATTCTCCACCACCTGCTCCCCACCATCCTATTACAAAGCCCAGAATGAGAACTTACCTGACACACCAGCCCCTAACGACAACCATGTACACGCTCACTCCTCAATCCTCCTCATTCTACATCTTTACATACATTATTAAGGGGTCATCTCCATTCAGCCTCGCAGTGTGTTCTCCTCATGTTCATAGCAGCTCATATATTTTTGGCTGTCTTGATGCACAGAGCAGCTCAAGTTCACAAAGTTCATCCTCCTCGGCTCTTTTCTCTCTCAGACTTTTTTCTCTTCATGCATCTGGGTGTGTGTCACTGTCTGTAACATTAACAGTGGCTATTGTGTACCTGCAAAGGACCGAATAAGATGTATAAAGGCATGGTTTACACAAGAACCTTTGACAAATGACTGCTGCACTGTTAACACAGCCACAAATTTAGCATGCTGTCCAGAGAGAAAAATAACAAGGGCTGGCCTGAGTCCATATTAAACTTATACTACTTCATTTTTTTTTTCTTGTAGTATAATATTATCCGGAATGAATGTTGTCAGTTATGTTGCTTTTTTTCTGTTTTCCTGTTTTGTGATTTGTGAACAACTTGGCACATTGTTCTCTCTGCTCTGACTTTTTTCACAAGTGGAAAAACTCACCATCACACTCTCCCTCCACACATCAGAGCTGCCGTTCCTCTGGGTTATTGAGAGTCATTTGTTCATCACTTGTGATGAAAAACAAAATGATGGACAGAAAAATGGCTTACGCTCTACTATTTTCTTGTTGTCATACTTGCTGCTGCCCTCCAGTATTTGAAGCTCTCAGAAAACATTTGCACATTGATCTGACTGTGCTGAGGAAAAATAAAAAAGAAAGAAACATCTCAGTACAATTCACTTTATAGTAAAAGGGACAAAAAGAGATAGAAGCACATAGAATTGAATTACTTTAACAAAACCATGTTAAAATCATCTTAAGATGCTTTGTGAAACTGAACCCAGTATCGTGGAAGTCAGTAAGTACAAAGAAGTGCACAGTGAAGAAAAGGTTTAACAATGAACCACTTAAGTTACACATCCACGACATGATGTGATATCCAGTTTCATTGATATCTGTGACATATGAAGTACAATTAATTAAATTAAGTTGATCAAATGATCATCTTTTGTAAAAGTAAAGCAAGTCTTGGTTGACAAAAATTTTACACTCTTACAAGGTGGATTCTTTTTGCTTATGAAAAAAAACCCTCTTTAGATTCTCTGATGTTGCATGCAAAATAGATTAGTCTCAGAAGTTATTATTCATTGCTGCTTGGTCATGGAAATCTCATCATTGTAACTTTATTATTTCACTTTAAGGCGGACGAATCATTGTAAAAAAAAGACATAATTCAGACTGTTTTTCTCTCTGTTGCGTTTGATGGACATCGAAGCTTCGCCAAAAGCCACCAAAAATAAATGTTAAAAAATGTCCACCACAGCTGATCCTCTGTTAATTTGTGGACATAAATTACAGGATTAAAGTGCTGTGGTCAATCTCTTTGGTTCTCCCAATCAGATTACAGACTTTTGGTATTTCTAACAAGACTACAGGGTGACCAGGTGACTGACTCTGGTGCTCCAGTGGCTCTTTATCTGTCAGTCAGTAGTTGTGGCCTTGGACGACAGTAGCAGCAGATGCTTTGGCAATTACACTGCTCCTGATGATTTTACAGAAAAGGGAAATCACATGCAAGCATGCCTGCATGTCCAAGAGATTTTAGAGCTTCAGTCTTTCCTCCTTCTTCCACTTTCTCTTTTAGTGTGTCTTCCTCCCTTCTTTGGGTTACATTTAACAAATCCAAACTGAGGGCTAGAGCTCACACTTCAGACCAAAATCCTAAAAATTTGCTGTAGCCATCTTCATTTAAGAGTCAAATAAGGACTGAAAAAAGAAAAAAGCCAAATCCAGAAATTCCATCAGTGACTTTTGCATTTTTTTTTCTTTCTTCTGGCTGAAGCACTGCCTATTTTATTCTGACACGAAACTCATATGACAAAAAGACTGTTTTTGGTCTGTCTATGAGCCATTGACCCTGCTTGAAGTATTTGTGTCACTGTTTTTCAGGGTCGCAGAGTGTGACATGGTACTTGTTTGGGAAGTTGTATGGTTTGGGGACTTTTATGAAAGATGAGTGTCATTCATTATCCCCACAGTTCAGAGCTGTTCAACAGCCTTTATTCAGAAAGATGTTTTGTTTTTCCAGAGTGCTTTTTTTTTTGTGTGGAGCATTTGATATATTTTGTTGAGTTTATCCAACGAGCATGGGCTGCCACGGTGGGTTTGTGTAAACCAAAAGTGGTGTAATTCACCTGGGCTTTGAAACAGGAACTCCTGAGATAATTATTCTTAATTATTCTAAATAAATGCCCTAAGATGAATCCTAACTTCAGTATCTACCTGCAGTGTGCTTAATATAATGCACTAAGTCAACAATGGGAAAGTGGGTGTCATTAGCAAACATCCCTTGGTTTGTTTTATCCTGCTTCAGAACCAGATGGGTGGGGTTTGGTGTATAAGACAATACAAGTGCCTGAAAGTTTTTACAATAGCATGATAGTGTTTGAAGATATATTTACACATCTTTTGTGCGATTGACAGCCAAGCTGACTCTTTCTGAACTGTCACGACACATAATCCCCACCCCTCTGGCACTCCCTATGGATTAAAACAAACAAAAATATATATGCATTTGCACTACCTTTTGATGAAAGTCTACAGCTGATGTTGCACAAATCACTTTCAGATGCTAAGATTTTTAATACAAGTTGTGTCCAGATCCAGTGTAGTACAACACTGCATGTTTCTTTTTGAACTCCCACCATAAATTTGTGTTTCCAAGGATGGAAAAGAAAAAGGAAATTTGCTGAAATGTTTGTGGCGAGGAAAAGGTCTCCCGTGCTGTTCTCATGAGCCTCTCTGCGACCGTTTTGAGGGAGCTGCTGAAAGTGGTAAACGCTACTCAGACTGACAAATCAGAACCACACGCCACTGTGCATTTGTGCTTCGCCTTGGACAGTGCGCACACGCATGCATACAATACACAAACACATTTCATAACATAAAAACTGAGCTGAGAGCACAGTCACACCTAGCTTGCTTTCCATATTAAAAACCACAGAAAGGGAATTTACTTGACTCATTTAATTTCATATTGTTCATAAACAGCCTGACATTGGTGCATTGTGTAAACAAGGTCAGATAGAGATTGGAAGATATAAAGGCTTGGATAGGAAAAAGAGGGTCTGTAACCTTCACAATGGCAATTGTCTAGGAGATAAGCATCATATTTTGTTTGAATGCAAGAATGCAAGATTAATAGAAAAAAAACGTGCCACAGTAGTATTTAAAGGGAGACTCAAATTGGAGGACTTGTGAGGGACAGATTACAAAACAAACTGTCCAAAGAATAGACTTGGAAATCTCTTGGAAATCAGAAACAAATTAAGTTTTCACTCTTAACAAAGTACACTGCAATTTTCTTGGAAGGCAACCAAGACTCCCCTTTTCCATGAATCTGTTGTGAGCTGGTGCAGCGTCAAGTGGCTTTCATTGTCCTCACCTGGCTAAACAAAGGGAAACAGATTAATAATCATTTTAGAGTTTGAAAAAACAAAAACAAAACAAAACAAAAAAAAGAACAAGAGCAAACAAGCCTGGTGTGAATGTACTCTGAGCTCATGTTTACATTGCTTTTATAGTTTGAGTCTTTCCTGCTCCTCCCATCTATAGAAGCGTCACCCTGATCCAAAAGCAGGCAGGCTATAACCTTCACTTTACCACTCGTCGTGGTTTGGAGTAATGGGGCGTGGCAGCAGGGTTCAGGGTGCGAGGCCTCCGAAATGACCCTGTGGTGAAGTAGTGAGGGCCAGGATAACGTGGTCCCACCCACCGAGCCAAAGCCCAAATCCAATTGGTCGCTGGCCAGCTTGTCTACGCAGGGCGTTGCCATGGTTTCCAGGCCCCAAAGAAGTCTTTAATCGAACTGTTGTCATCATGAGATGGTGGTGAGTGTTTTGGTTCACAGTGGAGAGATAGAGGCAACAGTGAAAAAAACGAGAGAGAAAGAATGAGGGAGGCTGAGCACTGACTATGTGGCTCAGAATAGAAATGTACTGCTTGATGGACAGCTCTTAAAGCAGCCAGTATTCGTGAGATACACACATCAAGTTCATTACTTGTGTAATGAAGTTCCCCGGGCTGTATATTGCCTGGGAAAGTATTCATAAATGACATGGTCCTGACACGCTCCTGGCTCATGTCTATTTGTATATGGTATGCTATGTTCTGTACACGCTGTTGGATTAGCAGAAGCTGCGAGTGTGGTGTTCACTGATGACGGGGTGTGCAGAGGAGTGGCGCTGGCTTGGGTATCAAGCTGACTGGGCTCAGACCTCAGGTTTCCGCCACGTAATCCAACACACTTTAGATGGTGGGACGGATGGCAGCATCATGGCCCGCTGACATTTGTGCCAGAAGGTTTCACACACAAGAACACATAAGATACACTTAATGGTAGCAGCACCGTGTGTGTGTGTGTGTGAGTGTGTGTGTCTGTGTCTGTATCTGTGTGTGTGTTTTTGTGCTAAGTCATCTGAACAGAATTACACCCATATCATGGGACCCACCTGGTGTGCTTTTCCGTGCGTCTAATGTTAACCGTGGGTTTTTAAAACAAACTTCTTTGTTTTACCGTGCAGCCTGAGATGAGACTACATTGGAAACAACCAATCAGGTCAATCGTACCACTGTATTGTTAGCGGTAGCTGATTTGTCTTGGGTCGCAGCCAATGTGTAACCAAATAAAATGGCCCTTTGCCACAGTCCCTCAAGATGATGGTTCCCCCGTTGGAGGGCCTGCCGTTGCAGGAGAGAAAATCGCTGCCTCAGCAAGCTGTTTAGTCTCATTCTCGAGGAGCTTACACTGTGTCTCCCTGTTTAATATGGGAAACATACGTAGGCTGGTCTGTGATGTCAGTTGTTATTGCTGGAGGCCTGCTATAGGAAAAATCTCATTTGCCTTTTCTAAAGCACTGTAGTGAAAAGGAGCTTATGTCATAAAGACGCTATTGTGGCTGCTGCGGGGCCTGGTGTGTGTGCATGCGTTTGTGTGTCTTTAAGTGTCTCTACTTTGAGCCATACATTGTGGATTTCACGTGTGTTTTCCTCACATTTGTGCAGGTTTCAATGAACAATGGTTTCTGTGCCTGTTTATTCATGGAACACACAAAGGGAGTTAAGTGGCGGCCTTTTGTGCCAGAGATTTATGAATTAGAGCTGCTATTGTAGCTGCCACAAATGATTACATATTTCTTGTGCCTGCCTCTCTTTGATTGTATGTTTTGTCATTGTGCAGCGCCATGTCTTTTGCTGGTGGAGATAATGATGGTGATGATGGAAGGAGTCATGGTGTGTATGAGCCTGAATAGAACAAAACATCCGTCCGATCTGACATAACTCAAACACTTATGTTTGAAAAGAATTTTGTCTTAAGGGACTTATCACACATATCAAGACAGAACTTGCACAATTAATATTTTATAAAATGTACAAGTCACTTCTTGATTTGTCTAATCTGCCAAGTGTCCTTTTCCACCTGTGGAACCTTTTCTGCCCACAAAGCTGTTTCCAGCTGCAAATGTGTACATGTGTTAATCCATCAATTTTTCCCTGGATTATTTATGGTTAAAAATAAATAAATAAATGCCAAGGACTGAAAAATGCAACTTAGTGGAAGTCAGTCAGATCAGGAACTGTTGGCCATGTAATCACTCTCTCAGACTGAACCTGAACACTGAAAAGAATTCTGTTTCAGCTGTGGACACAGAAACAAAAATATACTTATTAATTAAAAAAAGAAAAAGTGGAAAAATTAAGTAAAGGAAAAAGTCTTCGTCCGCACTAAATGTTTGCATCATGCGAAAAGGTTTCTATAAAATGAAATATGCACATTAATTCTTTAGAAAAACATGTCATCACAGTGCAACAAGTAAGAGCAGTGCGGGGTGGGGGAGCTCTGGTCTGGCAGATGAGATAAACTGTATGTTTGATTTCTCTTATGAATACAAATTGTAGACATATGGGGGAGGAGAAGATTGAAATAAAACAGTTGATATTTATTGCCACCACAGTTTTTCTATTCGTTTTTTAAAGCCATTTCTGACAACCACCTCCTCCACCTCAACAAGCCTCCCCTCACATTCGGCTTCTCCGTATTTTACAGAGCAGCAGATTTGTGCGCTGTCCTCTAAATCATTTCCCTCTCTCGCAGATTGCTCCCTGCTGGAATATTGGCCTGACAGCCGTTTTTTTCCTCACTCTGCTTCCCCAGTGGACTCATTTACATTTATGCACGCAGCAATTAATTACAGGCTGGCGCTGGCCTTGTAAATTAGAGGGAGCCGAGGTCGCCCTCATTAATTGCCCCTGACAGTTAAAGCCTTGTTTGGGTCGTGACAAGGTTGACTTTCAGGCTGGGACAGTGGAAGCTTAGCAGTGGTTGGCTGGTCTTCATACATCTGATATCACTTTGCAGCAAATGAAGAAAATTTACTTTCCTAATGAATGTATTATTTTGTAATTTCATTATGTTTTTTTTGTTGGGTACGAAAAAGTTTTTGTTCTATATCCCAGAAAACTTCTCTTTGCAGCCACGTGTCATCATTCCATTCCTTGTGTTTCGTCTTTAGCATATTGTCTTTGTGTTTTGGGGGTCCTTCATCCAAATACTTGTGGAGGGGGTTTTCGACGGACTCAGGAGTCAGGCGGGCGACTTCTCACGGTATTGGTCTTTTCATGCAAAGACGTTCCAACTTTTTTCCGGCTTCTTCCCTCACAAGGCCCTCCTTTCTTCTCTGTCACGCAGCGATGTGTTTGTGCATACCTCACCAGCTTGACAAAAGAAGGGAGAGATCCTATTCACTTCTGCCTTTGACATTCACCTCTTGTTTTTACAATCTTTCCAAGGCGCGCTGTTTGCACAGTGGAACAGGCTTTGTCTTGAAGAAGTGGGACAATGGTGAGAGCCATAATGTAATCTCCTAAGGGTAGCGAGCAGAGGGGCGAGGTTTAGATGTATGTGCTGGCGCTTGCCCCTACCAACCCTCTCCCTCCCTCCCACCTTTTACTTCAGCAATATTTCATGTTAACAGCGACTTCGGAGAGAATACATGTTGTCACTTAAGCCTCTGTAATGTTCACCTAGGTCTTTTGTGAAGGAAACACAAAAGCTTTTCACTCATGCAAACATCCTCTTCCATCGTTCCACTTAAAAGTATTCTGAGTAGCGGTTTGACCACCCACGTGCATATCTGCAACCCTGTCTTTTTTATCAGCATAACCAGAACACATTTATGTTTAAACATTATCCTTCTCCCACCTTGGGACACAAGATGCAAACCTCTCCAGTCTCCATTAAGAAAGTCCAGATTTGGGGGATCTTCATCTAACAATCATTACCAATGTACGCTGTGAATGGCCAGGTGTACGAAGGACTTGAACCTCTCTCTCAAGCTATCTTTTTTCATGCAACAGTTACGTTATTTATTTATTTATTTATTTATTTAGTATGAATGAGTACAAGAGCACCAATTCTTTTAAGGAAAGTCTGTCGGTTTCAACTGAATAATTATTGTGTTTCAGCCCTCTCTATGAAACCAGGTTTTCACCCTGCCTTTGAGTGCAGCTGTTCAGAACAGCTATAAACACTTTTTGCCATCAGACATGCCCAGACAACATGTTGTACAAACTAGTTTGTTTCAAACTTAACCTGGCATTTACGATGTCATCCTTTCAAGAACTGGGAAAAAATAAAAAACAAACAAACAAACGAAAAAAACCATTGCAAGTGACCGTAATCTAGCAGAAATATTCTCTAAAACCTATTAGTAGATTATTTTGTTATTAAACACAGTTTTTAGAAGACGGGATTGATATCTGGAAGCACTGACCAGAAACATGTTGAAATGTTAGTCTCTCAGTCACAATTTCAATGCAGTCAAATAGCCCAGTGATAATTTGAAGATAAGTTGCTTGCTTACAACCACCGTACGAAAACAGAGGAATAATAAAAGAAACATTACAAGGTCTGCAGGACATAGCCGAGTTCCTCTGAGAGTCAATGTGTGGTATAAGCTCATCATTTATGGGTCAACTGAACCCCATTCTGGCTTAAATGCCCGTATGATTAGTTGAAACCATACTCCGTTTCCTATGGAGCAGACATGGAAGTGGCAGCACAGAGCGTCATGTGGTGTTAAGCTCATTGAGAGAGCTTCTGTCTCATAGAGTTCCATTGTTCTTACTCCAGTGTGTCCGCGTCTGCACAAGTGGCATTGACAGCTGCAACAAGACAACATTTGGGACTGTGCATATTTTGCTGCGTGAATGCGTGCATTCATTGTGCAGGTGCAGGCCTTGCTCTGGATATAATACGGTGTATCTCCTTGTCGTGCACCATACCTTTTGCCTTTCTTGTTATAATCCTTAAGGCTGTGGTGTCCCGGCTTTGCTTTTGACAGAAGTATGGCTCTGGCCTTTTGCTTTGCTGCTCTGAGGTCCTCTTCCAGACAGGTGCTTTTTTTTTCTGCTGGCTCAACGGTAGGGTAACACATGTGCCATTTTACAGCTGTTGGACAGTGGGCCAAAAAGGTAGCTGTTACTTCCTGCAGTTGTCAGGAGGAACCTGAAATGGCTTTATAGCCGGGGTCTCCCATGTCAACTCCCCCTCTGAGGTGGATGAGAAGAGCAATGGTTGGGAGTTGACATGTGGGATCATGAACAGGAGAGTGAGTTGGAAAAAAACCCATGCAAAAAAAAAAAAAAAAACATCATGTACTTGCCTACGAGTGTGTATGCAAAGAAGAGAGTACAACAGAACAAAAGAAACACTAAAACAAGAAAAAAAAAAAAACTGTGGGCCAGTCAGGAGTCTTTGACTCCTGACAGGAGTCTTTGACTCCTGACTGGTTCCAGTAACTCCATATACAGTAGACCATCCACTGACAGAAGTCTGTCTCTCTTTTTTTATTTTTAAGGTCTGTGAAATCCTTCGGTAATAGGGCCAGGTATTTTTCTTATATTGACACATCTCACAATGTGGCAAATATTTGCAAAATCATATAATTAAATAGAGTGTACAGGCTGTAGTGTGAAGAAGTTCTTTTTTTTTGTATCACTTTCTTCACAGCATAAATTGATATTCAGTGAACTGTCAGAAAAAAAATCCTACATTTATAAAACAAAAAACTTTACAGTGTACATTGGTGTTATAGTTTGCTGGAATCATTAATATGAACGACTGAATTATGTAAAAACAACAGCACAACATGGTCATGTTGTGATTACACTGAAAGATGATAAGACTGAATCACTGTCTGATCTTTTTTTATTAGTCTCTTCTTGGAAAATTCTAAGGGCTCAGTTTTGAAAAAAAAAAAAAAAAAGAGTTGTCGTAACCCTAAATGTATGGACATTTCAGCACACAGAGGGTTAATGTGCACATGTAGGAGCTTGAAAATCTACAGGGGCAGGTATTGTAATCTATATTCATGAACTCTCCTGCCACACCTTATGTGACTGCAATATGATACCACTCCTGCACACAGATAGTTACAATAACTAATAAAACATCTTAATATTTAAGATTGCTTTATCCCCATCTAACCTGCACCAGACTGGATTATCCAGTGGGTGACTTGTGCATATTACCAAAGAGGATGTGCACTCTGTTAATACAGGTGTGTACATATGTTCACTGTATATGTAATGCAAGGGACATTTTCTGCATAGCACATGAACGTTTGTGTGAATGTGTTTGCCTGCACTCAAGGCTGTTTCTGAATGTGTGTGTGTGTGTGTGTGTGTGTGTGTGTGTGTGTGTGTGTGTGTGTGTGTGTGTGTGTGAGCATGTGCGCTTTGCGCTTACTCTCCTGTACTGGGCAGCCAGCTGTCTCTCTGATTACCCAGCATCCTCCAGGTGTCAGATCTGCCATCTGCAGATGAGTGGCAAGGCATGTGGAGCGGAGGAATGGAGGGGAAGGGAGGGGGTGGGGGCAAAAAAGAAGAGGAGGAAACAGAATAACTGGTTCTGCAGACATCTGGAACGTGTTCAGACGGGTCAGCGAGAGCTGCGGAGTGTGAACGGCTCTCAGGGGATTCCAGCTCGCTGTCTTGATTGAAAAGGTGGCTTTTTGAGTCGTTGGTTTCTCAACTTTTGTTGGGCAATACCAGTTCTTCTCCAAAAGCGAGAGAGAGAGAGAGAGAGAGAGAGAGAGAGAGAGAGAGAGAGAGAGAGAGAGAGAGAGAGAGAGAGAGAAATAAGTTGCTTCTTACCGAAATGTTTGCCGGAATGTTTCACAGAAGTGTGTTTTTGCCGACTATTTGTTATCATTACTATTATCACATGAACTTCTTAGTGTAAAAGCCTTTGAGTTGTTCTGGTCAGAATTGCCTTTAATTGTGCCCTGAGAGAAAAATGCAACCAAGAGAATCATTTGGTTGATTCAATACATGAATAAAAGATCATACATGGCCAGTGTTGGCTTTTTTCTTCATTGTTCTCAATTAGCCTCAAATTGTAGAATCAAAGGCGTGTTTATATTGCACTCTTTGTACAACTTAGAGGCTGTGTTAAGGCGTGGTCATGATGCATAGCGTCAGAGAAATGTGTTTTGTTGCCTGTCTGTGTGATCACAGCCTCTCTCTTTAAGTCTGTCCTTATTCTGTTCAGTTCTTTCTTTCTTTCTTTAATTAGCGGACTCCTACTTTCAATTAAGACTCTCTCCCATCCTCTCTCAATTTGGGGCCCTCTCAGGGCGGTCCTATCCTGAACAGGGTATCTTCAAAGCCACCCATCTGCCGTTTGACCTCTTTGATGTTATTATTTGTTTTCTATGACCCTGGTTTAGCAAATGGCTGTTTGTAGTGTGTGGTTGTGTGCGTGTGAGGCTATAATAAGGCTGACCCCAGGTTAGCTCTCAGACTCACAGTGGTCTGTTTAAGCCAGGCAGCCTAGGAATGGCAAGCTGTCCACCTGATAGGAGTATTTTTTCCCGCTCTCATTGGGATAAATCTGAAAGAAAATATCAGGCATCACTAACTGTATTAAGACAGATTGTGACCAGTGCTTTTGACTTCAAAGCCACTTACAAGAATCACTCTGTTTGTCGTTTATTAGCCTTTGCGTGGCTGAGTCTGTGCCGTTGTTTGTGCAGTGAAACTGCTGTGAGAGAAATACAGTGATTCTCTGTTGGCTCTGCTGTGGACTTCACACAGGACCTCTGTTCTGTCTCGAGCATCCACTACAGAGGGACCTCAGGTGGGCCGAGAGTGTATTCACCGGGCTCCAGAAACACTTTCCAATTCAAACTTTCAAACTTTGGCCTAAAGTGAAGAATTTAGTCAGTGTTCATTAAAATGTTTCCTGATTTGTATGGCAACACACTCGTCCTTTAAAGGGTTGGTTCACCTAAAATTTTGGTTTTGCTCTATCCCTGTTACACTGGATAATCTACAGGACACATAACAGCTACTGTATTTCATGAGTAAAATGTTATTATAGTGACTGTAAAATGAAATCCCTTCCACCTCCATTGTATTGGGGTGGATGAAGAAAACTGGGAAGCAGATACAACAAATATCCTGCGAGTCTGAACAAATTTATGAAAACTATTTGCATGGGCTTAATACTGCTAGGTATAAAAGGCAAAATAGTCTTTGGAACTGACCCTTTAATTGATGACGATGGTGATGATGATGACTACTACATAAACGTTTCTGTTGTGAAATCAGAAATGTAATAATTTTCCTCTGCTTTCCTCTTTTTCAGGTGACGTTCATGAATTTTAAAGTCATTCACAAGTGAGAAGAGGGTGTTGGAGTTGAAGTCTCTTATTTCTGTAAGTTTCCCTCATCCAAAGTTACAAATGACACCTGTTTTTGTTGCACTGTAAAACAGCAAATTTGCATAACGCTTTTGTGCCACGGCAGATAATAAGCTCTCACACACATTATTGTTTCCTCAGAGTAGAGTGGAGCAACTCTTGCTGGTGTTTGAACATGCCACGTTTTGCACCAGTAGTTGTTCTAGCAGAGCAGCACTGTGTGTATTGTGTGCTGTGTGTATGTGTTAGTCCATGCTAACAAAACTGTAGCTGACTCTGTGCATGTCCACTACCCCTCTCCCCTCCATCGGCACATACAGAACACTTTTGATTTGTTTCACAGTAAATGCAGACCTCCACTCCAGTTAGTATTCTACCCTGTGCACCCTCAATAGCTGCTTTCACTTGGGTGAAGAAAGGGGTCTTTTAAAGACTCTCACAGGCATCACTCCAGGAACCTTTGAGCGCCGGGACCTACAGTATGCCTTTTAATGGACTTTCACTCTGTGAGCAATAAAGATTATATCTGGAGTCAAATAGTGCAGTAGGTAACACTAGCCCAAATTAAGCTGGTGAGGTTGCAGTGGCTGATCTCAATGGTTTCAGCAGAGGTGGAAGACATGAAATGTACAGATGGGAGTGCTTGGAGAAAAGAGTGATCTGACCATCTGGCTAATCCCCCTGTTTAAGAATACTTATTAAGGCCCTCTCTAGTGGCCCTTGAGCCGTGTCACTGCTAGGTCAACAAGTGGCCTGTTTGATTCTCGCTGGCATCTCCCTTGCAGAGTGGACAAATGAGCTTCACTGTTTTGCTGTGGGTGATAGTCTGTGTCCTGCTGGCCGGTCAAGGAGATCAGTTTCAAAGACTTGATTTATGGCTCGTGCAAATTGTCATGTATCACAATCTGGAGCTGTGGTTCTCAATCTGGGAGTCGGGACACCATTAAAGGGTCAGTTTTATATATATTGAAATCATGTATTGCTTTGTTTTGTTTTGTTTTAAGGAGCCACAAGGCAAAAAAAAAATTCAGATTTAGAACATCTTGGAGAAAATAAGGGATCTCTAACATTAGATGTTTTTGGAGTCTTTGGTTGATGATATATTATCACTAACCTGCTATAAAATAATGAAAACATCGCAGTAATTAATACAGAACTCATATATAATTTTCTCTGTCTAATTGCTCTGCTTTTGAAGAAAGGAATTGTGTCATGATTGGGGAAACCCAGACCACTTAGGCTCGCTTTTAATTCCATCAAACGGCCTTAATTTCATCAGTTCATCTGGAAACTTGAAATCACATTATTGTGTCTTTTAACATGCAGTTGCTTTTCAAATTTAATTACATTGCGGTAAGATGACAGGTGGACCCTCCTAACAAAATTACAGTCTTTATAGGGCACCGATCCTGTCGTGACAGCAACAATTTATGGTATCTTTGTTTTATAGGACTTTGGAAGGAAAACTGCTGCTGCTGTGTGTTGGAGGATTTGCAAAATCAAGGGCTTTACTTACTATATGAATCTAATGATCAGAAGAGCAGACGTGATTCTAAGACTAATGTTTTACAGGATCTGACATCACTGGTCGGTTGACAAAATCTGTCTCGAAACGGGTTCTTATTTGTTAAAGTATGTTTACCTTTGAAGTGTGGAGAACTAGATTCAGATTTTCATTTGTGTATCCAAAATCTGTTTAGAGCTGGGTTAGGAAAATAAGATCACATTTGTTACTTTAGCATGGCATTTACTGACACAGGCATTTTCATCTGAGATGTTCAGCCTGTGCTGAACCTGCAAAGTCAAATTTTTAGATACAGCTGTAAGTAGCAGTGAAAAAGACTTTGAGAAAAGAATTCAGCTGCTTCATGTACCACGACAGGCCTGTTTGCAGAGCTCTCTTGTTACATATGGTTGGGGTAATGGCAGTCATTTGCAAAGAGTTAGAAAAGTGACCACGCACCAAGCAGCTGTTGGGATGACTTGTGGTAAGCTAATGAGCTAATGAGCTAATGAACCCTCTGAGGTTACCTGTTTGGCTTCCCCAAAACAATGTCCTTCTCTGCTCCATTCCTTTTTACTTCAGCTTTGTACGTGAACTACAGTGCATTACAGTGTAAGAGGAATCAGCACTGCTAATGGGCAGCATCTAACAAAATTTAGTGAAATTTCTCAGTACTTAACCTTATGTTAACAGTGAGCTATTATGTCCTCTTGAGCTCAGACATTTAGTTAATTGATCCGATTTGTCAACACATATGAAATGTCCATTTAGGTCTAGAGTGGACAGAATGCCTTGCAAGTTTGCGACAAGGAACTTATTTAACGGTGGGAAAAGAGAAGTGAAGTTGAGCGATCTGCTACAGCCACGCTCAAAGTCAGCACATTTGTTAATGCGTGCCAGCTCACCAGTGCATGTACGACACAAGTACATATGTTTGTGTGTTATGTATTTAGTTGTTTGTCAGGCTGAGTCTGTATCAATTTATTTGTGTTTGTGCTTGCATGCGTGTTTGTGTTTTGCGCGCTCATGCCTCATCAACATCCCGTCTGAGGCCCATCTGGTTTGTTTTGAAGAGGCTCGTGGAGCTGCAGCGGCCGGGACTTGAAGGCAGGGCCGGGCCAGCAGCGGTTCCTCCCCACTTACACATAAATCCACGGTGCGAGGCCCACTGCCAGTAACAGTATAGACCGACCCTCATGGCTACTTCCCAAACCACCCAAGCTCATACCCCACTTTCTCTCTTCTATTGCCCTTGAAATGGGGCCTGCTCTAAATATTATCTCCCCCTGTGCTTTATCCCTCCATTTATCCCTAAGTCGGCAGAGAGAAGAAAGGAGCCGTGGGGCTGAGTCACTTTTTCCCTACTCTTCTCCTCTCTCCAAAACCACAGGCAGCGGCAGCGGCTTCCTGGAGATGAGCGCTTTTGTCTGTTGTGTGACCGCTGTGGCTTTAGGCAGATCCTCCTCTGATGAGGTAATGCACAGGCTAGATGAGGAGGCAGAGTGAGAAAGGAGGGAGGTGAGGGAGGAGAGCAGCTTGAAGATGGATCTACACTTTAACCTTTGATTTATCCAAGGAAAGGGTTTTCCTCAGGGATGCATGTTCTTTTTCAGTAACACCCTGCTTCACACGGAGGCCTCACATTCACACCTCCGTAAGTGTGACCAGTTATACAGTGGTGGCTGCTGGTCAGCTCCACAGCATCATCTGTGGGTAACAAAGTCCTACAAAGGACTCCAGCTGGAAATGAACTGGGGATGTTGCAGTTACTGTATGTGGTATGAACTGTGAGTTATATGAAACTTTGGTGTCAGTAAGTTTTAGGATGGAAATGAGGAACAGCAGTGGACAGCATTGGCAGGTGGAAAGACAAGAAGGGAGCACATCCCTGTTTCTGACTTTTTACTCTTAGTGGTTTGTACTTATATAACACCAAACCTCAAAAAATGTTTCCCTCCAAACTAGGTCCTAACTTAAACTACTTAATCACTGCTTGACTTGATGTGAGTGTGATAGCAGTTGATGTACAGACAAATGTAACTGACCAGATTATCAAAAGGACCAGGGGACGTCCTTTATGAGCATGTTTCCTTCCTCTGCATGGCAACAGATTATTCCCCTTTTATCTCCACTGTTCTGTTAACAGGACATAAGTCCAACTTCTCACATGACAGTTTTTTGCTGAAGCATTAACCTTCCAATGAAAAGAAGTGGCTGGCGACTTCAGCGCTGGTGCTTCAGAAAAAGCACATGACACACACACAAACACACACGCACACACACACACCAGGCCAAATGAAGGAGTTGGCAGTGGAGGGAACTGTTGTACACAGGGAATTGGCAAGTGTAAAATTGGAGGGGAACAGGGAAACTGTTGAAGAGAAGTGAGAGTAAATGTGTTTCTTGAGTTTGTTCGTACAGTAGCATTGGACTGCTGGTTGAAGAGCTTTCGGGAAAAGTTAGTTATTTTTTGTAACCTACTATGATGAATGACGACAAACGTGTGTGCATCTTTTTTTTCTTTGCTTAAAAAAAGCACTAAACAATATGTAAGATCATACTTCCATACTACTGAAAATCTGTAATTTTGATGCACTTCCATTAGTAAATAAATTTCTGAAAGCTAAGAGAGAATTTGTCAGTAATTGTCAGTAATACAGAATCCATTTGTCTCAACATTTCCCAACAGTTTTAACAACAATATTTCAACATTTCAGGACGTCCTAAACTGTTGTGAAATGAAGATAATATTTCATTATTCACAAAGTTTATTTCAGTTGCTATTTATGAATTTCTTCACAGATAAAACCAAGTGTAAAAAGTTTTATGTGATTCAAAGGAAAGTTTCCACTCAGCTTTCACAACTGGCAATAAAACAGTTGGAGAGAAATCCATCTTTTGTGTATCTGCATGTGTGCACACACTATGAACGTGTGTTCAGCTGCACTAATGGCCTTTCCACGCATATGTACTCATGTCTTTTCCCTCGTTTCTTTGGTGACAACTGTTATCTGCTTGGGCTTCAGGCCTCTTGTTGAGGAATGCCACCAGACTTGCTGACATTCAGGATAATTGCTTCCTGTTTTAACTGTCATGGGTCACCAAGGTCGGGGGTCAGGGTCAATTTCAGCTGCACTGGGCTATGGGGGAACACCACCTGGTCTTTAGATCATGGTGATCCAGCATAATTTTCTCTCCAAACAATGTGCCTCTTCACCTTCTTACATTCTTCAACATGCCGTAGCTGGAAAAAGCTTATATTCAGCTGTTTTGGCTTCAGTCAACACGCAAATAGCTTGAGTTTGAATGTAGTGTTGCCCATGTAGGTAGAAAAATGGAAGGCCAGGACACTAAGTGCCTTCTCTGTAACAATTACTTCTGCTGCAGTGCTAACACCTGTTTCACCAAGAGACTGGTAACTATTTTACTGACCCTGAAGGAAGCTGACTACCAAATACCAACAACTTCATGTCCTCATCATTACAGTATTCTCATCACAGTAAAAACCACACATCTAATTTTAAAGCTGCCATCAGCCAAAATTAACCGGCCTTAATGGCTGCTGATTGCATTCCTACACTGGCCAGCCCTCCCCCCTCCACTTTTAGTGATCTGTTCGTTTAAGTACATGCATAATTGAGGTCTCTTCCTTGATTAGATTTACACCAGCTTTTAACAAAGCCTGCTCGAACTTAATCCAATGAGCCCCATTGTAGCGAGAGCGGAGGGATGACATCGCTCCTGGTTAGCTTCAAAATCAACCAAGCCGTCGAGCAATTAGAGACTACGCTGACAAAGACGCTTGACAACTAAAACTAATGACACAATGCTTCTCAAAGCTCACAAAATAACAAGTGGGCATTTAAGCCATAATTTGTACAATGAATTACATTGTTAAGATGCTAACTTTTTAGAGTGGACCAGTCAGTGTCTTGTAGTTTTACACAGTTACGAGTAGCCCAGAAAGGTGTAGAGTTGTAGGCTCTGGCTGTGTCCTCTGGTGACACCTGCCCGTCCATAATCACAGTTAGAGACTAAACCTCCTCCTGACCTGTGGCTGTGTGTCACACACTCAATCCCGTAATCTTCTCCTTTGTTCTCTGTCACCGTCAATTAGTCATGTACCAGAAGCCAGCCAGAGGAAAGCGTGTGTGTGAGGATACATGCCCAAGCTTGAAATGTTTAATTACATTTAACTGTTACTGTAACTGCTGTAATGCATTTATGTGTCTAAGAAGTTGGTTACATCTATTGAGAATGCAAGTAATTGTCTAAGTCATTTTCTTTTAAGCAAAAGTGCCAAAAAATACAAAATTTCCAGGCTCCAGCTGTGAATATTTGCTGGATTTCTTAGTCCTCTGTGACAGGAAATTGAATATCTTTGGGTTTTAAACTGTTTACGGGGCAAAAAAAGACAATTTAATGGGTCTTTTTCATTTATTTATTATTTTATTTTTGATTAATCAAAAATAATTGAGAGATTAATCAAGTTATTTTTTAGAAGGTGAAAAAAAACATACTGTACACATTTGTAACTTTTAATTCTGATTTAAATTCTGTCGTAGGATGTTTAGGAAATAATAGTACAAACCCAAACATTCTCATGAGAAAACTGTATTTAGTTCTTAAAAAGTTCTTTTCAGACACACATACTTTAGACAGATTTTGCTTGCGATGGTTATCTTTATGTCACTTTACAGGAATGTATATATCATTAGACTTGGTCTAATTGATTTCTCCTTCGACCAGATCAGTGTCTAGATTAAGTACAGGAAGCGTTTTGACTGAGCCAAGACTCTATTTCTCTCTCTTTATCTCTTCTTCCCATCTATGCTGTGTCTGTAAGCCCTCCTCTATTCTTAACAATAGGATTTCATGCTCACTATAAATAGGTCTGAACAAGTTGGAGCTCACCTGTTCAAGCTGTAACTAATCCAGAACTATTTCTATAGTTCCCTTGAAGTTCAACGATCCGGCCCATGAGGTGCCAGGGGATGAGCAGGCATGCTGGTATGTTGGAGAGAAAGACGTAAAGAGAGAGTAAAAGAAAGGAATAAGTGATTTTGGATGCAGGCCTTGTTTTTGAAGGCATGTTTTTGGAAATCAGAAGCTGTTGATTGTGGATTTGGGATTTTGCAGTGTGCTTCTAATGTTAATGTACTTTATTGAACACAGACATTCAGTCTTGGGCAGGAATAGCGGGTCAGAAATGGTGAATTTGTACACACAAGTCACACGAAGAGAGCGTTACTTTTTGACGTACTAGAGTATCTACACCACCTTATCTGGTTCCTGTGTCTACAGGCGGCTGTTGACAGGAGCTGATATGCATTGCGATAAATGCACTTTGATTTACGAGGGAAACAATATGGTATTATGTGAGCTAGGGACACTTAAGACTGGAGTAACTGTGATATGAACACAGGCCAAATTTATGTGTGCATGTTGAGGAGGGCAAACAGCTCCGGAGTATGTTTGTTAAAGCCTTTGGATGAGGCTCCAAAATGCTTGGCTCCCTTTCAAATGCTGGATCACTTGTTGATAATAGAAACAGAGTTTTGATGCTGTTGCCAATTTGTGGTTATTAAAAGATACGCGTTTAGATATGCAGTGAAAACTGCTGCGCACAGGCATCGCTACAGAAAATATATACAGATGTAAATGATTTATCATCTAGATGCTATTAATTTAACCTATGGAGTCTTACTCAATAATTAATGTCTATTGGCATATGACCCTATATGCCACACAGTAAACAGCATGTCTCATAACTATGTATGAGATCTTGTAGTCAGCTAATATATGGCTGAAAGGCCCAGAGACAAGCCCTGGGTCTTAATAAATCAGCCATATCTAATGAACCCCCTAATTGTGATTTACAGCCTGCAAGCCTAGTGTTGCGATGGAGAGAGAAATGGCTTGAGAGAGAGAGAGAGAGAGAGAGAGAGAGAGAGAGAGAGAGAGAGAGCGAGAGAGAGTGAGAGCAGTCAGAGGACGAGAGTATACTCATCCAGGCGGAGCACCGGGCAAAAAAGAAACACTTGCTTTATTATTAAAAACGTTGCTCCCTTCCAGCAACTGTGAAATTCTTGCGTGAGTCTCATGAGAGGTTTGTCCAGATATGATACTTAATGCGATAAAAATCAGAACAGCTGGACGAGTAACCATTACGCTTGTAGTCCAAGCAACAGCAGAAAGAAAGTGCAGGGATATTTATACATTTTCTCAAAGATGTAATCTACCCGTTCCAGGTTCTGGCCTCTGTGCCAGAATATTTTTTTCATTAAAGAACTGTCAGCATCACCCCTTCTAAACAACAAAAGTAAAAGCTTTTATAAACCATTTGTACAATAGACTCACTACTGTTTTTACTTTGAAATTACAATTGATGAAACAGAGCAGCAAAATAGAAATTTATTGATATGAAAGGTTTATTGTCTGATGCACAAATGCCAGACTTTCAACGCTTGACATTATGTCATGTTGGACTAAACAACCCCACCTGAGTCTTAAATATTTGTCCTGATTCAAGGTCTTAGGCCCATGTGAAAAACAGCTGTTGTGATTGGCTAGATTAACACCCTACATGGCTTGGCCTTGTGTGCTGTGAACAATTCATTGTGGGCCGAGAAAAGGACAATGGATACCTTGTGCAGTATAGAGAGACTCTGACCTCGTAACAGAGTTTTGATGATCACCTCTCTACACTCAAGGCTGTGACGGTGTGCATGTGTACTTGTACATGTTTGTTTGTTGGGTTTTTTTTTTTACACACTCTCGCTTATGTTCATATTCCAGAGGAAGGTAAAGCATGACTTGTTCTCTTTGTTTTTTTTTTTTTTCTCAGCTCATATGAACTGGCCACAGAACTCTTCCAACATTTCTGCCCTACATGTGTTTATTGAATGTAGGTTGCTCGTCCATGGTATCAGATATGTCTTATAAACTCACACAGCCTATTTCCCATAATACACACATGCAGCTAAAAACACTCACGCGCACTCTATAATGTTTGGCTTCAGCGAGAGCAGGGGACACAAGGATTAGTCTGGATTGTGACAGCTCGACATACCAAGGGACACTGACATGCCTCCATCCGCCAAGCAAGAGACAACTGCTCCTGGAGGGGAGAAGTTTTCATGGTGCTCTCCTGCTGGTTCAGCATTACCTCCCACTTAGTGGACTTTCTAGTCCATAATTAATGACATGGAGTTCAAGAGTAGATGAAGCTTCAGTTCTATGTTATATCATCATTAAAACAAACCGGGTGAACCATAACACTGTATTAGCTGATAGAGAAATAAGACACAATGAAGTATTTTTGTTCTTGAATGTTTTAGATACATTAGAATGACCAGAGTTAAATTTATCTGTTTTTTTTTTTTATATTAATGAGTGAGTTTTATCTTTATCGTAGTCAGTTTTATGCTCTCTTGGGTAATTTGCCAACAAAAATCACTTTAAAAATACAGAGACAGAGCTCTCAACATTTTAACAAAGCAAAATGGAAAAACAAAGCTGAAGTTATCACAAAAAAGTAGTAAAAACTTAACTGCCTCTAGAGCATGGTGTTAAAAAAAATTGCCCATGGTACCCAAGGATCTTCAAGTTAAAATGCAGCCCAGAATGTATGACAGGCACTATCCTGCATGCTGTGAACTCGAGGAAGAGATGCAAAATTTATGATGTGTTTTTCAGATCGTAGGTTTTAGTGCGAACAGAGACATTACAACAGAGTCCAGCCAACATACCGTTGGCTGGACTTAAAAATGTAAGCATTTTGTTGTTGTGTTGCACTTACTGTAAAACCATCTGGGTAAGAGTGTCACACAAACAAAGTGTAATTACATTCCTACACATCTCCACTCTCCGTCTTGACATTTCTGTATATATGGCAGAGCTATACGCTGCCAAAATGAGTGGAAATTAAATCCTGTGTTTTGTGCACAGATGACTTGTTAGAACCATCTGGACACATTACGCATTCAGGCCGGTCAATAATTGAATAAAAATATGTTGTTTATCGACCAACCAAAAGTAGCATGCCTCTGAATAATGTAGCCATTTCATGCTAACAAAGCTGAGGAAATCCTCAAAGCTTTTTCTCAGATAGGGAACAAAGCTCATTGTCAGAGGATAGAGAGGCAACTGGGATTACAATGGGGGCATCTAGTGAAACGACTTGTCAGTCCTAATCTGGGATTAGCAGGCTTTGGCGCCTCCTGGGTGCTCTAAAAGCCACCTGTTTGGACGCTCCTGCAGATGATGTTACACCCTAGAGCTTCTTGTTTGATTCTAATTCTTTTGTTTACAATAAAATTTTAGATGTTTTTTTTTTCATTAAGAAGATTCAAATGCATTCAAATTAATTCATAAATTTGTTTTTTGTAGATCAGTTTCAATTTGCTAAAATGAAAGTTGTGTTTTCATTACTTCAGATTTTAATGTAGGTGTACTATCTTCTGTGAGGTGCTCCAATAAATTCCTGTATATTCTTTACTCTTAAGGAACATGTGAATGGTCTATGATGCCTTTGTTTTCTATTATCTGCATCACCAAAACAACAATTGAAACCAAGAATTGACATATACTATAACTGTTCTCCACTTTTCTGTTTGAGAGCGATTTAGTCCCCCCTGTGCCATCGTGTCATCTTAACTCAACATTTCCTGAATTATAAATGTGAAGCAGGGATGGACAAATGCAGTAAATTAACAACATTGAAGAACGGTAAACATGGATGTCTGAGGATTGTTCTCAGTTGTAGTGAGACCCATGAGTCCTGTAATGATTTATTGAAGCTCACTTTTTTTTCTGCCGCTAGCCTCAGGGCTAATGCAGTCACTCTGAAAAATGTGTGAGGGCAGCTGTCGTATTGCCACAGGCTTCTATCATGACTTTCTACTGTTGATGTCACCCTGAAATAGACTGCCAATGACACTTTTGAAACTTAACCCTTTGCAAATTCATCCTGCTTTGATTGCTTAATCTGCTTAATTTATTTGACGTAAAGCACAGTAAACATATTAGCATTCCTTGGGTGCTTTGTAAAAATAACCACTTTCATCTTCTTTTTGAGTGAGATCTTTTCATATACACGTCATATTTTTCAAAAGCATTCAATGTTTTTCTTCCCTGGAAAAAGGGTATCCATAGTTTCATCTTTTTTCTTAAGATAATAGGATTTCCTCTTGTTTACAGCTTCTTTCAACTATATGGAGAGGTCCAAGCACAACAAGGCTTAAAACTTGTGTAACAAGCTTATTTGCGCATTGAAGTGGCATTATGTTCGTCCCCAAAGAGGTCAAAGATAACCTGTGTGATAATACGGATAGTGGCTTGAAACGAGAAGACAGGTGGCGGTCTGGTGCTACATCAGCTCCAACTGATAAACAGTGTATTACCGCCTGTAAGGTGTTTGTCAAATAGTAAGCTGTATGCACTTTAAGCTGATATGGATCAGAGGTGAAAAGAGGCGAGGAGAAAGAGAGATGATAGAGAGGATAGCAGAGTGAGTGTTGATGTAGAGATTTAAATGAAGAAAGCATGCAGGAGACACTGACTGTTCATGGACTTTTTAAAAATCATTCTTGACTAAAGAAGAGCTTCCTCTTCTCTTTTAGATGATGTATCTGTAAATTATTTTAGTATTTGATGCATTTGTTGGTTTACAATGGCGCCTTATTCTCAGAGGATTTTAAAAAAAAATTATGTTCAGACCCTCCTTAAGAAAACTTTCCATCCAAGGTTTGGAGATGAGAGTATTTATCTAAACACAGATGTTGTCTGATGAAATGTTGAGGCATCACCTCACTTTTGCTCATGGCATAGTTAGATCTAGTTTTTAAACTGCTGCTGATTGGTTTAGGTATTGTTGTGTCCTTATTTAGCAGATCAACAATTACTTGTGGGGTTCCTCAGGGTTAAGTCTAATGTCCTCTTCTATTCTCAGTGATACTGTTCTATGATTGTTTTGAATCTTCAGGACCTAAAATGTCCAAGATTCACTACCAGGTAGTAGGATTCATGAAACGTTTCCCATGAAGTGTGAAATATTTTTTACAGTGAACAACAAGTTTGGTTGATCTATTAAAATGTTTTTTTCAGGTGCTAACATACAAAGATGCCCTGTGCTAATTTAATTGTTTATTTATATTAAGTGCTGTTCTACGTTATGTGATGGCATATCCACCCGGACAATATGGTCTACTTTAAGGATTAAGAGACAAAATGTTCACACTGACCAGGTCTTCTAACTACCGTGGGCAGGAGTTAGCAGACAAATAGTCCTTTTGAGGCACTGAATGTTGATTTTGGTCTTCAATGGTTTCTTCAATGGTTTACTCTGTATCGTTGCCATGAAGTAGATAAATGTATATGTGTACTGTATTTGTGTTAGCTAGGGGTGTGTTCGCGTGCCAGGAAAAATAACAAGCACAAGGGAGGGTGTTGGTCAATAAGGCTGGATTTCTGGGGGTCTGCGGTTTTGGTCCGGCATCACCCGAGGTACAGAGCGTGAACACAGAGAACAAGCATAGTGGTGTGTGTTTACGCCCAGTGTACAAACGACGCATTCATCATTTTTTGAGTGCTCCATCATTGGCTTTAATTGAGATTTTCCATCGGTAGGACTAATGGAGACATCAGACCCCATGTTTGCTCCAGGTGTCCATCTGATGAGAGACAAAATCCTTAAATTGCAATGTTTGTCCATGTTGTGAATAATGCATCTGCTGTGGACACTGGGTAAAGTGGATTTCTCCCAACACATCCCCCCATGGTACAAGGATTATGTTGTGGCAATTTTCTAACAAGACAAAATATTGTAGCACCTATTACTCTCTTACTGGCATTATCGGACGAACCGCAAGACAATGTTATGAATGCTATTAATTACCTTAACATTTTTACTTGAACTTGAACAATTTTAATTCAAGTATTGCCTAATAAAATGGCATTACATTTGCAAGTCAGTTTGTCTCAGAATAAGAATATTTTAAGATTAGTTTTTGGAGGAGAACAGTTAATTTGGCATTTAATTGATGAATTGATTTTATGCTTAAATGCAAAATTACTTCCAGCAGAGGCTTCTGTGCTATAATTGGCTCAGTCTGATACAGATGCAGTGTTGTTTAGCTTTTGACAGTTTTTGAATGGATTTACTTACAGCTTAACCTGTCTTAAAACGTAGGGGACCAAAGTAAAACTACACCTGAAGAGCAATTTACCTGATAGGTAAGTGTCAGGTGATGACCATTCTTCAGTGCCATCGCTGTGTGGGATGTAGTGTAATATGGCTGTACCACTGACCTAGTGACTAACATGTTTGTATTGGTGTGGTGTGTCTGTTCTGCACCTCCCAGACATTACGTGCCAGTCAAACATAATGGGCAGTACTGTGACATCTTTTTCTTCTGATTTCATGCCGTCTTTTGTCTGGTCAGCTACGATGATTCTTGGGCAATGCAGATTAAAATTTATATCATGGTTTATTTAACTTTAAAACTACGTTTCCTCAGACAAAAATACACAATGATGCAAAAATCCAATTTTGCAATACCCTTAGAGTTGAAACTCTTGATGGTGTTGATGATAGAAACACAAAATGTAAGTCTAGAGGGTAGAGAGACAATCATTTATGAAACCTGAAACATGTTGTTTCTGTCTGGTGAAGATTTTGTGTAAAGTGATCAACCTGATGACCTTATAGTGTTTTAGGCCATGATCATTTAGTTGTTTTTGGAGGAGCTGTTGTATTTCTTCTCT
Source organism: Toxotes jaculatrix (assembly GCF_017976425.1). Lineage (NCBI taxonomy): Eukaryota > Metazoa > Chordata > Actinopteri > Toxotidae > Toxotes > Toxotes jaculatrix. Next base: position 24,039,300 of record NC_054398.1, read on the forward strand.
TTATGAAAGCAAGTGATATTGCTCCACTGAAAAATTACTAAATCAATTCAATAAAACTTAATTCAGTCATACTCTGTACCCTGCCTGTCTTGTGGTTCTAAGTATTTGCTAATGAGGTAAACACATAGAGCTCTTCAGTGTAACATACTGATGGTCACACAATGAATTCTGTTTACCTGAGAATCGTGAAAGGATTTAGTTGTGACGGCTGACTGATGCATGTGCTGTATTGACCCGATCATCTTGTACAGCATCCGCCCTCTGCTTGCCTCCCTTCATTGTTTCACTTAAGTCATGAAAAGGTCAGAGAATACTCACAGTTGCATGCGATAAGCACCTACAGCTTTGAAATAAAGCAGCTACTTGTTGGCTGTGGTGGCTACAGAGCTACAGAGCTGTCTCTGACAGTGAAATCCATGTTAATGTGTTGGAATTTCAGAAAACAAAACTGCTTTTCTTGCTATTACAGCAGTGATGCAGTGGGCTGGTTTGGGGGTAACTGGCGTTGCTATTGAACATGTCTATTTTGGGCAAAAGAGCAGGGACGGGGGAATCTCTGGGAGAAAACAGGGCTGCGTGTGTGTGTGTTCACATTCCACATGTCTGACCTATGACAGTGCCCTCTGTTTGCAGTGCTGTGCGATGATCTAATGAGAGTCCAGACAGACCCAAGATTTAGGAGCTGGGAGAGTCGTTCTCATACAAGGCTAATTCTCTTCAAGGTTTTTTTTTTTTCCATTTATTTATCCAGGGAAAGTAACTGAGCACACATGTTCTTTTTAGCAACGCCCTGCTGCTCGTTCACACCTGGGAGTTGCCTGGTAAAACAACGGACTTCTACTGATGGCTACCAAATAACATCACTGAAGCAATTAGATTTGAAAGATGTCGAAATTTTGGAGGCAACTTGATAGACAGTATCACGTTTTAGTGCATTATGGGAAATGAAGGAGCCAGCTGATTTTGACCCTTCTTTTTTTTTTCTTTTTTTAAATCTGTCTCTTTTGAGTCCCTCAGATATAAACTGCTGAGATATACCACTTTAGAAAATAATTACGATTTATAACAACTTGGATCATATTTCTGTAGGTTTGGCTGTCATGACAGTTGGTTATAATAGCACTGTATGCAAAAAAGTAACTGCTGATGTCTGAGAACATGGCAGCATTGATTAAAAAGTCGTCTGATGGGGCAGGAAACTGAAGTGGTCCGACCATTGCAGAGGTTTTAAACAAACCCCTGTAGGTTAGTCAAACTTATTAGGGAAAGACAAAACTACAAAATTAAAACTCATTGTAATAAACCAAATTATCCTTTCAGAGCCTTGCTCAGGGTCACTGAATGGCAGTTTTTAAGATATTTACTTAAAGACTACCTAAGAAAGATGCCACCAATAATGCCATCTTTTTCAGTGATTTCAGTGTTGCTACAGTTTCTGCGTGCTAATACAGAGCACCCCTCTGTGTTTCTACTTAAACCTTAAACAGCTTCCCTTTGCTCTCTTTCCCTGTATTTTCTTGTTGGGACTGTCCAACAGACAAACAATTCTTAGGAAAGTCCTCAGTTTTCTTTATCCCCCTGTTCTTCTCTTCTCTCTCCTCTCATTCTGTCTGTTTTTCTCTTTGGTATTTCCCACTTCCTCAGTTGTATCCAGCTGGGACGGCTGGAGATTTTACACCCAATTGGTCGAGTCGGAGGCCTTTGTCGGAGCCCTTCTCTCGCTCCACAAGTGGCAGAAGGGACCTGGGTTGTGAATGGTGCTTTGTGTACTGTTTTTCTAAGAGGGGGCCCTCTCTCTCCCGCTCTCATCTGTCACAGGTCCCTCTCCGTCCATGCTCCACAATGCCTGATTGTTTCTGCCAAGTCGCCAGGTTCCAGGCCAGATCTGAACAACGCTTTCCTGCCAAATTCTGACCCCGGTTTTCGTTTTTCTTCCACTCACAAAGGGATTCTAAATTACTGTCCACGTTTTAGAGGGGGACAGAGCTTGCTGTCCACCCGCAACAGTTTGTTGAATGTGTCTCTGAGTTAAAGGATGTAAGAGTTTTTATAGTCAACAAAGGAATCAAGGGAACTTAAACCAAAATGCTCAAAGAGAACAGTAAGTAACACTGCTGAGCATACCTTTATTATGATTATTTATTACATTACACAACATGCACTCAGCTGAGATTTTATCATCAGGCTGTTGACCATACTTATGAGATAATCTTCCTGACTTTACGCTCATAAAAACTTTAAAATGTGTAAAGACGAAAAATTATAACTCTTCACTCCACAGTGTGTGCTGTGTTTAGTTATCAAACAGGCAATCTCACCAGTATCACTTTCCAAGAAATATTTTAGACAGAAGAACAACTTTCAGGGGAAAAGGTTGGTGTTTTTCTAGATGTCTGACAATATGAAAAGGGTTTTGGAGAGCCTCAAGGCGAAGTGTGTGAAAAATGAATTTGTTTTTCAGCTGTCAGTGTAACGTTATCATCACATTACTGTTTCCTAAGACCGACTCCAAACTCATTCTTTGGTTGGTCTTGTTGGGAGAAGGTTGCTCCTTATGCTATAATCACTCAGCTTCTTCCTGTGTCTCAGTAGGGAGGGACCTGATACTGTCAGGCATAAGAACTGCAATGCGAATAATAACTCATATCTCTAAGAATGCTTCTCATTTTTCTCTAAGAAATTAAGCCAAAAAAATGAACATTTTCTTGTAGTGCCCATGCATCTTCCTCAGTGCATTATTATCTTTTTTTTTTTTGACAGTCTCAAAGGGAACCTTGCTTGACCACAAAATTGGAACTTGAAAAACTGCAGTTGTAATGTTTTTCTGCAGTGATTTCCAGTTTTAGTGATTGCTGACATCCCAAAAACACAGACCAGTATCTCTGTTTTTCTCCATGTCATGACAATAACAGCTGCAGGCTGATGGCAACATATAAATGGCTGGATGGGAGATCCTTCTCTATTTCTTGTTGTTATTGTACTGATTTATAGTTAGCTTTTTTTAGCATGTATTTTGTGAACAGCTGGAGAATCCATATGATAATCAGCTGCAATTTGGTTACTGTAAATTGTGCAAAAAAACTATTTACAATTTTAGTGAAAAACAAAAGAAAACAAAACAAAACATGTTTTATGTATTGAAAACAAATTACCGTAGCTTCAAAACTATGTCAAGAACAATTAATTGTTAGAGCTAAACATTTTCCTTGTTAGTTAAGCAGTGGAATTATCTAAACACATGGAGTTTTCCTGCACCAACCAATCACAAAAGGCCTCTTGGCATGCTTACCAACAAACCCTGGTACTGTTGCATGATGAAACCATATCAGTGGCAGCAAGTTATGAGGCTGGGCATTCCTGGCCATATGAGACACCAGTTCCAAGAAACTAAGTCTTAAGCTCCCCTGTAAACACAGCACCAGCAATATTGTCAGCTAAATATAGGCTCTCTTCTGTCTTCTCCCTCCCTGCTCCCCATCGCTCTCTCATCGCTCCAGTGTGGATTGCACGAGTTGATCATGGATTAGTGATTTGCTGTTTGTTGGTTGTCTGGGGTCTTATAATCTCATGTCCTCATACCACTGTGTAAAACAGTGCAGGTCTGGAGAAATTTAAACCTCTGACTGACAGCTGTCGCTATTTCACTCACTCAAATCAGGCTTATGGGCACCGGTGGCAAGTTGTAAAAATAAATAAATAAATACATAAACTCCCAATAAAGCTTTGGCCAGACACAGGGCATTAGCTTTCATTTAGAGTTGTTTTTCTGGCCACCTGAGAAATAGAAGCCCAGTATTCACTCTCCTTTTAGCTCTGTTTTTTGTCTCCACCAACTCCTGAGGGAAAATATCTGGCTCTTTAGCTGCTAAATGGAAAAATGTTCCAGCAGGCTGAGAGAAACTGCATAGTTAGATGATATTTATCCTTAAGAGGGACCTCTTTAGGATGTGTGTAGGTATTTGATCCATTGTTAATATAAAAATATTGATCATAGCAGATTTTAGTTTGTGCTCTTGTTTGGACCAACTGACAGTGATGTAATGGTAGAATGAGCTTCAGTAATAAGGTCCCTTATTTCCAACTTTTATTTTCCAATTTTTTTTCAGTATAGCATGCAAAGGTCAAAATCACAGTAATCCATAAACTCTGTAATGAGGACCTTAGAGGGGAACAGTGAAAAACTTAAATGAGATAAATAGAAATTGAGCAAAATTGAGAAAGAATATTTGTTTTTTTTTCTGCAGAACTACAGCAAAAATACATACATTACCGCAGCTGGTTTTCAGTCTTCAGGAGAAGGTGATGTAGTTACGATGGTGGACTATTAATGGTTCTCCAACATCTTCAGGTCTGAGTCTCAGCTTTCATGCCATGACACTATCCCACCCTCCTCTGATTTAAGCTGCATAGCAGAGTCACTGGAAGCTGCATTCTGACATAGGTAGTAAAAGACGACATGCACAGAACATCGTGTCCCTCAGAATCACTTAAAATCATCAAAAACCCACATGGAAATTAGCTGTTTCACATGTCACTTTACAACTCATTCACTTATGCTGTACATTCAGAGGCACAAATGGCTTATTGGTGGTGATAGTGAGAGTTTTCTCCAACATTTAAAGACCACACAGTTCTCACGCACACAGTTTAAATCGATGGCTGGGAAATACTTCTGGTTACTCACTCCATCTTTCATTCAGTCTATCTGTTGTTCTGTTTTTACACATTTTTTTTTCTCCCTGTATTCATATTTTTTTCTCTCGGACTACTTCACATTGGCATTTGGTTTCACTCTGTTATCTCATTCTTTATCTACTCCATCTGTAAATTATGTATTTTTACTTTTAGCTGCCTCCCCATGCATACACTCTTTGGGTCAGCTCTTTCCCTTCAGACATTCGACTGAGTGTCAGATTTATGTTTAAGGGCACCCAGGAGGCTGCATATTTCAGAGATGGACAGCCTTCTCTGATTTACTGAGCGCTAAGACCGAAGCAGCAATCTGCTTTACTTCACAGAAGTTGTGTGTATGTGTATGTGTGTGCACGTGTGGAGGTGGTTACTGTTTTCAGGAATCGGAGCAAAAACAGTTCCTGACAGTGTGACACCCTTTTTGGAATTTCTGCTTTGTCAGTTATCACCTAGCAATTTGGTGTGAATGTGTGTTGTGGTGGAAATTGCCGGCAAACACTCAGGACACATAAAATAAACATGTTTTTGTGGAATTGTTTTGTTTGTGTGTGTTTGTGTATTTGTGTGTGTGTATTATCACAGGATCAATTAGCCACGTAAGGACGGAAAGATGAGGGAAATCCTTTGAAGTGGGCTTGTGTTTCAATTACAAATGAGTCTTAGGCTGAGATTAGGCTACTGGAGAGGAGGTTTTTAGGATGAAAGTCCTCATAAGTATAGTGCAACAGAGAGAAGTCATTACAGTAAATGATGTATTAGCCTAATGACTCTCCCAGCCTGAGGCTTACATTAGAAAAAAGAAAGATTTTTCCACTGAACCTCAGTAGCACAGCGTCTGCTTTTTTAACAGCTCTGAGGTGATGAGAGGCCTTGATGCTGATTAATAGATTATCCCTATGGCAGTATGCACTTAATGTGAGTGAGTGTGTGTGTATGTGTGTGTTCTGCAGTTGTTACAAGCTGCTCTGAATTAGTACGTCTGTAAATACTATAAATGTGATATGGACTTTAAATTGCTTGCGTGTGACTGAGCTGTAATTACATCTGTAGCATTCATGCCTGCATTTTAAATAAAGTTGTGGTTCTGAATTAACTGGTCAGATGCATCATTCTGAAATCCAACAACGTTTGTGGCTTCAATATATTCTCAGTGGCCGACAAAAATATGAAATTACTTAACACACTAAAAGGAGCACACCCTACAGTTTTGGGAGTATTATACAGATCACTGATTTACAGTAACTCAGCTGCAGCAATGAACAACTGAAAGACAGCAGAAATTACTATGGGCCACAATTTATGAATCTTCATAAAGTAAAATACTAAGATGATTGTAAAGTCTATCGGTCTATCAAGTTACAGACTGGAAGGAAAAAGACGACATTTTTCAAGCATATGCAACAATTTATAAAAACATTCTCAAAACTAGTTCACTGAAAATAAATAAAAGTAAATCATAAATAAATAAATACATTTTAAAAATACATATTGATTAAAATATATACTTAAATATACTTTTTAGGAAATCATAGTGCTTATTAGTCCAATTAATAAAAAAACATTTTTAAACAACAGAACCAGCACAGGCACTAACATGCATTTGATGACTAAACCTCAGCAAATTCCTTTAATAACTATAACTATACTTTAACTATAGTTAACTATAGCGACATCAAAGCTATATGATTTGATGCATGAAAGCACATAAGATCCAGTCCAAGTTTTCTGTTTGCACCGACAACACCATGCCAAATTCCTTGTATGCATAACATACCTGGCAATAAAGTGTTTCTGATTCTGATTCTCATGTACCAAAATGTAGATATATGTCCGTATTTGCAGCACCTCCTCCTCTCCTCCTCTTAATTCACTGAGCACAAACAGAGGTCACCAAAATTAAAGATGCTTATTTTTTTCCTTCACAGAATGATGTCTTCCGTGCGAGCAACGCCTCCCTTTCACCCACCTTCTGAGGAAGAGGAGCTGATAGGTCAGGACAGCGTGGCCTGGGCCAAAGACGAGCGAGAGGGCCCGAAGGAGACGGCGTCACCCTCTTCGCATGACCAGCCCCACCCCGACGAGCTGCAGCCAGTCAGAGAGAAACCAATGGATGTTGAGTGGGAGAACGTTGGGTCTGCTGCAATGGTGAGACGTGAATTATGCGCAGAGCTGAGAAATTAACCATATCTTATCTTGAGATATGTTCCTATAACTCAAATCTATAGAACGAATGTGGTCAGTGTGTGTACAGTGTACACACTCAGGACACACAGCTCATAAAACACTCAGGAAATACATGCAGGAGTACACAGAGTGTGCAAATTCTCATGCATAATGATGATTGTGCACAACTGAGGGCACATACACTTAAATGCATGTATACATAAACACATACTGTACACACACACTCACACACCAGTGGTTCCCTCTGGTCTGTGTGCTGCAGGCAGTTCTGTAGGCAGCACAGGGAGGGTTCTCCTCTTGAGAGTTTTACCCCTTAGTTCTTCTCATCTCCACAGCCTGTCTTTGAGTGTGTGTGTATGTGAAAGAGAGAGAGAGTGCGTGAGAGTGTGTGCTGAAGTGTTAGTGACTTGGCTTTAGGTTCTGTTGGTCCCTAATGGACAAGGCGTGCTCGCCTTCGGCCTCTGAGGAAAGGGAAAATAAAGTTCTGAAAATAAAGTTTCCTTAGGTATCAGTGTGGTAGCAGAATACAGAATTTCCCAAACAAAAAGTCTTACTCATTTTTTGAAAAGAATCAGAATTTGTCAATGACTGATTTTACTGAATATAATATTTATGTCTTTTTGAGATTATAACCCAGTTATATTTAACCATTCTTAGTCCATATAAGAACATAAAAGGCTTTTTTTTTTTTTTTTTTAAAAGAAGTGAAACTTAGCATCACTTAACATCAGTGTTCAGGGTTCAAAGTGGCCTTGAGGCAAAAATGTTCCTGAATACACGGAGCAGGCTAACTTTCTTTTTTCTGTCTCACCGTGTTTCTTTTTCTCTTTTACTTTCTTTTTTTGGGGATAATTTGTCACATACTGTTTCCACTCCTCAGTGTTGCTTCTATCTCTTATGAGCAACCACGGGAGACTGATGGCCTATAAAGAATTGGTTCTTTCAAGTATGTTCTGGATAAGAAAAAGGAGAGGGTTGCGTTTTTGCAGGAAATAATCGAATACACAGGTTGAGACATTAGAAATTGTTGGGACCATAAAGTCAGCGGGAGGGAAAAAATGGCAGCACCACACTCTGGAAATATAAAAGACTGAGATGGAAGATGGGCAACTTTTGGGGAAAAAAAGTGAAACATCATCTTTCTTCTGTTTACCCTGTTACACAGAGATGCCGTCTGCCTTAGTGGAACAGCTCATAAACTGACCCAAACTTCTGATGCACTCAGTGATAGTTTTCATTTTCACATTAGGCCTTCACACAGTGATATCCAGTTAAGAGACCAGATCAGGGTTTAGAGCCTTGCACAAGGACAATTTACAGCACTACAGATTTAGCCATGCAGATGCATTGTCTGCTGAAGAGAGTGAACATGCGACCTTTCAGTTTATCATTCGATCTGACCATCAGGCCTTCCTGCCTGCATCGGGCTTCTTTTATAACTCCAGGGCAGAGTTATGTACGGACCTGAAAACTCACACCTGAACAGTCCACAAGTGACACACTATCTCCTAATCCTCATTACAGAGGCATCTTCCGCTTAAAGACAAAGTGCACAACAGGGCCTCTTGGAGCCATTTCAAGGGCGTCTTAAGATCTCGCTGTTAGCCAAAGCCCCTTGTCTTTGAAACATAAGCCTCCTAAAGTTCTTGGAGATCACCCCCACTCAGTAAGGGGAGGAGAAAGCATCCAGAAATAGCCCTGGTGTTAGAACACCTGTGCTAAAGTGTCTGTTGTGTGGGACAATGTGGTCGTCTTGACGGGCTTATCGTCTTGGTAAATATAGACTCCTTGTGCCTCTTGCTTAACTCATAACCCAGCCGAGCACATAGTAGTGGGAAAGGAACACCCTGGTCACACAGCACAAAATAGAAAGGACCATTAAATATCTGTCATCCACTATCAACAGGTCTGAAGTTACTTTGTGTTACCTTCATTCAAACAGGAATTGATACAAATTCTCAGCTACAAATGTTCATATTTTCATATTTCAGGTAAGTTCGCACCACCTCAGACAACTGTCTGTAATGTTGAGCAAGAGGAAAGCTGGTGATAATGGTGCTATCATGGTTTAGTTGGCTGATTTCTGTAAATTTGTACCAGTTAGTGTGTTTTTCCCTTGACTGTGATTCCACAATTTTTTCAAAACACCAAGGCAATAAATAAATAAATAAATATCTGAAATGATATTGAAATGATTTAAATAATTTAAATTAATCTGCAAATCAGCCTTTTCCTTTTTACTAATTTAAAATTGCCTGAGTTGTTTACTGACATTCTCAGCTTGTCTGTGTTGTGATCGTGCCATTTCTTGCATTGGTGGTGGGCATTTTGAGAGTTGTGAGAAGAGAGATGACAGGATTTGAGGGGGATGGGGAATGACTTGCAACCTTCAACTGCAACTTACACTAACATGTGTTTTTGATAGCAGAATAATCGATACAAGAGTGGGCCCAACCCATTGAAAGGAATGTAATGAAGTGACAGTGCAAGACTCTCGATGACAGATAGATCAAGTACTGTGATCATCACATTCTGTCAGTAGCAAAACACAATCCTAAACTTGACCTTTCCACAAGTCACGCCAGCCAGCCCGCACTGAAGTAAAGCACAGCTAAGCATACGTCTGCTAAATCCAACGTAATACTGTAGAGATACAGATACAGAAAACAGGTTTAAGAGCTGTGGGATGTATTTGTCTGTTCTATATTAATAAAAAGAAAAAGTAAATGACAAAGTCCCAGAATGCATTTGGTGAGGACATACAAAAATCCAAAATCAAATGCCCTGTACAGCTTCTAACTTTGAAATTTTGTTTTTCCCAGGACAATGAAAGCAGTAAAGGCTGCTCAGTCTACTCCTACCGGACTAACTCTACCTCTCCACACAAGCCAGAGGAGTGTTCCAGGGATCGCGGGGAGCCCATGATCAGCCTCGCATTCGGGACGCCAGAGCGCCGCAAAGGAAGCCTCGCGGACGTGGTGGACACGTTGAAACAGAAGAAGCTCGTGGAGCTGACCAAGACAGAACAAGATGGTGAGAAAAAGTCTTCAGTTCAGTATATGTGCAGGGATATTTGTGCGTTTTAACTTTAATGTAAAGAAACACATTTGCAGACTCATTTCAGCACTTAACATTCATACTCTTGTTCAGATGCCACCCAGGTCTGAAGCCTGTATCTCCAAAACTGAACTTCAAAAAAAATCTAAGAAAACCACTTTGAAAGGCACTGCATTTTAGCTTTACTTTAAAGGGCTTTGAGAGATTTTTTTTTAGCTTATAAGGTTTTACAAAATAAAATATAAACCCATAGAAGACAATATGATCCTTCAACTTAGATGGAAGTAAGAACGTTTCATTAACGGGAGTGTAGGGGTGGCCGAGAAACCCGGTATACAACAATGAGTTGTGGCAGTCTGGAGCAATTCCCAATTCCATTTTATTTGACAAAATTAGAGTCTTGTTCAAAAACTTCCCAGTAAAATTCACATTGGGCCAACCAGAAAGAGAAAAGTAAGCAAAAAAGGGGGAAATAAAAATAACTCACTTCTCAAGAAGAATCAAAATAATACACAACAAAAGAATTCGCTCTAAACTGCCTTTCTGGCTATACTCTTAAAGTTTGGGCCCATGGCAGGAGCTATAATCTGGAGCTGTGTTCAGGAGCTGTGCTTCTCTCCTTTAGACTCCGGCCACCCCAGCCTCCTCACTTTTATACTGGTGGACTGCACCTTCTCAAGAAATCAATATCAATTATCTCTTCCAGCACACTTACAATAATCCCAATACTAAATAACATATTACCAAATAGAAGTTCAGTTAAACTTACTTTAAAAACACATATTTCTTTTTAAACAAGATACTTATGCTGGTCATTTCACCACAAAAGACAAAACACCCCTCCCACTCTACCACACTTGGTTTCTTCCCCTGTGAACCCCCCTATTTAACCAAATGGACCGCTCCAGCTCAGGTTTGGCTGTTCCTGGTCTGACAGAGGAAGAAGTGCAACAAAGGAGACAGGCGAACACAATTTAAATTCAATAAATAAAATACACAATCACAGTGTGACTTCTCTCCTTCACCCCCTCCTCCATGTTCATACCACACACACACATTCCACCAGCACTTCACACCAGGATCAACATTCTGATAAAATCTACCTGAGAAAGAGTGTGTAGCGCATGTGCCTCACTTTAGAGCACGGGGTCTCCCCATAACAGGGAGAGTGTAAATTTTGGGTTAAACACCTTCATTCAAGAGCCTTTTGATGTTGAAGGAAGAAGTTACATTAATCATTAATAATAAGCAACCAACAGTCATAAGTGTAAGTGTCAGACTTGTTGATTCTTCTGTGCCTTTTTTTTGTAGTTGAAGCTGAAACTGAAACGATTGGTGCAGCTGTTTTAAAATATCCCAGGTGTTACAGCTGAAATCCACAACAGAACTGACGATCTCAACGAAGATGGCAGATCAGCCAGAACAGTTCTTGTAATGCGGTCCCATGTTGTTGTGTGTGGACAGAAAGGGAATTAAGGGCTTTTTTTTGTACACAGGTTCCCTCATATTTGAGACAGGATGTCGCTCATTTACTCTTTACTCACACATAAAGCGAAAACAGCCTTACCTGTATTTTGTTTTCCCTTTCTGAACACATCCTCTCCAGAGGATCTTTGAACATCTAAAATTACAACTGGCAGATCCCTCGCTCGTTAGATCACATTATCAATCAGTGAAAACACAGGTTTCCCTTTCTCCTCTGCTCCTCTGATCTACACCACTAACACAGGAAAGCGCTGGAGTCTCCCAGCATGCCTCAGCTTGCCCCTTCCCACCCCACAGCAAGCCAGATCTTAAACTATCTAACACCCCTCTTAACTGTTATGTGCACATAGTAATCGTGATGATATCAGAGGAGCGCTTGATCTCTCTCATTTAGAGGTTTTACTTTGTTATTGATACAGTAAAGTGGGCTAGAATGGGGCAGCCAGAGGCGGGATACAGTACACAGTGTCTTTAGTTGAAAGATAGGTAGCTTTGCCTCTTATCTACAGAACGGAAAATGGTTTGAAAGGGAAAACCTGTGTGTGTGTGCGCGCTCATGAGTGTGTTCAAAAGTGTTGTGACATCTTCCTGTCAAATCAAAGGAGATATGAGTGGAAGAAAACGCTGGAGGACAACTTTGAGTGCGTGTCTTCATTTTTTTTCCATCACATATGTGGGTTTCTCCTTTCCCATCCAACTAACCAAGTTCGACCCTGTTTAGCTTCTTTTCAATCTTATGACCGGTTCCTGCACACAGTCAGTTAAAGATATCAGAACTCATTTTCCTGTTTGCTGATGTTTGTCTTGTGCAGCATAATCCAATCTGCCACAGTAAAAATTAACAAAACTTCATTTAGTTTTCTCGAGATTTCTCTTTTTTTTTCATCATCTACTTGCACGTGTTTCCAAGTCTTTTCTTGGACCAGGGAATATGTTGAGCTTTTTAACTGGATGAACATACGTTGGATGAACCTACATTTACCAAACATTTATTGTGGGGCAAAAATTAAGGATGCGTGCTGTATCCCTATTCAGATAACAGAAGCACTTTGTGGAATTTGAGGTTTCCTTATTGATGATTTGAGGCATAGCTTCTAGCTTCAAAATCAACAGACAAACTAAAAACACAGCTAAAGTAAAAGTAAGTAAAATAAAATGTATGCACCTTTCTTTGGAGTCTTTCCTGTCTAGTGTCACCTGTGGATTTTACACACACAGATACATCAGCAGCACCACAGGTCTTTTGTAAATACAGCCTCAAATATTTCATCCAGTGATGCCCCAAAATGGTGCAGATTTCCTGCACATTTTTCCCCTAACAGCCTGCTATTGAGTTCAGCTCTTCCTTTGCTAATTAGAGGAGCTGCTATCCCCAAGGACAAACAAGTGGCATTGATCACACTGCAAACACTTAGCTAGGACAAAAACAAACAAGATAAACATGTGCAATACAACCAGGCGCACCTAATCATACAGTGTTAGCATGAATTATTACTCTGTCTCTGGGCCTTGTAAATGTTCATGTGAATTGCTGTGATCCTTGAGAATGCATTGTAAAAACGTCATTCATGCAGCGCTGTGGCCATGCATTTCATTTTGAGCCTGACCTTACGCTGTATATGGAGACTGACAGGTACCTCTCCTTTTTTTTTTTTACCCTAATGAGTTTAGTTAAAATGGGAGGAAGTGATCAATAGATGGCTCAGGCTGAATGCTTCATTAAGTGAGTCCTCCTTCAGTGGAAAACAATTACATTCTAAACTGATGAGCGATAAAGATCCCCACCCTTTCTCTTTTTCTCATTTATTAATTTGTTTGACTAATGCTTCTTCATTTAATCACAGCTTTTGCTCCATCATCGTATTGTTGTGTTTTCAAAGTTTCTTTTTTTTTTTGCTGTTTCTCTCCTGGTGTTTCTATCCTTCAACTCCTTTCAAATCACTTTTGGCATATTTTTGGAATCCTTCTTCGACGGGCAACCTTGTTCGCATCCTGATTTAAAGCTTTGTAGTGTGGTATTGGTAAAGGCAAAGCATTCCAAATTTATAAGCTGTTAATTTTGTTTTGTTTTGTTAAAGGAATGCAATGCACACAGGAGTGCAAGGCCACCCTGGTAAATAGGCTTATATACTGATTGCTGGTGTGACACAGATGAGAAATCGTTTTGTATTTCAAACGCTGTACAGCAGAAAGCTCCACAGGTTTGTTCTGCGTTTTTTTTTTTTTTTTTCCCTGACTCTTCAGTGGCATGTGTTCACTTAGACTGACACTTAAAACATGGTTTTGTTCAGAATCCTCTTACAGTGCAACCAGATTTGATCATCGGCACTTAAATGGCAAGCACATTAAAGCCCGAACAATGCCGTCCCTTTGCCTTGTCCACCGCCTCCTGCTGAAAAGGGTTCAGTCAGCTGAGCTCTCTCAGGTTAGATTGGCTGTATGATCAAATGGAACAGACCCTATTAGCCACTGAGCGCTCACTTAGCCTAACATGGCTGACCCCTGTGTGCACCGTAACCAGGAGCTAAAGTGTGGATGATGTCGTTGTTAGCCTTCGTGCTGTGCTCACCCCCTGTCGGCACACTGTTAGCTGTCCGCTGCTCAGAGGAGCCCTAAGTGCCTGTGACAGTTCTAATGAATAGACATGGCCTCGCTTTGCAATGTGGGAGATTTTTCTTTTTTTTTCACCCAACTGCCGCCTCAGCTTTTAAAAGCTTTACCAAGAACTCTTTAAGACTGTCAGCTAGCTGTATTATCACTGCTGGTTGCTGCAAATACAGTCCTTTTTACAGAATACAAACCAAGAGGGTGAAGGTCCGATGTTTTCTTGACAATTTTGCATTTATGCTGAGTTGTGCCTGCATTTTGTGAAGGTTTGAATACAAAGGGTTACTGCAAACAAAAGGCTTCCTCTATACTGTTAAAGCACTTAACACTTAAACCGGTAGGCTGAATAAAATGTTCAAGGCCAGGATGAGGGAACATTAGAGGGAAAAAATGTGGGCACCGGACAAGCTGCTGAATGGAGACGCTCCTCCATCCTCTGTCATTTTGTAGCCTAAAATAAAAGATAGGGAGGATGGGAAATAAAAGCCTGGAATAAACAGAAAAATAACCCAAACAATAACCTGTCACTTAACACTGAAAGGTACCTCGTTAGCAATCATTAATCTGAATTCACCTTGCCTCTGTGAGTCCGCAATACAAAAAGGAAAAAAGCAGTCAGGGGTGGATTTATCTGAATGCCAGGCCAAACCATTCTGGGATGCTGCCTGATGGACATTAAACCCAGTGAAGTGTGCAATCAAGCTTCTTTAGTTTAAATGACTGAATCATCATTATCTGTATTGTTGTGCCTCCCCCGGCCCGACCCACTGTTAACGGGCCCTGGCATGGGCACGGTACCCCTGTGCCAACTTAGTCAGCCATCTAATGTGCCCAGAGCAGCTCTGGCGCCTGGCAAACACTTAACATCACTCTAATCCCTGCTTTCATCCAAGCCTGTATGAATTACTGTACAATTCACGTGTTTCATTTGCAAATGAGATCGGGCTCAATTACCAGCACACTGTACTGCTTTAGAGTGGTTATAAAACAGACACCTGTGTGACTAATTTACGAATTCAGCTAAAGTAGTTAAACTGGACTAGAGTTTAGTCTCAGTCTCAACGAGATCCTTCTTCCCATCCTTCTTCTAAGTAAAAAAAAAAAAAAAATTGTACACCATTTGTACACCATCGTTTCAGAAAATGCAGTCATGCACTGCTTTAAATCCATGAGTCTGTATCATCATTTTTATTTGTTGTAGGCATCCAAACAGCAAAAGGAAAACAGCTCATCTCAATCCATACACTAGATATTTATATAACCCTCAACCAACGATACAATTTCAGATTTGTGAACACCACCAACTGCCCCTCCCGTCATATGGAAACAGGCAACATCACAACTTGTGGCATTAGTGGCAACATGATGATGCATCTCTAGAATCCAACAAACTCAGCTTTCTTTTCATAAGTCATCGTGACTGTCTTGAATTGATACGTTTCTGCGGAAACCTGAACTTATAATAACTTATAATTAAGTGTAAAACACAAAGCCTTTTTCCATCTATGTCATGGTTCATCTGTACTTCCCCATGTTTCTTTTTTTTTTTTTTTTTTTACTGTCCCAACAGTTTCAGTTTTAAGAAGCAATGCAAAATCCAATTTTCTCAATCAGCTTCTAATGATGAGAAATGGGATCCTAAATCAACACAACACACAACACAGTGGGTTTACACAAACACTGGTTTCATTTATTTTCTGAGAGATTTCTGATTTGTGTATGTGCTCTTCTCACTAGCTTAAAATGGTGATGGAGCAGATTAACTGAGTTTTTGAAGTGTCAAACTCTAAGATATGATACCTTTTTCAAAACCTGAATATTTATTGTTGCTTAGTCAGGAATAATTAATGTTACTGAGAGAAACAGGCTGTGAGAACAAGTTTCTATGAGCTTTAAAACCTTGTAGTTAACTTTTCACAGAGACCTGTCAAAGTAATTGTGTCTTAACTATATTTAACAAATAAAATACACTGTACTACATGATATAATAAATAAGAGGCAACAAGTCTGCAGTTATGTGACTTTATCCTCCACACTTATACTGTCTTGAGACCAGTTGCAGCTCCTTGTGCAGCTAGTGCTTTATGAGCCTTGTCCTTGTACTGTGTGTTTAAGCCTGTCTTGTCCAGTTTGGAGGAGTCTGCACTGTGTCTTGAGTTGAGGCCAGGCCAGAGCTGGGCACCCAATCACCCATATAATGGCTTCCCCAGCTGGAAGAGGAGGTCAGAGCGAGGCCAAGCCTTCCTCTAACCCAGTTGCTTTGTGACAATAGAGACATTCTGCCAGGCTTCGCTTTGTTCTCTCTCACTGCTGAAAGCCTGTTTCAACATCTCTGCTGTTACCGCCACTCAAACTGTGGACAGTATGTACTCCGCTGGAGGGGGTGTGGTCAGCTGAGGGGTTAGGAGTGATGTGTAAACATGTGCATCCTCAGCTTGTGTACCTCTGCGTATTCAGCGTGTACACCTGTGTTGGCAAATTTAACTGAGGCTCTACCTGGAATAAAACATGAGCTGCGAGATTCCTCTTTTGTTGCAGAAGAACAAATGGATCTTTCTTCCAATTAGCAGCTTAGCTACCAGCTCAGGCCTGTCAGTAACACTGTTTGAAGTACAATCATCTGTAGGCTTTTTTAACTAAGCTGCATATGAGGCTATAGAGCATGACCGAACTTTGAACTTACACAAGGCCTATGAGCCCTTTGTGCTTGACCTGTGTGTGTGCGTATGTGAATGTGTGTGAGAGCTTATGGATTCATACACTCAGGTGGAAGTAGTTGTGATGACAGCTTAACAGGCGAGTTGGGTCGGCCCCGAGAGTTAAGCTTATTGGGTAATTAACAAGGTCTTGGCTCTGGCACTATGTTTGCCTTCCTCTATGGGATTGGCAGCTTGAGCTGTGATTGTGTGCAGGCAGAGGCTTTGTCTGTGTGTCTGTGTTTGTGTGTGTGTATGCATGTCTTCGTATTGATCAGCATTTGGTACACTGGTGAACAAAGTCCCCTCCCAGCTTGCCGTATTAGAGGCAACAGGGCAGCGCGGTGTGTGTAAGTCTGTATTTTATCCAAACATGAAATTCATTCTTTAATGTTGAACTTTTAATCTGCTTTTATACATGTTGTAGCTGCATTTGTTGGTCAGTACTTCTCTCCTCAGCTCTGCCAACAGGCCGACTCCCTCTGGACTTCTTGTGGTTGGTTTCAATCTCTTCCCCTGTAATTGATAGGGATCTCTTTACTAATGATCAGCCACAGTCTGTGGGTCTTGACTACAAATACAGTCAGTGGGATATGCCTGGTAGCCCTCTCCTGCTCAGTTTGGCTGCAGGCCAGCCAGCATATGGTACAGGCGCATGCAATGTGGTTTGCCGGAACAGTTTTGAATGTCGTCCAAAAGAATCAGATTAAATAGTGATTTTATCAAGTCCTCTTTTTTTTTTTTTGTACTAGAATTTCAGTGAAATGCCAAATTGTTCACCTGATAATTTAGCATCTGGCGCAGGCCGACATGATATAACTGTAAGGAAAAAAAAGAAGAAAAAACTGCCTGTGTCACAGCCAAGATGGATCGTATTTGAAGCCAGTGGAGCGTGTTTGACACAGCTCGTCAAAGAAATGGACTCAGATCCACTGAAATACAAACTGTGATGAAAACTGTTTGTTTCCACTGAACAGTCACACGCATGGCTTTGGTATACAGTATACTCCATCTCCAAATTACTTTTTATTTTTTCAAAAATGTTGGTTAAAAAGTATATAAAAATATAAGAATACAATTAGCGGCACAAACACCATTTCTTTCATAAATTACTCTGAAGGCCTCAGGTGCATGATCAGAACTCGAAGCATGTTCTAAGTGTAAGTGTATAAACTACACTGAACACAGAGCATGGACAGAGAAACATTTGGATCAGTCCTGATAAAAAAGAACTTATGAAAAAGTTTTTTCTCAGTCCATCTGAAGGCTGACCGTGTCACTAAAACTTTTGTTGTGTTTATGACTTTTCCTTCTGCACATATTCTTTGTTTTGGCCTTGGACCTTTTTTTTTTTAATGCCAAATGATTGTTGAAACAACACTGATTTTGCAAAACTATTTTATGGCACTTGCCTGTTAGAGTATTTTGTTTGATGATAGCTCCTATCACAGGTGATATAAAGAGCAGCTGTATTACATAGATAGTTTTCCTTTCCCTCATCCTGTCCACTTTTCTGTCAGTAGGATCAGGATCAGGGCAGAGGGGGGTGGGACGGGCTCCGCTTGCCTTTTCTCGTCTTTGGTCAACTGTGGAGCGGTTGTCGACTCTGCCGAGACTCACTGCCGGCCCCCCCTTGCTGATATTTGGCTCCCTGACCCCCCATCTCTCTTCTGTGACCCAAACCACAGGCCCCGCCCACACCAGCTCCCCTCAGGGCCCGACCCAAAACAACGCTTCTATTGTGTCTGAACCACACATTGTGCTGTGTGGATGTATGTGCGTGTGTCTGTGAGGTTGTGTGTGTGTGTGTGTGTGCCAAGTAGGCTAGGGTTTCATATATCATGCCTAAAGTGGAACCAGAAGCTTGGGTCTTGAACTGGTGTTTTGGAAGCGTGCGTTTGACAAAGAACCAATTTTGCACCCTGGATGTGAACGTATTCCAGTTGAGATTTAAGTAGAGATTTATTTGTCAGAGTGGATGAATGTGAAGCGACATCGAAATCTTGGTAGTTGAAGACCCAATCAAATGTGTATCACAAAAATTAGAACAAAATTTTTGTCCATCTCATCTAAATACAAATATTTCACAGAATGGATTCTCTATGTATTAAAAAAACATACAAAACATGTTTTTATAGAGAAAGGTCATTTCTATTCATCAACAGACTATTTACGTTTGCTTTATTTTAACAAAAAAAAAGCCCTGAAAAATGCAAGAGGAGAAAAAAAGAAATAAAATATTAGAGCCCCATCATTAATCAGTGAATAGATATTTTATTTTAAATTAATTAAATTCAAAGTGAATTGACCTTGTTGCTGGGTGCATCATATGCCCAAGGTACAGTGCACTTTTTAAAGCTCGTCAGTCACTGTTGCTTGATTGTTCTCCACCTCTCACACGAAGAACTGAGGTGGAGATGTTGGAAAATATCTGAAAAATGTTGAGGCTTTTTATTTTTTCTTAAAAAAAGTGATAGTTGAGAAGTGAAATCAGTCAGTAATAAGATGTGCCATCTGTCGAAGTGTTGACTTAGTTAGAGCACCCTCATCAAGTCCTTATCTTACTTTCAGTGTTTTTTTGTTTTTTTTTAACTCTGTGCCTTTCCTCGGTGGACGAGCTTCCACCCTGTGGTTTCCTAACATTCAGGCTGCAGTGGTTGTTGGTATCAGCGCTGTAATGCGGGGCAGGCCTTACCTCTCAGGCTGCACAGCAGGGATCAACAACCAGGCTTTTCTAGCATTAAACTCACACCTTCAGTAGAAACACTATCCTTTGTCTAATTCAGGGCTGCAGGGCTTCACCCCGCGCCTTTGGCAGCACGGCCACATTATATCACATAAAGTACTTTACACTGCTGGGAGCAAGTACTTTATGAGTATTTTTAGCATGGGTGGCCCTTAGTGGGAATCAAAGCTTCAGCCATGCAATGTTGAGGCTTGTCTTAATTCTACAAGCAGCAGGTGAAGTAAAATACAGTAATTGCTTTTTTTGTGCTTTAAAGGGCAAAGGTCATAGCTTAAATACCAAGTAAACTGACTGTAAACCCAAAAATGGTTTTAACTGAAGATAGTATTTTCCCCAGAGGAATTACAGTTCACTCTATTTTGAATCAACTTCAGAGCATCACCTGTCAAATTTGTCAAAATTATGGCTGCAGGACATGCATGAAGCAAGATAACATGTGGCTCCTACAAGTGGCCTGCTCTGTCAGGACAGACTGGCCAAAGTGTTGGGCAGGAAAAGCAAAAGAATGTGTGTATGTGTGTGTGTGAATGGGGTCATAGATGAATAGAGGGTTACACAAGGCTACTGTCTCTCAGAAACCCACCTTCCCCCCAGCCAGGAGGGTCGGCTGCTCTCAGGCCATGTTCTGTGACAAGAGAGTCTGGGTGTCATCTGACAGATGAAAATAGTGTGTGTGAAATGGACACCGTGCTAACACGCAGCCAGGCTAACCACTCTGCAGTTTAATGGTTTTACAACACTGAGCGAGCAGTGCTAGGCCATTGAAAGTGTGTATGTGTGATGTGATGTGTGTGTGTGTGTGTGTGTGTGTGCGTTATAATCCCTCTCTGTGCAATTAAACGTCTCAGCAGTGTAGCGGTATTCTTTAATCAGAGTGTGTGGTGTGCATGTATGTTCTTCAGAGTGCAACAGTGTTCTCACATCAGTGTGTGTGTGTGTGTGTTTCCTCCTCCTGGCTGGCCTGTCTTCTCATGTTTGGACATATGTTGAGTTTTATTTCACTGAGACATCAATCCTGCTGGCCAGCTGTTAGGACAGCTGCTCTCTCTGTGCCTCTCTTGCTCTGTTTCTCTCTTTCACTCTCGCTCTCACTTTATCTCGCTAAATCTTTCTCTCTGTTTGCCCGTTTCTGTCAGTCTGCCTCTCCCTCTCATCCTTTTTCTCTTTAAATCAGACTTTCTATCCTTCTATCCTGTCTTTTTTCTGTCAGTTTACTATTTATCGTTTTGTCTTTTCACACTCCATACATTTCTTTCTTTCTTTCTTTTTTCCTTCCCCTCTCTCTGATGCTGTGGGGTTTGCTGCTGAAGTCTCACCACTGACATAAATTTGGAAGTGCAAAGTGTAGCTGTCAGCTTCCATTTGCACACATTCAGTTGGGAAGTGAAGACACGAAATGGTTTTTTCAGCCGTGTGTGTGTTAACACAAACATCAGGCACCCACTGGAACATTGGCCTTTGTTATTTTTAACATTAACTAATTTTTCAGATTAATGTTTTTTTCTCTTTACCTTGGCGTTCGACTGCAGACTCTAGAGTTCCTGAGCTCTGGCACACTACGTTGTATGTGTGTGTGAGAGAGTGAAAGAGACGCTATGTTTCCAACCAAATGTCAAGTGAGTTATAAGGAAACTTTTGAAATGTCATCAAATATAAAACAGGTTAAAAAAAAAAAAGGCAAATAAACTGGCTTCTTGAATGTAGACCTACTGCGTGTCAGAGGACAAATGGAGAGTTTCTCACAAGAATTGTTTTTGTTCTTTTGCATATTTACATGATGTTCATATTTCATGCCTTCACCTGATGTCAAACAGAAAAATATATCTAGCTAATGACCATACAACCACAGTTGAGACTTGTCTTTTCATTACATATGAGAAACACCATGTCTGATATTTCAGAGAAGGTGTGATGACATTTTCAGACACTCTTCAGCAGCTCAGTGACATGAAACCAAGCTTTCCAGAAAATGTGTCCAAGACAAGAAGCGCGTCCCCTGTAAAGAAGTGTAATAACATTACACTGTATACCGCAATAGAGTAGCAGAAGAAGTGGGTGAATTATCTTGGGGATTCTGGAAGTAATGCTCAGAGTGTGTTAAGTGATTGACAACTGGGGCACTTTGAGGAGTTGGCTGGGCATCAGTTTCTCCCAGTTAATCCATCAAAAAGTCAAAGGTACAAGCCTTTGCAAATAAAAACATTAAAAAAAAGTTAAAATAATAGTTCAAAATTTTATTGTGCTTGTAATTATCGTACAGACCTGAGAGTGGTTTCAGCCTTTTCATTTGGCAAGTAAATGAGCTTATTTCCCAAAATGTAAAACTGTTCCTTTAACTCCAACTCTTGCTACCTCTCAATATTTTGGTGAGAAACATCTGTGTGCATCACTAACAAGCAGGGACGTCACTAGGATTTGGAAACGGGGGGGCTTGGCCACTTTTGGGGGGAGCTATTTATAACTGTCAGGAAAAACTGCAAATATAACAGTAATTTATTCAGTATGAATATCCCTGTTAATTTCCATAAAATGCTGTCTGTATCGCAGATGATTGTCAGATCACCTTAGCAGCAGAGACCTGTCGCCCTCTCTCTCACTCTTCCTGTCATCTGGCTCTAACTCAGTCAGTGTCTGGATGTGGAGAGGGGTGGTGGACTGATTATTATTTATTGTGCTATTCTTTTCCATTGATGATAATGATAACAGCCAGTGAAGGAGCTTGGCGCTCTGTTTTTAGAGCAAACACCACTGACAGTTACACTAGCCATTAGGCTAGGCAAGCACAGAATGTTAAATTGGTAACATGATGGCTGATGGCCAGGTTTTATTTGTCAGAACAGGGAGGATACTTTGGTTTATTACTGACAAGGGACTCTGTGCTGTTGAAAGTTAACTAATTACTACCTCCAGCAACGATGACTTACTTCCTTCTTTAGAAACCTCTGAATTTCCATTTTGTTGCAGTGGCGCGCATTTTAATCATAACAAACGTCTACACGTTACTACCATCACTACCGTACACTCTGTGCAACGTACCAGTGAAAGGTAATAGTGAAAACGTGGAATGGATTTTTATTAATACGGGCATCTTCTCGGTGATTAGACAGAACGTATTTGACTTGCTGAAGCAGCGCATTGCCTTGATTTCCTGTTCAAGGGAGCAGCAAAACATGGACTGGATTATTGTTAATATTGGCTTTCTCTCAATGAAAAAGCAGATTGGATTGGCGCTCTCTGTGTTGCTCGGAATTTACACTGAATTGATAGAAACAACCAGAAATATGGTTGTTAACTATTCTTGACTCCCCCCAGATTGTTTGGGGGGACTTAAGGACATTTTAAGGGGGCTCAAGACCCCCCAAAATGGGCCTAACGACGTCCATGCTAACAAGAACAGGAAGGTAAAGATTATGCTTACACAGAAACCTGCTAAAACATTCAGCAATTTAATTGTTGGCCACTATGGCAACAAACATCTCCATAACATCTCAATGCCTGTTGTGGCATTGAGACACATCAGCCGAACCAAAGTGCTGAAAAAACCATGATTTGATCAAGTAAAGATGAATGAAGTTAAGATAAGTAAAGCTGGTGGCCATAATATAAATCTTGTTACCAAAAGTACCTACAGTATCCAGGAGACTCCTAAGATTATATGAAGACTTCATTAAAACTAAATGTTGACATGGTCCTGTACTACAGCTTTGCTCTGCTTAGGACATTTTTAGTGAAAATTGATTCCATGAGAAGCTTTTATAGACACAGAAACAGAACGAGTGACAGACAGAAAGGAAAATGCAAGAGACTCAGTCTGAGTGGGAGCCTGTGGCACTGTGTTGTTCTTGGCAGTGACTGTTTGGGAGTGTTGATGCTTGCCTGCCACACACACACACACACACACACACACACACACACACACACACACACACACACACACACACACACACACACACACAGAGTAAGTTGCCTGTGGCTCATGTAAAACACCCAAAACACTGTCTCTTGGCAGGTTGGTGTGGGGACAGGTGATAAAAGTGTGTTTACTCCAAACACTCGCCAGCTCCCTCGCTGCCTCGGCACTGATTTACTGCAACTCGCTCTCTTTATCCACTTCTTATCTCCTCCACCTTCCTTCTGTCTCTCACTTCATTTTATTGCTCACTCTTCCTTTCTCCCTGTCTCTCCTTCCCGTCTTTCCCTTCTAGTGTTTAAACTGTCGGGTTTATAACCAATTAGAAACTGATCTCTGGGTTAGGGGTTAGGAAAACTTTTAAGTCCAATAACTCTGGTAGCATTTTTTTTGTTGAGGAGAATAAACCAGGTGATTGATAAGATACTGCTGGCTTCAGCATTTTAAAAGAATAGAAATAAAACACTGTGCCATCAGTATCTATTGGTTTGGTATCAGTATTTGTACATCTTTTGAACTTACTTTGGGTTTTGCAGGGGGCTTTCTCTTTTATTATCTTTTTCTCTTATTTCCCTTCTTCCTCACTTTTCTAACCCCCCTCTCTCACATTCTTCCATTGTACCTTATAAAACCACATACTCATGGAAGATGAAACAAGCATCTTCATCATCTTACTCCTCAGCTCGCCTACCACATTGTTTCCTCTCGCCTTTCATAGGTTTCTTCCGCTTCCTTTCTTTCATCCACTCTTCCTTCACTCCTCACCCCCTTCCTCCTCCCTCTCCCTGCTCTTCTTCAACTCATCCATCTTCAGCATTTCTCCTTCACTTGATAAAGGAGCCGGTGTTCGGACAGCGAGGAATTTTTATCCACCCTCCAATCTAAACAGCACTTGATCCCTGAGTCAGTCGCGGGGACAGATAGAGACCCATCTAGGGTAAAACATCTCCCTCTCATCTTCTCTCATCCCTCTCTTCTTCTCCTCTTCCTCTTCCCCTTCCCCATTTACATCTTGCCCCTCCCATCCCCCACTGTCTCCTCGTCTGATCTGTTTATTGGGACGGGGGGTATAAATTGTGCATCAGAGTACACACACAGTTGACTTATGCAGATGTATCTTGTAGTTACAGGTTGTATTTTCCTCCCTAAGTGCTCCCATAAATTGTGCTCCCTAATTTTGTTTTATTCGAGGCCTGCTGAACGAGCCCACTTTAGGTCTTGTGATGAGGAAAAAAAGCCTCTCATCCTGGCCCCCATCCTCCAGCCCTCCCCCCTTACAGGCTGTAAATATCACCCATTGAACCAAATGTACACAAATGCATATCCAGTGGAGCCACTTGTCCAGTAAATCTGTGAAAAATCGGGTGGATTCCATTTTCCTGAGGGTAGGGAAATTGTATTAATTACCTTATTTTACTGCAATGTAGGCCATCTGTCTGGAAATACCCGTTGTTTTTTCCCCCCCAAATATAGGAAATGAACATCAGAAATTACTGTAGTTTTTAAGTTGTTTCTTTGTGTTGCAGCTGCCTACTCCCTCCCTGTCTGCCATTGCCTCCCCCCGCCCCTTTTGTTTACATTGATCCCACGTGATCTGTATGGCTGCATTAGCTTATTTACAACAATCATAATCCGACTGTAAACATGCAAGGCTTTAATGGACTCAATGAGGAAGTTGTGCTCGGCGGGTGGACGGCATCTCATGACCACACAATGGGCCCATACGCACAAACTAAACATTAAGCCATTCACAATAGGCCATGTGCCCTTATGAATGCCTATAGCGCCTTTTGTCAGGATAAAGGCACCACAAATGAGCTATTGTCTGACTTAACCATTCTAAATCAGGCAAGACCTCAGGGGCCTGTTTTCCACACTGAGCCCAAGAATGTCTCCTTTTTTTGTATGTGTGTGTTTTTTTTTTGACGTCCTTGGTGACTGAGGCTTCGGCATTGGGCCCTGCGTGACCGTGACACCATCTGTGGTGTGTCCGCTGGCACGAAAACCAGAGTATACACACAAACTTGAGCAGTTGAAGCAGTGGATGAACATGTACAGTATATACCAGGGAGCAGTTTCACTTGCAGACACACTCAGTCAGGTAGCTGCTGGATACCTGAAAGTGGTGGAAGGGTTGGCATCACCTGCCAACCCTGTTTCCTAGAAATTATATTCAGATACAATTAAAAAGTTTTCCCAGTCATGTTGAGGTAGAAACATATTCTATATATATTATGTTCAGAGTCTTTGAATGAATGAATGAATGAATGAACCACTATGTTTATTAATGACAGCAGAGTTGCCAGTAGGTGATTTGGTTAGATGGTGGTCGGACCCGAATTAGCATCCACAGTTCTGTGTGTGGTTAGGTTTGGTGTAGGCAACAAAAGCACTTGGGCTGAGATTAAGGAAAGATTGTGGTTTTGGTTAAATGTAAATAAACATGTTGCATCTGAAGTTACTGTAAACTTTGTCTATATTAAACCAGACCACAAGATTTCACTAACCTTAACCAAGAGCTGGAAGTATTTAAATATAACCGTGAAAAAGTACAATATTTCTGTCTGAAATTGAGTGAAATGGAGCATAGAAAGGAAAAATGTAACTCGTAAAGTAAATGTATTTAGTCATAGTTCTGTGTCTCTGTTCGTGCGTCTGCTTTCCGCCTGGTGAAGAATTGAAAAGTTCCCATTGTTTAAGTAAAGTTCACAGTAGGACTTCAACTGAACAAATGAGACCTTATGAATCTTATGAGACCACATGTCTCTGATGTCTATTATCCTGAGGCTACGAGACACATTGTGAGAAAGAAGACAGCCACAAATAAGACCCCGTGTCAAAACAATGCAGACATTCTCATTTGGTCAGCTGGATGGCTGCTGCATTTCTTTTTTTCTTTTTCTGAGGAGGCGGAGAAGGGGGACGAAATGGTTCCTTGTCCTTATTTTTATAACTGTAACAATTCACAGGGATTGGTTTGTTCTCTTGTTCCCGGTATCTGTGTCTCAGTTTATGTTTGTGGGAAACGCTGAATATCTTTAGTTGCCTTTAAGGACCTCTTCAACCAGTTTTATCTCAACAGATGGTACATGCATTTTTTTAAAATACAAGCAAACAAAAATCTTTATGATATTGTTAAATTGTTTACAAATCTGAATAACTGTCATTTCAAAAATGTGGTACTGATAAAGTTGGGCTTATTGTGGTTGATGCTGAGTGTCATGGACATCAGCAACTATCAAATCCTTGATGGATCTGTAGGGAAAGCTGTGTAAAACCAATTTGTCTTTTTGTAGAACCGTCTTGCATGGAGAGGCTCCTGTCCAAGGACTGGAAGGAACGCGTCGACCGCCTGAACGCCAATGAACTGCTGGGGGAGGTCAAAGGTAAGAGTCGGGGAGAAAACACCCATTTAAGGCCAGCATCCACATGTACAACTACAACCAAAACTACATTCACTTTCACTCCAACAGAGTGCCAAGTATGCCAAGGAAAGAAAGAAAGAAAGAATTTACTGTAAAAAAATATTATTTTACAGTAAGTCATACATTTCTGAAACAGATCCTCAGCATCTGAGGATCCTCTCCTTATTCTATCTGGTTGACTCAAAAATGAACATCATCGTTATAAAACAAGCAAATGGTATGTGCACATAAAAGGACACGGTTTTGCAAAACCAAATTCAAGGGTAAGAAACGGTCAAATATGCTGTAATTCTCTCCTCCATGTGTATACTTTCAGCATGTTTCTGCATATGAAAGCAAAAGAGTAAACGGTTTCCAGGCCTACCTGTCACTGTAGAAAGAGCAGTGAAGGTTGCTTTAAACAGTCCAGGTTGTAATTGTAACTTTGATTAAAGGGTGTGTATGAGCGGAGAGGCGGCACATGCTCCAATATTTTTGTCTGCATCAGCAAATAGTGTTTATGAAGCTATAAATCGCACCAAGGCAAATGTATTCTTGACCTGTTCTGGTATTCAAAAGTGAAAATAGCAGCATTGTCGGGGGGTAGGGGTCTAATGTTAAAATCTCAGTCAGCGGCTGCAGCAGGAGGGACAAGTGGAGAGGGAATGCGATGCATGCCATCCTTTGAAAGTAAAGAAGGCCACCATTTTTAATGACATGTCCAAAAACTGCCTTTTTTTCTGTCTTATTCTCTTGATTGTATTCTCTTTGCTAGAACGGATAGAGAATGCTTGTTAAGAACTGGAACAAAATGTCTTGTTTAGAAGCTGATCAGGGTTAAGTTTAGGCTGACGTAATGGGTGTGGTGATTACATGATAAATACTACAGCAAAACACTGATATTTTAAACTCACGTTGAGGGTAACTGGTGAATAATGAACATCTCATTTCCATTTTCCGTCAATGCTTTTTTTAATTCTGTAGTGGACAAATATTCTAAATAGTCCTTGTTATTGTAAAGTAATGTTGTCTTCTTAACGTGGTGGATACGTGAGGATATCAAATTGGAATTTAGTTAAACTGATCTGCTCTTGTTAGAACTTGTTTTTTTATTTTTTTGCAGTGAACATTTTAAAATAAAAATGACATTCATAAACAATGAGCCTCAGGCGGTGATGCTCACTGGCGAGTCAGTGAAGAGAAAGAGAGAACAGTGTCTGTTTGATATCCCTCTCAATGCCTGAAATGTCATGTTCATGTTTTTATAACCATGACTAAGTATATGACGTAGTATCTGGATGAACTTACACCTGCTGAATGAAAGATCAATACATACAACTAAAATGCAACCAACTTTTGAAAACTGACAGATTTACTTAGAGGCGTGCTTTCTGTCCCTCGAGCTGCAGTGAATTCTGTTGTGTGTGTCTTAACGTTAGCTGCTAACGGCTCTGCAGTCGAGCTGGTCTCAGTGAGAGAAACCGTTTGTGATCGTCTCCTGTTGAAATGGAAAGCATTTCCTCTGTGGAAAGTGGAAAAAAGGGACTACAGAGAACCTTCTACGGCAGAACAGCACTGACATTGACTTTCACTCCAGGACAGAGATCCGACTCTCTCTCTCTCTCTCTCTCTCTCTCTCTCTCTCTCTCTCTCTCTCTCTCTCTTCATACTGACACCCTCCATCTGCATGCACACACACACACATATGCATACTTAAACACTGTTTTCAAAGCATCACCAGGCTGTTACATAGCCGTTCACTTATTAAGGCCGTCTGAATTAGTGTACCAGACAAGTACAGGAAGTAAGTATTATTAGACTGTCAAGGTCCACTTGTATAGAATTTTATTGTTGATTGGGATATCTGATTGAAATTCCAGGTCAAGTGTTGATTGCTCTTATATTTAGACACTGTACGTATTTTACATGAAGCCATAGACTTAAAAATGAAGAACCTTAAGTTCATCCTGCTGACCTCTGTCTCTCAATACTTTCTTTTATTTTTTTCATTAAACTTTTTTACTGTAAATTAAAAGTGCAAGGTCGTTCTGTTTTCAACTTACATTTAGTTTGCAGCGAGACTGTTTATGTCTTACTGCTGGAGGTTTTATGTTTATTTTTTTTTATCAGCTCAGGAAAAATTGTTTCTCAGGTTATTAGCAGCTCTCTTCACTCGCTTACAGAGGTCAAGTAATTTCTTGTCCTCTATGAACATTTATTTGTCCATCAAAGCTGTGTATAAATGTTGATTTATTCCTGATCAGCACTTAGATCATTGATCATATAATACACAAGTTAGCTGAAAAAAAAGTACGAAGCAAACTTTATCAGGGCTCTGACTTTTCTGTCTGATTAAGAGGAAAAGGAAGAAAAACAAAAGCAGTGCTTAAAAGGAAAAAATGTGGTCTAGGGCACTTGTTGCCCTGAGTCGAGCCTTTCAAGAAGTACTTGTTTTCAAGTGCTGTATAGATTTAGTCTGCCACTGGGAGTGGCAGACCATGTGTGGAGGCAACCCTGTCTACTAGAAATTATATACATCTAAATAGCAAAAGCAAATATGTTTTGAGGGAAACATAATGCAGACCATATTATACAACAAGCTATAACAAAAACAAACTTTGTTTATAACAAAATTGTAAACAAACAACAATTAAATATTCATTAGTTTTATGACAAAATATCTAAAATTTCAATACAATATCCATTTGAGGTGACCACAGCATTATTCCATTTTTTATGGTTATGTTCTGACATTGGCAGATTGTGGTCTCCTCTGGTACAGAAAAAGTCTACAGTGACTTAAGATATAACCTGTTTAGTGACATTAAAGCAAAACCACAATTTTTCCTTAACCCATAACCAAGGTATTTTTGTTGCCTGAACCTAACCACAGACAAGAGTCTGGACTTGAAGCCTGGACTCTAGAGTCTGAGTCCAGCACTTTGTTCTCCCACCATCCCCTCTGAACACCACCCTGTGACTCTGGTGTGGTAGATAAATGCAGCTCTTCATTCACTTAAAAAAAAAAAAAAAACATTCTTCTGAACATAATCCAGCCAGCAATTAGGTTTGTCACCACAATGTAATTGGGAAATCAATTTAGTAATATATAAATGTAATTTCTCGGAGACACAGGGTTGGAGGAAGGGACAAGGAATCCTGAACTGACTTGCTGCCTGAGAGGAATGGACAAGAAAGTTCTGATGAAAATACAAATTAATTCTGACCACATTTAATGGACAATAACAGCAAACATGATACGGTCACATTTTACTGGCTCCCCTATGTCTGAAAACAACATTTTTATTGTTGTAAATAGTAGCTTCACATATCTGTTTTCCAATGCGTGTAATTCAATATTTAAAAGTCTTTTTTTGTTTGTGTGACAGAAACCCTTTTATGACATCCCCAAACAAGACTAATATTAAACCTAATATTAAAAGATAAATAAAAAATTAAATTAAACCTCAGAAAGGTGTGTTCACTAACCAGTGAACAGGTTCCCCTGAAAATCACAGAAACATCCCACATTTATTATTTTATTTGTCTACATCAGTCAATGGGTTGAGGGTTTCAAAGTGTGTATACATCAGGCCAGAACTCATGATTTACCCTCACGATCTCTGTGATGTACTCATGGACTCTGGTCTCACCACAGTGCATAGACTACATCACCCAACCACCTCACAGTTACACCTCCCAACCGTCTGGTGCTTCTTTTAAACCCAGCCTGAATAATCTGCAAGGGTAGATTTGGAATTACATTAACCTTATTGTGATATCTCTAGAAACCTGTTTGGCAATCCCAATAATTGTCTCCACTCATCTTCTGCAAAGGTGATGCCCAAGTCCCTTTCCCACGGTATTTTCAGAGCTATGGTGGTCTTGTAAACAGATTTGTTTATAAGCATAGAATTACAGTGGGAAGCAC
Source organism: Toxotes jaculatrix (assembly GCF_017976425.1). Taxonomy (NCBI): domain Eukaryota; kingdom Metazoa; phylum Chordata; class Actinopteri; family Toxotidae; genus Toxotes; species Toxotes jaculatrix. The sequence continues at coordinate 24,070,012 of NC_054398.1, forward strand.
CGTGTCCTCTACCTCTGCGACACGCAAATTCTCCCTAATGAGGTCCAAGCTCTGGGGAGGAGTACGTGTAGAGCCAAAAGTACCGACAGGGAGATGTCTTAGTTGGAGATAACACCAAATTTGATCATTGGCTAAATTGAACTGCACAACAAGATTGTCAAATGATTTAAGGACGCTGTTATTCACCCACTCCCTCCACTTAACCGGGGATTTGATAACAAGGAGTTTGGGATTGTCTCATGTACCAGAAGAAAAACTTAAGCATGGTTTGATTTGGAATATATGAGATACATTCCTCCAGATTCCCTGTTAGTGAGAAATGATGGGGTGCCTTTTATGACTTCTTTAAATACATTTTGACTGAGGTTCAGAATAAGCAACCAGACCTAAGACAACAGCATGCCTGTCCTATACATAAAGCTGGAATGTGCAGTATATCAGTTTCTTGTGTGTTAGTTGAAGACACTAATAAACATTCATAAATATAGCATGTACCAAGACATGCATGCACATAAAGGATCACACACACACACACACACACACACACATTCACGCACACAGAGATGTCTCTGTTCGTCCAGCTGTGTCCTGACCAAAGAAACGCTCTGATTGAATTGAAGCATCAAAGTCTTCTATTTCCTGATGGCTGAAATGAAGCCTGTTCTAGCTGACCTAAATACACAAACTCAACTACTGCTCTGTGTGTCCACACACAACAACCTGAACCTATTTGTTCAGTCGCAGTTATTTTTAGGGTGAAGAAAACCGATGACCTTTTTTTTTTTTTGCACTGAAATTTTCATATGTATTTAAACTCTTACTCATCCTGGGAAGGTTTGTAAGTACACATGCATTCAAGAATGTCCTGTTTCATACACAAAGTGTTGCACTCACACACATCTGGGTGTAGGCCCAGAATGACTACACTCTTCTACGTCAGCCCTCTGTGCAGCTCCAACAGCGCAGCTGTGGGAACCAGGTGACATTATAACATTTTAGTTTAGTTTAGTGATTATTTCCCAACTTTATGATGATGTTTTTTCGCTGTCAGGAGTTAAAGCCCTGTTGCCAGCAATGTGTTTTTAATCATGTTGGGCAGAAGGTGACAGCAAGTTTTTTTCTTTATTGCAACATTCTTGATAAAATCTAGATGCATAAAAAAGTGAGTTTTATTCATAAGAAGAGAATTTTGAAAGAGCTGGTAAAACATTTTAGATGGTATTATGTAAATATTGCAGGAGGATACATGATTGATATAACAGAGTACCACCAACTCCTATGTAACTCAAACAACAAATTACATAAATCTAATCTAAATTTGCAGTATGTTATGTTCACACACATTGTTAAGGATTTTTGGCATAACGCATTTACACCAGATATAAAGATAAAATAAAGATGAAAACATGATGAATTTGTAGAAATAAAACAAAAAGAAGATTCAAAAACAGCCTCTACAAGATCATCAAGCATTCTAAAAAACTTTTACAGCAGCTAATATCAAACTTCCCAAAACTACAGCGCACTACTACCAAACAAGAAGGTGCTGGATGCAGAAAAGAACAGATGGAAAGAAAATGTCTGACTCTACTGTCAGATGTAGGAGCTGACACATCTGGCAGCAATAATCACAGTGACATTGAAGAGTCACTTAAATCAGGCATCTTACCCACTGCAGCTGTGCATTTCCATGTATATGCCTCTGACTAGCTGGAGAAGTGAGCTGTTTGTGTACAGTTAACCAGGATTTAACCTGATCCTGGTTAAATCTTTGTACCCTGCAGCCCAGAGGAGATCATGACACTTGTTCTGACAAAATTTCGAGACCGTGTTTGTCTTGGGGCCTGTGGGCTGATGGGAAGGCGAGTGTCAGTGTTTGTTGTGGTGTGACAGTGAGGAGAGGGTGTTTAGTCATCCAGAGGAATGGAGGGAGTTTGGCGCACAGTCGGCATTGTGGAACATGATGGTTTGGCAGAAGCACAGGGCAGCCAAAGCCATAAACATGTTAGTCTGAGGTGCGATAATATGAGTATGTGATGGTTTGTGTATTTTCATGTGTGGTTTTTGTGCTCAAGTGTGTGTCACTAGGTACTTTTTTTTGTGTGTGTGTAAAGGGAAGTGGCTGAGACAAACATTTGTCGTAAATTGTGTGACTCCACTATCAGAAATTAATGTATAATTGAATATACTTCATAACTGATGAACAATCATATCTTTATTCATAACTTAATAACTAAATAAGCATTAGAAATGTTAATGATTGCCACATTCACATACAAATAAAGTATGCAAGCAAATTTATAAATACAAACTGATGATTTTAAAAAAAGAAATAAATAAATAAACCAGTGTAATGCATAATGAAAAGAAAAGCAAAATCCAAGCAAAAAAGAAAAAAAAAACAAACAAAATACAAATGTGGGGTTTTAAAAAAAATACAGTCTATAATTTCATACATGTATGAATGGGATTAAGGTGCAGCAAAACACTGATTTGCACTTTCCAAGTACATTTTCTGCTCTAACTTGTGATATCAATGCATATAAAAAAAATTAAACAGTATTGAAAAGCAGGATTTGAATCCCACAAAGAAAAAAAAAATTCCCATAAATGAAAACATTGTGTGATCAGGCAGTAACAACTCAACAAACACCTCATGCAAAAGTAACCATGCTCCAGTCCTGGTTCAGAGACAGATCATCCCGATCATCCAAACACACTGAGAAAACCGTTAATGGCTTTCTGTTTTGGCTGGTGCCCTCAGCAGGTGTCGGGAATAATCCTGATGGATGGAAAACGGAAAACGTCTGAGATGATTATTGGTGCCAGAAGCACTGAAGGAACGCAAGGCGACGCGTTTGGAATGCACAACCCATAATCCACAAAGATGAATCATGACGCTGTAATCGCAGTTGTTGCGATTACACAATAGGCCTTACTTCACTGCAAGGAATGTAGGGAAATAGGAAGAAGTCTGTGTGTTTGTATGTGTGTGTATTCTGAGATCTGACAGGATTATAAAGTGTCCATCAGTGTTGCAAGAGTAAATTGGCCAAAGAGACTTAGGGAGGGGTGAAAAAAGGGGGAAAAAAGAGAACAAGGAGGAAAAGAGTGGTGATAAGATGAAATGGGAAGACAGAGGGGAGGAGGTGATGAAGAGTGAAAAGGGGAGGAAATGGGAAGAAGTGATTGAGAGAGTAGATGAAAAAAGAGGGGAGGAGAGGCAAAAGAGGAGAGGTGACGAGGGGAACGAAGAAGGGAAGATAGATGAGTGAGCAAAGAGAATAGAGGAGATGAAAGTAGGGTGGAGGGGATGAGGGTGAAGAGAGAAGGGAAGGGAGGAGAGAAGAGAGGAGAAGACAGGACAATAAAGAGAGGAAACATGAAGCAAATGAGGAGAGGAGAGGAGGAATCAAGAGAACAGAAAGGAAAAACAAGAAAAGCAGAGGAGGAAAGGAATAAGGAGAGGAGGGCAGAGGAGAGGAGAAACCATGGGGAGAATCTGAACTTGGAAGAAGAGTAACTGATGGGGAGGTCGTTTGGGGAAAAAACCCAAAAAACAAAGAATGAAATCATGAAAAAAGAGACAAGAAGAGGAGAATGTTGCCTTTGATACAGGGGTGCTGAGGGGTAACTTCTGTGTGTGTGTGTGTGTGTGTGTGTGTGTGTGTGTGTGTGTGTGTGTGTGTGTGTGTGTGTGTGAAGGGTGGGGGGGGCAGTCTAGGGTACAATAGGGGCCTGACAGGACTACAATGGAGACTCTGTTAGTATGCAGGTAGTGTTGGGGCCACCCTGCAATCTCCCTACATGGCCCCAGGGCAAGACCTTACACACAGAAAACACATGTGCACACGCACGCACACACACATATTCAAGAGCAAGAACTTCTAAACAAGAAAAACTTTAGTTTGGAAGTGTGCGAGTTTGTGTCCCGCACAAGAACATACACACACACAAACAAGAAGAACTTGGGTGTGTGTTCGTAACCAGTCGCACAAGAAGAGCACTGTTTCACACACACCGACAAAGAACTTCACAACAAGCTGTCCATGAGTGGTATACACGGACTTAACAGAAAGAATCAGATGCACAACAACAACAGTAGCTTCAAGAGATGTTGTGAGAGAAATTAATTATCCTTTCTTTCTTTGCTGGCAGCTCTAAACGATAGAAACCAGTGACTTCAAAATGGATTCAGGGCAAAGGGACATAGAGTTTCCAATGTCCAGACATCTGCAGCTAAAATTTAAACCTAAATGTAACTCAAGGTGCTAACCATCATCCCTGAAATTCACTTGAATTTCAAAAGCAACATGCCTTCTTGTCTGGGCCATGATCAGCTTGTTATGTGGTCGACTTGCAACATGGACAGAAGTAAGAACACATGGTTCCATTTTCCAACCACAAGCAGCAACGTAAGATTGTTTAAGCATTTTAACATCAGATCAAGAAGAGCACTGAAGTCATGCTGACTGACCACTGCCACCTCATCATCCACCTTATGTGTTTTTTGTTATTCTTTATTTAACTAAAACTTAATGTTCATGTACGTATTGAGGGCACTTAGTTCTCCTGGCAGAGTTCCACCATGGTGAGAGAACAGGGGGAAGATTTTTAAAAACAAAGAAGTGTAAAGAGCATGGAGGTAATTCAATCTGACGCTGATACCAATCTAACAACCACAGTTACAAAATCCAGTTTACAACTAAATACACAGCACGACGATCAAAGGCTCATAACATACTGGAGTTCTTAATGAAATTATGTGAGGTGACGAGGGTGAAAAAGTAAAAGTGACTGTATATTTCAAAGAAGGTGTATACTGAGCATAAATTAACAGTTAACCTATTTAGCTGGCCTTGAAATACAAGGAGAATGCTGCCATTATTATCGCTGCCTGTTGTGATACCTTTGATGTAATCTAGTCAGCTACAGTATCTAAAAGGAGTATTACCGGTGTTGGCTCTGTCTTACTGACTAAAACCTCCCAAGAATGTCTGAATCATAAACCTGACAAAAGACTGTGACACCTGCTTATTTTCAAAAGTTAAGTCAAACTGATTTTATTGTTCTTGGGAGCAGACACTAAGTGATAAACACAGATGGCATGTAGAGACAAGACAGAAGATAATAAGTAGAAAGATGTAACTACAAGCCAGGTGATTTATGGGCATTTGGGAATGAGGGTTTTTTATTTGTGTTGGCTAAACACATGAGAATATTTCTTTCTTTCTGGTTTGTGCAGGCATTTGTTGAGGTTGCGTTGGTATGGGGATTTTGTATGAATGAAAAAGTTCCAAGGTAACATTGCAATCACGGTCCTCTAAGTAACACCTTGAACATCACCACAGCTGATGACTATGCTTGTCATTCATTATTGTTTTATCATCAAATATGCCTTTTATTTTTAAAAACATCCAGTGCTACGTGACTTATCATGTCATCAGCGTCGAATTATAACACTCCCCAATCTCCTGTCCAGGTACGCCAGAGTCTCTGGAGGCGAAGGAGCGCCAGCTTTCCACCATGATCGGTCAGCTGATCAATCTGAGAGAGCAGCTCCTCGCCGCCCATGACGAGCAGAAAAAGATGGCCGCTTCACAGCTGGAGAAGCAGAGACAACAGATGGAGCTCGCCAGGCAGCAGCAGGAGCAGGTAGGGAGGGCTGGAGGATGTGAGTGTTTGTGAATGTGTTGGGCGGCGTTGGTAAATGTTGTCTTATCTGAAGTAGTTGTATAAAGAGAAAGAAAGAGCGTAGGTAGCATATGTATAGGAGCCTTATAGACTGACAAGCCTTATAGCAGATGTATGTAGTCTGAGTGAAGTGGGTTTTTTGTGCATTTCTATGTAGTGTGATTGTACAAACAGTAGTAGTATAGAGTGGCTAAGGAAATAGGAGCCATGTGTGAGTGACAGAGGTGCTAAAGTTAGTTTCTCATAAGATGAAGAGGTGAAGATACCATAGTAGTTCATAATTCCTTTCCTTTAGGTTTGATAACATTTTACTCACTAACTTTATTGCTGAGATTTGGGGATACAATACTCATTAAAAGTGACAAATGTATTGAGACAAAAATAAAGACCAAGGCCAAGCCAAATAAGTGTATGTGTAAATGTGTTTTTGTGTGTGTGTGTGTAGAAAAAGTTACTGTCTTCAGGTGTCAGACAGAGATAAGAAAAAAACAGCATGTGACAGAGAAAGAGAGAGAGAGCCTAAGCAGAGAGGTGTTTAGGTGAGCTGCTCTTTGTTCTCGCTCTTTGCCGACACGTTACTGTAGGTTGGCATACGACAGGCCCTGTTTGGACAAGTCCACACCTCCCATCACAACACATTCCACCTTTCACAGCTTCACAAAGGAACTGGGAAGATGGAGAGAGTGAAAAGAAAGACAGATTCCAATATCAGCCAGTCATTTCGCTGTTGAGACTTGATAGGATAATGCCCTACAGACAAACCCTGAGAAATCTGCCTTTAATGAAATATGACATGTGTGCAAATGGGGCGCCGCCTCCCATTCAGCACCCTGTAATTACATTTCAGAATAAATATACTAAATGACTCCTCAAGAAAGAGGCAGCTGCTTTACTTTTCTGGTTCAGAGTGGGCAGGATCAAAAAGTTGACGTGCTGCCCCTTTAAGGATTTTAACTTCACATGACTGGCCGGTCACAGCTGCCCGTCACTGGATGTGACTCAACACTTGATGACTTAAGACAATCTCAAATAAAAAAAAACAGAAGATGAAATAACTATGATCCCCGTTTCCTGTTGATGAGTGTTGATGGGTGTATGTGTAGAGGGGGGAGGCGGGGGCAGAGGCACGCTGAATGTTGTTGGTTGTCCTGGTAAACATGTCAATCTCACAGATGAACTGTCGGCGAAGAGATTTGTACAGGAACTTTCTATGCAGCTGACTGCATGAAGTAGCTGTACCATCCGTCACACTGGACTGAGGCCCTTTGAGATAACAATCTGAGGCCAAACAAGACACGTGACTCACTGCCACTGTTGTACCTCCTTTCTGATTTACTGTACTGCATTCAAGGAATTTTTGACCTCATTGGCAGCCTTCAGCACCAGAGCCTGAGCTGCACTTTACCTGCTGCATTTGGAGGTCAAAGATATCCTGATTATCACCTTGAACGGAGCATGAACGCTAACTTTTTTTCTCCAAGTCAATTTTTTTCTTTTCAATGGCTATTGAGCATTTTTCCTTTAGCTGATGAAGTGTTTTCACCTTCCGTTCTAGTCTTTCTTGCTCTCATTCAGTTTCAAAAACTCACAGTTTCTAGGTTTTGGGTTTTTTTTTTTTTTTTTTTTTTACCAATGTTCACCAAAGGTTACCCAGTTTTTAAAAAGAAGCAGATTAGGTTGGAATCCAGAAGTTGTTTCATGGAGCAATAACATGCCGCTCACCACGGATCAGCAAGGTTTATAAAAGCAAAGCATTAACTCTGTCAGCACAGTGTAAGAAAACAACAGACACAAACGCAAACTGCCACATTAAAAAACTTGTTAACTGTCATTTTCTCTCCATCCCACTGTGTGTGTACAGATCGCCAGACAACAGCAGCAGCTCCTGCAGCAGCAGCAAAAGATTAACATTCTCCAGCAACAGATCCAGGTTAGTAGGCAGACACACACACACTCACAAATACAAACACACTTATTTTGTACATGCCATGCATTTGTGAGTTGACGACTCCTGCCCTCTGCAAACTCCCCTAATTTCTTCCCCATCTTCCCTGATCTTTTCCTCCTGGATGCTCTAAGAGTCTGTTTTCTTCATCTTCCTCCTCCATTATTATTGAGTTGTGTGATTGGAAAACTGTAATAATGAGAGGTTGTGACCTTTTTTTAAATGTTTTGCCTGCTATTGAAATCTATGAGAGTTACACCACAACAGTCTTGCATTCATACGAAGGCATGCAGATACACACACACACACACACAACAACAACAACAACACACAACAATGACCCAGTAATTGCCCTGGTTATGGCTGAATCATTTACTTTTGCATTGATCACTTAGCGGTCGATGTCACAGCCTCCTGTGGGCTTCCTCCTACTCTTTCTCTTTCTCCAGTTGTCTATTTATCAACATGTTTCCTCTCTTCGTCCTAGCATTCACTCCTCTATCTGCTTCGATCAAATGCTTTCTTTTGCCTCTTACGCACACTTTTTCCTCTCATCCCCTCAGTGGCTTGTTTCTAATTTACTCCATTACATTAATATGAAAAAACAATATGTACTTAATGAGAAAAAGGATAACTTAAACAATATATGTCTTTCCCTGATAGACAAATGCAGATTAAAAAAAATCCCTTGCTGTTTCATATCTGCAACTTTCTTTTATAAGTTTCCTTTTTTTCTCGTTCCCTCGTTCCCACATCTGTTCCACTGAACCACCTGATGCACTGAGATTCATGATCCATGCACTGTATATACATACATACTCACCAAGAAATTACCACCAGCTGTGAGCCAAATGCTGGTAAATTTGCAGACTGTAGCTGATAGCCATGTGGAAAGTTAGCCAGTTTGTATTGCATGGGTTTATTTTTATAAGCTGCTGAATTGCTGCTGAATTAAACCATCTTGTGAGACAATCTGAATGCATTTGCCGCTGTGACTGGTTCAGTCTCATCCCATACCCAGTTCATCTCCCATTAATCCCAAGCTTTGGATCTCCCCTTGCTCCGGAGGTGCAATGTAGTTAAGGGCTTGTTTTTTCCCCCCTCTTGTTCTTCTTTTTTTTTTTTTTATGAGGCCCCACCCTTGGATCTTAATAAAGCTCGGATTGGACTTCATTAGGCCTCTGAGCCCCAGGGGGGGAGCAAGACCATAAAAACCAGCTCTTACTAGGATCCTCTTCCACGCTGTGAAGCATGGATACTGTGTCATACTTGGTTTTGAGGATGAAGGGCTATGCAGAAAATCCTCTTCAGAGCAGCATGTTATCATGTAGAGCTTCAGAAGAATCTGCTGTAAATTCAGGTGAAACCTATTCCACTGTGTCTCTCACACTTGTTGGATTTAGTTTTAAATTGCTAGAACTACTTAAAAATCTGCTGTCTTGTTAAGGTACAGAAATGAAAGGGACCAACACAAAGAATTTGTTTTCACTGAAAAGTTGCTAAATATTATATGCATCACAGCTGGGTGTGTGCAAACTTCTAGTTATTTAAGTTATTTCTTAAAACAATAGCATTTTTTTTGGGCAAACAAACCCAGCTTAGTAAGGAGCATATGGTCTATCTACAGTACTGAGGTTTAGAATTATTATGGCTAAGCTCCAGGGCTTAGTCACTGGGGTACGGGCTGTTTACGCTGTGTCGGATGTGTGTTGGCCTTAAACACACAGGCAGCACTGCACCGATCTGTTTCCACTTATCAAATCCAGACCTGAGCTCCTCTCAGGCCAATACTCTGAGGAGCTGACCAAATGCTACTGTTTCAGCTGAAAAGAATAGGCCTTAGTGTGGTAAAACCATTTTTTAGAAGTGGCAGTTATTGTTCACATCTTAATTTGAAACACTAAATGTTGTCCAGATGGCAAAAATATGAAACCAAGAAAATGTTTTTGCTGGAAAAGTGGAATAGTTGCCTGTGATGTGCAATATTTGGCATGTACATGCTATCTGTTGCATCATCACGGCAAATAAAGTTAACCAACCTTCAGTGATTAAATGGCATAAATTTTATGACTCATTATCATGTCTTCTGAAAGTTTTACAGATTAGCATTGATATGTGAGAAACAGAGTCTTATCTGTGTCTGATTTATGAATGGAGGCCACGTAAAGCCAGTGGGATGCTGTTTTTAGCTCCTTTTTCCATTTCTGCCTCACGTCGTTCCTTCTTTCCTTTCTGCCCGTGGACGGTGTCAGCGTGTTTGTCATCGGGTGCAGTTCAGTGCTGTTGGGGGGAGCGTAGTTCAAAGTGACACAGGTTTCCTGTCATGTGGTTTTAAATGGTGTGGAGAGCCAGCGGGGGATGTCCATGGGTTAAAGAAACGCTTCCGAAGGCCCCATTCTGATAAATATTGTTACACACACACATAGAGGCACACATGCACACAAGAAACGTGAAGAAACAACAGATGTTCATACATAAAATGTGTATACATGCATGCAAGCACACACATACAAACAATATAACAGGCATCTGATATTAACTAAACGTAGAGACAGTTTAATGCATAAATACCACACAAGTGGGCAGTTTGTTTATATTCCCCTTACACACACATACAGAAAAAAAAAACACACACATGCACACATGTGCACAAATGCACATTTAAGCAAACACACATACTCATACTCATACACACACACACACACACACACACACACACACACACAGTGGTGGTGGTGGGTCCTTTGTGTGCCGTAGGCAGAGCAGCCCAGCCCAGCCTGGTGGCTGACAGGCATGTGTCTTTGTTAAGTCAGTTCCTATAATGGCTCTCATATGTGGCCCATTTCCTTCAGGCCCACAAAGGCACAGGCCCTAACCGCACCGCCCGGGCCCTAGCTAACGGGCTAATTAATGACTGCAAAGCCGCACTCCTCCTCCTCCTCCTCCCTCTCTCTGTTCTTCATTTATAACTCCTCTGTCTCCTCCTTCGCCTGCCCTCCTCTTTTCCCTTTGAGTCCTTGTCCCCCGAGTGTTTTCTCATTGTTTTTATTTTTCAGTATTATGTTCCTCTGTGGATGGTGCAGTCAACAGCCTATTCCATAATTACAGTATGCTGCCCCCTGTTGAAACACCATTAGCTGGCTGTTTTTGTTGTTTATGTTGTGACAAATTAAAGTAAATGTAGGCTCTGACCAGCATGCTTAATCTGAGCTTTTGACACAGAGCTGGCAGTGTGTGACAGTAAAATGAGTTTCAGATGACTCCTATTTATGTGTCATGATAGATTCAGAATCCCTGAAGTCTTGCAGATAAACTACTTTGACGTCCTCTCCTCTGTAAATTCCTTGTTTTAACAGTGTTTGTTTCATCACAATGTAAAGCAAAGACTCAAACTTTTCTCAAATAAAGCGCTGGCGTTAGGTGAGGTTCTGACTGGTTGGGGTTGCTGAACCTGCGTTAAAACAAACAGGCACAAACAATAATCCACTCACACACAAATACATATACGCACAGATGCACACTCACACACATGCATAAGAACTAATGGAGCACACAAAATGGCCGTTAGATAGACAGGCAGCTCCTACATCAGCAGATACAGCTTCAGACACAATGACTCGGAAAACCATGGAAGGCCCATAACGTCGATTGGACTCAGCAGCTATGGAGAATGGCTGACACTTGACTTTACAATGGCCCTCACTCCAGTGTATTAACTTGTGTGTTAGCCTATGGTAAATGGTGTAAGCATAGTGGAATACTGTGTGCTTCAATTAAAACCACCTCTATTGTCTTCACTGTGCTCATGTGGGCGTAGCAAGATGGCGAAAAAACAAACTGAGAAAAGTATTTATTGGAAGGTATGTTGTGTTCTTAAAGCTGCATCAAACAAATTCTGGCCACAAGGAGGCAGAGAGACACTAAAACAAGCTAAAAGACTTCAGCCCTGATAGCATTATCATTACAACTCCTGAGTTACATACTGTCTTCAGTAGCTATTTGTTATATTATATCACCTCATTGCTGTTTCAAGATAAGTAGGTACAGCAGGAAGAAAATGAACCGTGAGTGGACAACTTTGATGAACACTGAAACTGTGAACTACCAAAAGCCTGCAGGGGCAAACAGTGCAGCAGCCTAAACAATCCCCCGACACTCTTAAAGGGTCGGCACAGTAAGGTTCATGCCAAAATTAATGTTTCTGTGCAGAGATGACTTGTCGGTGTAGAAAGTGTAACTCGTACCACAATGTTTTTTGTCCAAATATTTGATTGCTGATTCTTTGTTTTTTCTTGGCTATAGAGAGGAACAAAACTTTATTTACCTGTATGAACAAGCAGATTGTTACCTCAAGTGAAGTGATGGACAAAATCAAGGGACACACTCATTCACATCTACATGTGTTCATACCTGTCAACTGCACAACCAGACATTTCTTTCTTTGCCCTCTCGACACACCACATACGTACTCATTGCCCCCTAACCCTGCTGCCCGTACACAAGACGACCATTAATTCTGAGTGTGTGTCTGCGCGTGTACACATGTTCCTTGTGCCTAGGTGTGTATGTCAATGTGTCTGGTGGGCAGTTAGAGGAAGGGGGCCTTGTGTTTTCTTAGGGGCTGAGCAGAGCGGGGGCCCCCACAGCACCACCTTACCCAGTCCATTCATCCAATGTACCCCCCCTCCCCTCGGTAAAAGGAGATCTTTGTGTGTTTGCGCTAGTGAAGCAGCCCCAGTCAGTCCCAGTGTTCCCAGAGGAATACAATGAATGGGAGTATTTTGTCCCACTCTATAACCTCCACCCCCCCACCTCTCTCTTCTTCTTCTTCTTCTTTTTTTTTTAGCCCTTCGGACGCACAGACTCGTCTTTCTTCTCTCTTCATTCTCTTTTCTGCGTGTCACAAGACGAAAGGACACTTGTCTGTGTGTGTGTATGGGAATGCCCCAAAAAGTACCCTGAACTGCCAGTGTGCGTTTGTGTGCGTGTTTGTTAGCGTGTGTGTGAGTGTGTGTGTGATGAGGGCCTCCCAAACTATCTGGCTTTTTTTTTGGAGGATGACCTAAACAATGTGGTCTGAAGAGCTGGTCAGGTGATGAACATGTGTAACTGCACACTTACCGAACAAAGCAAACTGTGGATAATACAGATGTTTGATGTGTTGTTGCTGCAGAGATGTGAGCCCATAGACACACACACACATGCACACACACAACTTAATTTTAACCTTGACCCTAAAACTAAGTCATAAGCCTCAAACAGCCCTTTGATGAAGTGAGGACCAGCTAAAATTTCCAAAAATGTCCAAAAGCATTCTGACTCTCATTTTCCAAAACTCTGATTGGTCCTTATAAGAAGTACAAGACCACAGATACACAAACACAAACGTTTTTCTTTTCAGGGATTTCAGTTAACTGCATCAGTGTTTTTTTTTTTTTTTTTTTGTAGCCACAATCTAATTCTACAGTCAATCTGACTTCACAAAATGTCTCCTCTCCTAAGAAGTGAACATCAAATTTGTTCTCACAAGAACAGAACACAAACACACAAATACTGACCAGTCCTCACTCAGAAACTGTGTCTTGCATCACTTTATTTACTGTTGCACTTGAAAAATAAGAACATGCTGGTAGTGGCATTTACACTACACTTCACATAATAAAAAGCCTAAACATGTGAATTTAGCTTTTTCAAATATTTTACCATGTTGACAGTGTTTCTCTGCAGGTAGTCAGGTAGTTTTAGAAAACCATGTAAGTTCAGAGAGAGAGAGAGAGAGAGAATATTGTATGAATAAAAGAAATATAAAAAGATGTGGAAACCGGACTTTTAAATATGTTGTCACTGAGTGCAGTTGTGGGATTTTCTAGAAATTGTCTGATATTGAAGTTATATTTTATTTTATCAAAAATCTATCAAATGTCAAAAAATAATGAAAAAAAAGGGGGGGGGGGGGGGGGCATCACAAGTTCCCAGAGCCCAAAAATGAAATCTGTAAGTTGCTTGTTTTGTCTGAGTAGCTGTCCAAAACCCAAAGAAATTCAATTGATCGTGATCTTATCTGCAGATGCTTTTTGCTTGATAAATGCTTCAGTTATTTATCAGAATTAATTTTCTGTTGATCTTCTTTCTGATCAGCTAATCATTTCAGTCCTACAGCAAACACGTGTAAGTCAGGGGTGGCCTTGTTCATCTTTCTCTCTCTGTTTAGTCATGCTCTTTGAAGCTCCCTACCACAAACCCTTTGACCCTGCCTCACACACACCATAAACATCCCAGAGGACGGTCATCTTATTCGACTAATTCAGCAACATAACCACGCAGTACAAATGCAGAGAAGTACTGTAACCACACAACATGCTGATTGCGTAAATCTGGGCACTAATGATGAACTGTCCCAGGAGGACAGTGGGAGGAGGCCCATGTGGTTAATGAATTGGTAGTAAAGGAGATGAATGGAGGTAGACGGCATTGAACGGAAGAAGGAAATGGAAAGAGAAGGAGGGAGGTGTCAACAAGCGTTCATCTCAAAGAGTAACACAAGAAAGAAAAGATGGGAACAAAGGGAGAGGTGGAAAGAAAGGAATAAAAGAGAGGAGGAAAAATAAGAAATGATAAAGAGAGAAAGAAGACTGACAAACTGAGCAATTTAGAGATTCAGAGAAGCCAAGACAATAGAGTGATTAATAAAAAAATCTATAAAACACAGAAAAGGAGGTGAGAGAATGAATCTTAACTAGTCTAAAAAATAATTCAAATTGAAAGCTAAAGAGTTAGAGACACAAGAGCAAAAAGGGAGACGGTCAAGAACAGAAAAACAACAAACATTCAAAAGTGATGAGAGACTTCATGGAACAGAAATTATTCTCAAATGAAAAACCTGGAGTCACTGTGAGAAAGACGAAAACAGGAGTGAAATAAAAACATGAAAATAGTACAGAGGGAAAAGAGAAAAGAGGAGGAGGAAGTGATACACGGTGCAAACAGTGAACCTCACTTAACACTGTAAAATGTCACATACATTTTTCTATATAACTAATTTGAAAAATTAACATTTTTGTCAGCTGTGAATCTTCAGCCCCAAATAACCGCAGCGCCACTTAATTTGCATTTAAATTTTAACACCTTTGAAAAGCTGAAATATCTGCTCAACTTTCAGACAGGAACTCAACGAATGAGAAGAAAGAAAAAACAAGCAGAGAGCACAAGAAAGACAAGAAAGGGAGACGCGAAGGGGAAAGAGACAAACAATTTTACAGCACGGAAAAAACTAAAGAAAAGAGAGAAAAGGATGAAATAAAAGGAGAGACTGAAGGGAAGAGAGAGAGGCAGTCCGGTGGTTAAGACAGCCAGCCTTAATAGATTCCCGCAGGCTCATCTTTGATATGCTCTCTTCAGCTCGAGCCCACAGCGACTTAACTCAGTCGAACCCACAGTTTTTAAGAGTCTTTCAAGCCGACATGAAAGGCAGCTGTTAGCCTCTCTGTTGTTTTAAAGGCATTTTGCTTTACATTTCTACACTTGTCTCTCAAGAAGGAACATCTTTATTTGTTGTTTGGTCTCTGTTCTTTAACTTTGTCTCTTCAACCCTGCTGATCAGTTATTTCTTAGAGTCATTCGATTGGATGGTTTGTTTGTGTGTGTGTGTGTGTGTGTGTGTGTGTGTGTGTGTGTGTGTGTGTGTGCGTGTGCGTGCGTGTGTGTGTGTGTTTGTTACCAAGTTTTTTTCACCTTTTTTTTTTAATTCTTTCTTGTCTCTTTCCATCTTTATTATCTTTATCTCTCTTGCATTCTTTTCATTTTTTATCTAAATTTTCTTTCATTCCTCCTTTTCTCTTTACTGTCTTCCACTGAATTTTATTATCTGTACCTCATTATGTTGATTTATTTTCTGTTAATTTTCATTTTTCTCTCTTTCATTCACATTCCTTCTTTTTTCTTTTCTCTTTTTAAACATTCTTAAATCTATTGCTTTTTTCTTCCTCCATTTCTTCTTCATTTCTTTTATCTCCTTATTTGAATGTTGAATAATGTTATTTGAATGTCCTTGTCTTTCTTTCCATTTTTCCTTTTCCATAGACATTTCCAGTTTTCTTCACATTTTTTTTCAGGTTCCATCTTTCTTTTTTGTCTCTCTACTTTGCAGTGGTAACTGTTTTTGTATATCGGAGTGGTTGTGTGTTCATCAAGCTTTTTTTCAGATACCTTTTCCTATTTTTATTACATTTTACATAAAGACTGCAAACATATCTCATTCTGTCTCTGCCTCTCTCTCTCTGTTTCTCAGGTCCAGGGTCACATGCCTCCTCTGATGATCCCAGTGTTTCCTCACGACCAGAGGTCCTTGGCTGCTGCTGCTGCTGCACAGCAAGGCTTCCTCTTCCCACCGGGCATGTCTTACAAGCCAGGTACACATGCACGCATGCACACACACGCACACATACATACACATGCAAACTCAACAATTACCCAAGACAGATTACACACACTGGTGAGTGTTAAGGAAATGTATGTTTTCTGGATAAACATTCACAGCTCTCAAACAAAAGCTCTATGACTTTCTTGTTGACTAAAAAAGAAAAAGTAGGTCTCTCTCTCTCTCTCTCTCTCTCTCTCTCTCTCTCTCTCTCTCTCTCTCTCTCTCTCTCTCTCTCTCTCTCTCTCTCGTTCTCCCTCTTAGACACACATACACACAAACACAAACACTGGGATCCGAGTCTATGTTAATGAGGTGTGTCAGGTGAGGAATGCTCTGGAAATGAGCAGAGAGAGATTTACAACCACTGCTTGTTCATGTCAGGAACAATACATTGGACACAGCGAGGACTGGAATGTCTCTTTTACGGCGTGCTGAAAACATGTCAGTTACATAACACATCTGCAACATGGAATTTCACACTTTCTCACACACACACACACACACACACACACACTCAAGCATATTCTCCTGGTACTCACCAACCGAATAATGCACACACAAGTCTGATGTAGACAGACAAATCACATGCACTCCCAAAAACACACACAAAACACAAAAGAAGGTGTGAATGGTGCATGTTTCAGCAATCCACAAGGATTTTGCGCACATGAGGACACACCTATACACAGAGACACACACTTCAAGTACACAGTATTCCTACAGCAGGATCCTCTGAACCACCTGCTTTCTTCCTCTCTCCTCGTCCTTCACACATTCCTTTCGTCCATGCATTCCTCCAGGTGCTCGCCTGACGTTGCAAAGCACTAACCCACCATACCTCATACAGAATAATCCATGTTTATTCCTACTGCGTGAGCATACACTCCCGTGTGGGTGCAAAGAAAGGCAGAGATGAAGGAAAGGATTAAAAAGCCATTATTGTACACTCCTTTGACTTTGGCCTGTTTTCAACAAAGGCTCGGACATGGAAAGCCTTTTAGGGACAAACAGTAGGGGTTATACACGGTTCTCGTATATGAATTTATGAGTGAATCCCAATGAGGGCGCTCTGGGTTTGAACTCTGCTCGCCCTGGTCTCGAGTACCCATGTGCCCCAACAATGAGTGTTATTAATCTTTGAATAAAACACTTGTGACCCCTCATGTCTCATTTGACATGAATAAAAACATGAGAGGAACAAGGAAGGAGACAAAGACCGAGACAGAGAGACAGACAGAGGCTGGCCAAAGGTAAAAATAAAGCAGGTTAGTTCTTGTGCAGTAATTTGCTCCCACCTCTCTCTACAATATGTGTTGTTTTTGTTGTTCAGCAGGCGAGAATTACCCCATGCAGTTCATTCCATCCACAATGGCAGCTGCAGCAGCATCTGGACTCAGCCCTTTACAACTACAGGTAAGACTAAAACATCTGGTCTCCTGGAAGTTAATCAAAATCAGCACTGTGTCTTAACAAAACCAAAACTGCATGGATAGATACCACCAGAGGAGTCATATAATTGGGCTTAACTGACCCTTTAAATGAAACTGCACAAAAAGAGTGAGTAATGTCTTCCTCCCACAAAAGAATCACATGTTGGAAGCAAGACCAGAGACCGACAGTTTGACAATGAAGTGGTGAAAAGTAAGGGTGTGTACAGTGGTGGGCATGTGTCTATTTGTGTGTGAGACGTGCTTGAGTTTCACCTGGATTCACTTCTCAGCTCATGAAAACTTTGCAGAAATGAGACATTTTAATTTTTTTGGCAAAACCTTTCATGTTTAGCCATGACTAAAACCACAAGCTGCTTTTATTGTCAAAGACAGAACTTCTACCTAAGCCAAAATTGTTTTACTTAAACCAAAACAAAAGCAAGTATTTTGTCCACCTTATGCTGTTGTTGTCAAAGTGTCATAAAAAAGTGGTTGTCAAGGAGGGAGGCAAGGAGTTGGACCCAAACGGACGACCCACAGACGTAATCAAAAATAATTGTTTATTCTAACAAAGTATCAAATAATAACCATCCAAATGGGGAAAGAGGCAATGAAACAAAAATACAAAACGTGAACTCAAAATCACTCTTGTGAGGAAAAAGACTGGACAACCTGAGAAACCAAAAACGAACAAGAAACAAACAATACACAATCTGACTTGAGACACGATGACTTGGGAAAACACACTAGATCACTGAACTAGAGATGAGACAAAAACAAACTAACAAGAACACAGGGAAACGACGCGACTTAAATACACAAGGCAATGGGCAACAGGTGAAACCAATTAGGGCGGGCAGACAATCACAAAGGCGGGAAACAAGACAACAGGTGAAACCAATTAGGGCGGGCAGACAATCACAAAGGCGGGAAACAAGACAAAGACAGGAAGTAAAACAAGACAAGATACACAAGGGCAATGATGTCAAAATAAAACAGGACCTATAAACAAACCTTAACAAACTGAATCTGAAAAGGTCCAAATGTCCACAAAAGAGATCATAACATAACAAAAAGGGTTCAGAAAACAGCCCCCTTAGGGGCTAGTCATGACAGTGGTCTAATAATATAGAAGTTAGAGACTGTGTCAGGGTAGAGGCCTGCAGAGGAAGTGCCTCTTCAATATCTATGATGATAACTTGAATGAGTGTTGCACAATCAAACAACTGCTACAGAAAAGAAGTTTTCAGCAGCAGGAACAAAGACAAAGCCATAAGGGTGAAGGTTTGTACACTGAGAAAGTACATATGACTCTAATCCCGAGGGTGTAACCAGCAGGCCAGAACCTTAGACAATTGTACAGAAGTGGGAAAGTAAATAGAAAAGACAGTCAAGATAAGGAATGATGGCAAACTAAATGAAACTCCTATTCATTCTAACCTCACCCTGAGTTCAAGTGGGAAAAAAACCTGCAATATTTTCATGAAATAAAAGACTTTTTAATGCTCCATATTCATTGTTGACTCAAAGAGCACAATAGTGATTTAATGTATACCTGGTGCATGAAACCTTTTATATTTTACCAGTGAGATCTAGAGGCCAAGGCTATTATGAAACATGTCTGGTGGATTTTAACAAGGAAAAACCTCTGGCAACAGCTGCAATAAAAAGAATAAGCTGGCGTCGCTGACCGAAGGTCTAACTTCAACAACAGAAAATCAAAGAAAGGAACGCCACACTGTGATTGACAGGTGATCTCTGGAAAGTGCAGATACTCAACTACAATAATTAAGTTGCCACTAAAATGGTACTTTGCCTGCCGGCATTGTTTATTTCCTCACTTAGCTTCTTCTTCTTCTACTTCTTCTGTGCAACTAAGCAGTATTCAGCTGCTCCATGTTGCAGTGTATGTTCATAAATACCCCAAAAACAGATAGAAGAGCAAAATGAATGGGAAATACAAAGGGAAGCTGGAGGAGGCCCAGCATGCATTAATTGGCTCGGATCACAGGCTCATTTCTTAATGAATTTTAATGGAGTGAACTTTTTTCAATAAAACAGCATGGTGCGTTGGTTAAAGGCGAAGATCTATAGGCCGACGCTAACATGCTAGCCTGCTTATCTGCTGCCTGTCAGCTGTGTTAAACAAAAGCTGTTATGATGAATCACAGAGGAATTCCGCCCCACCAGCACAACACCTGGCCCAGGCAATTCATCAAATATTTTATTGCTGCTTGACACCTGTGGTTTGAGAATAGCACTTATCCATAATGGTTATCATAGAACATATTTGCAAAGAAAAAAAAAGTGAAACAAAATAGAAGAAAAGAAAAATGAAATCTTTACTCCCTAAAGGCGGTTTGGAATTTCACAACACGACCCCGTCACCCCTCCTGATGCACCTACTATCAGAGGAAAGAACAAAAGCCCTCAAAAGCTTTTTCACTGTTAAACAATATTGCTTCATCACGTCAGTTGTTACCATAGCATGGCTTTTGGATGTTATAAGAATCCTTATCTCAGTTTATTCAATTTGTATTGTGGTTTTCGCTTATCGAGGCCCTCATTAGCCGCTATTGACTTAGCAAAGCGCCGTGCTGCGCTGAGGGGATCGGAGTCTTGGCGCAGCCTATCTCCACTCATGGCTTTGAAATTATCAAAAGAGCCGCACGGTGAGTGAGAGGTAAGAGGATGAATAATGTCGGAGATGCAAACTCATTCGCATTTGAACACTGCCAGAGACGAGGAGAATGAGAGGCAGAGAGGAACCTGAATGAAAGAGGAAGCTTCTCATCACGGCGTCGGCTGAAATTGAGTAGGAGACTGGGAAAAGGAAGAAGACAGAGAGTACGGGGAAGTGTTTATGAGAGAAAAAAAGGGCGATTATCTGAGGAATTTTTGTGAGACGGAGGCGCTGGCTTCCAGCACATGTTTGGACATTGTTTTGACAACAATGCCTACGCCAGAAGCGATCATGACGTGATTTATGAGTTGTACTTGTTTAGTTATGTATCTTCATCTCAGAAATTTACCAGTAGCACTCTCTGTACTATGGTGCAAGAGCACTTGCAGTATTGCAACAAATAGATAGCAGTTTAGATGGGATGGACACAACAAAAACACCTGCACAGTGTACTGCTATCCAGTCCAACAACCTTTCAATGAATACTTACTAAGTGAATCAACATGCCACCTTAAATCTTAAACTACATGTATGAGCTGCCTCTTTCTGGAGTGTTTTTGCCGTGTGTGGAAGCTGCTTGTTTGTGTGTCAAAGAGCTTGACAACTACGGGGTTTCCCTCAGGAAATTAGTTGATAAATGAGCCATTTTCCATTACTTTTCCCAACATTGAAGCATATTGCTTTGATTAATTGCCATACCTTGTACATAAAGTATGAAGGATGTGTCAGTCAGTTTAGGTATTGTATAGTTGTCCAAACAATAGCCTGACTCATCACAGACATGGGCTTTCTTGTGTTTTGTAGCACCTCAGAGCATTGATCTGATATTAGTGCCGGTCTTTATTCCCATATCTGCCATAAAACGCTGCAGGAAACCCTGAACTAAAGTGATTCTGATACAACAAACATAACAGATCTGATAAGACAAATAGAAACATTTTATTTCTCTACATCTTGCACTATCTTAAGCCCTTTGGCCTGCATGTAGCCATTGCGGTTACGCTGTAGTGCCACAGTGGCTCTCTCTCTTTCTCAGCTCTGGCTCTGCTTTCTCTATGGGCTCTGCCTTTGGGAGGTGAGGGACAAGGACAGCATTGAAAACCTGTTTTCTCACAATGATAGGGAGTGGATTTTCTTTTTTTTAACCCAGAGCCTCACTAACATACTTCTGCTAACTTCTTGTGCTTTACTCATCCCATTTTTTTCTTGCATGAAAACTGTCTCTGGCCTTCGCCTTTGGGCTTTGGTGCTTGGACTCGTTGTTGCTTGTTATGCTGATGGGGTGTGAGGGCCAAAAGCATTGGTGTTCTCATTAAACATAAAAAAAAAATGTATGAGACAAGCACTTACAGAACACAATATGGAATTTGCATTACAGGGTGAGGCTACCTTTAATTTATTTAGTTGCATTCATTAATGAGTTGTTGTGAAGTCCTCTTTAATGTCTTAGCAGTGCACACACTGACATGTTATCTGTTTTTAAGTGTTTTTTTAGTTATTAGTCTCAGTTATGCTTCGCTTTACAATAGCCTTAAATCCAGTGTGTGAGACTGTGCTTTAGTCTATAAAAAAAGCATTGTAAATACCCAATTACACAGTGTTAGTTCTACATTAGCAATCTCCTCTGCTGCATACTATAGTCAAGTACACACCAGCTGGTATCAAACCCTTTTAATGCCAAATCTGTGCTCGGTACAGGATGGACAGATGTTGTAGCCAGACTGCTCCAGATGTTTTACAGTTGAGCCCCTGTAGGACTCTTTCAGACAGCTGGCTGGCACTGATGGTCAAGCCGACATGAACTGGCATATGGAAAGATGCATGTTCTCAAGCAGTGAAAATTAACTTGCCCAAGCTACAAGAAGTCCTCCATCGAAGTCATTCAAGAAGACAGGACAGGTTTGGAGAGCCACTGCAAGAATTGATCATTCTTCTTTAGTTTTAAGCCTTGATCAGCTGAAGAAAACAAAATCAAATCAAGAGGATAACAGAGATATTTGGCAAAAGCTGCCCCATTGTGCATGACCCATCATGGCATGACCTAACAATTTTGATTGAACAAATGTCGTGCTATCAGCGTGGGAACTTGATCAGGCCAATTGTTTCCAGAGTCTTGGAGTAGACCCCTTCACAAACAGTGGATTCCTGCTGAAGAAAGGCCCCCTTTGTGTATGGCTAATGCGAGGGAAATACAGTTGCTTAGCAGACATTCTTGTTGAAATCATAAGACATCTCTCGCTGTCTCTCCCTATGTTCAGCCTATTTCTTTTTTTGTGTCTAGGGCATACAAACAAAGGTGAAAAACAAACTTTTGTGCTCCAGAGTCTGGATTTCTGCCCCTTGTTGCCAACATTCAGTCATTAGGCCACAATGGCTTTCTTTTCCATAAATGATTGGAAAGCAGTCAGAGTTGGGGGTTTTTTCAACTTTAAAAAACAAAGCATTTGCGCCATGAAAGAGAACTGGAAAAGAGATAATGGTTGTCTTTATACGGCCTGCTTCTCTGTGTATCTTTTTCACTGTCTTGGACACAGCCAACCCTCCCAGTGCAACATTTACCCTCCATCCTCTGTGAGGGCCAGCTCAGTGGCAGTCGATCTATTTCACTCTCTTCCACTTCTTCCTTCCCCCCCTGCAAACCTGCTGAAAAAGACAAAACCCCATTTGTTTTGTGTACTCCTGAGATCGATAGCAGCTCGACACTAAAAGAGGCCAGCTAAAGGGATTCTTCACTAATGGGACAGGCCGGTCTGAGCACTGAGGAGGCTGTTGGCAGGCTGCATTACACTGGTCCAGACAGTGCTACCCACACCCAGACCACAACAACATCACCTTCTCTTTGCTTTCTTAAGGATTACACCAAGTAGGCCAAGGCTATTAAGAAGACCTGCTGGTGATCAGGAGGATCAAAAATGACAGATTGATCATTTGGATTTTAGTCAAATTAGCACTAACTTCCAAAGGCCAATCAGATAGTCCGGACAGCCGAGGCACGGTTCAAGGCCCTCTTTGTCAATTTGTAATTTAGGAAATTGCGGGATTGTCTTCCCTTGGGGGTTGACTGAGTGGCGAGAGCTCTAGTTGGGGTTGTTTACGCTGCACATTGGCCTCCCAAGTCACCAATCAATCTCAGAGTGTCTTTAAGAAACAGTGGGGGAAAAAATAGGTAAAAGCTCTTATTTTCAGCCTTTTGTTTGTTCAACAGTTCCCTTTTCTTATTTGGAATTGCTGACGGAATCGCTGCTAACAGCACAATAGCCATGGGTGTGTTTGCACAAAAATACCCCATGTGTGTGTTTGTGCAGGCACAAGTGTGAGATCTTAACTGTGTGTTTTACCTCAAAGACTCGTGTGTCTGCTCCAGCTCCCGCTCCCCTTAGAGCTGTAAGAATATCAGGCATCACCAGAAGTAACTCTGCGGTCGGCTTGATTGACGCGAGAGGCCTCACCACCACCCATTCAAGGCATATTCTTACGGGGATCTCATATCGCCAGGGGTTGGCCCGAGCACTCCCGGTGCCTTCCAAAGAAAATAAGCGGCGTGACATCAGGGTTTTGTTTCAATGGCGAGGCCCCTTCTGTTTGTGTTTAATATCGCTCAGAGAGAAGTGGAAAGAGGGCCAGCCAATTTCTCTGGCCCCGACCGCTGAGCCTGGTGCTTCGGCGGTGAAGCGACGGTGGTCTCGTGTGTCTGCAGTGCAACACTCTCTATCCTCTCTCCTTTTCTCTGCTGCACTCTCTTTGCTTTTGGATCTCTGGTCCCAGGAGGCTTTGCAGTTTTGACTACAGGGAAATCAGATCTCACAACACTGGGGGCCTTTTAGGCTGAGGGGGCAGAGAGTAAAAACAGAGAGAGAGAGAGAGAAACAGAAATGGAAATAGAGATGGGGGAGAAGATATGAAGAATGATTTTGGAACAAAACTGCGAGACAGAAGAAAAAGGAAAAAAGTCAAAGGGAGATCAAAAGAGAAGAGGACAAAAGAAAGACAGAAACATAGAAGGAGAGGGAGAGTATAGATGA
Organism: Toxotes jaculatrix; assembly: GCF_017976425.1. Taxonomy (NCBI): domain Eukaryota; kingdom Metazoa; phylum Chordata; class Actinopteri; family Toxotidae; genus Toxotes; species Toxotes jaculatrix. The sequence continues at coordinate 24,094,205 of NC_054398.1, forward strand.
GGTGAGAGTAATGAAAAATGAGAGGAAAGTAGGAAAGTAGAAAAGAAAGAGAGGAGGGAGTCTTAAGTGAAGGCCAGCCACGTCTGGGTGGTTTTCCTGAGGACAGGCGCTTTGATACTCCAGCACTCACACTCCAATGCATTTAGACAGGGGTTGACAGTGGTTTCAGGCAGCGGTTTGTCTGGCCAGCTAGCTTTGATTTAGAAGACCCTGGACTGTGGGCCGAGTATTTGACTCTTTGATTTTTGTTAAGTACCTTGGATGGAAAATCAGTACAGTTTTTTTTTTTTTTTGCTGCATTTAATGTTCTCGTCTCTACCCTGAAGGCAGATGGCTTACACTTTCCAAGTCTTTTATTTTAGGTTTTCTATTATTTTTAGGCTATTTTCAAGTGTTTTTCAATTGACTTGCATGCCTGAGATGTAATTGCAGCATAACTACACCTACACTCAATATGACTGCACACTGTTGTCTTTTGGATTCTGTATGGTTTGGTGAAGAAACCCAACTGTATGAACTGTTAATGCAAAGACTAACCATATGTGACAAGATTAGTCTCAAGTGTTTTTTGAGACTCAAAGTATTGTTTACAATCCTCATTTGATTTGATTTTATTTGACTATTACCATTTAAAATTACAGCTCTGCTGAAAAGCCAAGACTTAAAATAAAGGTTAAATTGCCAGGATAACAAAAAAAGCTCATGTGGCTTTTTTTTCCACTGTGGTTCACATTGTTATTTGAAAAATAAAGGAAACCAGCCTTTTATTGTTAGAAGTACTGAGCCAGGCATTGTCTGAAAAGCTTATTTCATTACTTACTGTACTTTCTGATATTTGTGCAGAACGGAGTAAAATAGATATCTCTTTTTTCAAGAAGTCAGTATTAAAGTTAAAGAGCAAAGCATTCAGAAGTTTCTTTAGCTATTATCTGGATTTATTTCTAGATGCAAATCGATGTTCAATCTGCGCTCAGCATCTGTTGAAAGAATAACTGTCAGAGATGGATTGTAGATAATTTAAAATAAAAATGTTTTGCTGGAATGCCTCCCTGATAAATACTCACCCCCTCAAACAAATCTTCCATTTGTGTGGGACACTCCTGTCAAATTCAGATCTAGGTGTGTGTGGGTGTGTATGTGTGTACATTCACATCTGTTTCCATGTGAGTTCTGTGTGTGTTTGGCTCAGACACACACCCAAAGAAGAAGAGAAGAGAGAGAATGAAAGAGGAAAGCCACTGACTAGCTGCTGGCGAGCAATGTTAATAGCCTGTCGGTTTTGCTGGTTTCTTCCCTTTTTGCAGCAGCTGTATGCAGCCCAGCTGGCAAGCATGCAGATCTCACCAGGAGCCAAGATGGCTCCCCTCCCGCAAGCTCCCAACTCCTCCGGTCCCCTTTCCCCCTCCGCCCTGAAGAGCGAGAAGCGAGCATCCAGCCCTGTCGCTCAGATTAAGGTGAGCCCATTATAGCAAATGATTTTGTGAAATGGTTTATGAGCTGTATGAACGATTCAACAGGATACGCAATGTGATTGATAACATTGCAGTTCAGGAGACAGGTTGATGCTCTAATAAGTCACTACACAGAAGAAGCAAGCAACTGGGAATTAAACAAATGTATAATGTATACATATGGGGGAAAACAGTGTCTCTGTGGTCTATGAAGTAAGACGATATAATAGGACAAAGGAAAGAGTGAGTTCAGAATATGAATGATAGGAACACACACAAGAACACCAATGATGATGGTCAGTGAAAGTAAAAGTCAGAGGTTGGAAATTTTGAAGTCTCTGAAACATTGATCTGCGCATGGCCCCGTACTCTGCACCGTCAATTAGAAACAGCTTATTTAAAAGTTGCACACTGATACACACACACTCAAATACACAAACTGACACTGGCGCTGGCTGCTGTTTGGCAGGAGCCCAGGCCCCTTCACTGGAAGGAGCGTACGCCTCATCTTTACTCGACGACGAGGCAGTAATGGAAGCCATGTGTGTGTGTGGGGCACAGCTGCAACCGGCGTCACAATAGACCGGCGTCAGCGCTCACCACACTCAAACAGTAGTGCTGTGCCCTCCAATCTTCCTCCACTCTCCCCACCCTCTGCTAACCCCCGCACATGCTCAGCCCACCCCCAACTTTGGCATGCCACCCGCAGCCTAACCTTCCTTCCCTCCTTCTGCTGAGCAGTCCCTAAACTCCTTCCCTGCTCAACACCTCCCTCAGTCTAAGCTCAACTCCAAATTAGCTCCACATTCATTAGGCGTTTGCTGCCAACACAAGAGCCCCAGTCAAGCTGTGATGACGTGCAGGAGTTTATTTCTTGTCACTGCTTCTACTTTTCCTGGGATTCCTTATGTGGATCAATGTGGTCATGTTCCTTTGATTAGACAAACAAAGGTGCCCGTGTTTGGATAGGAAGGTACACTACAATTTTTTCCCCTGTCAGGTTCCCAGAAGTTAGCTGTGGAATGACTGATCAGTCAGTTTGAGTAATTTAGTGATGATCCTCACTAAACTACTCAGAGCACTTCAGGGATACTTTGGACAAAACTGAAAATCAGTGGCTGTGGGCAGCTTGAATTCAGTCAGTTACATTTTCATTGGGGACTCATTTTCATGGCAGACACAAAGTTTTACCAAAATAATGCTTGGCCAAGAAATGGAGGTGGTGTTTGACTCTAAAAAAAATAGATATTGGGTAGCTTCTTATGTTCTGTCTGACACATTTTCATCAACACTGTTACAGGAGGAAGGGTCCACACAGCCATTGAACCTCTCGGCCAGACCGAAGACAGCTGAGGCTCTTCGCTCCCCAACGTCCCCAACACAGAGTCTGTTCTCTGGAAACAAGACCAGCCCTACAGGCATGGGCAAGGGCCGCATCCCCAGCCCCATCCCCAACACGGGCAGGAACACCTCTCTTGGTAGGTAACACATACATGCACTGTAACACCAGTGTTTCCTTTACCACTGGGTAGACAGGATGGGCAAACCAGACCACTGCTATTCCGCCTAGAAGAAGTACATTAGCATTGGCTTTACTGACATGTTCAATAAGGATCACAGGGTCTAAATCCTGCTTTTCATCATGCCAAGACAAAACTCTGAGGGGAAACACTGACACACTCTACACATGTGTACTCGCTCACACATAAACACACATGCACTTTCATACACCACAGTATCGTTCTCATCTGTACTGTACATCCATCCAGAGCAAACACGTCTTCACTCCAGTGTAAAACTGTTCCTCCCCTCAACCGGAAAAACAAAAACATCACCCACCCAAACACCTCCCTCCTCCCCGCCACACACAGACAAACTAAGCAGCGTTACATGCGCCTGATAGACTGCAGACACCTCAGCCCCACGAGGAGACCTGTGTGCGAGTATTTGTGTGTATGTGTGTTTGTGTTTTACAGGAGTCCAAAGCCCTGTATTTAGCCCCAATGAAAACTCCAGCAGCGGAAGCAGTGAAACCCAGCACACGTTATTTGGTTTTTAAGAGCTTCCTCACATCATTGTCTGCCCGCGCTAGACCTTTTATGCCCCTACCTCTGCTATCTGTTATTAAGGCCAATCTAAACCCTCTCATTATATCCCCCCAGAAAACAATTTCACCAGCTCTTCTGGAGTGGCTTTGAGGACACGTCGCTTGTGTTCCCTGCAAAGTTATTTTTTGCCCATTTTAACGGCCACCCAAGCATACAGTGCTTCCTACTTGTCTGCTAATTAAACGAGGAGGGCGACGGAAACTTTGCATCCTTTTATTTATTTTTTTTCCTCATTCTTCAAATGTGCATCGGCTTCAAAAGTGTGAAGCACATAAACAAGGGGGAGGAGATTCTTGTTGTGTTTAGACACAAGTGGACTGGAAAACAAGTTGAGCAACATTTGGGCCCTGATAAGAGATTGGAAAAATCCCATTTTTTAATACAGATGTTTAGATGTTATTATAACAGGATTTTGTATTCAACCATTGTGAACTTTTGTTTTTCAGCACTTGTGCTTTGTTTTCAAAGCTTGATGGTTTTTATGAAGGAGCATTGATTCAGCCACGTCTGACTCAAGTGGTTTAAAATACATCCAAATGAGAATTTAAATAACAGTGGCTATGAAGATTCTTTGAGAACTGCAGACTTAGAAGCATAGTTCAAATGCTGAACTATAGTATTTTCAGGTTATCTATGATGGCATAAACCTGTAGAACTATTTCCTGGTAATGGTTTTGTAAAGGCTGAATAGACTGAATCACAATCAACAGGTCACCTCATGACATAACATGACTCAGTCCACATACCTTAAAGACGGCTTGGTTAAGGTTGGTGAAAAATGCCTGAAAGCCCTAACGACGCTATGTTGCCAGGCAACTGTCAGTCAAATCCGATCAAATCACTTTTCCTGTCATGCCAATGAAAGTGACATACAGTTTTCCCTCTCTCCTATCCTGTCCTCCCCTTCTAGACATCCTGTCCAGCCTCAACTCCACAGCACTGTTTGGGGACCAGGACGCAGTGATGAAGGCCATCCAAGAGGCCAGGAGCATGAGGGAGCAGATCCAGAGGGAGCAGCTCCACCAACAGCAGCAGCAGTCAGGACACCAGAGTCTGGAGGCCAAACTGTCTGCCCTCACCAGCATGAGCCTCAACAACGGCAACAAGGTTAGAGGCACAGACAGGTCACATGTGGCAACATAAGAAGATGCACAGACACACTTCACTGATAAGGCCTATAAGAATCACATGGTCTAAATGCGATTTTCAAAGGCATTTTGCTTCATGTGAAGAAAGAATTCTGATTGAACACTCATGCATCTGCATGCGCACACCCATATAAACCACACAAATGAAAAGACATATACGCACAGTACATTTGACTCAAACCAAGTACATTCACCCAAGTTCTGTACTTTTCTGAGGAGCAATTTTGAGGTACTAGCACCTTAATATAGAACAGTTATAGTTTTCTATTTACTTTGCAGTTTAAGATTTTACATACAAAACATATGATCACCTTCTAAAAGAGAATACATGTATTAAACATAGTTAAAATTAGCTCCATCTGGACCAGCTGAAGGTTGTTTACATATTTATATCTCAAAAATAATAATTTAGCGCTCTAATTGTTATTCATAAATAATTTTGTATGTATACGTAACTGTGCAGGAACAGCTTAGCAAGGCTAACTGATTTACTATTTCTGTGGTTCTACATTCAAAAAGGGCTTTTTACGTTTTCTAGGGAAGTTAATATCACCCCCTGTTGGCCCCATATGCTTCAGCATCTTTTTTTTTTCGCAGTACACTCTTTCTGCATATTTTTGAATGTACGCAGGGAGGGAGAAGGGAGAGGATTTCTTCTGCATTTATCTCTGAACACCATTCAGATCCATGTTATATTCTCTCTTACTCCTTCACACACACACACACACACACACACACACACACACACACACACACACACCTCTGTATATCTCCAAACTCTTCAATCTTGTGTCACATTTTCTCCAGTATTTCATTGGCCGGCTGTTCAAGGTTTCTGCTCAGCTCGTGCACGAGTCTGAAGAATATTCATGGATGATATTTGGTGTTGTTTGGCTCGGGATGCAGTTCTTGAGAACTTCTCTTTTCTCCTCTCATCTCCACGGCCACCCAGAAGCCAACAGCTTTGAAGAGGGAGCAGCTGGGCCAATGACAAGTGATGGTTTTGGCGTGTGAGTGTGTTTGTGTGCCTGCCTTGACTGAGACTGAGTGGGTGTTTTTTTGGAGAGGAGATGGTGTTAACATTAGTGTGTGTGTGTGCCCGTGTGTGTATGAGTGTATAATGGAGTCCAGCTCTCCACTTGCCCTGGAGGGGGGATCCCGGCCTCAGGGTTTTAGCCCAATTAAAGGGCCTTTCTCAGGGAAGGGACCTCCCCCCTCCATGCTCACCTCTTCCCCCAGCTCATCACTCTCCCTTGGGCTGAAGGAGACAGGGCCTTTATACCAGGATCTCATATCCACAGGGAAATCCATATTCCAAAACATCTTCAATCAGTCTGATCAGCCAATCATAGAGTCCAAGGATCAGACATTCAGTAAAATAGGGAACATGATTAGACCGGCTCTCCTGTGCAATTGATCCCATGTTGCTTGCAAGGATGAGGAGAAGGAGGAGGAGAGGAACTCATGAATATTTTAGGGGTGGAGTCTTTGAACCCGCCAACCCCAAGTAGGTCATGATTGGTGCACTCCAAGGATAGGCTGTTTTGAATTTTTGGACTTGTTTGCCTTGCATCTTCAGGAGGAAAACATCCAAAATCTGGAAAAATATATCTCTGCTGTACTTATCCTCAGTCCCAAGTTGATTTTTTTTTATAAGTCATTATACTAGTAAACACTGAGAAGCTCATAAATATAAATTATACAACAGCCTATACTAATAAATTGTTTATTAAGATTTAATGTGAGTGGTCTGCTGCAGGTCCGGTGAAAAATCCCTGCAATGTTCCCAAATAAGTTTGTGCTTAAAAGAGCTTTTTGCAAAAAGTTAACTTTGAAGTGATCACAGATTAAGGTGAGTGTGTTGCAGGGACAGCCCTACGCACTTATTGAGCTCTATATTTTCCAGCTTTATAAGAACAAAACCAAAGCAATGCAGTAATTTGGTTTATAGCTCCATGCCTCCTAATAAAAAGCTCATTTGGAAAGTCTCAAAGTAATTGTTTCCGGTTCGAGGACGACAGCAGGCCTTGGTGTTTGTTGTCAGTTTGTTATTCGTTACCTAACAACAGTGGCTCAAAGACTCTTTCTCTTAGCTTTAAATACATAATTTTTTCTTTGGGAAGGAGGAGGTTTTGTGTGTGTGTGTGTGTTTTTTTTTTTCTAAAGCTCTCAAAGGCTTTGCTCTGTCTTAAACAATTCATGGATGGAACTTGCTGGATACTGAGAGTGTGACTCACCCGTTCCACCTCGGGAGGCAATGAGACCAGCTCTTTTTCTTTACCTTGGATTTGTGTGTTGTTTTCTGTTCATCGAATAAATTTGTTACTCAAATCCTCCCCTTTGAAACTTTGAAGCTGTGCCCCAGCCTTTTTGTTTTATGACATTGTACTAGCGCAGCATATTCGGCCTCTTTGGAGGGAATGAGACAACTACTGTAAATGGTATCTCAGTGTAATGTTGAATGTTGAGCTATTTATTGCCTGTGCTGATTCGACTCAAAGGGAGTCGTCGTGGTGACGTCTGAGTGTGTGTTTGTGTTTATTTCATTTTCTGTTAGTGTATTTTTGTCCAGCATTCATTTCAAGCATAGACGACATAGACATTTCTCTAAGAGCTGAAAGTGATCCCGGGCTCCTTTGTGTGTGTGTGTGTGTGTGTGTGTGTGTGTGTGTGTGTGTGTGTGTGTGTGTGTGTGTGTGTGTCCTGGCTCTGCTCTGGCCTTGGCCATGTTAATGTCATTATAGCTGGTGTACAGACGAGAGGCCTGGCCAGTTAGTGGCATTGTTGAGTATCACCTTACGCTTACGTTGCTTCCAGCTGGCCTGTGGCTGCCAAAGCTCACTGAAATAGCCACTGTGTATGACTGTGTGGGTGTGTGCATGTATGTATGTGTCTGTGCACTTTTTTCATCTAAACAGCCACAAAACACTGCCTAAAACCACTTAAAACAAAACATCAAGTTTCTGAGAGGTTGGCACTGTACTCCACTTACATGTCATGGATTAAAACACCAAAACCAACCATGTGTTCCATGGTAAAATTCTTTAATCTAACTCATTAGAAAAGAAAATGATAACATATAGAAGTTCTAAATCTGCACAGTAAGCTACTTTAAAAGTGTGACAGTTTTGCATTGGGGATTGGTAAAGTTTAGATGAAATGTGATAGAACCACGAGGGACGACTGTTCCTGTTTCCAGAGGTGAACATGGTGGGTGATGGCAGACTGAGTGCAGGTAAATCTACAGGCCACATAAGAAGGAACAGTTTTTATTGTTCCAAGATCTGTTTTCTCACTTTGGCTGAAGCTGGCCATGCACATGATCACTCAACAGCTGATTCTAAATTGTAAGTATTGAATTATGGGGGCATGTTATTCTTTATTCCTCTAATGCTGTCAGCAGATCCTTCAGCAGCTACACAGAAGGTGGGTTGAAATTTGGACCGTTTATTAGAAAATTTGACAAAATAAAATGAAACAAAACAAAACAAAAACAATACAATAGACAATTGTAGTCATCAAAAAAGTGTGAAACTAGAGCTTATATGCCAACCCTTCTTATAATACTTACTTTGCCAACCACTATTTATTAATCATCATTTTTTTATTTAATCATCTATTTGTTCATTCAGTTTCTTCACACTTTGTTTCTTGAACATTCACATTCCTCTCAGACTAAGCCTTGTACGCTTTCAGGAAGTATTTATTCTTAACTTCTGTACAGTTTTGAAATTTTCCAGATCTCTACATTTTAGACTCTTTAATTTAATACAGCCCATAGAGAGGTGTCTTTTGTCTGTACCCTGCTGAATAAAGTCGGTCAACATGCTTGCAGTTTCTGTTGGACGAGCAGAATGAGTCTGGGAGGAGGAGAGGAGGGAGGAAATGGTTGTATAGAAGTTTATATTGGCTCCGCTGGTGAGTTTGGTCTTTGTAGGAAGCGAGCCTGTGAAACCGACAGCTCAGATGGTTCCAAGTCTTGATTAAAGGTCGACGTAATGTTGCTGTATTTGAAGCCTGAATGATATACATTATAATAATGTACACTACAAAGCTGAGCCTGGCACCTGCAAATAGACTGTTGAGTGTCTACTTCTTTGGGATTGGAGCCTCAAAGGGTGGAGGGCTGGTGGTGGGGTGTTAAGGGCTATGAATAGGAGGAATGGTGAAAAGGAGAAGGAGGGGAGGAGAAAAAAACAGAACAGGGCTGACTGACAGCTCTATCGGCACACAGCGATGTCTGGAGAAGGACAGAGAGAAAGAAAGATGAAGAAAATAGGAGGAGAGACGCAATGCTGGTGGGCGGGTGGGGGGTGGGGGGTGGGGGGGGGGGGGGGGGGGGGGTGGGTGGGGGGGGGGACTGAGGAGGTTGCCAAACTTGATTGGTCCAGGAGGAGACAGTAAACGGTTGCGGGTCAGTTGGAGGCAGGCCGTGCTGGCGGTAGGCGAGTTGTAACTGTGGTAATGAGCTCAATACGGTGTGGATTTAAAAAAAAAAAAAAACAGCGAAGTTTAAAGTGTTACCCTAGCAACGGTGGAGAGACGCAAACGCCAAGACAAGGAGAGACCAGGCAGAACAAAAAGAGTCGGGTGTCTCTTAAATTTAGAAATATACATTCAGCAACAATATTGGGCTCCAGACCCAGTGAAAGGAAAAGTGTGTTAAAAATACTGCAGCGGCACAGATGTGATTTGTTTCTGTGGTGCTTGTTTGTGCAGATTAAAGCGAATGCTCCTCTTTTTCCTCTGTTTTTGTAATTTAACTTGATATTTTTTCATTTGTCCTCAACCTCAATCTTTTGCTTAGTTTAATTCATCTTTGCCCTTGCACATGTCCTTCAGTTTGTTTAATTAATTTTGTCCTTGGTTAGTCAACTCATCTACTTCCAAGTCAAGTGCTCTTTTTGATCCAATTCAGATCTGAGTTAAATGGTAACATAATATGGATGCAATGCAATGGGTGAGTTTCACTGTGTCAAAACCATTCAGATACAGTTGTGACAGATACAGGTATAATTGCCTGAGTAGCAGGACTGACATTGATTTTTTTTTAAACAGGTAGTCCTTCTGCGATGAAGAAGAGGAGCATAATAGTGTACACAATACAAATGGAGTTGCATGAAAGAGAAAGTTAAAAAAAAAAAAAAAAAACACTCTATAATGCTGCTCCAAAGGGCAGCAGTCCAGCATCAAACCAGCAGGCACACGAGCCAAACCTATTTCAATCTTGACTAAACAAAGCAAAGACAGCTCCTTATTGCATTTGCCACAAGAACTTTCAAGTAGACCAAAGTAGACCAACCACAGGGAATATTTGCAAATTTTGACCCAGGTCTGCTGTTAATCTGTAGTTTGGATCAGTCCACCTCTATTGATGCTGTCCTAGTCCATTTTCCAAAACCCTAACTCTACTCGGCATTAGTTTTCCATTGGTCTCCTCCTATTTACCAGCAATATTTGAATGTCTCTAACTACTTATGATGTTTAGGAATTATTATGCTTTATAATGCTACAGAGCATCTATGCAGAATGTTGCACAGTAATCATGTTTAGCATCATTTTGAGAACTACAGTTTTAATCTACAACAACTTTTAGCCATAGAGCACCAAACTGCAACTCACTTCCAAGAGTCTGAAAGCATCATCTCGAGCAAAGACTGCTTTCCCCAGGCTATTGTTTACCACTACAAGCTTAAAAGGAACTTCTCAGTGGACTTCAGACCTTATTCTTGTCTCTGGACTAGTTTTCCATTCCACTTCTCGTCCTTTTTCTTTTGCTCCCTCTATCTCATTCTGTAATTCCCTTTTTCTCTCTTTTCTTTAGTCCTTTGTTAGGCAGTTGCTTCCTGCGGTGAGCATGGCACTGCCCAGGCACATGTTCTGTGGTGGGCCTGATTACAGCCCTGCCGTAGTGCTGACATTGGCCCGCGCCGACTCCTCATCTATAAACACACACACACACACACACACACACACACGTACATGCACACATGCACACACACACACCGGCCCCTAAGTTCCACCAACTCTGCCAGCAGCTACCGCGGCATGACTTCACCCGGCAACCATTCCTTGCGTCAAACAAAATGCCTCTGTCACCAGAAAAAGGAGGAGAGCTGAGAGGGAGGGAGGGAGAGCAGAGGAGAAGAGAGTCAAGGAGGAGCGTGGATGTGCGGTAGCTGTGCGGAGGGTTCGATGTTTTCCACCACAGTATGGGAGTGTGGTGGGGTAATTTTAGCTGGAAGGCCCCAAGGCAGGCTGCTTGTAGAAGTTATTTGTCTCAAAAGTGGAGTGGCAGGCAAGACGACAGAAACACAGAGATGGAGTGCATGATGATGGGAGGTTGGAGAAGACACTGATGATTAGCACAGCCTTGAAGCAGCTATGACTTGTCCATTAGCTTATCAAATAACCAACATCATGACTCATTTCCCTCAGATACCATTAAAAAATCAAATAAATAAACTGGTCATTTTTGAGTGCTGTGTAAGCTCCTCCATGCCAGTTCAACCCAGCAATTAGTTTTATTGTCATTACCATCAAAGTCATCCCTAGTGACCCAATTTAAAAGATGCCAGGCAACTTGATCCACACATTAAATAATAAGAAGCAAATAGGAACTGAAAACTTAAATGAAAGTCCAAAGAATTTGGTTTTTGGCAGCGGAGTTCAAATTTCTTTAACAGTTGCATCAAATTTGCAGCTTACTTTTAGTAATCCTTCAAATCTTCTCTTGCATTTCAGGAGCGGCTGCACTATGAGACGCTGAGCCAGCACTTGGGGAAGCTAGGAGAGGATGCTGGGAAGATGGTCCATCGAGTCATTGACCTGACGAGACCTGAAGACCTGGATGGTAAGCACTTCCGCCGCTTGTCTCTGCTTGTGCTGTTTTTTTTGGCCTCATTTTTTCTTCCCTTTTATTCTCTTTCTCTGGGATTCTCTTCTTGGTCTGTTGGATTCGGTTATTTTTGGACACTTTCCTGATTGTTGCACTCTGCATTTTTGGTTGGTAATTCAGAAATGTATGCAAAAAACAGGTTAGAAAATGGAAGGCTTGGAGGGATAGAAAAAGAAAGGAATTGCTTGAGTTTTGAGAGGCAGAGTCTGAGTTAGAAGTAGTCGCATCCTGTTCAAACTAAATTAATACCAGTGACCCTTGACTCTGTGGGCCCCACATAGAAGAGGCCCTACTTCTGGGGGCCTTGTATCTCAGAGCTCAAATGAAGAAGGCATCTGCCAGAAAACCAGAACATACAGGTATTCAGCAAACACAAATATTTATTGTGCTCCTCAGAAAGCTACGGTGAAGGACACCCTCAACAGTTAAACAGAGTGCTCAGTGTCAACATTTTACGCTCTTGAAAATTTTTACACTGTTATTATTCCTGCAAGTACATGACAAGAGACTGAATTCTCCTCCTTTTTTCCACAGCTAGTGTTTGTGACACAAGATCCCACCCAGTACAAGTATGCAAACAAAAGTAGATGAAGACAGGCGACAAGTCTGTTGTAGTTAATGGTCACTGAAGTTTACTGCAAATAACAATTCTCAAAGTTTTAATAACAAGAATAACTGACTTAATATACTGTGTGTTCCACACAGTTAGCACGTACACGTATTTGCTTAAAGTACAATCCCTATGTCTTTCTCTGAATGTGCTGTAAGGACACTGACTTGGTGTCAGCTTTTTTCCCAAACCCACCTGTTTCTCATAAAGCACCACTGTTTACAGGCAATGAGGGGTTGAGGAGTGCTCATCGTGGTTTAGTTTAGAGTCAGAGGAGTAAACATGGGAGCATAGGCACTGAGATACTATCTGTTTGTGTGAGCATGTTGAGGGCATCCCAGCAAGACCCCCATCAGACTTTTGTTATACATCCTCTCACAAGGAGGCAAAAAAAGGGGCCTCAGGAGTGAAGAAACAAACAGGAAGAGTGAACCCTTATCAGTGTTGTGTTGTGAACCTAAAATGTGAAAGTAAGAAAGGTGAATGTGTCAGTGATGGGCACACAGAAAATGTAATTCCTTTGTTTCAAACAGGGAGTAATATCACGGAGGCGAGGGTGTTCAGGGAGGCGCGGGGCAGGAACAACAATGAGCCCCACATCAAAAGGCCCATGAATGCCTTCATGGTGTGGGCCAAAGACGAGAGGAGGAAGATTCTGCAGACCTTCCCAGACATGCACAACTCCAACATCAGCAAGATCCTTGGTGAGATTTTATAGGTTTATGTTTGACAGGAGAGAGACCTGCAAGGAATAAATTTTATTCCTCTAACGTTAATGTCCTGCTTTTGGATTCTCATAACTTTTTTTTGTGAAAACTGGAATCTGGAACTGGATCTGCTGCACACCTTATCTATGAACAAGAAACACTTTGTGGTTACAAAAGTGGTTTTGCATCCTTCCATTACCTTGTTTAAAAACACAGTGCATCTGACTGTTGATGGGGCCTCAAACCTGTGCGTCTTTTTTACAGTTACCCTCTCCGCTTATTAGGTTCCTGTGCCACTATTTTCAACAGTTCACAGGGTTTCTTACCAATATTCTGCAGATTATAAGAAGGACTAGTGTTTTTCAAACTGGAACACTCCGCACACAGAGCTCCACTGTGTCAGCCTGACTAGTGTGATGGATGCATTCAGTTGAAAAAGCAGCCGTGTTGATACTAACCTCCTCGACACAGATAGCCATTCACACGGCGCTGAGCATAACGGTTGTTCATGAAACGTTCTTAAGACTTCCACTGTCCAACGCGGGGCTCCAGTGAGCTTGAGGGTTTCTGAATGTAAATGCTCCTCCTGAGCAACATTAACAAATTGCTTTTTCTTAGGTGGGTCTGTCTTATTGACTTAGAGCTTTGAATGGGCTCCGATAAAGGGAAGTGTTTGTGTCCGCAGGATGCAAAATCCAACGATGTCAGTGACAGAATTTAAATTCTAATGAGATATTTAAACTCCTTCATGATAGTGATTTTATTTGTTTAACAGTCATGTTTATAGTCAGTTGTGAACAGTAAGATCCTGTTGGCAGGAAGCACTCAGAGATAATTTTCCAGATATTTATCAATCTTCTGTGGCAGAAACTGGAACAAAAAGCAGAGCTCAAAGTGCACAATTGTGTACGTGTGCATAGCTGCATGTGTACAGCGCACGTCTTTCCAACATAATAACACAGCTGGACTTTAGGGAGTGGGTGGCAGGCTTTAAAAAAAACTCCCTCCTGTTTCCTGTGTCACAAAAGTACAAGACTAGTTTGTGATAAACCTTGATAAACAGAGGAGCAACGTGCAGTGTGTATAATCAGTTGTCAGAGTGCTCCGCAGATGTGCTGCGTTCCTGCGGTAATGGCCCTGTCCACTTGTTCAGAAGGTCCTCCTACCAAGGAAAATAATAAGTACACAATGTGTCATTCTTCTTGAGCCAAGAGGGAGCAGGGTGTAATCCACCCCTGATTTTAAACAGCCTCCTTGGTTAAAGACTCAATCGTGTCTGTTCACATGATAATATTCAGCTTTAAGAAACCACCAGACATGTTTTTTTTATTTTTTATTTTTTTTAACATATATACCACGGCTTTGAGCGTCTTTTGAATGATTGAATTAATGTGCAGCTGAAAGGACAGTATGTTAGTATTGTCAGATCACTGATTCAGTGGCCATTTAATCTATTTTACCACAGACTGTTGAAGCGGTTTAGAAAAGCCCAATTCACACTAACATACACACTGAACCGTTTTATGACAAAGTTAAGTAAGAGTAAAACAAAAACAAAACTTAAAACATAGACTAAACTAAACTCTCAATCCTTTGCTCCAGGCTCTCGCTGGAAAGCCATGACCAACCAGGAGAAACAGCCGTACTACGAGGAGCAGGCCCGTTTAAGCAAGATCCACTTGGAGAAATATCCCAACTACAAGTACAAGCCGCGGCCCAAGAGGACCTGCATTATCGACGGCAAGAAGCTGCGCATCGGAGAGTACAAGCAGATGATGCGATCACGACGTCAGGAGATGAGGCAGTTCTTTGTGGGGTGAGTACCAGCATCCGCAGAAAAGCTGTCCCTGAAAATCAGTTAGCTTTTTTTTATTTTATTTTTTTATAAGTGCTCACACTAGTTTGAAAATAAAGATGCAGTTATCCCTTTGTGTGATTTTAAAATAGAATTTTAAATTAGGTGATTTTACTATTCAGGACCTTCAAATGTCAGAAATAAGTCATAATGATTTAAATTCCAAATATAGTGCAACATGAAATCTGTAAACCGCACATTCATTGAGCCTAGTTTTTTTCCTTCTTGGGGGACAGGTAGGGTTGGAGGTGGTGAAGTAATTCAGCCAAAGGTCAACTTTCACCATGAAATAGGACAGCTGCACAGCAGCTCATTTACAGAGTGCAACTGAATTCTTTGTGTTACATCAACATTTTGTAATTATGAGACACAGACTTTCTCCATCACTGCGTTACATAGTGTTAGCCGGAGTTTTACACATTTCACAGGGGTCATTGTGCACCGATCGCCACAAGCCTTGGATCACAGACAGGCTCTCTGTCTTGCTCAAGGAGACAATGACTCTTTTCCTCTTGCACCTATGACTTTCAAGTTCAGTTGTCTCTTTAATAAGCATGCCAAAAAGACAGTTACCAAGATGAAAAATAAAAGCACCAATATGTTACCAACAAAGAAAATTTCATTCAGACATTTCACAAGCAGTTGCATGGGTTCTTTGCACTTTTTGCACTTTTCTTTTTCATTAATGTGTCTTAGTATGAATATGAGAAAACATTCTTAAGTATATTCATTTGCTGGAGGTTAGTTGAGTGAACATCAGGCTTTATGGATCCTTTATGAAAGGCTTCTTCTCTGAGCCTCCTGTGATTCTATCTGCAAAATCCTTTAAACCTTAGCTGAAGAGCATTATATTTTTTTTTAGAGTGCAGTCAGTGCAGCAAGGGAAAAAACAGTGGCATTGTCTTAATAGGAACCAGCCATGAATGTGTTTAAAGCCATCACAGTGGCCTGTGTTTGAGATGGATTTACCAGAGGCCACGGCTTTGAATAGGAGCGATTTTTAATAGCTTGTCATTTATTAAATTAGGACAATGCTGGGCGCTTGCGGGCAGTGAAATTGGACACAGACAGACATAGTGGAATATGAAATGTAAGCAGATGTTTGAGAGGGAACAAGAGCGAGGCAGACGTCACAAGCTAAATGCCACATTTACTGTGTGTGGTCAAGCAAATGCAAAAAAAAGCTTATGGTTCTTCAGGCCTGGACTTTCAATCAAAGTTGAATCAAACAGCTTCTGGGAGCCAGTACACAACTGGCTTCTGGCGCATTCCATACAACTAAACCAGTGTTGTTTTAAAGACTTTAATGTGAAAATGAGTCTGTCAGGGCGTTCGGCTGTAATTGTTTCAGGAGACAGAGGAGGGAAAACTGTTAGGTGAGAAAAGTGACAGCAATTTTCCTGCTTCACGTGGCTCCTTGGAGGAGCCAGAGGGCCTGTTTGAGTGATGTGCGTTTACCCTCATTCCATCTGTATCTTAACAGGTTATTTAGCCGACACTGCTGTGA
The DNA here is from genome assembly GCF_017976425.1 of Toxotes jaculatrix. Classification (NCBI taxonomy): domain Eukaryota; kingdom Metazoa; phylum Chordata; class Actinopteri; family Toxotidae; genus Toxotes; species Toxotes jaculatrix. Next base: position 24,110,489 of record NC_054398.1, read on the forward strand.
GCTGGCAGGGAGAGCTCCGTGTTAGGACATGCACAACCAGATGAGAAGCGTTGCTGTAAACTTAAGTGGCCTCAGAATTAATGTTTTGTTCAAAGCAGTTTGTTCAAAGGTTAAAATGAATCACTGCTTGATAAGTCAAAAGTCATCCGCCTTGTAGCATCATCAGAAATTGAGGTTAACTGTCTCTATGACCTACGGTATTTTATTATTTTTATGCATTTTCTTTATTTTCTTTAATCTTTTCAGCAATGCTAACAGCATGACTGTGTAGATGGCTGTGTTGGTCAGTGGGTCCACCAGTTTGGTCCAAACTGAAATATCTTAACAACTATCAGATTGATTGCCATGCAATTTTGTACAGACAGTAATTCTCCCCTGGGGATGTGTCCTCATTTCTGTTCTTTTTTTAAACCGTATTTGATTTATTTTGTATATTAATGTTGTTTATTGTTACGCTTAAAGCTTTTTTCTAATACCTTTCTCCTCCCCTCTTTTCTCCTTCCCTTGTTTCTCAGGCCTCAGCCACCAATTCCTCTTGGCAACAGCCCAGGCGGGGTAGGAGTTTACCCAGGCGCCATAACCATGGCAACGACAGCCACACCATCTCCACACCTGACCTCAGACTGCTCCAGCAACTCAGCCAGCCCTGAGCCCGCCATCCCCGTCATTCAGAGCACGTATGGGGTGAAGTCCGAGCCCGGTGGTGGCGGAGGCAGCAACGGAGGTGGGGTTGGAGCCTTGGATCTCCCCAGCGACCCCACCAATGGAGACGACGACATGGACATGTATGAGGACTTTGAGGACGAGCCCAAGTCAGACTATAGCAGTGACCACGAGACACGGGAGGCCGTCAGTGCCAACTGAGTGTGCTCAGGGTGTCAGTTGTAAAAAGAGGAAAATTAAAAACTGTCGTTATACTCAGAAACACTTTTTAAAAACATAGTTTATTACAGAGACCTTCAGGCAGACTTTCAGGACATGCTGCGACATGCACTGAGCATGCCCAGGCAGGACTTAAACTCAGCGGACATGCTCAGAAAGTTCTTGGACAGTATATTGATGGACGTCCATTTGAAGAAGAGGGCTGATGGGAAAAATGTGACCCGAGAACACAACCTGAACAGACATTCAGACATCCAGCTGACAATGAACTTCAGTTTCCTACACTATGACAATCTTAACAGGAGCGCATAAGAATTAGAAGAGAGAGAATGAGAGAGAATGGGACAAAGAACAAACGAGCAACAAACACATTGCTGTGTGGTTTGTAAAGAGCATGCATGGATTTTGAAGCATCAGGAATTGGTCTTCAACAGCTATTTGGTCTTAAATGTTTAAGGAGTGATTTAGTTTTTATCATTATGTATTTACTTTTTTGTGTTTTTTTTCCTTTTTGTTTTTTTTTTGTTCTATAGACTTTTTTCTGACAGGTCACTGCCTGTACAAACTCTGGACTGTCAGAACTTGAAATTTGAAAAGTTTTAATATAAATCCTAGCTCTTGTAATCTTATAGTCTTACTTTTGTTTCTTATGAATACAGTGCATCTACATCTTTTTTTCTGACAAACTGCTTAAATTACATTACTGTTAGATTTTTTTTTTTTTTTTTTTTAATATCCCAGCTCAGGTATGATGTGCCAGCTTGTGAATGTGTTTTTTTCTTTTGTTTGTTTTCATACAAAAAGAGTGGTAGGACTTTTCAGATTGTCAATGAAATAAAGGGAGCAAAATCCCTTATATCACACTATTATTATTATCATTATTATTATTATCATTATTATTATTATTATTATTATTAAGAAAGTAAGTAAGTACCCAGACAATGTACAGATTTACTTCAAATGTGCCAAACCTACATTCACATTCACTCGGGATGTTGTAGTCTTAACTTCCAATGCTGCAAAAAAGTCTTATACAATCAGCTTTTTCTATCTGATGAGATGAGTTCCTACTCGGTAACTGCTGGCTCCCCTCCTGGCCCAATCACAGGCAGAGCTCAGGGAGGATATGTTTTCATCACACTTGCTCAGTCATTCACTCACACACACACACACACACACACACACACACACACACACACACACACACACACACACACACACATTTTGTGCTGCTGTCCTGCAGCCCCTCCAGCTTTCAGATGTAGTTAGAAGAGCAGCATCGAAGGAGTTTGTTCCTCTGTTGCACTGCATTGGTGCTTTCATAAACCACATTGCCCATAATTCCTTAAGGCCAAACACGTAACCTATTGTTCAGCAAGTGCAGTGCAGTATGGTGTACCAAACCCTGACATTTAGCATTTGTCACTTTCAATCAGATTAAAGGTAAATACATTTTTTGGCTTAATTTCTGCCTGGACACTTAAGATAATTCACAAGTCTTAAAAGTGTACCTTAAGCTCTATTCATTCGGCGTCATAGGAAAGGGGAAGGAGCAGCCCCAGCAAGACCCTACTGTAGGATAAGAGCTTCTAATATTCTGGATCCTTTTAACTGTATCTTGAATTGTGTTTTGAATCGGTACAAAAATGTACAAAATGTTACTATTTTTATTAGCTTGTTAATATTTTTAAATGTCTTCTCAGCATCACGTGGGAAAGATACACCAAACTTGTGTTTTAAAAAAAGAATTTATAGAGTTGCAAAACAATGGGTTTAATAGGTCTGTTATTTCAAAAAAGGGTACCTTTTTCTACGTTGCATGTATATTTTGAGGACAAGTAAATTATTAAGAGAAGAATGGAGGAAAAAAAGGTGCATAACTCTCACTCAGCCTCTCAGTCACAACCACCCCGGTCAGAGCACACAAGTTTTTTCCACAGTCTGAAGCGAGATGTTCCTCTTTCGTCTTGGTGCGGCCCAGTGGTCAGCACCATGCTGGGAGTGCACGCTTTTTCCCTCTATTTTACTCAGATGTCACATTCTTTCTCTGAAGACACATCATATTTTTTTTCTTTGTCTCTTTTCACTACGGTCTCTGCAATTTGAACATGTTTCCATTTCCAACACCTGTAACCTCAGGTGGTTTCTGGGTGCTCTGTTTAGTTGTTTTTTCTTCTGACTTCTGTCTCTTTATGACCATATCTGGCAATTTTTACTTGTAAAAGCTTCACAAGCTGGGACTGAACATTGGTTTTTGCTTGCATTAATGGGGAAAAAGCAGCATGCAGAGACATTTCTTTTAATGTCATACACATCCTAAGCACTGGATATAAATTCTATGTTTGTTTTTTTTTTAGTATTGACTAATGTGAAGTTGTTGTTTGATTTTCAACATGATAAATTAGAACAGTCAAAAGTCATATGTTTGGACTCTCGAGGAAGCCTCGTACATGCCAGGCACCAGTAAATTGCCATTTCTTTAGAAGCATTTCATTTATTTAAGCAAATTTTGTTGCCGCAGCTCTAGCACCGCCTAAAGGGGGTCACATCACCTCTGATCTCTTTAAAAAGGTAACCTCATGCTCTTGTCAGTTGTGACCTGCAGAAGCAGAACACATTTTCTGGTCACACACATTTTTGTGATGAGTATTGTATTTGAAATTCAATTGTGCGTTTTAACATTTCATTGTATTTATTAGCCAGCTTTGGCTCTAAAAAGTGTCAGTACAACTTGGTGAGAAAGACAATCAAAAAAAAATTAAAATAAAATAAAAAATAAACAATTAAATAAAAAGTTTTCCATTCTGTTTCTTTGACTTTTGTGGAAAGAGCTGATTATCTTGTAAAACTGTACATTTGCAGAAAAGCACTCATGCCTATTGTGTTCTGTATGTGAAAGCACTGTGCACAAGATTCAGGTAGTGCTGCATGAATTTTTATTTCCATTACTCTAAATAGTGCTCTTACTTTCCAGGGATCTAATAATTTCCAACACAAGGCTTTCTGTTTCCAAAGTTGAGCTATTCCACGTCTTTATATTTTGGTGGCCCATTACAGTAAATGTGGCCTATTGTTCCATTGTGTGTGTGTGTGTGTGTGTCTGTGTGTGTGTGTGAGGTAACGCCACACATTCTGACTGTGCTGTGGTGTATACGCCACGGCGCCGGTGCTCTCTGCAGCCAATCCCAGCATTTCAGAGAGAGAAACAGAGAGCTCAGCCATATGCAGCCACATCATAAATCTAATTGTAATTCCCAAATCAACTGTAGCGTCACCCTGCGAGGGGCGCCGGCAAGTTTGTCACACACTCCTTTGTGTGCATTTGTGTGTGTGTGTGTGTGTGTGTGTGTGTGTGTGTGTGTGCTGTGCTATAGCTTTTAGTTGGGAGGGGTGTTTGAAATCATACTTGTGCTTTTGCCATGCTAATCTCGTTAAATAAGTCATCATAATTTACATTTCCTTTTTCCTTTCTGCAGGATGAACATTTAGCTGTTTGCAAGTTGACAGATTGTTTCTGTGTGTGCTTGGTTGTGTAAGTATATGCACAGCTTTCAGCACCTTAACAAAGGATATTGTAGTTCATTACAGTGCAGTCATGGTTTCATAGCCTGATGCTTGATACATGCATATCTGCACACACACACATATGCATATACATATACATATATACTCTAACTTTGTGTATCCCCAAAGGAAACTGACGTAATCCTCAGTTTCCATTCTTTTTTCCCAGTTGTTAAAACTACTGGTCGCTAAATGTAAAGAGATTAGCCCTCAGGCTAACAGAGTGGTCACGTGGACTTCATGTCATATTTGAAAATTATTTTTAGAGGTTGTGTACATGGAGTATGAGAGCTGGGTGGGATTTTCTGCATCTGAAAACGAGCCACAAAACATAAGTCAAAGACTGTCGTTTTTCGTGGTAATTCAGCTGATGGACTCTTGAATTGAATCCAAATGAGGTGAGTTCTATGCAGTTCACCTTCAGATATGATTTATGTTCAATATGTTTTTCCATAAAAAAGTGAAGTTGCCTTAAAAAATAAAAAGTTTAAAAAATTACATTTTCTCTTTCACCCTCATTGAAAAAGTGTATGTGTGTAGGAGGAAGTTTCCACATCCCATTTTTGTACGTTGCATATTGGACCATGATTCGCTTCCAGACTTTTAGTGTCAGACTCGGTGCAAAGCCTACATCATTCTGCACAGTAAATCTCAAACATCCATGTAAAGTAACAACAAGCAAAACATTTTTGAGTGGAGGGGAACTTCAAAGAAGATCCAAATTTGCCCTTCTGTGAGTTGGATTTACAGGAAGCCTTTTCATGTAAATGGATCAGTTTTATTGTTTATTAACCATGAAACTTTAAAGCTATGTGGGCAAGCTGCAGTTACTAAATCCCTGAGAGTTAAAACAGGATATTTGGCACTAAAGACTGTCAGCTTGCCTAGTTATCGTTCTAATTGTTCCTCTCAAGAGAGGGGGAAACTGACATAGTGATAAACTGAGCAGTGATTACACAGGCTTTGAATTTACCTTTCTTTTCTCGTGGGTTTTGGTGTGTGTGGGGATGATGAGGCATAATGACACGCTTTCTTCATGAAAGCCGGGTCTTGGATGGACCCCCTAGGCAAATTCACTTTTTGATTTTTAAAAAACCATCTTGAAGAGTAGAGAGAACAAAATCCTTTCTGTTTTCTTTTTTTCCCTCTCCTCACCGATCGGGCCTTTAGATCAAGAGAATTATAAATTGTTATTACAAAGGAGGAGCCCCCTTCAGACGTGTTGGAGAGGCTCTTTCAATGAGGCATCAAAGCCACCCTGTTTATGATCATGGAAGCTCCACTACTCATTAAAGCGCATAGAATGGTCACGGTGCTGCAGCACGCTACCATCCTCTTTGAGCTAAGAGCTTATGATGCTTAATCATTCAAATGTTTTTGATTCAAAAGGGGAATAATTGACCCTTGCACTTCTGTTCAGTTGATCATGTTTCATGATGAGCACCGTTTGTGAGATTTTGCAGGTAAAAAATCGTTTAAATGTCTATATTAAATTAAGATTTAAAGTTTTTTTTATCTAACAGAAAAAGTTTATGTCAATTGAGGTCAGACAAACAGATTTTTTTGTTATCAAAAATATAAATATAAATAGCATGTTTGTGGTGGTTTGTTTCAATTTAAGGTGTCCTTTTCATCAAATATTCTAAAATAAATTCTTGACATGAGATGTTTGGACCCGCCATGTTGAAAAAACATGGAGGGTCCAAACATCTCATGTACCAAACATCTCTTCTCTGGTTGGTCTTTGCTGGGAAACAGCCAAAAGCCAACAACTGAGGCCGATGGTAACAACATCAATTTAAAAAGTGTTTATTCTAATTTTGATTTAATGAAAATGAAGCTAAGGGCTCTTCAACGTGATTACAACTTATCCTGAGGGGAACATGAATGTAAAAACAATTAAAAAACAAAAACGCATCCCTCAAAGCCATCCACCCAGGAGTTGTTGAGAGAGTTCACTCAATCTCATGGTGGCACAAGAGCAAAAGTCAGGGGATCACCAAGTCAGTAGGATTCATCCTATGGGGACCATGACGGAAAAAATAAAAAAGACACAGCCATCAATCTATTAGGTGTAGAGATATTATCACCCAGAAATATAACCCTTTTGGACCAAAGTGGCAGATGGACGGACTAACATTATTTAAACTGGCACTTTATTTCATACAAGAATATAATGTATAGTTGGCACAGTGGTGCAGTAGTTAGCACCCAGAAGGTTCTGGGTTTGAAAGATTTCTCTTAATGTCATAGCAGTGATAAAACATATTACATTAGCTGTATTGTAAAACCTTCCCTTGAATATACTGTTGGACAATTTTTAGCAAAAGAACATAGATAACAATGGTAATTGGGGGGGGGGGGGGTAGAATTCCAAGGGTCAGCAGCCTTGGGAGGTCTTCAACAATAACTAAATAGCTAAATGCAGTACCGGAATAAAAGATAACCATACAAAAAAATCCATTTGAAAGGAGTTGCTTTAGCTGTATCTGTGTTTCCACGTCTTTGAAACATTGCATAAAGGCCTATACTTCTTTTTTAATGCAGTTAGAAGTGAAAAAAAAATAAATCTAACGCACTTATTCAGGAAAATGGGCAACGGACAAAAGGCCAATTTTTCCTTTTTGAGGCAAAGTCCTTGGGTCGTTTTAAGTGCATTAGTTTGCTAATTAAATATTATATGTTTAACGAAAAATGCCACTTTGAAAGCAGCAGATTGTTTGAATCAAAGACATGGCTGCAGCCTTGATGAGTGGAACTGTGTGCGACCATGAGGAGGTAAAGAACGGTATTGTTGCCACTCCTCCCCTCATCTGACCTGCTGTCATCCTTTTTACTGATTTTACAATCACATTCTCCTTTGTGCTCTCCTCACAGATAAAGACACTAGACACAGTTATGCAGAGGAGGAGACTCAGGCACTTCTGAGCATGTTGCATTTATTTTGCACAGTCTGATGTGTTTGTTTCATTGACTACACGTCAGCTTATTGTCCACAATTCAAAATGGTGTGACACACCACATGCTACCAGTCTGTAGACAAACTCAACATTGGATTAAAAGAACAGAAAGCATTTGTTAGATCAAACAGCGTTCACTAGCAAAGGTTCACACTTATCTCAGTTCCATGGAAATATAATGAACCATTTCATACATTAAGCATACTTTATTAGCTCTGTCAATAACCTTCACCCACCTATAACCATAGTTGCCATATGCAGATGTTGTACATCTGCCAAAATCTGGATATTGAAAAAAAAGAGTTATAAATTGGCAGTAATCTGGACTTTTGTAGAATCGTCCACGACCATGTTTGCTGATAACAATCAGTCTTAGAAGTGAATACTATTTTCTAATAGCATATATACGTACATTGGCTGCCTATAGTGCAAAAGATTAAATAAAAAAATGAACACAAACTATAAAAAACTTGTGCAATGAGCGAAAATAATAACTGCCTTTTTGTTTACAGTCAACCCTGGTCTCCTTTCACAGGTAGCTCTTTAAATTTTATAACTAAAAAGTCTGTGTGAGTATAAGAGATACTGACCCAAAGTTACAGAGGCACAAACATGGTATGGTCCATATTTTGGACAAGGAATATAAAGCCTGACTTTTGAACCTTTTGTCTGGAACCAGCTTTGTTGCAATAAAGGGGATATGGAGATCGTAAAATGCTTTGCATAGGTAGAATCAAGAGACTTAGAGCTTTCAAAAAACATATGAATATATATATATATATTGTCAAGGTTGTGTGAAGACTGAGTCTGGTACAGACCAAAACCCACCGACCAGACCAAGTAGCAGCACCAGGGCCCAACAGGTGGGACCATGTATAAAAGGTTTAAAAGATTAAACTTAAAGGGGTTCACAACACAGATTTCATGATCATCTTAGTCTTAAGGTGCTTTTGGGAAACAAGGCTCATGAACTGTTGTTCATGTCTGGTGATATGGTTGCCTTAACGTGGTCAGAAAAATGTCAACGGCTTTTTCCAAGGTCAAGAATAAACTTTCAAGTTACACTTTACTGTCTAAGTTTTTCATTTGTTTTCCCAACAGTGCCAGCTCTTGGCAACTAAAACCTGATTAAGGGCTTTGTGATTATGTTTAGGCAACTCAAAGAACTTGGTTATGGTTCTGGAAACATTGTGGTTATGACAAATACATCACCAGGTTAGGTAACCAAAGCACTCGGTTAAATTTCGAGAAAGGATGCGGTCTCAGTCAGTCTCAATCAATGCTGATTTGAAGGATTAGTCTAATGAGCTTTGTGTGCTCTGCCATCCACTTTGCCTTCCTCCCCACAAACCGTCATTGCAGTATAATCCTACACTAGAACAAAACCATCACCGGTGAACATTATACAGGTGGCACTACATTTCCTCCTAAATGTATTAAGTAAAACTAATTAGCTGCGTGTAAACATAATTTGAAGTAAACAGTGTATGTTATGTGAGTTTCATATAACTATACCATCAGGGTGTTATGTTAAAGCTTTAACTTGTGATAGTGTCGCCTGGAGTTCTGCCTCATACGAATAAATGCACAGCCATTGATTGCAGGTTGCAGCAGCCACATTAACCACATGAGAAAGGACTTGTAACACCTTTGATCACCGTGAACCACTTTCAAGCAGAGAAGAAAAGAATAGTGTAGCCTTGGATCACCAAGTAGAAAGTTAAATATGACATGTGTGGAACCTTTTAATTACACGGCTCATTTCTGTCTCTCAGCATTGTTTTGTTCATTTATGATCACTTCACTTTTATGGAGTTTTGAAGCATAAAAGCAGAGGGAGAAAGTTCTGCTACAGTGTCCGTTTTGTTATTGTTTCAGATGAAGAGCACTTGAATGCATGACACATGATACTCTTGGCTTCTGTTTTTGAACAGGAGCTTGTTATATGACACATTATTCCCAAGAAGAAACTCACAGCACATTATGACAATAGAAATCTACGTTCTTATTAAAACATTGCTTGGTGTTGCCATCACATGTAAACATATTGTTCCTGCTGTCAACTGTTACAGCCCAGAGCAGCCAGCATTTTCTTTAATTTTACACTCTACATTAGCACAATGCACTGAAAGTAGAAATGTAAATAGATGAATGAGTGTAACAAAGCTTTGACATATGAGTTTCTGTCAAGTTAGATACAAACAATAGAGGGGATTCAGGGGACACACAGAGGATGGCCTCTTTGCCAATAAATCAACTATTTTATTTTAAAAGATAAATGACTTAATCATTAGTGACTACATTTCAGTAACAAATGGAGCACTGTGTGCATTTAGCACAACCTGGGTGTGATATACAGGGGGTCTTCAAGGGGTTTCTCAAAAAAGATTCAGAAAATTATTTGTCACTTGTAACTGTCACTTAAACTATCTTTTAAAATCTATTCGTTATTGCAAAGCATTTATTCACAAAGGTGAATAGAAAAAAATATTGTTGTGGTGTGTCCCTTGAGATTGTAATTGAATGCCTTGTTTTTGGTAAGGCCTTTTTTCCATGCACTGAAAAAAATGTTTTGTTGAATTTACTCAATTTTAATGTTGAAAGAGGTTGCACGCAATACATTCATCTAAATCCATACATATTTTTTAAGTCGGTTGTACTTAATATTTTTGAGTAATTTCAAATAAATTATGTAAGCAGTTTCAGCACAAAAATTTGTAGTATTTGTTACTCTGATTTCCTTAGTAATTCTAACTAAGCCCATGTTTAATTTACTTAAATTCATTATGTAATTCATATATTGTGGTTAGCTAATTTGTTATTGTGCTTTAAATTAAATTGTTTTATTCTACATATGTAAAATATTTTAATTCAATTCACAATTTCATTTAAAAGAATCAAAATGCATATGTAGATGTGGGGGTGGCCGAGAAACCCGGTATACAACAATGAGTTGTGGCAGTCTGAAGCAATTCCCAATTCCATTTTATTTGAAAATAAAATGGAGTCTTGTTCAAAAACTCCACAGAAAAAAATGCACATTGGGCCAACCAGAAAGATAAAAGTAAGCAAAAAGGGGGGAAAACATTCTCAAGAGCACTTCTCAAGAAGAATCAAAATAATACAGAACAAAAGAATTCGCTCTAAACTGCCTTTCTGGTTATACCCTTAAAGTTTGGGCCCATGGCAGGAGCTATAATCTGGAGCTGTGTTCAGGAGCTGTGCTTCTCTCCTTTAGGCTCCGGCCACCACAGCCTCCTCACTTTTATACTGGTGGACTGCACCAAGAAATCAATATCAATTATCTCTTCCAGCACACTTACAATAATCCCAATACTAAAAAACATATTATCAAATAGAAGTTCAGTTAAACTTACTTTAAAAACACATATTTCTTTTTAAACAAGATACTTATACAGGTCATTTCACCACAAAAGACAAAACACCCCTCCCACTCTACCACACTTGGCTTCTTCCCCTGTGACCCCCCCTATTTAACCAAATGGACCGCTCCAGCTCAGGTTTGGCTGTTCCTGGTCTGACAGAGGAAGAAGTGCAACAAAGGAGACAGGTCGACAAAATTTAAATTCAATAAATCAAACACACAATCACAGTGTGACTTCTCTCCTTCATCCCCTCCTCCAAATGTTCATACCACACACATCACCACCAGCACTTCACACCAGGATCAACATTCTGATAAAATCTACCTGAGAAAGAGCACATGTAAGGCACATGTGTAGCACATGTGCCTTACTTTAGTGCACAGGGTCTCCCTGTGACAGTAGCATATAACAATTTAATTATTTTGATTCTTCTTGAGAAGTGCTCTTGAGAATTTTTTTTCCTCTTTTTTGCTTACTTTTATCTTTCCGGTTGGCCCAATGTGCATTTTTTTCTGTGGAGTTTTTGAACAAGACTCTAATTTTGTCAAATAAAATGGAATTGGAAATTGCTCCAGACTGCCACAACTCATTGTTGTATACCGGGTTTCTCGGCCACCCCCACATCTACATATGCATTTTGATTGTTTTAAATATTTGATTGTGAATTGAATCAAAATATTTTACATATGTAGAATAAAACAATTTAATTTAAAGCACAATAACAAATTAGCTAACCACAATATATGAATTACATAATGAATTTAAGTAAATTAAACATGGGCTTAGTTAGAATTACTAAGGAAATACAAAAAAGTAACAAATACTCAGAATTTTCGTGCTGAAAGTGCTTATATAATTTATTTGAAATTACTAGTACAGCCAACTTAAAAAATATGTCTAGATTTAGATGAATGTATTGCGTGCAACCACTTTCAACATTAAAGTTGAGTAAACGAAACATTTTTTTCAGTGTGGGTGGCACTGTTGCAATCCAAATGTTGTGTAGTTTAGAAAACCAAGTGTACACACCGTGCAACCTGGGAAGCAGTGGATATTTTTTCTTCATCAGTGCCATGATTCCACATCATGGTTAACAATACAGATTCAATACGCATCAAGTCTGGAAAATATGATAGATTTATTCACCCCCTAGGGGAAATTCACAATGTGTCAAAGACAAAGCAAAGTTCATTACTGACTCTGGATTCACACACATGCACAGGTGAGTCGGGGGCTCCTTTCGTCCTCAGTCACTCTTCAGAACCAGGTTAAGTTGAGGCTGAGAGCTCCTCACATGCAGGCGGCTGCTGTTAACACAAGTGAACTGCCGCTGTGTCTGAATTGTGATAGACCTGCTGTACATCAGGTAAAAAGTTGTACAGCAACTTGTGTGTGTGTCCAGTCGGACAGAGATGGGCGAGTGCCTTCTGTTGTAGGGCATAATTTTTGCATGTTTGTGTAGTTGTGTGAGTGGCCTTATTATTAATGACAGTAGTCCAAGACATGATTAAATTGTTGCTGGACACTCAGGAATTTTTTTGGACTCCACCAGATTCAACTCTGCTGGATTTGCTTGTTCAAACTGTGAATCATACACTGTGGAGCACAAGAACGTTGCTGCAGTTTTCAAACATGATCTTGAACTTGAAACCTCCCAGATGGTGGAGGTGGGATCAGAATAATACTATTGATCTGCCTCCATTCTGACCAACTGGCACTACAGATCTTTTTTCATGACCAATATTGTGAAACGTCACTTCAGGAAAAGCCAAGGTTAAACTGCAGGCTTAATTGTGGCTACATTATGTATGTACGGTATGAATGCAGGCTGGCTTCCTAACATACCTTGTGACACCTGTGCTATTCCTGCTATGACTAGTCTGAATGTCTGTTGAGAAAAAGGCCTCCTACACTCTAAATCCCTATTAGCTGGTTCAACTTAAAAATCTAAGCTTCTTAATTAACTAAAGTTAAACAATTAGTTCAAAGTCTTCCCATTAGTGATGAAAATGTGGTAACCAACAAAGTTCACTGAACTCGAGAAAAAGTTCACTTTGAGTTAAGATGAATCAACACCTGTTCAGTCACACTGAAAAACATTAAAGACAGATTTGCTTTCCGGTTATCTTTTCTCAGTGTTAAGATTTAGTTCTTCATTTGCCACAAAGACTGAATGGCTGTGGAGCCACGAATGCTCCATAAAGTACAAAACACAATGTGTTAGGCTGCTCCCAGTGACCTTAATAAATTCTGAGCATATGGGGGTGTAGGGATCTGATACTGCCCTTCACTGTGATCAACATAAATTATGAAAGGAAACAACCATAATTTATCTTAGAGTCTATTATAGACACACAGCAAGTTCCCATCATGTATGTTCACAGTTCATTCATTCAACTCATCATTTCATGTAAGAAGATTTAACATTAGGTGAATTCATGATTCTAAGTTCTGAAGAGGTCGGAAAGACAAAAAACAAAAAACAAAACTAGAAATTATTGAAACTTATGTTTACATGAAGACAGACATGTTCCAACAGAAGATATTAGTGTACCTCAAATCTCATCTTATTTCATTAAGACATTTTATATTATATTATTTTGTTACAGAATATATACACTGTACATTATCCACTCTTGATCTGAGTTTTAAAACACTGACTGGGCTCCTGACTCAATGAACACTAACAAGTTAATGGCCTGCACCACGGACACTTCTTGGACACCTCTTTAGACAAATGGCTGACTCTCAGGGCATTTCACTGCTTACTAAGATTAGGACAAATTTGGGACATAATTTATATACTACAGAATCAAATTCTGTCTTTAGACTGTCTTTCCACATTGTTTGACACTTAAATAATGTCAATAAATTTGCAATAAATTTTAAGATTTGCATTTTAATGCATGCTTGATGAACATACCAACAAAGCAGCTTAACAACAAGTCCTTAGGAAAGAGAAAGATTTAAAATAATGTACTACTTGGTAAAAGTAAATAAGTTGAAATGAAAACTTGCCTGCAAATAACCCTCTTATGGCTTTTATGATCAGGCTCAGTTTTTGCGGCTTTGTGCGACCCGGCTAAATGTGGGAACAATTAATGTGTTTCTGGCTTGAGCTTCGTCTCAATTTGCCAAATAGGCTTATCGGCATACTGACTGTGGTAAAACAAATATTTTAAAAATCACAGTGATAGCAAAACTTATTAACTCACACTACAGCCTGAAATAACAAACAATGAGGGAACACTTTTATAAGCCTATTCTGTGCCCTCATTCCACAGTGGATACAGTACAGTTCAACAAAGGTGAACATGGACTCACAGAGCAGTTAATGCTACTTCTCATTTCAAAAATGCTGGTCCTTTTCTCTGTTTCTAGCTCATTGCCAATCCAAAATATTCCTCTTTCTTCTCAAAGTAGAAGCTGAGTCGTGCCATGGCATATCTGGGAGGAGAGCAGAGGATGGAATCAGAGAATGGATCAGAGAACACAAGGTTTTTCTACAAAGCATTTAGTAAATATTATAAAACCTATACAACATCCAGAAACAAAATTACTGTTAAAGAGAGCCCCATTTTAAGTGTCCTGCCCTTTGACCTTTATGGTGCATGAATACAATACTACTGGTATCAAATCTGACCTTAGGACATTTATTGCACATATATAATGTTCCTGTCTGACTTTTCTTGTTTTTCTGGTCTCTTTTCTATAGGTTTTAAACAAATACATACAGAATAGTGATACATAAATCTATCCTCTACTGGCCTGAGGGTAGTTTTATTTTTTGAGAACTGCAAAAATGTGTTGTCCACAGATGGTGAAGGTGTTTTGGTCAATGTGTTAAACTTCACCTCCCTGTGACCCTGAGGCAGGTATGGGGAATAAATGGATGGATAGATGGATGAATATGGACAAGGATGCAATGAATTCCTCTGAAAAGTGACCAGACTCAAAAATTACATCAAGGTTAATGCAGGCTGACAAACAAGAACCTCCACAACCCTAACCCGAGAGCCAAGATCAATGCTAGTTCAGACATCGCTCACATGGGCTACTTTTGTATGCTTTACACACAAATCCTTGACTTTCTAAAACCACTCTCTTTTTACTTCATACAATAGGAATCTGAGTATCAAAGGACAAATATGAATCAAGTGAAACAAGAAATGTTCCTGTACATTTAGTTAGTTCAAAATCACACAAATATGTAAAGTAACTTCCATTATAATAAAAACATTAGATACACACAATGATTCATATGCAACATATATTTCCTTCAACAGATTAACAAAAATAAAATTACCCAACAACAAGTCACGAATTCAGCCAAGTATGCAACTCAACTGACTCTCTTGTCCATGCCTGTAAATAGTGAATTGAATCTTTTGAGTTATGTCAGAATTTTACTTGGATAATTTGAGTCTGAGGACAAAAACAAAAACAAACAAAAAACTGTTGTTAGCCTTTGTGACATTACAAACTACATAAACTAAACATGTATTTAATACTTAGTTGCAGATACTTGAAAAAACCCTTTCACATTTCTTGCAATTAACAGTCGCAACTTTCAGAGCATACTCCTAGCTAAGGCAATAAGAAGTGTTTTTCTAGTGTTCTCAGCAGGTCCTGCTCATAGCTCAAGGTGTGTTTTTGTTTGCAAAACTTGCATAATATGGCATCATCTCCCTATTAAATAAAGCACAGAGTCTGAAAGCTGTGCAAAAGCCTCAGCGCATTTCAGAACTTAACTGTGAGAAAAGTGATTTTGTATTTGTTCAAACCATATTATCAAATGCATCAATAAATCTGATGTCTGAGTATGCTGTTGCCCTTGGCCATTATACTCTACCCTTTGAAATTAAGTGAAGTTTCAAAAGCACAGAAAATGGAGGCACAGAGAAGATTTTGTCCTTTAATCTGTGCTTTCATTGAACTCCTCAATGCAGAATCGGTTTTCTCTCACTTATTGCTTGGTGAGACAAAAATATAATTCAGACACATGTCTTTTAGTTACTTGATTTCCATCAGTCTGTTCCCCACCTGTGTCTCTGGGTAAAACTGCTTTCTAATTATTGTGTCAGTCTGGCTTCTGTTGTCTGCTCTTTGCAGCGTTTTGGTGTTTCTGTCTCATAGCTTCTTTTCTTCATCAATGGGTCATCTTCAGTTATAGAATACATAACAGCAGCTTGCTGATAGAGACAGGTCGGACAGTACACGCAACACCTGTCGGGCTGTGACTGAGGGAAGTTTGTTCAGCTGCAAACATCAGATTTCTCTGTGACAATCTTCCAAAATCAGTTTCTGATAATTATTACAAAAAGACTGGCAGAATCATGGATCAGTATCATACCGTACTGTGTTTTGTCGATGACAGCCGCAGTTTGTGCGCACATTTCAGTGCATCTGTGAGTGAAAAATGATTTGCTCACAGATGCCAAGCTCTGACCAAATCTGTTATCAAAGTTATACAGTATCTCTTCTCATTCTTTCATATTAGCAAAGAGCAGTGTCAACAATGTTCAGCTAACAACTTGCTTTTATCCTGACTACATATTTTTATCCTGACCTACATACCATATTAATAATTTAAACTTATAAATGTTGTAGTTTTAAACCACGACCTTCTGTATTTGGATCAAGTAACTTGTGAAAAATAAGGTGTGTCAAAGTTAGTAGGCCAGAGCTGTTTTTTCATTGGGTCATACATGTATAAGCAAGATTTAATTAAATATTGGATTGAACTTGAGAGATCAACATACCCAGTGTTGAAGGACATGGATCAGGATTGGAGCCAAAAACACATGAGGCTTTGGATTTCTGAGAGTTATCCTGATGTGTCACTGTATTTGTCACTGTATCTTCTCAAGCTTGAATTATTATTCAAGTTTAATATTCATTATTATTATTATTATTAATAAATAATTTGAAACTGGGAGCAAAATCTTACTTTGTGAGATGTAATCTAGATTTGTGATAGATACTTTAAAGAACAGACAGAAAACATGCACATTTTCTAGCTTGCAGATAGATGTCAGACTACAGAGCCCTGTGAACTCACTGATTTGAAACACCTGTCCTCTTAACTGTGTCAGTGAGATGGTAATTTACTTTTATTCTTAAAAGAAAGTTATGAGTACTTTGCTTTCGCCTCTGTGATTTGTATGAAATACAGGAGTGATGTGAAAAACAATTAAACACCACCTGATAAATCTCAAAATAACTAAATGGACATTCAGTTAGCTAGAAAAGAGTTTCAATGTCAGCTTATCCAAAAAAATAAAACATAAAAAAACCCACTAGTCACAGCATTTTATTCTGTTAAACTAATTACCCGTTACACCCACATCCTTCATAAGTGAAATTATATTTGAATATACCCATTTATAAGAACAGCAACCTTCACAGACAATCCCATTCATCCCTATTTTTATTAAGGCCGACACCTAAAACTGGCGTGCTTAACGTTTATCATCATCAGAGATGAAACTGAGATGTTTTTCTATTTAGCAGAAGTAGGGGAAAATGAACTCCCTCCAAAGCAGGTATTCCATTTCACAATGTCCTTTTGTGCACAATTCCCCCAATTTTGCAGTCAGGCTATTCCAAACAGTGGGCCTCCTCCTCGTTCATTTCCTCATAATAATGTCTTTGTCAAATAACGGCTCGCCTTGCCAACACGTCCACAAATCTAAACCACTGACTCGCAGA
Organism: Toxotes jaculatrix; assembly: GCF_017976425.1. Classification (NCBI taxonomy): domain Eukaryota; kingdom Metazoa; phylum Chordata; class Actinopteri; family Toxotidae; genus Toxotes; species Toxotes jaculatrix. Next base: position 24,127,992 of record NC_054398.1, read on the forward strand.
CACTTTCAACACATGAATAAAATCATATAAGGAAAGTAAATACGGACGGCGGAGGGAGGGCGGGTTTGCATTCCCCTTGTGGCTCCCTATTGTCACATCTACATCTGGCCCTGGTTAAAGCACAAGGCCTGGGCGACGCCTGTCACTCGTTGGGAAGTCGGCAGAGATTTGGCTCAGTGGGATAACAGTGGGAGGAAGCACACAGACACTCACACACAGGGTTTAACTCTAACTTATTATCTCTTTCCTCAACAGAATTTGTTTATCACAAAAGCATAAAGCAGCAGTGCAGTGCGTGTTCTCTCTCAAGATAAGAGAAATAAAACTGCATGGTTCAGCTGAGGGGAAGGTTGCGGTCCTGACAAGTGAATTATGGTTAAAGCTAAATCACTCATTTTTCTCTTAAATTAAATTAAATGAGTATGTTTAGTGTGAAAGAGACCTCCTGCAGTGACTGGCCAAACAAATAATTATTACCTGACTCTACACGAGCGCTTTAGCCTCCCTCACCTCGTTGTTTTGGTTTTGTGGTTCAGTCTCAACGCTCTCAACCTTGTTTCCAGCCACAACTGGCAGCCATTTTCAGCAATGAAGCTTTAATATTGTGCACTCAATATATGATAACTGCTCAGCAGTTAACAGCTGAAAGTTAATAGCCGGCTCTTTTAGAAAGTCAATCTCTGAAGAGCCAGATATTTTTACGTTTGTGTCAGCTTGAATGGGTGAAGAATATATGTTTATATATTTATGGCAACGGTCGAGTTTGTCCTCTGTTTTGTCTTTTGACTTAAATACACTGTCAGTGAGCACATAGCACACAACGTTATGAGTCTGTCCTTGCCGTTTGTTTAAATAGCATAAAGCATGTGTGTGCGTGTGTGTGTGTGTCTGTGTGTGTGTGTAAGTGTGTATTAGGGGGACAGAAGTTGCCAGGGTAGCGATGACTTTCAACATTAGACGTGGTTCCCCAATGTTTCTGCTGCTTTCAGAGCTCATTTCAGTTTAACCCTCCAGTTGAAGAAACGTAACCCGACCCTCATCATGCACTTTAGGACAACCTCAGCCTGCAGCTTAGAGGAGCAGACGTCTAGCAGGCGAATATGGCCCAGCCAGGGGATGAGAGACGTATATGTAAGGGAGGACCGACGGCACGGGAACAATAGTGCCTCTGTGCCTCAGCACCCCTCTGGATCACATTTCCTCCGAGGTCCAGATCGAAATGAGGCGGGGGCCCTGTCGCTGATCTAGCAAGTGGGCAGAGAAAGCCACACAGAGGGGAGGGTGCCGTATGTCAATAGTGATTAGGATCATGATCACAACTGTGGCGGGTGTGGGGCACACAGAGGAGGGAGAAAGAAAGAAAAAGTGGGGGTGTAGAGAAACATTTTAGCCTCCTGAACTTTATTGTCTGGTTGCTGGTAGTGAGGAATGTCTCCTGGACTTGTTTAAAGATAACTAGTCCCTGCATGGATCTTAATGCATTTTGAAATAAAAGAAATTAGCTTCTTTTTTTTTTTTTTAAGTCTTTGTGAAAGCTCAGCCTTTCATCTTTCCACGATGTGTGGTTTAAGAGTGAAGAAAAGCAGAGAATTTCATGTGTAAATATTTTGTCTGCATTTAGTGGTGACAAGAGCAGCAGAAGAACTGTGCTTGTCCTGCCTGTTTTGTACCAGATTCTCGATACACAAAGTCTTGAAGCAGTGCTGGAAAAAAATGAAACATTTCCACACTCTGGGCTCAAGTTCCTAATCTTTTATTACAATTTCTCTGCCAATAAATTCTTTGTCAGGCAATCCTAATGAAGATTCTGTTTGTTTAAACATAACAATAAAATACTGAGTGTGAATTCAATGCGCAGGATTTTTCCATTATGGTGTGTTTAAGGGATGTATGATGATGTAAAGTATTGTAATAAGGAGGTCCAGGGAGATTGCACTGACGTTAGCATTTTCTTTGTGGTTTCATGTGTTTCTGCATTAAACAGTTGTGGAGCTGGTGTTAATGTGAAAGTGGTGCTTAATGTCAGGAGGACATCGATTCAAATATTATTATATTTGTAACCTGTCTATTTTGTGCAGCATTAGACAAACTAAATGTCACAACCCTGGAGCTTTAGGAAACTAGAACAATGTTCATGCAAAGTGGCACCCAGTGACACACTGCCAACTGTGGACACAAGGTAAGCACATGGAAAAATCTTTTCTTTTCCTGTTTCAGAGACCATCATGATGCATTTATTAGAAGTACAAACCTTTGGAAGTCAAAGTCAATAGAGGAGTAGCGTGATTGCAGGATGGCCCAAAGACCCCAGAAGAAGTTGGATGCCTGAGGGAGAAGATGGAAAACATACTAGTAAGTTGTTTTGTTGAATTTGCTGCTGACTAATTTTCTAATTTTTCTCACCGTCCACACAGCCACTGGTTTTCAATCACTGTTTTACAAAATAAAGAAAATACTTGATGAAACTTTCTTTGGATGATTCATAATCGTGAACATCATGTCTGCTTTTGTCACTGTTTAAGTTGCAGAGTAATGCAATTGAAGTAGTTCTTGATTTGAAAAAAAAACAAAACATTTGAATTAAACACTACAGAACATGACAAAGACAAGGCCAGACTTAATATTAGGTACACTGGATTACATAAATCGAGTTCCATGTTTTAGAAGCAGGCTTCTACACCATTAAAGCCTTGTGATAAACCTTAGAAAACTGTCAGCAGCAATAAAAAAACGTATTGCTTAAAAGTTACTAAAAATACAATTGTTGCTTACGTTTTAAATAATGTATTTTATACAGCAGCGACATAAATGTAATGCACTCCACTCAGTTTAGGACATGATCTTGTCTCTAAAGGAATGGCAGCAACAACATGTGACTACCATGCAATTCTCATACGCCCTTTTAATCCAATTAAAGCTTCAAAAGCACACTTCTTGCCCCGCTGCAGGGAAGTCATAGCAGGGTCAGATGTCAGCGTCTTGCTCAAGAACACTTCAGCAGGGCAAATGCTGAACTAACTATATGCAGCCCGTCTGTGATACTCCAACTGGAGTGTGTTTTAAAAGTGTAAAAATCTGGATACGTGTTACAGACTGTGGCACATTTTTTTGATTAAATGTCGCAGGTGCTGCATGGTTTCACCAATACTCAACTTTGTTTTTCTTTCATGTTTTGCTACATTTCCCTGTGCCATAGAGCAGAACTGTAAAACCACACTTCAGTGACCTCCAGTTGTCGTGTTATAACTGCTCCCATAACTGCTGCTGCTGCTGCTGCTGCTGGTGCTGCATGCCAGTTGCACGCTGCTCAGTCAGAATGACAAACCTCCGTATTGAATGGTTCCCTCTTTAATGGCTTTGCTCACTTAGGCTTGTGGACTTTCATGCCTCCATAAATTTCTGTTGTTCTCCACCCTTATTGTAAATCTTCATGGTAGGACCACTAATAGCAAGTCCTAATAAGATCCAGACAGGCCTCTGTTCTGTGGCCCAGTGATATAATCACATTTTTATTTGATAATCAAATAAAGGGTGGAATGAAATACTTGAAGAGCAATGTGCGGTTTTCCCTTGGCTTTTTTTCCCTCCCTGGCAGATTTTCATCTCTAATCTCTGTCTTTAGTTGGAGAGAGAGATTGAGCGTGTTTCCATTATGATTAATAACTGTTCTCCATTAAGAGAGCATTAGTCTAACTCTAAGTAGAGACCATCAGTGACAGGGAGCCATTGAGAAAAACGGAGATGAGAGACGTGCAGGGGGAGTGACATCACAGAGCCGCAGGCTACAGCCTCGACATCATGGGGGATCCCTGCGGAGGAGAGGATGAGTCGTAAAGACCCCACGGTGTCTTGGCACAGTTTGCCCAGGATTAAGATTCAAAAGAGGCAGCTTCACACCGCAGAGCTTTGGCATCTGGCCAAGCTTTGTCAATGCCACACAGCGGAGCCACACAGCTTCCTTCAGTGCAGACTGGTTTCCTTGGTTCCTGAGTTTTCACTATTCATGTGCATTATTAACTACGGAGACTTAACTATAGCGTGAATTCAATGTAGTTTGATTATTCCAAGCAATTACCAAGTGATACGAAAGTGACACAAAAGGATATAATGGCATTTAATTCAGTCCATGAAAGAATAGAAAAAGGAATACAGGAAAAAAAAACCCACAAAAACATTAAACCATTAAAAGGAATCAGACTGAACTATTAATTACTGCTATTTTTGATTCTTTCCAAAGCCAGTTAAACATAATCAACCATATCATCTGGTTTTACCAGATGATATGTGAAGTAATTTAAAAATCCAGTGAGATCTGTACGGAGCAAATGAACGGTCAAAAATTGTTTGGACACAACTTTCACTGTGCCACTTCTGCCTGAAACAGGAACTAGGACTCTGCAATAACAATTGTTTTCATTAGCTATTAGTCTGATAATGTCACTGTCAGAAAACAGTAAAAAAAAAAAGCCCAGACTGACCTCTTCACATTGCTTCTTTTCTTCAGACAAACCTAAAGGCATTTAAATTAGTATCTTAGAAAACCAAATAAAACCAAAATAAAAATGACAAACAATTAATTATCAATTTTTTTTTCAGGTCATCATATTATTTAATATTATAAGAAGAGAAACAGTAAGATGGACCTTGGATGGTTTTTGTTCCCTTTGTATTTGGATGGTTAATGAGTAATGAAATGCACTGAGGACAAAAGTTAATTGAGTGATATATATATATATATATATATACACACACACACACACGCACACACAAACAGAGACGTTGCAGCTCAATACCTCGAAATTATGAAAGATAGACCCTGTGATTTTCTTAATTAACAGGCTCAGTATCCCTCATTTTGACACACAGCTTGTCAAAACGAGTCAAGCTGGAAACTTGGCTTGTTAAGCGCCAGTGATCAGTTTCTCCCACTTCCCTCGAGTCCTCCTCGGTTTGTCATAGAAAATCTGATTTCAATCAACATGATGTTATCGCTTCTCTCACTCCATTCCAGGCCATATTTCTTTCCCCTTCTCTCACTTCTCCCTCTCTGTTTTGGCTGAGGCACAAGTTATTTTAAAAAGTAATATGCTTCCTCATCATTTCTGGGCTATTTCAAGAGACATTCACACCACCCCAAAATTGGTCAGACAATTCTACATATTGTGTTGAGCTATGAAAGCACTTTTAGACAGATAGCCCAGCACCACTTGAGCCACCAAAGAATGAAAATTGTGGTCATAAGAAAAATAATTTTGGCTGCTGTTTTTCATTTTTCCCTGCGGCAGTTTCTAATCAACTCAGATGGAGTCCATCAAACTTTAAACAGCGGTGGGTCAGCTGTGGATCAGGTTTGGTTTTCTTTGAGGATTTTTTTTTTTCTGGGTGCTGGAAAACTAAATAGTTAAAATGTGATGGTGAGGTGTTGCCACCATGCCATTTCAGAGGTCCGCACACATATGGATGTTGTTTAAAAGCGCACACTAATCTCATAATATTGAGACATTTGAGTCCCTGAAAGAGCAGAACTTAAAAAAAGGAAATAGCTGTTGAGAGATTTGTCACTTTTCAGAGTCTTTCCAAAGTGCCGAGGCACAACACAGGGACATATTTCAACATTTCAACAAAGTCGGTGGGAGCAGACACTCACCAGTGAGAATTTGCAGACTTGAATGTAGAGCTGCGTAACTTCTGCCTCTGTAACAGTGACCTCACGTCCTGTACTGTGCTTGTAACTCTCTAGATAGGCCGTCAGCCAGTCCCTCTGCAGCTCCCGGCTCGGATAAAGGCTGTAGTTAACATCATTCACACCTTCAACACACAATACACACATGCACACTTCAGTAGAACGACAGTCAATGCAAAAACTCAACACAAAGCCTAAAATAACTGTTAGTTTTGAAGATTTGCCACAGAACTACATCTCTTCACTTAACTCTTGTCAATTACACATAAACTGTTCTGAGAAAATGATGTTACAAACATATTAAAACAAGAAAAAAAAAGAACATGGAAACTGGATGACAGCACCTTCAGACGAACACTAAGATTTTAAAATCTTAGTGACACTGATATGGTGCAAATAAATAATAAAACACAACATAATTTTCATTGTACCTGTTCTAGTAGAAAGGCACAGGACAAAAACTACTGATTATCAATTTCCTAAACAATACTTCTCTCTGTTGTTTGGTTTAAAAATTTCTGAGAAAATTGTGTAAAACGTCTTTAGAAACACACACTGTCAGGAATGTAATTAAGGATAGTTAGTACTGTACTTGAATATTTCCATTTTTTTCTGCTTCATTCTTTTTGTCTCACTGCATTCATGTGACCGCTACAGTACGTGTATACTTTACTGTAAATTCCTGTATGTAGAAAACATGATTTTAAAATCTTATTGAGAAAAGTATGGTGTTAATGAAGGGGCATTTGAAGCATGCTTTAGCTGTATTGTCCTTTCATGAGGGAAATGTGACATTACAAATGGATTTATGTGTTGTCCCAGAAAAAAGTCCTCACATGTGAACGTTTGTGCGCTTGACATTTAGCTCATTCCAGCAATGATTTGGCATCATGATCAGTTTTCAGGGTTTGGGCCAAGTTTGCACAACACGGCTAAAACTCAGACATTACTTCAGTTTCAAGCATTCCTATTGTTTGAGAGGCTCTGCGGGCGACAAAGGATAACCGGTAAAATAAACTGGAGATATAAACACAACATTTACTGGACAATATGCTTCTGTTCCTGAACAACAGAAACATTTCAGTTCAGTTTCATGAATTTGAGAGAAATAGACCAGTTTCCCTGTGATTTTCTCAATTAACATGCACAGTATCCTTCGTTCTGACACAGGGTTTTTCAAAACCCACAGATCAACATTTTTGTGCATCTCATTTGGCTCATTCCAGTAATAATTTGGCACCAAGTTTCCAGAGGTTGGAAGTTTGCACAATACAGCTAATTTTCAGACATGACTTCAGTCCCAATCATTTGGAGATGGTGCATCAAATCCACTTTTATCACCACGCAGAGAAAAAACATACTGAATGTGGCAATTTGTCCTGGCAACATCAGAAGAAGGACATAGCTTCACGGTACATATTGGCAGAAAGATAAAATGATATCACAGTTAAAGAGACGGCACAAACTGAACAATGATTCTGCATATCACACACTGTATATACAACATCTGCTGCACTCGGTGTTCCACATTAGACAATCTTCTGGCCATGAAAAAGATTTGTAGGCAAATTGAACTTCTTCTCATCACAACCCAGACCTACCGGCAAATTCGTTGAAGTGATTGCCAATATCGAAGGCCTGGTAGTTGTAATCGGCGTACTCGTAGTCAATGAATTTCACCATTCCTGATGGAGGAGGAAAGGGAAAGCAGCAGTGGTTACCAGGACAACGTGATGAACACATCTTAGGTATAGCTGACTCTCCCTCCTTTTATTGAAAGTACAGAACCTTGTAGGAGTCAAAGGAACAAAGAGTCTCTTTTGACTGAGAGTCACCGTGGGCATCCTTGTAACATGTGAGAAAAATAAAAATCATAATAAAAGGATGCTGCAAACGAGATAAAGATATTTAATAAAATGGGAACAAATTTTCAGGTTTGCCTCCGCTTGTAAAATAAAGGGAGGCGTTATGAAGCCTGCGAGCTGCATTATTTCAAACTGATGAAAAGAGACATTCATTTACTTTAATATTAGCTTCAGTAAAGGACTGAGGCTCTTCAGTCACAGTGCTACAATTAAAGAGTGTAGAGTAAGGCAGCCTTTTATTCTTAACTGTATTCACTTGGTGTTATGGCCAATTGATGAAAATCTGCTACAGGTCCACATGAAATAATTCACAAAGCAGCTTATTTCAGTATTATATCCACCATGTTTTACAGTGTCAGTGATGTGCAGGGCCGTTCCTCACCCTCTTTGTGGTTGTATATTATATTTTTTGTCAGAAGGTCGTTGTGGCAGAGGACAGTTGGCGAGTCAATCTGCGAGAGGTGTCTCTTCAATGACTCCATTTCCGCTGACAAAGTCTCAAAGCTGGGCACCTTTCGCAGAGCGGCAGCACTGTAACAGGTAAAACCACTGAAATTACATTTTTTTTCACGATGGTGAAGACAAGATTGTCACTCCAACACTCTGAGGAATGTTTCATGAAAAAGGAGTGTCTTTGATTCATGGCTGTACAAAGCAGTTGGATAGATTGACGGCCCAAGTTCAACACCCAAAAGTCACTTATGGTGATGTCAAACTGTGCACACCACATTCATAATTATCAACTTAGCCAGCGTGTGATGCTTTATACCAAAGGCTGCAAAAAAGCAAGAGCAAGAGCTTTTAGTTTGAATCACTGGAGCTGAAAAATACTCCACCAGTGAGTTTCATTTAGGAAACAGAGTTAGGCTAAGTGGAATTTATCTTCATCTCGTATCTGTGAGACTCACGAGACGGATGTCATATTTATTCAACAAATATCCAATACATTCAGTTGGTGTTCTTCAAGTGCAAAATAACGCAGCTGCATTCTTACATTTTGTCCGTACTTTACCTTTGTTTTGTGCACACCCTCTGATTCATTATGTGTCTGGCTTTTTTGCAACTACAACCCTAACAGTTTACAGTTAGGTACAGGGGTGGAAGGATACCTTTTGCTTAAGTTAAAGTAGCAATACAACAGTGTAATGACATACACTATTAGAAGTAAAAATTCTGGGTTCAAAATCTTAGATACAGAATTTTATTACCAGTGGAATGTAAAATATCAGAAGTAAACATCCTTGTTTTGCAGAGAAATGGCCTTTATGATTGTTGCAGTGTTATGAATTAGATGACTGTTGCTTATGTATTAATGTGCATGTTGTATTTCCCTGTCGTATTCTGTTGAGCTGGAGTCATTTTAAATATATTATATATGGCTGGGTAGTTTAACCTGCAACAGTATCTCATATTTTATAAGCTAACACATAAGCACTGATTTGTTTGTAAAAGCTTAATTAGCCAGTAACCAGTAACTACAGTTGACATAAAGGGATGAAGTGGAGTAAAAAGCGCAGTATTTCTTTCTGAAATGTGATAGATTATTAGTGCAAAGCATCTGAAAATGGAAGCTGTCAAGTAAAGTACATGTTCCTCAAAACTGTACTGAAATTGTACTGTGCTTCAGTATGGAACAGGAGAGGGGTTCTTCTTATCTTATGACAGATTGGTTAAAGATGAGACAAAGAGGAGCAGACATGAATAATTAATAATTAAGTTATTAAATAAAAGAATTAAGAAAGAATTAAAAGAATTAAAATCACTATATATCCATTTGAAACTTTCTTTAAGCACACCTCATTGTAAAGTGGTACTGTTATGTTTTTTCCAAACTACTTCCTCTAATTTTCTCTCAAAGGTTCAGTCTAGCTAAGAATTTCCCCTTACACAGTGTGACTCACTTGCATTTTTAAGAAGTGTTCACGCTAAAAGAATTTGATTTGTCTGGATTTCAGCAGTTTTAGTGTCCTGTTGTCTACTGTCAGCGATGTTTCAATGAGGCCTGTCCCCCAAAAAATGTTCAAGCAATAAAAACACAGACTTCTTGCTGTGCTTTCAAAGGACAAGAAAGTGTGCATTGTGGCCACAATAGGAAAAAGAGACTGAACTTAACTTGTGTGGGAAATCTCATGGCACAATTGGAGGAGGGAGTGAGAAAGTTTGCCGAAAGAGTAGAACGCCAAGTTCGTCATGAACTCCACACTTTTCTTCTAAGAACATGTTTGTAAACTGAAGCAGTTCAGGGACCCTTGTAAGGTTACATGCCTTGTTTTCACTCTGTTGATTACTCTATCTATCAAAGAAGGCACTAATGTCCTTGGATGTCAGTGCAAAATGCACCTGGAAGAAATGCTGCATAAGCATCCGTCTCCTAATTAATTTTCGTGTTTTCTTTTCAGTCGTCAGGCCACGACAACAGTGTAATTTAAACAGTGTAATTTAAACACTACCTATTTATTCGAAGGGGAACAAACACATGCTCCGGTATTATATACACTTGTAGACATAATTTAGTGAGGCCTGTTAGGAACGCACAATAAAAGCAGAGGAGCAGAGCCTTGTTTATAGTCGTGACACAGAGGCTCTGCTGCCTTATACAACTCCTCCTACACATCCGCAACTACACAGCAAAGTCATTTTTGTATATCATCTTGTATATTGTCTTCCTTCCTGCTGTGGATGGATAGATCGAGGAAAGACTGGTTGTAAAAAAGCAAGTTGAGATTTTAACTTTCTGGTTTACCTGCCAGCAAGTCTGGAAAAAGATGTTCTTAAAAGAAAATAGCTGTTTCCTGCTCAAGTTTGAATCCTTTTGATACATTTACTGGAAAAAAAAAAGAGACATTTAACTTCTATTGTCAAACGAAATTGTAGAAATACTATTAAATTGCATTCCAAATTGCATTTTTGAAAAATGTAGGCATGGAGTATAGCTGTCAGAGTGTTTGACTCACATCTACTTGCCTATCAAATATTTCTGTTATTTGAAATCAGCTCCCTTGACATGCATAATTTATCTATCTCCACTCTAATATGAATTAAAACACACAGTCGAATGGTGAATCACCCTGATTCCTTTTCAACCCATCCATTTCTTTAACTTAAACTGACTTTATCATAGAAACCCACGATTACTTGGAGTCAAAAGCTAAATGAAAGACCTCCATCGACTTTAAATGGAAACCTGTCGTCTTGCCATCAGATCTTTTCCTCTCTCTTTTCTGTCCTTTTCATAAAGCACAAGTACATCAAGTACATTCGCCTCCTGCTCCCTGTCAAGTCTCTGTAAGGTAATTAGTGGAATTTCCTCCTCTGGCGCTTCATTATCAATGTGCCTTATTTACATATGATTTCAAACACCAGCCGAGCACTGCTGATTTTTTCCCTTTTTATGGTTTTACACGATTTGTGGGAGTGCAAACGGGAGACGTAGCAGGGGGCCTTTGGGAGAAGAAGAGGTTGCACTCTTGCTTTCCATTGCTTTTCTCTCTTTTCTCTCCCATCTCTGACTTCTACTGTGCGCTCTCTCTCTCTCCGAACCTTGCAGCTGCTGTAGCCTCTTTTGCTCCCCCTCTCCCCCTCTCTCTCTCTCTCTGTGTCTCTCTGTCTGTCTCTCTCTTTGCACAGCGGGTGGCTTGAGAGCTGAAGACCTCCTCTGCAGGTGCAGCCTCTTCCTGCTCTCTCTCTGCCTTTCTTTTACCATTTCCTCTGAAGTTCACATTCATACCAGCACTCATACATTCTCAAGTACAAAAGTTTCTCTGATGCCTGTTTAAAACCCCTTCTGCTTTTTACCCCCCTCCCATTCTTGGTCCTCGCTGTCCCTGCTTCTGTGTGTGTGTGTGTGTGTGTGTGTGTGTGTGTGTGTGTGTGTGTGTGTGTGTGTGTGTGTGTGTGTGTGTGTGTGTGTGTATCATGTCACACATGCAGTTGCACACTCAAGAGTCCAGTGAATATGCAAACAGATACATACAGATGAGTTTTAACCATAAAGTAAGCTCTTAAATCTCATCTGTTGAATCTCAGAACTAATAAATTATGCTGTTGCATTCCTCCCATTTCTAGATCATACTTTTCTAATGCTCTTTATTAGTATTTATATCCTAATTGATGATATTTTCCAGATCATTTTGAGTTGTTCTGCGTGTCTGTCTGTGTCTGAGCAGCAGTGGACTGTGTCAACCCACTCAGTCACACAAATGTTTCACAATATAGCACCATCTATTGGGCCTCTAAATGTGGTGCAGTTAGATGCATGTTTCAGTATTTGTCCGCCTTCATACACTTTTTACTTTCAGTATGCAATTATATGCAAAAACTTAAAATGGGATAGTTTTGAAAGTTTTGTGTAAAACTAAAGTTTTTTTAAAAAAAGTTAAAACTAAGAGTAGACATTGGTTAATAAAATGAAACTCATTACTTTTCTGTACTCCATTTCATGTAAGGTGCTCTACATTTCAATAGCAGTGTGTTGAACTCAACAAATCAAATATGTACACTTTGAGTGTTTTGAATTGTTGATAAAATTGGTGATAAAATTAAAAATGTGAAATTCAAAGGTTTGGCTAAATTGATCAACTTTTTTTTTTTTTTTTTTTTCCATGCCTGCTTGAGATCATTTTAGGTTGTATTTGCTAAAAACATTCCTGGATCACAAAAGAAAAATAGAGGAAGGGAAAAAAAAAAAGAAAACATAAGTGCTCCGAAAAGGATTTGTATTAAGAAAGCAGATAAACCGGAAAATATTGACTGAGAACAGCTGCCTGTTTCTCATCTTCCTGATGACGAAGAAGTTTAGTCTCACTGGCTTTCTCTTAGATCTTTGTGGGGCTTTTGTCTTTCCGAATCCAGGAAGCTAAAATTACTTCTTATCATAAAAGACACTTCTCCTCCACAGTCCCTGTCTTTTATGGATGACTCGATCTGCTACAAATTGCTTTACCCACTCGCTAAAACTCAAAGAAGAAACTGCAGTTCTTTAAAAAAAAAAAAAAAAAAAAAAAGTAACTCAGATACTCTGGGCCTTCCAGCTTTAGTTTGGATGGACTTCCGACCCCTCCACTGCAAACATAAATAAGGTTGAACCTTTGACTGATAAGGGGAGCTCTGCAGGAAGCTTGTAACCCAGCGTCTGTTTCTTTGTAGTGTCTGGAGGGCCCCTCTCACCTCTCACCCCATGACCCCTGTCAGAGATAATGCAATGTCATTGCCACGGAGGCCACTCCCCCGCCTCGTCCCTCTGGCCAATGACAGCTCACAGAGACGGCCTCCATCCACATGGTGAGAGAGGTGCATGTGCCAACACAACAACTCGAGCACTGTATTGACTGTCCAGTTACTTAAAAGACAATATATGTGCAGAGGGGAGCGCTGCAGGCAGAGATATGAGAAATGTACATTTGGCATGTGAGAAAATGATAAGGCATCAGTGGAAGTGCTGCTGCCTAAAGCATAAAAATGCAGAAAATGTGGCTGGTTTCTGTCAAAGGGATGACTGCAAACATCTAGCACTGAGGCAGCTTCACAACACCAGCTCAATAGGTACTTATTTAAATATGATTTAATCTTTAGTATAGTGGATGATAGTCAGCTCTCTTCTCTCACCCAGACCTTAATTAAAATTTTTCCTACTGTACCCCTGACAGAACAATTGACCATTCACTGAACCCCACCCTCTCTTAGGTACTTGTGCCTCACCTGTCTATCTTTCCAATCTTGCACAGCACAAAATGCCACTTTCACTGATAATGGTGGCAGATAATGACTAATGTAACTAATTCATAGTGATTTGGGTCCATGACTTCAGACAGAATTATTAAAGGCAAGCTTATCACTTGTTAGTCGGCAACCATTTATTTTGGCAGCGGAAATGATAAATGTCAGGCTGACGTTATCAGCTGTGGCTAACTTGCAAATTAAGCAGATGATAACTCCATGAGCTGGTTGAAAACATGGTTTCCAGCTGATTAATAATATTCCAGATGGCTCATTTTCAAACATGAACCTTGTAAGAGGGCCTTAAATTTGTACTTTATACCTACATACATGATACTGAAGAAACTAAACCTGAAGAAAAACTCCTGTTTAACAAGAAGAAACCTCGAGAAAAACAATTGGTTGGGTTGAGAGAAAAAAAAGAGGGGGGGAAGACGGACAAACATACAATTTAATCCATTTCTTACACTTTTGCTCTTGTACACAAGTTCACCATGTGGACAAATCCAGAACTTGACAGACCTGCCACACTTAGTTACAGTTGCTATGGTAAGAGACGATCACTGTTCAGGAGAGGGGTTTAGCGAACGGTCAGCTGGCTGAGCTGTTCTTGGTTTTTGCTTCTGATTTTCAGACTAGTTAAAACATGGAAAACGTTTCCAAACTTCAAGCTGAGAATGTCTTTCTGGTCGTCTCCAATATCCATCTGGTTGGCTATTGTGTCTCTGGCTCACTCAAGTCCTTCTCTGTTGTGACTGCAGGACAAAGTACACCCCTAAACCATAAGGTAAACCCTTAACAAGTATGTGGTCTCATAACTTTTTTCCCCATGCCCCTTTAGAAAGTCTGTCACTGTCCACCAAAATCTTGTTGTCATTAAGTGTGAGTTGATAAACAGCTCATACAGCTGCAGATGTATGTGAAAATGTTCTGTCTATAACACTAAAGAAACTGTAAAGGTTTAAGATGGCGGGGTCATGTCATCAGCTAAACATTCCTTGGCCAAGAAAACACCAGTTTACCAACCGAGCCCAACAAAAATCACTAACAACTCATCAATTCTCCAGATGTAAATTTACATATATAAAATGCATTACGATAATTTTGTTGTGAGCTGTACCTTTTAGTGCAGCGCTGCTCAGCCGTGCTGCTGCTGATACTGCTCTGCACAAGTGTGAGAAAGTGGGACATTTTTGTCCAGAGTCGAGGTTCAACAGACAGACCACATTTTGGCTGGATTGAGTGGATTCTCCCCATCTCTGCTGCGATCAATCTGCGGAGAGAAAACATTTTCTCAGATGAGCCTGGCTGACGCTGTTATTGCACAAACAACCATTATCAGAATAGACACACAACTCCCTTTCCATTTAGCGCTCTTATCTTGTTCTCTTTTTTTTCCCCTTTTTTTTCAAAAAAAAAAAAAAATGGGCCTTGTTGCATTTGTGACCTTTTGACCACTTGAGTGCTCATTCTTGAGGCATCTCAGTGGTGACAAAGTTTTCCCTACAGACGGTATCAGGCAGAGGAAGGTGATTGATGTCCATCATGGCCCTGGCAGTTCAGCCTTGGCGAGCTGTGTTGTGTCCCAGTGTGCTGTGGTGAGAATAATGATGCTGGCCTCTTATCATGAAAATGATGAATGAAACAGGGGCCATGGCTAAACAACATTGCTCAACATGAAACATGACTCAAGTGAAATTAAAAAAAAAAAAACAAAAAAAAAAAAAAAACACAAAAAACACCTGCATCAGCACAACTGAAATCCCCAACACACTTACACCCCAATAATGACCTCTGTCTTTTTAGAAAACATATTTTCAAGGTTTCACATAATTGTTTGTTCCTTTGAGCACTGACCTGGAAATAATAGCATTTGTATTATTTGGCTATATTTGTATTTTGCTGTAGGAACATCCTTCAGAGTGCAGAGAGAATGCAACTTGCATTAGCCAGTGGCAACTAATATCTTAACTGCTGTATTATGTTATAAGAACATTCATTGATGGTGAATGTTCTGATTGGTCAAACTTAGTGTTAAAGCTCAGTTTAAAAACAAACAAACAAACAAAAACATCCCTGACCAAATCAACTTCACAAAAGAAATGAAAGAAAATTTCATCACTGCTTTGGCAGAGACCTGTAGATGGAGGGCTGCAGTAGCAGCTCATCATTCAGCACAGTTCCTCTCACAAACTCGTAGCAGATGCCATTCTGGAAGCTGCAGTAGATCTGTGGACCACAGCCGTGGGAGTGGAAGACCTGGAACATCTCCACCTCCCGGTCCCGATTCACATAGAGCTCCGTCATTCTGCCGTACAGTCGCACCAAAACACAACCGGGTTCCTGAAGAGAACCCATGTAGCAGCCGATCAGCTGGTTGGTCATGCCCTCTGTGAACGTCTATAATAAAAAGGAAAATTGACAGAAGAAAATTTCAATTTCAACATACTATAGTTTCCATAGAGTCCATCACACTTAAATCAATACTTATTTTCTGAGAACACTGAACTGGTGGTGTGTGTGACTTTACAGACAACAACGATAACACTGTGAAAACATTAACCTCTTGAAAAAAAAGCATTTTATTACTGACATGTTGACAGAGAAAATGAGAGCATGGGCTGTTCTACATTGTAGTGTGTATAATAGGCAGTCATGTCCTTATCCTGTAACTTTTGTGTAAGTGAAATACATGTGAAGCTTAATGGGTCACTTTCCTAGAACTCCAGTCCAAGTTACTGTTTATCCACAACCGTTTCAGACAATCACACAAAACATGGAGCTTTAGAAGGTAAATGAATTCAGCCAACAGCCTCTGGATTACAACTTTTTGTACAATATCATTTTACAGGCCACTACTTTACCTACATTTTTCCCCCCACCAACCTTCCATTAAAGACACTCAAAGTGTCAAGAAAAGAACTCATTGTGCAAAATGACACATAATTTATCACATACTAAAGGAAGTAGGCACAATTTTAATATTGTCAAAGTGGCACTGAATTTGAACAATTTTAAGTACTCAAAGTGTTTTCTGTAAAACGGTACAGATTTCCCTCTGAAAAGTCTTGAGTAGTATACAGTAGCTTAACAATAAAATACTTTCTGCACTTAATTACACTACTCATGCAAACAAACTTGTTACATTCCATCACGGAGGATCAGTTATTTACTGTCATTTTCTGTTTCAGTTGTGTAGTTATCAACAGTACTATTATCACAAACTGACGCACATGAAAATGAATGAACGTAAGGCAGAAAAAGAAACAAATTCTCTCACGCTACAGCAGGTAAATGACAGATGTGTTCGCAGATGTCCAGCCATAGAGAGATGCAGCCTGAACTTGTTTTGACATTAAAGATCACACTTCCAGCACAGCCTGTACTGATCCATATGTGTACACAACAATCCCACAATGACCACTGTTTGCCTGCAAAGGCCTTGACGGATATTTGTTGTTGTTCAGTGGTTTCTTAAAGTCTCTCATTCTCTGCTACAGTCTCCAGGGCATTTTCTGAGCTCCAGACAATAGTTTTTCATCTAGATGGAAAGTGAATAAACAGGCTGACCTTGACATCTGATCAAGTATTTATGCAGTCGAAGGAGGGCCACATGGATGCCTTCCACTGGCTTTGACAATGTCATTAAATTCCTTTTGTCTCTGATTTGTACATTATATACACACAATTATACTGTCTCCCTATACATTTACATACATACATTTACATTACATTTCGCAGTATTTTATATAATCCATCTACTAAGATGTCAAAAAAAAGAATGTGTACATTTTTTTAATCTAAATTTGTCATTAATACATTGTGAAACGTCTGATATGGTCTCTTCCAGGTTTTTAACAATGCCTCTTATGAAGATTTGTCTTGCATTTGTTATTTTTTTATTTTTTTATTTGTTATATTTTGAAGTGTATGTTAAGCACACAACTGATTTATTGTTTCATTTGTCAAAAAGAAAAGATTCCAATGTGTGTCACAGGATGACATAAAAACAAGATTAGTCAAATAGATAAACATAAATACAAGAAATAACAGAAAGTCATTTAAAAAGCTGAAAAGCTTAACAGCTAAAAGCACAGGTGTAGCAGTAGGAACTGTCTGTCCTTCCCCTGTACCCTCTGTATATTCCAATCAGATGAACACAATACATCATTAAAGTGGCTGTTGGGACCTGAGGGCTTAAGGGAAACATCTACTCCTTTGTGTACATTACTGGACCTGGTGTAGATTGAGAGGTCACCCATCCAATGTGCTGTCACCTAACAAACATAAACCCAATTTCTCTGAAAAATTGGACCTTGTGTTTGCACATGGGACCAGAATGGGATTGTTCTGTTCTGAACAGATGCTCTGACAACATGTACGCATCTGTTTCCAGGGTTTACAAAAATAAATAATAAATAAATAAATAAATAAATAAAAGAGAAAGTCTACTGTTGTTGTCCAGTTACCTTGGTTTTTCTGCCAATATAATAAGTTTAAGATGCCGTTCTATACAGTGAAATATGTACTGAAGATGAGATTTGATTTTTTTCCAACCTCAAAACTATATGTTACATTTTATTTCCATGTGTCCTTTAATTTAGCAATTCCACAGTGTGCTTTTTGTTTTGAAAGCCAAAAACATGTGGTGTTATTCAATAAGAAAGTGTACCGTACACTTTTACATGTGGTTTTACATTTTTTCCAAAAGACATTTTCATCAGGTTGTACTTTAAGGTCAAAAGTTTTCATTTTCTCATTCAAAAAGGATAAAGCTCTGACCCTCAAACTGCACTAAATGTTAGCTTCTATTGGCATGTGAGCTTCTAATTTAGCTATGCCATATAATGCTTTTATTTTGAAAAATGAAAACATGTATTGTTTTCCACATTGTTCAATATACCGATGTATAGTTTTGTAATGCATTTCTATGTTTTCCTACAGAATTAAAACAATAGTTTTTAGCAAAAAACTTAAACTCAAGCATCACAGTTACTGTGGTCTGTCAAACACACACAGGTGTTTTAACTTGTTCTGGCTGACTGAAGCCCTTTTAGTAAGTAAAGTCAGACAGAACGGTGCTGTGAAAGAAGAAAAGATCTTCAGTCTTTTGTCAGATGGCTGCAAAAACTGCCACAGCTGGTTTATTGTGTAAAGTGGATCTTGTTTTGTCTTGCAAAGAGCTTGGCCTGAACAGTGACAGCCAACAGCCAAATAAACTGTGATTTAAAATGTTCAATGTGTTGACCTTCATCATTTTCTGGTACATCTGGTACAATTTCTGGAACTTTGAAACTGAAAGGACACATGGAAATAAACCCCTCAACATGCAGTGCTCCCATAGCTTTTGCTACTGTTTCAACATGACAGACCAAACCTGCTACCTGCTGCCTGGACCAAATTTAAGCATTTTGCCCCGCCCTTGCTGCTCTGAGAACAGCCAATCACAGAGGAGAATCCTGCAAACAGGTGCAGCAAAATAACCAATCAAGCCTGGTTTGTGCACGCCCACACAGTCCTGTGAAAGGGTCTACTCAGCCTGCAACTGAAAACACCTGTGGTGACTTAGTGCGTAACCGCCTGCAGGTGTGAATTCACAAGCCATGACTCTGGTTTCAAGAGCCAGTAAAACAGAATAAGAACCAACTTCATGTGTGTATTTTTAATGTAGTTGTCAACCAGCTATGTTAAACTGTTGATGCTTCACTGGATGCTGCATAAACATAACACTGAAATCCCCTATAAACACAGTTACCACAGTATAGTACAAAACAGCTTGGATGCTCAGGGAAAAGTACTGTAAGGAGATCTCCCTGCGTGCGACCTGTTTCTTAATTGAATCTGGTACATTTTGTGAATATATCAGTGTTGTCTGATATTATTCTTATTATTTTACAGCCTAAAATTGCTAAAGTCTCTAATTTGACATTTCACACACCATGCTCTCCCACCCCATATCTTTTTTTAAATATTTCCTGTCAACAAAGCTGGCGTCTGAAGAAACATACTAAATTTTCATTCATGTTATTTGGATGGTAAAAAGCTCTCTTTGAAAATTGAATCGAAGGCAACTGGACATATGTTTGTCTGGGAAGACGTTTCGCACTACTAGTGCGGACTAGATAGACCGATGCATACGAACTGATGAAGCCCCTTGGACAAGAGGCGAAACGTCTTCCCAGACAAACATATGTCCAGTTGCCTTCGATTCAATTTTCAAAGAGAGAACTATGACCTGGATGAATGAGAACATTCACAGACATGGTAAAAAGCTGATATTCATTTCAGTCAAGTCACTAAAAATGTCAGTGACATTCATGATGCATGGACATTTAATGTCATGTCACTTAAAGGTCTGCAAAGTTATTTTAGTGCAAATTCACCACTGCTGGCAGTTAAAACTGACCCAATCAGTTCAGCAAATTTTACTGGGGCTATACACTGTTTGTTCGTGTTTGGTTTCACTTGCTACAAATATAGAACATAACAAAGGTAGCTAATTTAGGTAATTTGGGATAATGCATGAACACTCCCAAGTTGGAATAAGGGGTTCCAACTAAACTGTTCATGTTTAGTGTGTATATTGTGCAAACTACTTAGCGCACAGCCACAAGAATTAAAGCCCATCTTCAATCAATCAAACTTCAACCAACTAACATCCAACCTACCAACTAGTGAGGGTTTTATAAACCAACAAAGAAACATATGACCTGGATGTTTTCCAGGTCATATGTTTCTCTGTCATATTTCCTGACAATTACAGTCATCGATGAATGCCAGGCAACCCACAAACATTCACTTGCCTTCATCTGAATGTCCTGTGCCTTCCACTGAGGACGGAGTCTGCTAAGAAGGTCCAAGATTCCTCTCCAAGGCTCATGCTCATCAATATGTATGTCCACATGGAGAAGTTGATTCCCAGCACCAGCAGATCCACTGTCCATTTTCAACAAATCAGATCAAAAACTTTGAGGTCCAGAACTTTCTCAGTAACGTTCAGACCAAAGTCCTCCTCTGTTCTAAGTCCAGTTGAATTATTTCCAGATAAACCAGTTCATCAAAACATCAGTCAGCACTGGGCCACCTCTTAAAAATCTTCTCAATGATCGTGATGTAATCCACAACAGAGCTGTAACATCTACTGTCAGTACAATTCAAGAGCCATCAGGGGTATTTGATAGTCACTGCCATTGTCCACTTAGTGACTCGGCAGCAGCCCAGCTTGCTTATCAGGGGCCAATGTTCCTATGGGCATCTTCATCCCAACTGCTGCACAGTTTACATATTAACCACCGGTAGTTCTGCAGCAGGCACGTGTAGTGTTAAACAGAAGTCACTGGGAGACACAAACATTGATTCTGAAGTTCTGTAATGAAGAATGATAATTAAAGTTTTGCTTCACTAAACCTTGTATTTTTATTTATTTACTCATTTGACCATCTACCAAGCTGCATCAGAGCAATTCTAAGGTGCAGTTAAAAGAGAAATGACTGTAAATAGTGAAAAAAAGATCAAATTTTACTGTAAGATGTAAATAAGTAACCAAAAACAATAAATCACTTTCTACTCAAAATAACTACTTTAACAAAAACTAGAAGTTGGGTGCCTGTTTGTAGCAGATGTAGAGGTAGAGGTTATGGGTGTAGTGATAATGGCAATGTTTGGGAAGGTTAGTGTTGGGTGTTCACAAGCAAAACTTACACAAGATCATAGTGGCTTTCACCTCAAACTTCCAAAATTTACTCACTTCATCTTTGAGTGACAGTGGACATTTGTGCAAACTTTAAAGAACATCCTTCAAAGTATTCTTCAAATATCACATTTGCCTGCATAAACTTAAATGTACGATCACAGAGACCATGACCTTTGACCTCTGACCTCCAAAATCTACTCAGTTCATCCTTGAGGCACAGTCAACAAAGTTTGACAGAGAGACCCCAAAGCGTGGAAGAATCCCGGACGGACGGACAGACAGACCCAAAAACATAATGCCTCCGGCCTTGGCTATCACCAGCATGGAGGCATAAAAATTCTTTGAGTGCGAAACACAAAAATAAAGGCCTGCAATTAATATTTTTCATCATTGGATATATGTAATCCATTCAAACAGATGGTCATGGTCATGCTGTTGGTCACAAAGAGGAGACATTTGTGTCCAAACTGAGCTCAGCATATTTTCTCTCCTAACACTGAGCTCTCTTCACAGTCACTTTCAGCACAGCTCTCTGATACTTGATACCCCACCGCACTGATTTAACATTTACACTGAGCATGCTGCAAACATCTCTGCAGCAAGTCCCCCAGGCCATATGCAGACTTTCAGTTACAGTTTACTTCATTGAACTTCATTCAATCTAAAGAGCTAGTATCCGACCATAAGTCTGGCAAACGATACAACTTTTAATTCACTAAATATTTTTCAGATGTATTACATTTGAGTCGCGTGCACCAGCGAAGAATTCACAAGGGTGGAGTCTATTGTCTGCCCCAAGCCTGTGTGTAATCTAGAGGACCCATTTAAAAATCATACAATTAGTTCATTCAAACATGACCTTTTTATGCTAGTTCAATGCCATGGAACATTTCAACATGATCACTCTGTAAACACAAAACGAATTTCGTAAACATTGGAGCAGCATGTTTTCAGTCTGTTAAATTATTTAGATGTTGGGCCAATGTTTACCATTTTGCATCATTACAGCAATTGCCTAGAAGTCACGAATGTGGTGATCGTCTTGAACTGAATACTTTGCAAGCTTTTAGACGCAAATGAAATTCACTTGCCATCAAAGAGCGTCTCATCATCAAAGATGTTGTGTATTGAAAGAGAGATGAGTGTCTCGATTAAAAATGTAAGGATCAGGCAGCAAAATAGAATAGTGGAGTCAGTGTTTGTATTACTGTATCAAGTACAGCTAAACAAGAGGGCTGGTTACAAAAAAGAGATGACACACACAATATCCCATGCA
This sequence comes from Toxotes jaculatrix, assembly GCF_017976425.1. NCBI lineage: Eukaryota > Metazoa > Chordata > Actinopteri > Toxotidae > Toxotes > Toxotes jaculatrix. The sequence goes on from NC_054398.1 coordinate 24,150,224, forward strand.
TGCATATATATACTGTTATGACACCTCTCAGACAGATTCACTTACTGTATGTCTGGCTTCTCTTTTTCTTTTTTCTTCCTCATCATCATTGTTAATATGGAGAATGCAGACGTTAACATTTGGGCCTTTGAGCCTTGAAAATTAATCATTTATGAAAGGATCAGCAAAGTACCAGTTGTGTTGAAGACAGCATGAAAGAGTAACAAAACTGAGTTAATGTTGCTGGAGTTTCTCTTGACTTTTGAACATTACCTAGACTAAGGGCCTTTTTCACTCAAGTCCTGAAAGCAACAGAAGCATGAGCCATATCTGTTCACCAAACTGTTGGAATACAATAAATAGAGGAGAGTAAGATTTCAGTACTTGTAGATTACATTTTGTTGCTGATGAATATCATATGTCTTATTTCTGTTTCTTATGGAAACTGCTACAAAATGTTTTCCGTGATCTCTGGTTTTAGAATTGACTGGCACAAATGAGCAATTCAAATAGCAGCAGGATGTACTTTAGACATGGTCACAACTTTCCATTTTAAAGGATAAAAAATGGTGATGTTTCATATTTTTGGTTATTGTTAACAAATCCCATGAAAAGACCAAAACCAAAAATGTTTTTGTCTGACATGTAATTTCTGACGTCCCGAACCTGTCTCTGACTGTTAAACACTAGCCCATTTGTTCCTATTGAAGGCAACTTAAAAAAAATGGGATACAGAATAAATAGATTCATTTTTTAAAAATGTCTAAATAAGCTCCTAAAACAGTTGAGAACTGTAGGTTTTAGCTTAAACAGGAGCAAACTGTGCAGTTGTTGTGGTTTTTATAGCGAGTTACGTAGTCTCTACAAATTTGTCACTAGTTAAATTATTGAAAAATAACTTATTTAACAATATCTAGAAATTACTACACTTGTGAGGAAAATTTGAAGTGAAATAATGTTAACTCAATGAAAGAATTTCTCTACAAACATATACACCAGCACCATTTAATACAGAGGTCTATTTGCGAGGAAGTTAGCTAGCTAAATACTAATGTTAGCCTGCTAACTTGCTCACATTGACAGTGCTAACACAATAATGCTAAATAGATATGTTTCCCACATTTACTGTCTTTGTGGAGCGTTTTAGCATGCTAACACTTGCTAATCAACACGAAATACTAAGTACAGCTGATGAGTGTCATTAGTTTTTTCATCAAAAACCAAAGTACTAGACAAATTAAAAATTTTACCTGATGGTGGCACTAGATGAAAAGTCAGGGCATCTCCAAAAATCATTAAGATTCATCATCTGGGCATTGTGGATGTCTGCACCAAATTTCATGATGACCCGTCCAGTAATTTTGCAGATGCTGTATACTGATGTTTCACTAAAAACCAAAAAGATGGACTGCATTTTTGTTTTGATAAATTTGAAGCATACACAAAGTAACCACTCTCTGTAATGGAGATGCATCTTAAAAGCTTTATACAAAATAAGAAAATGTAATGAGTTTTTTTTTTTTTTTTTTTTAATTCACCAAATATTATATTCCTTAATGTTAAAAACTGGAGTGTAAAATTGATACTGGCACTTATGGGAACTGGAATGATAGAAAACAAAGGCTTCATACTTTGAAACAGAGAAGGAAAATGTGAACATTTAAACAGAGAAATCAAGGAAAGCGAGAAAGCTGCATAAAATCTACTTTACACCTTTTAAGTTCCACAGGATGGGACTGAGACTGGTTAAGATTTACTTTTGGTGTGTTCCATAGATAACCATTTTGTTTGGATGACCTTGATCTGTTAATACCAAGAGTAAGCCTGTTATTTCAAAAGTTGTGAGTAAATGTTAAAATGTTATGAATGCGGATTGTTGTGATACATTCTTTAGAAAAAGTTAAGTTTTTAAGAACTATGAACTCTTGTTCAAGGAAAGCTTACATTCATTTACACCAATAAAGACACTTTCTAATCGAATAATGGTTATTAAAATACAGAGAAAGAGAATGTATGATTTGAAGGAGAACATTGCAGGTCATTTAGTCAAAGTATGAACTTGTGTGTGGTTGTACGTATGTGGATGAGATGCCACTGTGTTTAGAAATTGTACACATGGCCAGCTGAAGTTTCTGAAAAGAGAAAATTCCCCTTTATTACAAGGCAAACAGTTGTTGGTGTCCTTTATCAAACAGCTCTTTGGAGAGAAAAAGAGAGACAGCTATGCAGACATTTAACCTTTTTATATAGTCTTACAATTGGGGCTCTCAAGGCCTTTCATTTGTGAAGTTCCTGTGGAAAAATCAGGGAGCTTGGACTCATTTCATCTACCGGTACAGTATATTTATATTTCAGCTCCAATCAAGGCTAGCAAATATGCCATCCCTATGTATTTTCCCCTCTGAGCCCTGCCTCCCCACTATAATTTCCACCGACATTTTGTGTGCAAATGCAGTAATAGACACATTTATCACATCAAAAGGGATTCAATTTTCTTTTCAATCATCCACCGGTATGAATAGCGCCACATCCTCTGCGGCCAACAATGAGGGGCCATTACCGTGAGCCAAAGGATGGCTTCGGCTTCTCTATGCATTCAAGGGGAAAGTGTGTCAAACTGTTTGCCGACGCCAACGTTTGTTCTAGGCAAATGGAGACAGCTTTCAGACAGGTTAGTATCCAATTTTATTGTCAGACAAATGTCATTTTTGTTTGGGGCCACGGTAATCATTGGGCTCAGACACCAGTGTTCCTCGACGGTAAAGCCGGCAGTTAGTCCATTTAATACTCTAACTCTCATGTCAGTAGCAGATTGCCAAGTCCAGACATGACACCCGCTGTCTCTTCATTATGTGAAGAGGGTGACATGCAGGATTCAGGCCTCAGCCCTCAGGGAAGGGGGGGTGGGGGAGTTGATGTCCGAGACATTGTTGATCTACATGGAGAAAGAAAATACTTTGCAACTGCAATTAATTGTTCCCTTGCACTGACAGATCAGTGATGTGGATGGGATATTTTCTGTCAGATTTTCTTTGCAGTGACGTCTGTGAGTAGCTGCAGGAGTGTTTTGCTTGCAGTTACTGTATGGAATTTAACTGATGTTTACTGCCGTACTTCTCACCTTTTGTCAGTTCTGCTGCAGGTCTGTGAAGGAAAAAAAAATCACCTCTTTTCCGTTTTGCTAAGAATTAATAATACTGAAATAAAAAATGGTTCTTCATACAACTGCATAGTTTTAATTTTCACAAACAAGTTTCAGATTTGGTTTATGGACAGAATCCTACTATAATTATGAAATACAACATCAAACTTTGTAAGGGCTAGACTTAGTTCCCTGTCCAGTTCACCATCACAGAGGAAGACAAATATAGGTATTCAATGTCTAACATTAATAATTATCCAAAATAGGAATCAGAGATTAGAGGACATTATTATAACTCACTGATTTATACAATCTATTGGATTTAATGCACGATGAGGAGTTTTTCCATGAGCTGTTTTAAATATTTTTATTATACACTTTGTACTTCTTTTTTGCTTTTGCTTGAATTGTGGTGGGTCTTCTGTTTAAGGTGTCTTCAGTCTAAGGTGAGAATAGCAACCTTTTTTCAGCTGTGCAAGGGGAAATAAAAAGGAAAAACTGTATATTGAGGGGTTAATTGTATAATGCATTTTATATTAATTTTGTTTTTTTCCTCTATTTTGTTTTCATTTCATTGATTTAACTATATTTCGTCAGGGGTCACTTTGTCCTCCCTCTGCCAATTAAATAAAGATCATCATGAATAAATTACTACAGGCTGGAACAAAATGTATTTCCTCCACAGTGAAATTAAATGAAATGTAGCTGGTGCGTCTTTTTCTAAACTACTATACAAAGCTTTCATACATACTGTAGTAGTTAGGTGAATAGATAATTTGAAATGTCTGTGATTCTTTGGAGGTTTTAAACACCCAAAATGCTTCCAAAGCTTTACCCTTGTTGACTTAGTTTTATCAAATAAAACATCTAAGATTCAAACTGCTGCCAGTGTCGGCACCAACACACTCTTTTTGCAGAGAACGTCTCTGCTGTGTTTTCTGTCATCCCTTGCCACAGCTTATACATGGTCTCCCACTGCCAAGCCACCCGAGCCGCAGCTGATGAGGTCATCCATGTAGCCAGCACCGGACGGGTCCTGAAAGCTCTGCTTAATCTGATATCATTGGCAGAGAGACGTTTAACCAGCTCCATCTCTCACCACACTATTTTGGGGTGTCCACCGTCCAACAATGCTGTCTTGTCTCAGCCTGTGCAGATTCTTAGAGGCGGCTCATAAAGCTGAATCATTCTCAGTTTATATGTTTGAAGTCTGTAGAGAACATTTGCCTGTGATGCTGTTTGCAAGGAGCACTGTGGTGGTTGGGATAGGGTTTATAGAGCAAGGCGGCACGGCGGTAATGCTGAAACGATCTTGAAATGAAGAATGAGCCACGGAACCACGTCAGCACATGAGGCAGAGGTAGCCCATTTACTTTTATGTTAAGTAGAGTGTGTTCTAGCTGTGGTCTGGCTACTGAATTATGTTGGAAGTGGAGGAAATGAACAATCATTCTCTGGATTTAGACTCTGAAAACTGAAAAAGAAAAACATATCTTATTAATGACACATCGAAAATGATAAATAATGCAGTGTAAAGATGCTACGCAGTGATTTATTTGACTGGCTAATTTATTTCACGGGCCAAAATGAGCATCAGTAGCTGTGGATGATATTTAAAATACAGTGTAGCTGAAGCATCCAGCCACATATGTTCACATTCTGTCTTTCTCCATTAAATATGTATTGCATAGGCTTGGGCCTCTGACCTTGGCTTGGGAGAGAGCTCGCATCATTTCATCTTGAAATAAAAAGAGAGACTGCCAGCAATTATGGCATGTTAATTACATATTCACTTTCATCTGCTGGAAAATCACACAGATCTGCCCTCAATGCTGCTGTTGGGTCTCTTTTGATGGAAGGAGTTAAGCGCTGTACTGTATCTGAAAAACATCTGTCAAGTGCCTTGTCTAGTTAATATCTACTTGTCCTTACCTGTTTTGCTGCTCTTGTTTAATCTTTGAGAAATGAGGGGGAAAAAATTGAAAAAGTTGAAGTTGTAGTTTGTGTGACTTACCTAAAGAAATGTTTGAAGAAATCAGTATTAACAAACTGAGGATGGTATATTTTCATGTTGTTTTAAATAACATCTGTAACAGCAGCATCTGTGAGGAAACATCGATCACCTGGGAAACGCGCACACACACAGTCACTCGCTTCCCCTCTTAATGAAAGACTCTTTATTCTGTCCACAAGTGTCTCTAATAGAGAAGGCCAGCCTAGTGCTCTGTTCAGCGGCTCTAGTAATTTTGCCTGTCAGGGCATGTGAGGAGGAGGTGGAGGGGTTTCGACAAACACTCTGCCCCCTCTATCCTGTGAACCCCCCTTGTCACTGTGTCAGAGAGCGATTTACACAGAGATGGTAATGTCGCTGCCATGTTAGATCGGAGCGCAGCGGTGCAGAACAGTCCAGCGGAGGAGGTAGCGGCTTTGACACTCTCTGTCAAGCAACTTAGGTTAAGAAAGACCTTTTACTGGGATGAATGGAATCAAGTCTGCATGTAGCTATTTTACAGAGCAAGAAAGAGGAAAACTATTGCCATCGGGGATTTGAATTTAAATGTACCTATAAAATATGTTGAACACTAGAGGGGAATGTTGTTTAATACAGAGGTAGAATGCTCAAATTAGAACTAAAATGGTAATGCTGTCTTTAATTTAATTAGGTGCTGACACTAAGTGAACCAACATGTTAACTGACCAATGAAGACAGAATTTATTTTAAGTTTGACAACTGCCTTTCTTTCTCTTTTTATGTTTTAGGAAAACTTTCCTTTAAAAAAAGATGGTAAAAATATCTTCACATTTATCTCCTGTGCAGCAAAGCAAATTTTAACATCTAAACTTTCAGTAACAAAGACCTTCCTTAGAGCAGCCTCTAAGGATAGTTTAATCTTTTTCCATTTCTGTTTGTTTTAAAAGACTAATCACTCGTGTAATGGTGCCTCTCTATTCTGTCTGCAACCCTGTCTGCTAGGAATTGTGTGCACATACTACCAATGTGTAATTTATCTACATAGTGAGGAATATGTTTTTGAGGAATGTATCTGCTGTAGGCTTTAAAATGTTTGTACCAAATGTATCTGCAGAATATCCACTGACAACATATTTAATTTGTTTTCCTACTATATCCCCTCTTGTAATACAATATTATGTCATAGCACTTAAGGTGTGTTTGTTTTGGCACTCTTTCCTGGTTGAAAACATTATAATGGCCAGTCTGAGTCAAATCCTAATATACAGAGAAATGTCTATTTTATCTGTCTATCATTTTGACAGTGTTCATATGCTCACAAACACATCTCTATTTCTTCAGTGTGTAAATACCAGCACACACAGACACACACAGTCAGACGTGTTCAAACATCCACTCCAAGAGGGCAAACACAATCAGCCATCCATCTTAATGTTTAACCAGGAGAGTCTCTTTAGGACACGGGTTACATACATGAGACAATCTCTTTATTGACTTTTCTGCTTGGGGAAAGTTACAAGAATCATCTGTGAATTTTATTTGCCTTATTAGCATCCAAACCCATCTGTAATGTAGTCCCTATAACACTTAAATATGAGCATTTTTAGCAACTGGCATTTCCTCACATTCAGTGCAGTTGTGGAAAAAAAAAAAAAAAAAAACATCACACGATATGTCACTCAAAATATAAATTCCCTGGAGACCAGAAACGGCTGGTCCCAATCCAAAGCAGTGTCAAACATTCTCAGGCTGGTTAGACATATAAAACCTAAAGGGTACGGATTGTCAGGGCTGTTACATGATATACGCCATCGCAACTGTGGACACAGACAGTTAACACACACAGTCCAGTGGTTTGCTACTGTCTGCAGTTATGGGCAGCAATACAGAAAAAACAAATACAATTCTGCTGCCTGGTCGTCTGCAGGAGAAACAATCTCTCCACAAATCCTCAGAGACAGAAAGGAAAGAAGAGTCTGCGAGTGTGTGTGTGTGCAAAGGGAGGTTTGGGGTGGACTGGAGGACCTAAATGAAGAGAGCGTGTTGCGGTGGCCTGTTAATGATGAGGGGGGCTCAGAGGACCAGAGAGAGGGAAGAGTGTGTGTGTGTGTCTGTAAGCTTGCATACCTATCCAACAGTGGACCGGTGAGCAAATCGGGCACAGTGCAGGACTAATGCAGGGCAAGGTCTGCATGGGCAGCAGTAATATGAAGGCACAGAAGTTATCCTTCAGTATATTTTAAGGTTGCAGCGGAATTGGTCTTGATTGTCCATGTACCAACAATGGGTAGGATTTGAACCAGACACTGCACCACCGGCACCTCTCTCTCAGTCTCCTTTTCAGGCTTCACTTTAGGTTTTGAACGTCAGAATTGGCTGAGCCTCATAAGGATCAAACATCCTCAAATCTTCTAAGCAGTCTTCTAACACCATGAGCCATTTGTCAAACAATTAACCTTTATTTTCCAGAGCCTTTGAATGTTTATTTTGTGTGTTGCACTTCAACATTTTCTGCAGATCCTTAGGATGGAACCCAAAACCTCAAAACTCCACAGTAGTCCTCTTATTTATCCCATTGCCAACTGAACAGAGACACCTGAGCTCTGTTTCTTAGAGAGTTTGACTCTTTGCGTTAAACGTTGGATTTCAAACTTCAGTGCTCCTCAAAGGGATCAAACCCACAACCCTAAAGCTACCACAGTCCTCTAACTCCATAAGCTCTCTCACCAGGAAGACTTGCTCTATTTCTTAGGGCATTTCAGTCTTTCCTCAGGGTGTGGGATTTCAAAGTACAACAAGTTGCCTGAGGATCAGCCACATAACCTCTAAACCTCTGAATTGTCTTGTTACTCCAGTGCCTTTCCATACAGTTGCCATAACATGCTAAAGGTGGTCCTACCTTGGAGGACTGCATGGAAGTTCTTAGGTTCAGTTTTTGTAAGGCTCAGTGAGTTTTTCAGTCCAACGTCCAAAGTGAAGACTCAAAGGCTCTAAGCGAGGTCCAAAGGACAGACTCCAGGAAACACTGCCCAAGGCATTTCAAATGTCAGACCAAATGTCAGACCAAATGTCTCAAGGAGTCAGAGGGCTATTGAGAAGGTTTGAGGTCAAGGGTACTATTATTGTGATGTTCACCAAATTTTGAAATCCAGTGTTCAGTTGTGATGGGTCAGATAGCTCCAGGTGTTTGAAGTAAGTTCCAATCAGAAGAAAAAAACAAAAAAACAAAAACTATCCGGATAACTAGATGCATCATCTACATCATCACCATTTGTTGTTGTTGTTATTTGGGCAAATGAACCCTGAAGTTTTGTCTTGAAAACAAAGGATTTTGATGGTGTAAGCGTTTGGCTTAGTTGTGATGTAGTGATGATGGTTAGTACACGAGATGTTCAAAGCAGTTTTTCTCCGCTGGAATTGCTCCAGTCCCGAAAGAGCAGTGGTCTCTCTCTCTCTCTCTCTCTCTCTCTCTCTCTCTCTCTCTCTCTCTCTCTGCTCTCTTTCACTCACACACACATGCACTCACACAAACACACACATACAAAATGCAAAAATGCAGACTTAATAAAAACACCCTTTGAAACTAACAAGACTGTGGGTGCTCAAATTTTAATCACTACATTTCATTAATTCATTCCTTTTTCCACAAGCACGCTGCTCTCTGTCCAATGAGCTACTGTACACCACGCTCGAGAATTATTTTAGTGAAAGAGAAAGATTGAAAATGTTCATTTTCTTTCACTGAAAATTAATCACCTTTGTTTATCTTTTACTTTACGGTGTGAAAAATAAATTGCAGCCCTGAATATGCTGAACATTTGATCAAGGCCGCACGTCTTGAGACAAAAAGGAGCTGTTTGAGCCTTGGCGCCGTGCTTTTATTTGAGAGTCAATTCTGACCCACACAGAGCGACCTCCCGCCGTCCTGCCTGGCACGAACAAATTAAGGTGCACTCAGGCAACAATTGAACAAATTCATGGCAGTCCACCAGGAATTCTTTTGAACACAAAGAAAAAATGGGTTTTGTTTTACCTTGAAGGTCTGTGAAAGTAAAGTTTACTGTACAGTACATGCTACCTGACTTGCTTTAATGGTAGTTTTGGCACAAATTAACACGCAGATGCCTTTTTCAGAATTGTTTGTTGTAACCTCTTGTCAGTAAAGCATTTCATCATCTGAATTTTAATGGTGCAGTGGCCAGCTTCTTTTGCAAAAATGAAATATGTCAAAAAATGGCAGGAAATGAAATGTTGCTTCGGTCGTGATGAGTGAACGCTGGCTAAATGCTGAATAGAAGATGGAAGAGTAAAAGACTACCCATAATTCTGTATGATTTACACATTATGAGGAAATAAATGGATTAAAGGTCAGTAAGCAATAATCCTGATATACAGAAATAATGAGGACAATGCAGAACTGATAGCATCAAACCACAAAACAGATTCTTGTTTTCTCGATTTAGTCCATTTTTGTTTGTCAGAACACTTCATAATGTTGTTATCGTGCTTATAGTATGGTTACACACATATCACAGGCAAAAAGAAGAAATGTGCTCAAATCATTATCCATTTTTGCCAGACTGTTGCAGAATAGGAGACCAAATTGAGTTACAGAGTTGGAAGATTTATTTCAGGAGTCTAGAAGTAAAAGCCCCAGACATTTAAGGCATAGACAATGCTGGCAGTTACAGAGCTTCGAGGGCTTGGATGGAAAGTGCAAAAGATGAGCAACTGTGACAGAGAAAAGGACAACATCACCAGATTGTTTTCTGAACTTAGGAGCAAAGAGTGAAGACAGAGCTGTAATCAGGGCTGGCAAAGTATGACTTTGAAAATACCATGAAATATATATCTGTATATCAAGCCCGATATAAGGCTTGTTAAAGAGGATTTGATCCTTGGTGCTGAATTGGAACTGCCTCCTTCGGGTAGGTAATAAGAGACCCTGCAGAGCCTTTGAGAACCCGCAGACACTGAGTAACATATTCTCCTGGATTTTTATGCTGTCCATATTCCTTGTCATCAGAGTTTTCAATCCTTAACAAGATCACAAAAATGTATTATTTTTTAAAACTCAGTCTGAATACTTCAAATATTACACATTCATTAGTGGCATTCAAAATTATGTTTGGTTAAACATAAGAAAAACTCAGGCAACACTACAACCAGCAGGAAAGGTTTGGACAATTCAAATTATTCAAACAGTGGTGATTTGTCTTTATTGCATAGCATTTATTTATTTATTTATTTGCAGTATCAAGACACAGAGAATGAAATCATGAGAAGGGAGTTCCACAGTACATTGGGTAAGACTTTATGATGTGCTAATTCATGGCAGCAACAGGATAAATCCATACGACCACTGTACGCAAACCCCCAAACATTTTTGGCATTAAGCTTTTACCCTCCACTGACTTTGGCCAAAAGTTGTGACCACAAAGTGCTGATATTAATTTACACTCAATGTTGTGGTTGTATTTCAGCAATTAAAATCCCACTGGACCCTCTAATGGGAGTCAGCTGGGGACTGGACCAGAGATATCTGTAAACGGGAATATTACTCTCTTAATTGGCTGTCCAACAGGTGATGGCACTTAAGACATAATTAGCCTTTATACTGTGAGGTCCATATGTGCTGCAGCAGGATGCTAATGTGGGACTGTGTGTGTGTGTGTGTGTGTGTGTGTGTGTGTGTGTGTGAGAGAGAGAGAGAGAGAGAGAGAGAGAGAGAGAGAGAGAGACTGAATTTTATAGGCAGTATGTTTGCATATCAAGTCAATGCAAAGACATAAGTGAATGCAAATTTGTTCTGGGCTCGTTCTTTGAGGAACGGAGAGATGAGATGGAGAGGTGTCTTGAGGCAAACAACAGAAGTGACTGTGGTTCCTGGTAAGTTTTGTGATGGGCTGTGACACAGACAGATGCAGGCACACGCTGTACATGCACGGTCTGTGTGTACGTTACCAGCGACAGAAATCCTCAAGTGCAACTGAAATTAAATTACAGTTTTTTTTGTCTGCTGTACACCATACACATCTTCAACATAAAAAACTGCAGGTGTGCAGTTTAAGTGGTGGCTTTGATTTTCAAAGACAAGGACTGGTTTACGAGAAGAATCCATTTGAATGACCTACTGATGTGGCATTCATGTATTCATATTTCTTTAAAGCAGCTGTTACGTACTGTATGTGGATGTTTTTGAAAAAGGTCAGAGCGCAAGGAAGTTACCATTTTAAAAATAATTTGGAATTCAGAAAACACAAAATCATTAACCGTTTGACAAAGGAAACAAGGCGACATTGCAGCAGCATTTTTGTTCACATGATATCAGACCACAATTATGAAAAGCCAACATGCTACTGGCAACATGGCTGCAAAGCCTCCATCACTGGCGGTTAACATTAAATAAATCAATGTTAAAGCTAATAGAATCAATTTAGCCACAGTAAAAGGAGTTACAATAAATTGTTTGTGTTTGATTGTTATGCTACTTGATGAATTGCTACCATTAAGTAACATAACAAAATTTAAGTTAATGTGAGGGCTATACTCTTGGAATAATGCATGAGCACTCCCAAGTCAGAGTTACAAGAGGTTTTCCTGTTCTTCCCACTCTGCCAACATTACCTGAATGCAATATTAAACCACAAACCAACAAAATAAAATACAATTTTGAATTAAACAGTAAATGTTTCATGAGAAAGCTTTTTACAAGTCTTTTATCTCAGAGCCAGAATAATCTCTGCAATAGGGAAAAAGGTTTACCTAATGAGCTGAAATGAGATTCAGGTGAGACAGTCTAGGTGACTACTATGATGAGAGAAGGAGGATTCATTGAAATATAGCCAATCTTTTTGTCGGTGGAAGCATAACATATTGGGTTTGGAGGTTGTGCCCTCGGTGCGAGACTGTGAGTCTGTGACTCTCTGCCACTGGATTGGAGGCATACATATTGAACTAACAAATAAATTTTAACTACAAATCTATACAAATGTGCTTTTTAACATACTTTAAAAAGACATCATCTTCCCTCCTCTTCAGGGAGCTGTTCCTGTTTCTGGCTTCTTGAAAATGACCTTCCCCTCCTGTTGATGGAGTCCTTGAGCCTGAGATCTGCTGCATCTGAAGTGCAGTTCATCAGCAGACTAACGGTGGAGACAGAGGTCTACAGTCTTCTTTGTGTTCATCTTGAAAATATGAGAAGTCTTGCATGACTTTTAATCTCTTGACCAAAGGAATTAGACTTTTAAGTTTGGCCAAATTATTTCATTCTAATTTGTGAGTTTTTTCAAAAGTAAAATCTAATGTATCAAGTTCTGAAAGCAGTTTCAAAGGAGGAAGATGTTACTTTTGGCCCTTTCAAGTAAAAAGAGTAAGACAGAGAGAAACTTTTCCGAGTCAGAAGCAAAAGATGTGACATAAAATATTAAAGTCTCAGGAGAGTCACAGAGAAGTGTCTTCTTGCATTAGACTACAAGCCCTCAGATCCTTTTCTTACACAAAATGTCTGTGATTTATGGCTTGGGACAGTGAAGACGACATGAAAATGACTCTGTACTACAGCTTACCCTTCTTAAGGAGTAATGAATTTTATTTATCATGTGCATTTGCCATGATAAAAGTGGTGGTGCTGATATCCTGATGCCTGCCAGTGTGACAGCTTTTTGATAGAATGATTTGATAAAACTTGGTTGGTAGGTGGGTTTTTCATCATTTAATGACCACCTTGAAATTTTGTTCACATTGGCAGTGGATGAAAACAATAAGGGTGGCAACAACATACATACAGAAGGAGGAGAGGGAGGAAAGTGAAAGTTCAAGAGCTTAGAAACTGAGAAAAGCTGAAAAACTCAGAGCTACAATACTTGGTCTCATGGTCATGGTCGAACCAAAACAATATCAAAGGAACCTGTGTTTTTAGGCCGTCTGTTTAGTTCTCCTCTGTGTCTATACATATTTCATTGGGTGTCAACAAAGCGAGGCAGGAGCATATTCTATCACAAAGACCTCTGAACACAGTCCCCCGTGTATGCTGGACAACACACACGCGCACACACAAAGCAGCTCAATTGTCTCAACACCGGGTTAGAGTGTAACAAGTCCATGCTCAGCATAAGTGCCCTTAGGTGAAAAAGAAGCTACAGAGAGAGCAAGAAGGCCTTCAATTGTCTCTCCAAGGAGAGGAAGGCTTATGGAGAAAAAAACCTGAGAGTGTTTTCATCAAAGAGGTGACAATACAAAGGACAAGTTTTGCAGATAAGCCCTCACATATTTCTTTGCTATCACTTGATGCATCTGGTCTCAATGACTTGTAAGCTAAAAATGTTGTATAAAAACTCTGCAGCACTTGGACTTGTGTACCCCTTTTCAAAGCTATTGTGTATGAATGAATTAATTCTCACTGTGAAAAACTAATGACACGTTTCTCTAATGTGCACAACTACATTCTGCACTGTTATTCCTTCCCATGAGGTTCAGTGTTTTTGGAAAGTTGGAGGCTTAAATAGCAAATGCTCTCCCCTAGTTCTTTGAGAGGACCTGGAGGTTCATGCAGTACCATCAGGTAGACCTTTGGGCCCGCCTTCTTTTAGTCTCTTAGCCTCTTTCTTTCTCTGTCAGCCTCTTTCAAAGGCTTTTCTCATCCCTGTGCCTGCATTTGTGACAAGACAGATGTGTGAGTGAGTGTAGTTCTTCTGAAATAGCCCGAGGTCAGTGGGACCTTCTGGGGGACTTTAGTTGCATGGACCCTGACCCTGTTTGGCTGCTGTACCAGTGGTGTAACATTGTTCTGTGTGAAAACAGAGAAGATGAATAGAAGTTGAACTGCAGCCTGTTTTGCAGCAGAACTAAACTGTCTCTATAATTCAAATTTCTCTGGGTATTGAAAATAATGTATATATAAATATAAAGATGTCACACAAATTATTCCTTCACAAAAGTAAAAAGCACACATTCTCATAGATCAGCCTCATTCTTTCTTAACTGGTGTACATAATATTCTATTTGTTTTGTCAGTGTGTACGTCTTCACTATGCTAACTATGCGTTCCTGTGGTTTCACCATGTTCTGTGTTGTCTTGAAAAAAACTGAGGCATGCAACTGTACCAGCACTGTGACCATTTGATAAAGATTCAGCAACACATAGCAGTGACTCACTATGATGAAACAATAAAACTGAACATCAGATAGATAATTGCCTTTATTCCATGCATGGCATACATTACCATTATTGTATGCCATGCATGGCATACAATAATGGTAATTCTCTTTAAATAAAAAGCATTTTTATATTCAAATTCAAGACCATTTTAAAAGATTCATTGTCCAGTAGCAAATATATGTAATTTTTTAGATTAATGGCAAATAAACTTCAACATGTCAAAACATATTGTACACCAGGACAAATAGATCATGTTGCCATGAGTCAATTAAAAAAAAATTAAATACTAATAGTGCCCTGTCAATTAAGGCACACAAATAACACACTGAAAACATGTAATAGTTAATGTCTAACTGTAATAATTTAGTTGTAAATGATTATCCAAATAAAGAGGCTGCTGATTGAAAACATAAAAAATAACAAAAACAATATGTGACGTGATGTGATAGGCAAACTAAAAAAACGTAAGAAATTAACCAGACATACATCTTGGTATTTCAAAGCTAGATGCTTCAAATGGTGATGTTAGTCAAAGGCATTTTACTGCATCATCCACTTGTGTGAAGGATCTTCCTCCGTTCTCAGATAGCCAAAATGCTTTGGACGTAATATATTCAGACAAGAACAAAAACATTGCACAGTGGTAACTTCTAAAGTGTTTCATTCAGGACGGGTTATACCTTCAAAAAGTAGCTCATACTCATACAAAATAATTACTGATATGAAAATCTCCATTGAAAAAAATGAACTGATGACCTTTTTTTCCAGAACACCGTGCACATTCATTGCATTTAATGCGATCACTGAGTTGCACTAGGCAGCACATCTATGTACATTTACATACAAATGTCCTCTGCATCCAATCAAACTGACACACTGCAGTTTCACTCCATTTACCCAAATCCAGAGTGTCCAGTACATAATTTGGGAAAGGACACAGGAACAAGCAAAGCTTCAATCAGAGTGTTTTGGAATGAAACTGCTCTTTAGTCCTCTCTGTGTCATGAAACATTATATGTACAATGATCTTGAACATGAGATCAACTCTCCTCTCTCGGTGTTTAGTGTGCAGGCCGTCATACAAAGCTCTCCTCCATGTTGGAGCACAGCAGGAAGGAGTCGACCAGCCGCGGTTTGATGAGCTGCTGGTGGTCGGCTGCTTCAATGCTGTCTGGACACCCTGCTGCCAGCCTCCTCAAGGCAGCCTGGAGACACACACACACACACACACACACACACACACACACACACACACACACACACACATCAATATGCATGTGACAAAGACAAAAAAACACACATACATATGCACTTTCACATATCAGTGTGTAAAGGTGCATTTAAATCATGTAAATACATATCCAATTACACGTTTAGACAATTAGGGACACATCACTGTAACTGTACAAGCTTAATTTGGTTTTTTAAAAAAACTTTATGTTAGCAAAGAACATGTTATGTTAACAAAGAACACACTAGTAATATTGTAATATTGACCTCTAAGTCAGAGTCAGTAATGTAGTACAGGAGCTGTTTCAATAACACAGCGTGATTTTTTCTCGGTTTCAAGAGCGCATGAGTAGAATGTGTGACGTCTCAAACCCATTCAGCCAGGAGAGCCTCCAACATTTACATATAAGATTACAAATGATCTGTGAAAGCCCAGCATCCTTTGAAGATAAAAATTCAACACCTACAAATGCACTACTTAACCCTTGGCTAAAAGGATAAAATAGAATCACATTAATTTGAATAGACTGACAAGTGTGGTTACAGTGAAGAACAGGGCATTTCTCAGCGGAGCAAGGCAGCCCAATTAAGCTCCTGACCATTATGCGCTTCACAGCCTCTCATCGGCCCTAAGATCTGGTTTTAATAATTATGGTCAGATTGAGAAAATGATAAAGTACGAGCAGGGATATTATTCATGATATGTACATATTTAAACATACAACATTAGAGATGATGTGAATCAGTCAGCTATCTCAACATGGCTTAAAGATACTGAGGTTGTGATATAGTTTCAATTTTCAAATGTTGCCCTGTGGATGTAATTAAATTGGACAGTCATTTGCTGCACTGATGTTATACATGCAGGCCTGTGGTATACTGCCCTCAGTTTGTTCTATTGAAGTCCCATATAGTAAGTGAAGCTGAAAATGCATAGTATTTTAGGGGTTGCGACTGAAATAGACAGTTTGAATGTTTAAATTACATATTTGTATTCAGGACATGGAGTCATTTACACATATCTAAGGGTCTGCACATACACAAACATAAAGACATACACTTTACACCCACCAGGCAAGCGACCAGCACTGAGTCGCTGTTATTTCTCTCAGTAGGGGATCTACAGAGTTCAATAAGATGAGGAACAGCTAAGACAGGAGAGAGAAAAATTCAGTTACAAGCTTGTCCCATTCTTAGATATTGATATATGATGTATGATCATGTATGATGATGTTTTCTGTCCATAATGTCCTAAAAACTAAAGCTAAAGTCAAAGGAAGACATAGGATAATAATAACTTAAAATAAAATTTTAGAACATCTTGCAGGTTGCTTTCTTTCACTTTCTGTCCAGTTCATCCCAAACAGTCCGGATACTGTGCTGGTCTTTATCATGTGAAGCCACTGTCTGGTTCTTTTCCTATTATGTTTTGGGCCATTACCTTACTGTAAGATGAAGCCTTGACCAAACAGTCTGTCTTCCTTTGTTACTGCTTCCTGCAGTAAAGTATTGTCCTAATAATGCATCAGGGGGTATAGTAACACAGTTTTGTACCATTTGAGATTTTTCACTGTTCTTGAACTGTTCAAAACTCTTGACCTGTAGTGCAGATGGTGGTAAACTGACAAAAACAGAGGAAATATTTTCAATGTACTTGTTTGGGAGCCCCCTAGTGGCTGCAGGGCCCAAAGGAATGAACTCAGTCCATTCATGTCTTGGGTCTGTTATGTATATATGTTTTTAATAACTATTTTTTCTGTTTCTGTTTATTTGTATTTTTATCACTTTTTTGGAATTTAGAATTGTTGCTCAACTTCCCTGTATTTCAATTGTGCTATTAATAAATAAGAAATACTGTAACTGTGCTACACAAAACAGAAAACCACAGCACCTTTTAGCTGGATCGCTGTTTGGGCCACGTCAGGGTCTCTGCTCAGACGGGCCAGCGTGACCGCAGCTTTCTGCTGGACACGCTCGCAGGCAGCGCCCTCTGATGGACTGGAGGAAGAGGGCTTTTCTCCCAGCAGCAGCAGCAGTCTCTCTATTCCTGAAAGACAATAATACACAGTACAGATTAGCCAGGAGAGAAACCAAGGAATCAGATATCAGGAAGGAACACAGATACAGCAAAGTTTTATAGGAACACTGCACTGAAGCAACACATTAAAAAACACATGAACAAAGACAGTAAACAGACAAGAAAAACGTTAGATAAGTGAACGACAAAACATTGTAATGCAGTCGGAAACACAGGAGCCCAGTACAATTAACAGATCCGTTTGAAACTTCCCAGACATAAAGTTACACAAGTCTCAGATAACAAAGTGCTCAGGTGAGTTAGAGAGGAGCCAGACATTACATGTACATCACTTTCAGAAAGGATCTGGACCGAAGATGCAGACAAAAAGCGAAGTCAACAGTCCAAAAACACTGAATACAAAAAAGAAGGAAAACATACATTTACAATACATGACTAATACCAGCTTGGAGATGTAGACTGTGTTCACACACGGAAAGACAGAAATGAAAAAAAAAAACCCCACATATTTTAAAGCAGAAAATGTTAATTGTGAAATTGAAGAATGAAACAACATGGTTGAAAAAGTACATTTAAAATGGTTGGCAATAATATTTAAAAATATCTGATCAGGGCCAATGGTTGATGTTTTCTTTATGCGCTTCCATGCTACTTCACAGAGATTACCTCATGCTGCCACCTTGTGGACTAAAGAGGAATCGTACTATTTTTTTCTCACTTGTACTTCAACAAATGGATGTCAGTAAGTAGTTCAGTTGTTCCAGATGTATTTTCTTTCAGTCAGCTGCAGTTTTGCCCAAAAGAAATAACAATGATACAGAAAATTCAGTTAGAAATTAGAGTTGGAAAATAGTTTACCTTGCTCTTGCAGGACTTCAGGAGCACACTGCTCTAAGACTGAGAGGTTTGCCAAGATTGTCACCACCTGAAATTTAAACAGTAATGAATAACAAGAAAAAAAGAAATATACACATACAGATGCTTTTTTGTACTAGTTTTTGTAGAATACCAGTTTGTTTATGAGGTTAAATTTAAATACATTCCCACCTGATGTAAGACACCCTTCTGCTGTTTTGCACAAGAGCACCTCTAAGTCAGAGTCAGTAAATTTTTTTCTATTTCATATATTTTGTGAGAAATAACACCTGAAAGCACACGTGTACCTGGTCTTTGGAATAGGGTGTGTCGACCCTCTGGCGGTCTTTGCAGGCCTGCAGCAGGATCTGGATGGCATTAAGCTGCAGGAGAATCTCACAGGCCATGCTGTCAAAGAAGGTGATGTTGGCCAAGGCTGCAGAAGCCAGTAGGAATACTTCACCACAGGAGGCGCTCTCACACAGCTCTGAGGGAATGAGGCATTGCTCACAACATTACAGTGGTTCCAACATAACACAATAATGTTGTATTAGACTGCATTAGTTTTAGCTAGGCGTGCTAAATAAACTGTCAGCTGCAAACAATTCATGGTGATGCTATAAATCAGATGTCAAGGGTTAAATTATGAATGCCACGTCCACTCACTGATGAGTGCAGTGACGATGTCGTGCATGCTCTCCAAGAAGCTCGCGAGGTGCTGTGTGGACGTGTGGTGAGGTGAGGTGATCTGAGCCACGACCGCCGCTGCCTCGGCCCTGGCTGCTTCCACACTGCTTTCATCAGTCAAGATGTCCGCCAGGCACAGGATCCCATCCACCTACACATTAGATGACATGCAGCACACATTAGGTACCACATAATAATTTATCATAACCTATTATATTAATAGTGTGTGAGCAGTAAACTCTTTTAAATATATTACTCTCAGTTTGTGTCTTTGATTTTTGTCACTGATGATTCATTTGATTTTTGCTGAACAATAAGTGACATCAAAATTCTCTGGCCGTCTGCTGTGTGTGATCCAAGTAGAATTAATATTCAAGAAGTAAGGGACTACACCTTCACAAAACATCTGGCCTTCATCAGAGTGTGACACACAATTAACCAGAGAGGAGAGTTTTCACACTCTGGTTGCTGCTAACTGCATTACCTTGACAAAAAAAAAGGTTCACAACAACACATCACTGAATTTGAGTTAGGACGCTTCAGTCCCTGAGCTCACAAACCCCCTTGTCAGCACTCGAGATTCAGAACATTTTAGTGAGCGTTAACATGTTAAAAACATTCAGAATTCAAATAAGACTCAATACTAATATGGGAAGATGCTGGGAAGGGCAAATGAGTTTAATCCTGAAAGCCGGCAGCAAGGTAGCAGCATGTATGCAGAGCTCAGCATTGTTGAATACTGAATGAATGTGCAACAGAAACATTTAAATGGACCACCTACTATGAAAGACAGGTCATTGACATAGGGTGTATGGAACATGTGACTATGAATGACATCAGTTTCCTGCTTTCCTGAGCTATGGTGAACTTCCATTTAAGTCTGAAGTCTCTGTTAGTTGGTATTTTCCACATTGTGGAAAAATGAGTGGAAACCACTTGTTGCCAGGCTGGTTGGAAATCGATCTAGAAATACTTTAGAATTTAAAGTAAGTGCAGTTTGTAGTCAATGTATCTGAAAGACCACCTTCGTAGATTTCAGGGAACTCATGCTCACCAGACTTACGGCCAGTGTACTTGCCAAGGTTTAATACCAGTATGGGTGTGTGATTCTGTGGTGCCAGGAACTGGAATAAGTGAGTGTATAAAGCTAAAATTATGCTTAAATGAACAGAGATATGAATCTTTAACTGGAATCTATCTGCAGGCCTTAACTGCTTTCAGCTTGTCACCACAGGGCTGATGAAACACCTGCCGCATCATTGGCCAGCCAGACAGGTAGGTAAGTGTCCATGGTGTCAGCTTGGCTAAAACGTGCGTCTCTGCCCATAATGAATGACTGAATGTTCTGCTGAGAAACTCATCTGGCTGGCATCGACCCAATGTGTGTGCATCATAAGGTTTGAGAAAGAGCTCAGAGTCATAGACGAGTGGGAAATCTTCTGTTTAAAGAGAAGTTTGCTCTGGTGCATGAGGTCATATTAATCTCATATTTGTGTTTGCTTATGTGGGTGGTTTGCTATTGGAGTGTAAGGGCTTCAGAAAATTATGGAGATGTTGAACAGATATTTATCCACTAGGGGGCAGTGTTGCACAGTTCATACAAACCTTACCACAGCTGTGGACTGAGACTGCACCTACCTATGGATGTTTGTGCAAAGTGTGTGCTGAAAATCAGCACACACTTTGGAGATATTTCATACAACCAATTAAAATACATAGTCGTAAACTGCAGGACTATGGTTTCCAGGGTGCTGATGGACACTCACACTGTGTTCTGGAAAATTCCCTGATACATCAGAAACATTGTGTTCTTCATTACTGTCACTTGTCATTGTCATTATTGATATCATTTAGGAAAGAATTCATTAATGCTTTTGATTCTCTGTCACCACCAACCAACTCTCCTGGAAAAAAAAAAAAAAGTTTAGAGACAAGCATCCAGAGTGAGGCAAACCGTCAGCTCTCAGCCAGCCGCACCTGTCAGTCCTATCTGCTGACGAGCATCAGCGCATCAAGCTTCACAGGGCAATTCCCTATTTTTGTCTCTGTGGACGTCTGTAGCACTGTGCCAGCGCGACCCACTGACGTGGAACAATCCGCTCTCCACCCCCTCCCCATTCATCTACCACCACCACCACCACCCCTCTGTTTCCCCCACTGGCCCCACCCGCACCTCCTCTTCCTCCTCCCAAAAATAGAATGTTCCCCAACTCCTCATTTACCGTACAACGGATGTATCTCATTCAGTTTATTCTCAGGGCCAAAGCCAGATAACTTTCCCTCACTTTAAAGAGTAATAACAAAGTTTACGATGCCACTGCCACTGTTGTTTTCTGCTTGTGATCGGGGAAATAAATCGCACTGTGATTCTCTGTTGCAGAGACAAAAGTCTTAAACCGAGACACCAAATAACAATTTGAAGCTTTTCCTCACACCTGATACTGCATGAATACTTGGCAGAGGTGGCACTTATGTAACAAAAAAGCTGTTCCCATCCCATAAATCCTCCTAAGGCCTCCGTTATAGTCTAGTCTGCAAGGAGCCTGCGCATCAACTGGCCATGGTGTGTACATGGATATCTGTACAGAGCCTTGCGTATACCCTCTGATGATGACATTTGCGTCACGTGGACGCCCGCGTACTCACGGATGCGTAAAGTATAACACTAGCTTTAAATATGGCACCGTGCAGTGACAGGACTGGGAGAGAAGAAATTACGCAGGGCAACACACACCTGTGTGTATCAGCGCAGATTTCACGCGCGTCACAAAATGAAGCATCAGAAAAGCATTCACTCTTCAAACATCCAGGTTTCCATACTTTGACTACTTCTGAAGTCAGTACTGCAGTCATCAATCCTCCAAACTTTAAGCTTTAAGTTGTTTCTCTTTGTACATCATCATAATCAATACTTTCCCCATTCACCGTGTTATGATTACAAAATGTTCCTGTTGGGAATAAAACTAGGAAATATACTGTAAATTCAACAATGTGCTGGTGCGCACCGGCCCCTTTTCTCGATCACCCTTCAACAGTGACAGTTGTGTTTCTTAAGCCTGAGCGATCGCCCGTGAGCAGTTGGTAGCGTAGACTTGTCTGACAGCCTCTCTCCCGGGACGAGGCTGCTAATCTGGGGCGGACTTTGGCTCCCGTTAAAAAGTTTTCACACTTGGATGATTCATGCTGTCCCAGCTGCTCTATATGTGAACACAGACACCGCTGTGGCATCATTATTCGCCGGAATCAGGTTATATTTGTCTTTCAGTAAACGCTCGCTTGACACAGGTGCGTCTGTTGTTTATTTTGGTTTAATTCTCGGAGGGAACAAACAAGGACAAACAAAGAAAGCTGTATTATTAGTTTTCTCTCTCCCTGTCTCACCTTTTTTTTCCCTTTACACACACACACACACACACACACACACACACACACTGAAAAAAATGTTTCATTGAATTTACTCAATTTTAATGTTGAAAGTGGTTGCACGCAATACATTCATCTAAATCCAGACATATTTTTTAAGTTGGCTGTACTAGTAATTTCAAAGAAATTATATAAGCACTTTCGGCACGAAAATTCTGAGTATTTGTTACTTTTTTGTATTTCCTTAGTAATTCTAACTAAGCCCATGTTTAATTTACTTAAATTCATTATGTAATTCATATATTGTGGTTAGCTAATTTGTTATTGTGCTTTAAATTGAACTGTTTTACTCTACATATGTAAAATATTTTTATCCAATTCACGATTTTATTTAAAACAATCAAAATGCATATGTAGATGTGGGGGTGGCCGAGAAACCCGGTATACAACAATGAGTTGTGGCAGTCTGGAGCAATTCCCAATTCCATTTTGTTTGACAAAATTAGAGTCTTGTTCAAAAACTCCACAGTAAAAAATGCACATTGGGCCAACCGGAAAGATAAAAGTAAGCAAAAAGGGGGGAAAAATTCTCAAGAGCACTTCTCAAGAAGAATCAAAATAATTAAATTGTTTTATGCTACTGTCACAGGGAGACCCCGTGCACTAAAGTTACACATGTGCCTTACATGTGCTCTTTCTCAGGTAGATTTTATCATTATGTTGATCCTGGTGTGAAGTGCTGGTGGTGATGTGTGTGATATGAACTTTTGGAGGAGGGGGTGAAGGAGAGAAGTCACACTGTGATCGTGTATTTGATTTATTGAATTTAAATTTTGTCGACCTGTCTCCTTTGTTGCACTTCTTCCTCTGTCAGACCAGGAACAGCCAAACCTGAGCTGGAGCGGTCCATTTGGTTAAATAGGGGGTTCACAGGGGAAGAAACCAAGTGTGGTAGAGTGGGAGGGGTGTTTTGTCTTTTGTGGTGAAATGACCTGTATAAGTATCTTGTTTAAAAATAAATATGCGTTTTTAAAGTAAGTTTAACTGAACTTCTATTTGATAATATGTTATTTAGTATTGGGATTATTGTAAGTGTGCTGGAAGAGATAATTGATATTGATTTCTTGGTGCAGTCCACCAGTATAAAAGTGAGGAGGCTGTGGTGGCCGGAGCCTAAAGGAGAGAAGCACAGCTCCTGAACACAGCTCCTGAACACAGCTCCAGATTATAGCTCCTGCCATGGGCCCAAACTTTAAGGGTATAACCAGAAAGGCAGTTTAGAGCGAATTCTTTTGTTCTGTATTATTTTGATTCTTCTTGAGAAGTGCTCTTGAGAATGTTTTTCCCCCCTTTTTGATTATCTTTCTGGTTGGCCCAATGTGCATTTTTTACTGTGGAGTTTTTGAACAAGACTCTAATTTTGTCAAACAAAATGGAATTGGGAATTGCTCCAGACTGCCACAACTCATTGTTGTATACCGGGTTTCTCGGCCACCCCCACATCTACATATGCATTTTGATTGTTTTAAATAAAATCGTGAATTGAATCAAAATAGGGCGGCACGGCTCCTTCTGTGTGGAGTTTGCATGTTCTCCCTGTGCCTGCGTGGGTTCTCTGCGGGTACTCCGGCTTCCTCCCACAATACCAAAAACATGCATGGGATAGGTTAATTGGCCACTCTAAATTGCCTGTAGGTGTGAGTGTGCGCATGGTTGTCTGTCTTTGTGTGTCAGCCCTGCGATTGACTGGCGACCAGTCCAGGGTGTACCCCGCCTCTCGCCCATAGTCAGCTGGGATAGGCTCCAGCTCCCCCGCGACCCTGACAGAGGATTAAGCGGTAGAAAATGAATGAATCAATCAATCAAAATATTTTACATATGTAGAATAAAACAATTTAAAGCACAATAACAAATTAGCTAACCACAATATATGAATTACATAATGAATTTAAGTAAATTAAACATGGGCTTAGTTAGAATTACTAAGGAAATCAGAGTAACAGATACTCAGAATTTTTGTGCTGAAACTACTTACATAATTTATTTGAAATTACTCAAAAATATTAAGTACAGCCAACTTAAAAAAAATATGTCTAGATTTAGATGAATGTATTGCGTGCAACCACTTTCAACATTAAAATTGAGTAAATTCAACAAAACATTTTTTTCAGTGTACGCAGACAGTGAGAAGTCATTCCGGTCTAAATGTTTGACCTGTCAGCCCAGCGGTTAGGAGGTCACACATAATGATCTCATCTCTGATACCACAGAGACTCACTGTAAATCATGACTCATCTTTTTGTGTATGTACTGTATAATTCTGTCATCAGAAAAAAACACCTACTTAACCTTACACAGTGAGATGCTTATTCTCTCACTGCCTCCTATCCTAAAATTATACAGTTAGAGAGTTTAATGGTGGTTCACCAACCCTGAGGTGACTGAACTTTGTGAACTCATTCATGAAATTTTAATCAAATAAACAGGAAAGCTGGAAAACTCAACTACTGCAGTCAAAAGTTTCTCAAAAGTAGCAGTAAAGTAATAAAGTCATAGAGTCTGTGTGGGTCAACATTTGCCTCCTAAAAAAAATCATCATCAATTATTCATTATAAGACATAAACAAAAACAGTTTTGCTGTTAAATTTGGCAATCCCCGCCAGTTTCTATACTGCATTTTTACAGCTATGTCTGCCAGCAGTAGCTGGTAAAATCACCTGCAGCATGTGTATCATCTTCAGTAAAGGTTAAATGACCAAAAAAAGATGCCTCTCCTGATGGTAATCAGTGAGGTTTTTAGAAAATGTGGTCTTAATTTTTTTGGAAATACTCCCATCAGCTGCACTGGCACAAGATAGTGTCACACATAAATTTAAAAAAAAGTTAATTATACCACTGTGCTGTAAATTAAAACCAGTGTACAGATATTTTTAAATTATCTTTAAAAGACAACATATGACAAGGATGAGAGGATTTCATTTCGCTGTGAAGAAACCAGTGCTTTTTCCCCTGCTAAATCTTTCATTCAGCTGTTGATCCTTTGGGCAGCTAAGCCTCCTCCTGCTGCTGCAGTTGGCGCACATTCACCTGTGAAAACAAACTATATCCTTCCAGTCATAACATGGAAAGTGGGAGCATGACTGAATCTGTACTAGACAGAATATACTATGCTGCTGGGAAGAAGAGCAACTGCCTGTCTGAGCTGCAACTTTCAGCTGATCAGTGTAAACATAATCTGTCTGGACTGCAGATAGCCAGGGTATTTTACTGGAAGTACTGTACTTACTTACTTTTGATTAATGTCATCTCTCTCTCTCTCTCTCTCTGTTTGTCTTTCTCTCTCTGTGTGTCTCTGTCTTTTTCTGTCTCATACACATCCACATACCCATTTTACTATTACAAGAAAATCTGGATTAGTGCTCATGAACCTTCCTGCTCCCCATTTTCATTTTTTTTTTTTTACATTTGGCCATGAACTACACTGTGATTCATTTATGTATTCAGTAGGTATTGGTTCTGATAAATACTCAGCTGTATTAAATGAATTATCCAATTACATATTATTGTCATGCTCCTAGCCCTAACCCCAGAGTTAAAGTTTTTGGTTAACTTTAGAACTGGGCTTAGATTTAGGTTCCACTTTGTGAGGATCCGTTTCAGTTTTAGACCTTGGGAAAGAGGATATTTTTGGAATGTGCAAATATTTTAGACCGTCCTCACTTTGAGATGAACCTTCAAATGGCTGTTTGAGAGAGTTGGTTCAAAGGTTCAGGTTAGAATTAGGTTTAGGTAAGGCTTAGGGCAACGGTTGGTGTTGGGCATTTCACTGTGATGGATGGTATGATAGAGAAAGAGAGATTTACCTTGTCCAGTTGGTTGATGCCCTCCTCCACACAGCAGATGGAGGCCACTGTTCTCAGAGCGTGAGCGTAGAGGTCTTTAAAGCGGTCCTGCCTGCAGATCTTAAACAGGGCCACCACAGCTCCTTCCTGTGGAAGACAAAAATGTAATGTTATGTTTAAGCCTTTGGAACTTAGGCACTACACTATGTTAAAGTGCTGCATCAGTCAGCATTGATGCAAAATTGTACTACAGTAAAACCATATTCAGCATCAGGGGATCAAGCTGCTAAATCCTTGGTTGACCACCAGTTTGATTTGATTGTTAAATTAAGTTTTTCTTTGAGACTCTGAATTGATCACTTTTTCCAGTATTGGACAAAATGGTTATTAAATATGTGATATGGATATGATACAATACAGATCAATAGTAACTTGGTTTTTCGGAGTCTTTGTGAATGTGGTTTACCTCACACATAATTTTTCACTCACCTCACAAACCTTATGTGATTGAGTAATTTTTCTATGGAGTAAATTCAGGACCTATATGCATAATGAACAGGTGTAGACTGGATATTTCTACAAGGCCAATTTTTTCTTTTTTAAATTCCAGACCCAGGAAGAAGATTTACTTTTTGCGTGTGTGTGTGTGTGTGTATGTTTAATAAATATGTATACTAATTTTCCAAATAAAAATTGATAGAGTAACCCCTAACATATGTAAGCATGTAAAACGTGTATTAGCCTTGTGACCACTTGGTCTGTTCTTTATATTCTTCTAAAAAACAATGTTTTCTAAATACAATAAAAACCTGCAGTATCAAAGCTTTCATAAAACGCAGGATTCAGCAGTATTTCTCGAGGGCAAGGTGTAGCTAAGTGTGTGTTAATCATGTCCTGCTGTTTAACAGTCACACCATGACTATTAAACAGCATTTAGCCTCAGGTTAGGGTCATATTACAACACATTCATTTGCTTTTGTTGCTCTGGCTCGCTGGTGCCAACACCCACAGTTTACATGCCCCAAAACAGGCCATATGTCGCTGAGACCTGTTCGAGGTACTGTACACATCATATTTATACACTGTTAATGTAAAGACTGTGGTATATTGTGGATTTAACAGAATGCATAAGAGCCCATAGTGTGGAAGATTTTTTCCATCAAGAAGACCCACAAACACCACATAATGAGACACCCAAGGCTGCGTTCTCATATGCAGATGTTTGATTGGTTTATTTGTATAGTGGACACTGTTTGAGTCAGTTAGTTCTCTCTACGTTTTCAGCAGCAACTTTCGTTGAGACTACAGACCTGACATTAGGATTCATGCCATCAAATTATACACCACACGTCATGATCAGCTCTTGTCTTGAAGCACACATGATTGTGCTAAATGTTGGCTCACATTGCTCCTTCCTCGACTGTGTGAGATCCATCAGCTCCCGCAGATATAAGCCAATAGCAGCATGCTGGTTTTAAAGAGTCTAGGAGACCCGAAATGACCGATGGATTTGGCCAGCTTTACTCAGCGAGCCTGCCAACCACAGAGCCTATCAAATGGCTCACACAATTTATCATTGTCAGATGAAAACAGCCAAAATACACATATTTCATGAATGGAAAAGACTGAGCAGAAAATAGATGATTTGCTAGCCATAATAGCCGAGCATTTTCTGTTGGATTATGCTGGTGTAAACAAACAAAAATTGCTCCTGTATTGGCTCCCTGTCTACACTAAAACACCCCTCTGACAAAAAACACTTGCAGGTATTGAATTCTATTCACCATGCAGATAGAGAGAATTACCTGGAGGAAGACGAAGCCGGTAACTACCACCATTATCCTAATAAGGCCATTATACTGGGCTGGCATGTCTCATGCGCCGCTAAGGCCATGCTGCTGGGGCTTGGAGTGGCTAATCATCCTGCCCTCTAGCCTGACCGCCCTTCCCTGTTCGCTGCCTACACAATATTGGTCCGCCATACCTGGAAGAACTGCCAACACCGACAGACAATTTTCAGTGAACCTTTTTGAAGCTCCAGAGAGGCTCGCAGGCTAATTCAAGCTGTGTTCAGGTAGTGATGAAGAGGCTGTTGATCCTGCTGTTTTTGTGTGACGCAAATGTTGCTTTAGCTTTTAAAAAATAAGAGTGAGTCTGTGTAGAATCTCCGAATGGTCTCATACACTTTTTGGCTTTAAAAAAAATCATTTAGATTTTAAAAGTTAGTTTAAAGTTAAGTTAGTTTAGTTGAAAACATTTTTCAAAACAATTAAAAAAAAAGTTTAATTGAAATCTGAAAGTTTACAGCTATGACACTTTTGCATTTATATACAGTGCATTTGTCTGTTGTAAGGACTCTGGACTCTCACTACTGCCTTCCTTTATAGTCAGAATACTGAAAATGTGTAACATGGTAAACATTTCACCTACTTAACATTAGCATGTTAGCATGCCAATGTTAGCAATTAGGTCAATGCACTGCTGTGTCTAGGTGCAGTCTCAGACACACTAGAATGGCTATAGATGGATAATATAGCTACACTTGAAACTGTGTATGTAACAGTACATGAAACTTGCCTGATACTTATTCAGTGTGTGGATGTTTTTCTCTCTTTTTATCTTTCTAATCTTTTTAAAGCCACTCTAGAGACAGAAATGGATCAGATGAAAGCTCCAGCCTTACTACCAGACAATTTTATTCAGACAGTTTGTAGTGGAAGCGCCTTTCTGTTTGTTTCATCTTTACAGACTCCCTCCTGCTTTTCCTTTTCACAGATCATTGGGCTTGTCGGTCGTTTCTTTCCTTTCCTTTCCCCCCGTCAAACAACTTGCAGTTCTATTGTTTCCACTGACTTCACCCTCATCCCTTAAACGAAGCCCATAGAACACATTTATTCTCACACTCATGCATTTTGGTACTTGCTGCGCTAACATCATCATGTGAAACTTGACTACTCATCTACAAATGCCTCTCTATCCCTGTGTTTGCATGCAAAGGCCTACACAGCGTGTAATTTCTTTCCATCTCATAGTTTTCTGAATTGAACTCTGTGCTCTGGTCTGTTGTGCTCGCTCACACAAAGCCTGCAGTGTCTGGAGTTGCAAGAGGCTGCAGGCAGTTTACTTCTCTATTTGCAAACAAAAGGGTTGTGGGTAAAAGAAAAAAAAAAAGAAGACCTTCACTGTGTTCAACAAAAGGTTGATGGAAGATACTGTCTGAACCTAAACCATAACGCTCGCCCCAAAAAACCCACTCATTCTTCTTTTTGGGTTTTATTTCTAAACACCTCTTCCCTCTCTACGCTTTCTTTTGATGACACGTTGACTCTCGCCAGGCCTGACTTACTGCCACGTCACGCTGTCCCACTCTCTGCAATCTAAAGCTTAG
The DNA here is from genome assembly GCF_017976425.1 of Toxotes jaculatrix. Lineage (NCBI taxonomy): Eukaryota > Metazoa > Chordata > Actinopteri > Toxotidae > Toxotes > Toxotes jaculatrix. The sequence goes on from NC_054398.1 coordinate 24,179,880, forward strand.
AATGTCACAAGAGCAAGGACACATGCATGTGGAGTCTGCCGACATGGACACATAGATCAGGACCCATCATGACAATAGGTAAATACTGAGATAGCAGACTTACCTGTACATCATGACACAGTTGCTCTCTAATGTTACAGCTGCTGTTTTATTTATGAAGTGGCACATGGCTCAGTATTAAACACAGCCAGGTCATATAACATTTTTCTTGCTCTGGTGCTTTCTGTGTGGCGTTTGCATGTGTTTGTTGGTGCTTTTGTTTCCTCCCAGAACCCAAAGACATGCAGATCAGGTGAAAAAGAGACTATAAATTACCGTAATGGTGTTTGACTAATTTGTATTATTTGTTCTGACCTGCTTGGTATACTAAATGGATGCAGTTCATTCAGTCGTGACAAATCAGTCACGAATGTGTGATTACTCAGTATGACAAGCTGTCAATTATGGGGAAGTGCTTTATTCTGTAGTAGTATAAACAACACATATGAGGATCATGAAAATTAAAACACTGGACATGTTTTGAAATCATGAGTTCTTATAATTAGAGATGAAGGATGATGCCTCTCACTCCCTTTTTGGATATATATGCTTATCTTTAGTTACCTAACTCACTTGCTATAATATGTTTTCAAATGTAATTTATTACACAGCTTATTTAAAGCTAATATATTTAATATTTTTATTTTAACAACTGGCTATTAAGTGAAAGTAGCTACTAAGCTATTAAGTGAAAAGCCCAGGTTTTTCACTTAATGAACACTTTAGTTTGTTTTTGTATAAAGTATAAATTTATTGATTACATTTTAATTCTTCTACAAAACCCAGGGGATGACTTTCTGACTTAACAACTACACTGTCATACAAATCGACCTATTAGTAACAAATAACGAGCCAAATGAGCAAAAAGGATCTGCTATTGTCATCATGCAAGCCAGATGGATGTAAATTACAAGTTAATTCTTAATTATGACACCATCTCTCATTTTCCCAAGGGAGCTGCCACTGCCTAAAACTGTCCATGATGCTGTTTAATGCAGTAAAACTCCACCCCTGTGGTGCTTCCAGCAGAGTGAAATCATCACAATAAAACCTAAAATCAACAAGTCAATTTAACCCCAATGTGGATATATATACACAATGATTCATCTCTATTTATCATGCTGTCTGCTTCAATAGCACACAGTTAACCTACCTCCCTTCCCCTCTCCATACACACCACTCACTAAACACTGTCTGTCAACAGCAGCACTGGTAAAGAGATGGAGGAAGCAGAAATATCATGTCCCCACCCAAGCATTTAAACAGCTAATTGCTGTTATTCAAAACAAGTGCGTGAGTAAAGTCAGCAGGCTGTGGAAAATAATAACGTGAATAATGATGTGAATAGCTCAGATCTGAGCCAGATGATACACATTATTGTAAAGGGTTTGTTTGTGACAGTGTGACAGACAGGCTGGTGGAAGCTAATTAATTCAGATGGCAGGTGGACGACGTTTTGTATTGGGTATTCATTAGCAGCCATTGGCAGGTAGGTTTCCCTCAGACACCCCTCTGAAGGTTCAGCTCGCGGAGCTACAGAGGGAGTTAAGAAAGGTGCAGCGGACTGACAGGTAAAGACGCCTGAGCGTGATCAATCTTACCCCTAATGGAAGCTGACAGAATTGATCTGACAATCTGGGAGCAAAGAGGTGTGTGTGTGTGTGTGTGTGTGTGTGGGCCATCAGGAAGAGTCTTATCAAGAGTGTCCTGGAAGCGGCCAGCTAACTAATGGCCAACTGAGACTTGCTGTCTGGTCCGTCTTGTCTTATCTCACAATGAAATAGCTTTTTAGAGGCATGTATACAGAGATAGTGGCAGGTCTGCTGGTCTGGATGATGAACACTGGCAAAAGGTGGAGCTGATCATAAGAGGGGTGTGGCTTGGAAGAAATAAGGGGCGATGATGTTATATCAAATGAAGGCACTTCAGCAAAACACTTGGTGGGAGGTATGAATGAAAATGGCAAACCCAAGAGTATATTTAATACATCATCCTGCTGACTTGTTGCTGACGTCAGGATCACAGCTCACCTCACAGGTTTTTCACAACCAAATGCGTCATTGGAGGTGGATTGAGACACATGTCAGTAGATGTTCGTGGTCCCAGTCTTAAACTTAATTTCCACTGAAATCAAACCCATGACCAAGGCAGTATAACCATTGACAAGACAGCACTAGTATGTCCACAGTACCTTGGCAATGATGCTGCAGAGCTGAGGTCCATCCTGTGTGAGGGACAGCAGGTTGCTAATGGCACTGCCGATGGTGTGAACGCTGTCCGACGATTCAATCTGTTTGATCAGGACCTGCGAGAACATTATACCATGAGTACTTTTTTTCACGGACCTACAAATGCAGGGCACTCGACCATTAACTGCATTTTTTAAGCAATGTTAAAGTCATTTTGCATACTGTAGCATCTTTGAAATAATTCTCTTGCTAGTAGCCAGTTCAGTTCAGTATCCATGGATCAGATAAAATACCACTGGAAGGTGTCAAAGTCAGACAGAGACACAGGCACATTTAAAAAAAAAAGGTAAAAGAAAATTTTAAAATCTTTTCTTATGTTTGTATGTGAGGTAAGATAATTTGGACAATTTGATTTTCTTTTCCCAGCCTATCTGCCTTTTGACTGTGCCCAAATGATGTGAGTAAATGGATAACATGATAACAGGTTGTGTTTATTTGCCAAGCGTTTCACAGTCTCATCAGTGGAGAGCAATCTAAAATACTTAATTTTAAGACTAAATCGTTAGACCTATAAATAATGATTATTACACAATGAGAACATAGTAAACTTTTTTAAAAGCCACTCACTCTGAATAATGTCTAAGACATGAGATAGCAATCATGCATCATCTGCGTGCAATCATGGATTCATTAGCGTGAAATAATAAACATGTCTTCCACTTTAACTTAATTCTCTGGGTCATACAAAGATGATGTAATCCTCCATTAGTTCAGTCCACATAAAGCTGAGCCCATGTTTATGTTTCTACTAGACCGTTTATACTTTAATGAACTGGGAAACTGGCAGCCACAAACACACACACACGTAATTCTAATTTTAACTCAAAAAACAAGCATGAACCCTCAAACAGACGCTGTAAAAAAATGCCCTCACACTCTAAAACTCAAATGGGTCAGTACATCACTCAAATAGGACCATCGGCTGCCTTCTAATTCACTGTTTGACACTTTACAAATAGCAGGTGTGAACACGGCACAGGACACCAATATGACTATTGAAAATATCAGGTAAATATGTTTATATAGTACATGTTACATACCCGGATCTCATTGGCTAAGGCCATGTCAATCATGTTGCTGAATGAATCACTGACATCAGTGAGGATCTCATGGATGGCCTCTCTCATGGACTTAAGGAAGAATTCATCATCAGTGTGAAGGCACCTGTGGGTGAGGGGGAGATTTAACACAACATTTAGTAACTTGTTATGCACCAGTCAACTTTTACTATTGTTTTCCTATGATTGTGTATTAGTTGTGTAGAGTTTTACCTCTCTGTAATATTAGTCAGCTCCATGCACTTCTCCAGCAAAGATTTCTCATACTGTGACAAAAGAAAAAGAAGAGAAACACAGAGTGGTGATAAAACACACAGAAAAGAAACACCCCGGTATGAAAGTGAATGACGGAGCATTCCCCTCATTTCAATGAGCTGGGTAATTCACACAGTGTGATTGAAGATAGGGAAATTTTGTGGTTTACTCACTTTTAACTAGACTGCACAGGGATTTGTAGTCTTGGAGAAAAGCTTCTCTTATTAGACTGATAAGCCTAAGCAAAACATAAATGGATCTAATTCTAAAATTAGGCTGTTTATGTAACAGCATGAAAAGGTCTATATTATAATTTAACTGGTGTATGAGGGAGTCTTCACTTCAGCACATTTCTTCCTGTCCTGTCTGGACTCATACCTTCTGCATCTCAGGCGGTGTGCTTCGGGCGGCGCTGTACTCATGCACCAGAGAGCGAACGTGGCAGTTAGCTCGTACGGCAGTGCTGTGGACCCTCTGCCAGCGACCCTTCTCCAACCGCTGGAACATCTTGCCGAGCTCTGTGCTGACCACCAGAGCTCGGCGGAGGAGTGTCTGCAGGTTGTTCCGGGCCACATGGTCCCCTGCACCCACCCCAGAACCCACAATCAGCTCTCCCTGCTGGGAGTCCTCCTCCACCCCAATGGGTTTGGCCTGGAGGACACACATACACTCCACCTCCGTCATGTGGCGGAGGTCCTCCATCCAGCGCTGGACAGAGTCAACCTGGAGAGACTGCATCCGGGTGCTGTGGGACAAAGTAATGTTACAGTTAGAACTTGCATCTTGACTTTAGTCACATTCCTTTATAGGTTTTAGCAAGAAGTGCTTGGGTTTGATTACCGGCCTGTTCTGTGTACCCAAGTCCAAAGACAAAGACACCAGTCCAAACAAGACACGGTCAGGCTAGGTTAGATGGAAACAAAAATCTAATGCCCAAATCCATGGACATTTTTTGGATTTGGTTGATTACACTATGTATCACTATATATTCAGTCTGGTTATATTCATGGAAGACATCAAATTAACGTCATGTGGCACAGTCCAGAGTTCACTCACCTCTACTGATTGCTATATGCAGAGAAAACTCGGTTTTCTGCTTCTGAATTGACTTGCTAAGAGGAACTTGACATAAATTGGATGTTTGGTTTCATAGCAGTCACTCTTTGTTGATTAAAAAAATGAAAGGTGAAAATGACTGCACAGAAAGAACCACATTTGTGCAATGAATGTACTCAGTATCATTCAGGTCTCTGATCTGGGAAGTTGTGTGTGGCCTGCTGACTAAAGCTTGAACTGATTTATATGAGAAAACCTTAATCATCCTTGCCTCCTCCACAAGAAATAACATGCTTAATCAGCAGAAAATGAAGGTAGTGGTTACTCATAAATTCAAACTGCTTCTTTGGACTACTGGACATTTTTTTTAACCGTGCTCCATAAACCCCTCCTCCAAACGGGAAATAACAATAATAGACAGAGAAACAGCTCATCTGTTAAGCTTTGGACAAAATCAACAGTCACTAAATTACATAAAATTGCGACTCCTGCTTTTGTCTGAACCTGTCTGACGTCAAGGACTCAGTGTTTCAGAAACTACCAAGAATTTGGCATGGTAAATCTGCCACCGAGCTTAGTGAAGGGTCATTGACAAACAGAAAATAGAATCATTAATCTGAGCCACACTGATTTAAAATGAAATGGAAAATTGAAAAATACAATTTTTGACTAGCGCTGCATGCATTATGTGAGCAAGCAATGTCATCTATAGTCACTGGAGCCGGAATATGAAGGGGGGGGGCAGGAAAATTCATATGAGCCCTTATACATGCAAATAAAATCCACACCTCTACTCTAGTAAAAGTACATAAATGCCACATTATAAAATGGAAATGGCAACCAGAAACTGCAGCGCTCAAGCGAAAAACATCATGGCATTCCTAAAATCAATGGTGTGTACTCGAGGTCAACTATCCACCGATTACGGCCGGTTTCCACAGTTGTTAGTTTAACCCGTCATTTCCCCTGAGCATGGAGACGGCTTTAACAATGGGCTGCACCAAGCAAACACTCCTTCCCCACCTCTGAGTCCCTTAAGCTAAGCTTAAGGGGGCAATCCAGAGTCCTGCACCTAGTGAGTCAAAGCGGGAGGGCAGAGAGTGGGCAGGTCGATGGCTACGACAGCCACCTCTGCTTTGAGTAAACACATGGGAATGGGCCTCTAATGAAGCTTGTTATTTTCCTCTTGGCTTTCTGAGTATTGTCTGCAGTTTGTGGGAAATGGCAGCTCACTAGAGACACTGGGATATTGCGCTGGTGTTGAATATTGGTTAATCTGGTTTAAGACATGCATTTTGGCTGTGTGTACACTCAAAACAATGATTTATCATTGAACAGCAGCAACCAACATCATTACATAACATCTTTGAGCTAGGTATTGGGTTTCCGCTGTGAGCCAGAACTGGTGAGGTGGGACTGAATCATTTAGAAAACAAACACAGCTTCAATTACATCCAGTCCACAATCAAACCATACAGAGGGCAGGTGTTTACTAAAGAAAATCAATATGGAGTTTTGTTAAGGTCAGAAAAAGGTCTCATTTGAAGCTCAGGTAGATTAAGTCAGCTGACGTGAAGACTCCTTTTAAGGTGCCACTTTAATTATAGTAAGAAGAAGAAAAAGAGGGGAAAAAAGACAATTCTGTTGTCTTGCCAAGAGAAATATACGTTTCTGTAACATCTCTCTATTTAAGGTGAAACCATTCCTCAGAGTTTTGCATTTCAGCTTCACTCACAGAGGGCACTTTATAAAAAAAGAAAAAAGAGAAAAACTGAATATGGCACACGAATGCACATACTTACATAGACACACTGAAATGTATGTTCTGTATTTGTACATTGAGTCAATAATTTGTCAGCTGAGGACATTGAATAACAATGCAAAAGAAGGAAAAATCTGCTGTTTTCAGAGTGAGTAAACACACCAGTTCAAAACTCTCCAGCAAATAAATCTCTCTGAATTCGGAAAGAGGATGAAGATGTAATTAGCTGTAAATGCAGCCTAGAATAAATAACTGCACAGTTTTACACTGTGTGGTCATAATTTATAAGGAGCTTGTTCTGCTAAATGGGGTAAATGGCTTCCTAGCAATCATCGTGACTTTTGAAAATGGATGAGATATGAGTTTTAGTTTAACTCTAAGAGATTAAAGAAATTAATTTCTCCCAAATGTTCTTTAAAAATAAAACACTGCTGAACCAAGATTCTGTTTTTTTTTTTTCACTTAAGAGAAAACCTCTTAAAAACCATTCCTGTAACACTGTGACTCAAACTGAGCGAGTCAAATTAGCCAAGTGCTTGATCACCAGTCAAAGGCACAGCTGAAGAGGAGATGGAAAGAGCCCTCAATTATTAATTGGCATCATTTTCCTGTATATTTTACCCAGTTCATCTGTATGTTTTTCCCTCTCTTTTTTTTTTGTTGGATAACTGATCTCTGACATATTTCCTAACTGCATTCAAGTGACCCTGGGAAATCATAAACAAACAATCAAATCAATCTTAGGGGTAAAAAAAAAAAAAGAAAAAAGTGCAACAATTCTCTTCATATCAGCCCCAATGTGGCAATTTCAAACCATTTTCCATAGTTATATAACAGAATGACATAACGAACCCGTTTTGATTTACGCGCCCAACAAGCGACAAAGCGCTCCCCTCACCACTGGGCAAAAATAAAAAGAGATGATAATAATAGGGTTGTTTTCCAAAGGAGGGGAAGCGGTGCACTTCAGCTCGCAGGGAATGACAAATATTTACATGTGGGGCCAAGAGAGGGTCAGGCGACAGCGGCTCTATTATCCCAGACATGGATCCTGTGGAGATGAAGCGTCAGTCCTTCTCATCTGCTGGTGGCTGTCAGTAAACTGAGGGACGGTGGTAGCAGCATTAGCCGGTTAACAGGAGATATCCTTGTTTTTGTTTTTAAAAGTACTACCGCAAGATTTAAACATGTTTTTTTTGTACCAGACTTGGAAGTCTATTGTATTAATTTCACCCTCTCCATTAAAATGTTTAGATTTAGTAATTCTACATACTATACTTTACAGGTATTAGACCACTGAATTGTACTGTTAAGCATTTTTGCAAAGGGAATCAAGATCAGTCAAATTTAGATGTTTAATTTTATAATATATTAACAGGGACCATTTTTAAACAAGGGATTTGTGAAGGGAATCTGTGGTTCTTTCACAGTAAACAATCTTTGATCCTACACAGCTGTCAAAAAAAGTATATGGAGTGCAAGAACTTTTACTGCCATAGACACAGTAGGTAGGACAGAAAATACTGAAAGATATACTAACACATTGTTACTGTTTGTCTTTTCATGAGATTTTGTGACAGTAAGAAAAATGTAGAATATCACCATCCTTATTCTTTTAACAAGAGTTTGCTATGTGCTTTCTAAAAAACACTAATTAAATAGAAAATGAATAAAAGTTCATATGTAATTGGTGGTGTAGTGGGTAAACAAACATGGTATATAACCAAACCATGAAAAAAATCTACAATAAAGATCTACAGACAGAATTTCCTAACTTTCATATGAAAACAGCTACATGCAGAAATGTGATCAGGCTGAAAGGTATCACAAACGGCTGAATCCCATTCAGATTTACATAGGAAATCAGGCTGGTGTATTAAGTTAGTGTCATAGTGAGCTCACTGTTCCTGTAACACATGGGTGAAGATGATAACTTGGGCTTTTAGATGATTCATTGTTTAACTTGAGGCACATTGAGTTGTTCTGCTGGATGAGTCACTGAGAGGCTGCTGCTGTGAGAGACCTCAGTTTGTGTCAGTGTGTGTGTATGTGTGTGTTCTTGTACTTCTTTTATTTGTAGGGTTAAGTGTTGGCTTTAGGGTTAAGATCACACTTGAGATAAGGCTAAAGTCAGAGTAAGAGATGGACTTAGGCTTAAAGTGGTTATGAGTGAGTGAATCATTCATTAATACATAAAACAAACATAAATGCCCTATTTCCATCATGTTTACTGCACTGTTTTTCACCACTGGAGGTTGGACTGGGCCGTTCTTTTAATTCTATCATCTTGTTGCAGCCTCTCTTTCTGCGGCGCTTTAATGACACCAACTGGAGAATCAACTCAGCCAGGTCAATGAACCAACTCTTAATTTTCACATGAGAGTAGTATATGCAATGATTCACATTTTATTTGGCAGATTTTAATTTAGCTACTGAGGCTTCTGTGTAATGTCTTTTATGTTTTTATGCAACAAATAGGCTGAGTTTTAACAGCTGGGGTAACCAACCTGGTGAAAATTCTGAAGACATCCTATTACATTTTCAAGAGAAATAATTGTTAAAGTTTTACTCTTGAAAATGTTTGACACTCATATGATCCTTACATTAACCCAGTGCATCTTCAGACACCTTTGTTCTGTGACATCCGGCTGTTTTAAAGCAGGAATCATCTGCTGACAGCAGTTCTTCGCTGACAGAAACCCTCAACAGCAAACAGAAAGACAACACAAAAGCAACACACATATGAACCTCTTACAGAATGTCACATCACAGGATGTGAGTCAGTTTGTTTGAGGCTAAAAACAGCAACTATGTCCGCATGAAAACACACTGCGGGCATGAATTTTCTCCTGTGTGCTGTCTGTGGGTCATTCAGTAATCGCATCATGAAGATAATGAAAATAAATGACAATACCAATGTGCTTTGAACTGCAGTCACACTCACATCTTTGTCCAACACACTGTATCAGCAAACAATCAGCTGCGGTGTGTAGGGCTTGTTAGTTAGCGAGCAGCAGACGGGCAGGTTTGAAACCACGCGGTACAGCACCTGCTGTCGCTCAAGTATAGCAGTTATTGGACAGCAGGAACTAATTTGTTCTTCAGGGGTGGTTGCCCATTACTAGGCTTGTTCTACATATCGCTAGAGGCCTCAAGTGATTCAGGTACTATGTACAACACTTCACACATCATGAGCACAGGTTGAGTAATGTCTGTTTCTCTTTGGTCAGCTGCGTGATGAATGGTTTCCCTACACGTCACGCAACCCTACTGATGGTTTGAATTAAAGTGCAGACAACCTGTGTGACTCAGTCTGGTTTAATGAAAGTATGTGAAATTTGCATGTCTTAAAATACAAATAAGATAAGACACAGATACTTAAAATACAATGTACTCTTTGCACAGTTATGGATTTTATCAAAGCTGGGTACTGTCAAAGATTTAAATGTAATTTAGCTGAAACAAGTCAAATAACAAAACCTTTATCTGCAGCTGTTTTGATACTCCATCTATTATTAAAGTCAAACATACCAACCTAGCTTCTAAATGTTGAGGATTTGCTAATTTCCCATGTCTTGTATGACAGTAAACTGAGTAACTCTGTTTAAGACTGCTTTTCTTACACTTTTTTAGGCCAAATAATGAATTAATTGATTAAATAACTAATAATCACTAATGAAAACACCAATTTGTTGTATCCCTAATTAAATCTTTCAAGTGACTTAAGTATGAGTAAACCATTTAACTTAGTGTGAAGTTTTATCAAATACTGAACTGATATCACCCCAGCAAAGTTTAAACAGGCAGTTTATTTAGTTAGTTGTTGAACAGGATTTGAATTCTTACTTTGTTTAATGTATAATCTGACTGTATTTGCCGTACGTGATTATTTGCCACAAACAGCCAAAGTACCAGCTGCATGACCGTTAGCAAGTGTTGGTTAGCTGTTCCTTAGCTAGCGACTGTGTGTGGAGTGAAGTTGTGTCTCTAATGAATTTATGTGACAGCTCAGATTTAAACTAATCCCAAAACTTACCAGTAACTGTTGTTCTGTCCTTTTCCATCTTTCCCTTCTGTTATTTCCTGTGTTCATAAATTTCAGTCAACCCTGCTTTCAGACGTGAATGTCTTGGTCAAGCTGAAACACTTTAAGCTTTCACAGATGAATTTTTGCCTCTTTGTACTATGCTGCTCGACTTGTTTATTCTTTTTACCTCTTATGACACAAGCTTGTTTAACTTGCCAAAATTTGCTTGTTGGCTATTTTAAGCCTTTTCTTTCTTTTCTTTTTTTCATTTTAGGCACAAATGAAAATATCCAAACAAGTGTCCAAAAACAAAAACCTTTTAACTGGATAAAAGACTGACAGGCTCTGTGGTTTGGTTCTCTTGGATCCGTCCTTCATGTACAGTACTTTGAGGGGTTTTTGGACAAAAGCCTTCACCAAATGGTTTAAAACAACATCTGGAATTGTCCGCCAGCTGCACGCAGTATTGCTGGCTAGTCAAGCAACTTGTTTGAGAAAGAAAAACAACAACATGCATTAGTTCATGCTGTTATTTCTGCTTTGGATCTGACTGCACTGAGATCCAGAGCATTGTCACCACAGTTTTCTGATATGGAAGTCGTTCAGCACAATTATGAGCAGAAAGGAGCCCTTCACTGTCGTCCAGTGTCTGGTTTGGATGAATGTGACAGTCTGACGCCTGATGTCACGTATGAACAAATGGAAATCTCTCTCAAATACCACAACAGAACCACAGTCCAGCAGGGCAGAGTGAATGGAAATGTGGGCAGAATGAGCTGTGAGGTTTTGAGGACCAGACCATTGTGGCTTTGGCTTCAACTGAAGGAGGAAACAAGGACATTCTTGTCCCAAAAAGAATTAAATATGGAGGCATATATTCAAAGAGACCAAATAAGATGTTAATGCATTCCTCTTCTGCTCAAAAACCAGAATATTGCTAAACAGAACTCTCTTCAAAAATTTAAGCAGAGGCTACAGCTCCGCTGAAAACTTTCTTTATGTAACGCTGCCTCCCTCTGTTAAGAGGTCACAGATGGGTTAAGAAAATGGTAAAAGCATATGGATACTGGTACTTTCAAATGTGCAAGTCACTGAAGGATTTAGGAAATGCAAGCCTTGATTTTCTGGGCAAGGGTCGAGTCTGTGCCCCTCCCAAAGTAGCGCACGGTAACGGGATAATGTGGCAACCGAGTGGCACAGCTGAATCCTGGCAGCAGGGGCAGACATCTGATACCCAGATGTTTGAGACGGTCTCTAATGTGCAGCCAAGACCAGATTCACCTAAAACAGCACACACTGAGTTTGCTTCTCTTTTGTTCCCTGTCTCAGTCTATTCACTTCTTCTCTCCGTCATTTGTTCTCTTTTTCTCTGACTCACACTCCTGCCCTAACACATGCCTGGTTACATGCACCGTAGGCATAAAAATACAGTTATTGCAGGCATATGTGCAAGACATTACACTGTGGATTCATTCTGCCTCTTTATCTGTGTCTCAAACCATATCCAGCTGACTCTTACTTTTGGTTTGTTCCCTTTTTCTCTCAGCACATCCACACTTTTCCAGCTCTCCTACATGGGTTGCAAGCAAAAGCTGCAACATAAAAAGACTCCTAGGCAAACGATGCCACAGAAACCTGGTTGACCTGCCCACGGCGTAATGACTCACCACCCATTTTCAGAATGTAACCTGAAGCTTTGATTGTCCAGACAAGCCGATCTGGGAAAAGCGCTGGTTCTGTTGTGGAGATGTTTGTCAGCTGTGTACATGTATATATTCCATCTGTGTTTGCAATTTATTTTAATACAATTCAGTCATTTGGCTCCTTTCATCATCTGATTTACTGCCGCGTGCAACACAAATAGGATTTATGTTTGCGTGTGTACATGAGAGACAGACCAAAAAAGCAAGTAAGGGATGATCTGTTTGTTTACGTGTGTGTGTTCTGGTTGCCTATATATGGCGTGACAGCTCTAATGATTTGATATCCAAGGGCATTCACTGTGCATCCTCTGCGAAGCTGTGTAAGCATTTGTAAACACAAAACTGTCAGAAGATATATATTCAAATTTATTATCAGTGACTGAAATGTTCTCAACCACAGCAGCTGATGAAGAGGCTTTTCCCATTTAAAAACGAGGAATCAGCATCTGGCACTTTCACAACATAGACATAAATCACTGAGGTGTGATAAGAGTTTTCAATTGAGCATCTCCAAGAAGAGATTTTTCTGGAAATCAGGAGCAACAGTTTATTTAAAGACTGATAGCCACAAAGGTTTGAAAACACACCGTGGGTTTTGGATGTGTTTTCTTTGGACCTAAGTTGATGGAACACGATAAAAAGAAAAAGATGTGAAATGAAATAAACTGCCAGTGAGTGATGTTATATTTGAAAGACAAGCCTTCCAGCTTGTGATGAGGGCTGTTTGGTTGATGGCTCAACAGCGCAGAGAGTCCGGTCTAGGTCAGCTGGCAGGTTTGTGCTCCCCGTCAACTGTTCGTGACTGTTTGACAGCATGGAAGCAGCGCTGCTCTGTTTTTACTTCAGTTTCTGATTGTTTGGTATGCGCACTCTTCTCTTTTTTTCATCTTGACCACATGTGTCTGACAGATTTTTAAGGATTTCTGGTTGCAAAATCTGGCTTTCTTATGCACCCCAAATGTCAAATCCAGTTATGGGCGTATATGTGTGTATGCGTGGGAAGGAGTGTGAGGGTGTGTGTTTGTTAATGTGTTTGCATTGTCACTAAGGTTTTGACCTCTGCACCTCCTGCTATTGACTGCCTCTAATTTGTTGATCTAGGATCCTCGCTAAGACCGATATATTGGTTTGGGGATGTTGAACCAACATTTCTAATCAAACATCAGCCAGTAAATATTTCCCAAGGCAGATATGAAGGAGGTGCGGTTGTGATTTTTCCCAGCAGCCTCTGGGGTGTCAGTCGATAAGACCTGCCTCAACTTTTCTCAACATACAGACAAAGCATCTAAACTTTGTTTAGCCTCAGTTTCATTTCAATTCCATGAAGATCTCATTTTAGTTCCTGTCATTTTGTAATTATTTGACAAAAATATTAGTTTGGTCAATTTTAAAGCTGCATTTTAATATCTTTATTTTGTTTTGTTTTTTTCCTGTAGAACTTTAATGTCTGGTACACTCTAACCGCTCTTATGTCTGATGAATCCACTATAGGCTACCTGCTCAGCCCCAAACATCAGACAGACAAATCTAGCAACTACTTATTGAACATAATGGGTTATTTATCAGCTCAGGAGTCAGGTATTTTCCTTTAGAAGTTAACAAACCAAAATACTAACAGAAGAGTTGCACTTACATTTGCAGTGTCAGAGAAACACAGCTCTAAATGAATGTTAATGTTGCTTGGTTTGTGCTGTGTAATTCAGACTGACTTCAGCTGTCTCATTCGTTTGAATGGAGCCAGTCTGTCAGCACAGCAGAGGTGCCAACACATGGGGACTGAACTGTTGCTGCAATGCAAGAAAACGTCACCATATTTCTACTGCTCAACTCACAACTGCTGCAGCAAAAGATAAAATAGTTGCTGCCATGATAACTTTTAGTATAAAACATTGTGCACTGTGTTTTAGCTTCTGATTAGCCTTTACCCACATTAATCTTTTACTCCAACTGGAATTCTAGCATAGTCTTTTACTGTCTCACCAATACCTTATAAACTACACACCCCCATCAACACAGCCCCTTGCATTGTTTTAACACAGGACTGTTGTCTGTCTGAAAACCAGCTAAGGTGAAAATACCACATTTTTAAATAGTTTTTTAAGTAATCTCATTGACATTTTTTAGCAGAAGACAACTTTGATCATCATAGATTTAAACTAAGTAAGAAAAGAACTGTCTTGCAGACCTTCCTCAGTTCTTTGTTAAAGAAAAGGATTACACCATCTAACAATGTGAGCAGTGCCTTCTCAGTGTAATCAGTGGCTTCAGCTGCATAGTGTGACACCAATCAGTGGATTCAGCTGTGCATGGGAGGTGCTTAAGTGATAAAAGGTCGAACCCTTGTGCAGTGTCAGAGTGAGAACTCTGAACCAGATCTGAAGTGACCAAAATATTAGTTTGATGAATGCAAGAGTAGGTTGGGGGAATTTTATTTGAGGTTTCACCAGCATTTTGCAAGTGATATTAGCTCACCACTGCTCAAACCAGAGAACCGAGGGTAGATCTGCACTCTTTTGTGGATTTCTTTGATTACTGATGATTAATCAAAGACACAGGGGCTCATTGTTTTTGTATGAGTGTGTGAGTGTATTTCTCTCCATATCATCCAACTAATAACCACTGAGAACCAAATACGACCTGCTTTCCTCACAGCAGTCTAAACTGTTACCAAACATCTCTGTGATTCATCATCAAACATCTACTCACAAACCATTGAGGATGACTAATGACACAACTAGACCCCGTCACCACTGTAATCCTCAATCTCTGCTCCTACGAGAGCTACCATGATACCAGTGCCCCTTACACCCCTGCCACCATTACAGTGCATTATCAGAAGGAGATAGGGGCCAAAGTATGCTGCATTTTTGGGGGCGACATCTGCAGATGAAACAGGAGGGTTATTTCTTGCTATCATGGCTATTATTGTCAATATGTTGTTTTGGTGTGTTTGTGTGTTTGTGTGTTTTTACATGTATGTGTGGAGTGTGTACTGAGGGATATGGAGTCGACAGAAAAGTGCTTTCAACATGGAGAATATTCACAGCTCTTCACCAAAGGCTTTACCTAAGGAAACCATCCCAGTGATGACCAATAACAGAACTTGTACACACTATACAACTAGTGTCTATATCCATTAGTTATGTTTCCATTTGCTTCCCTATACAGACATGGTGCACCCCCACGGGTGTTTTCACTTCTTTTCAAAGTCTTCTTCTCTGGAGAGTGTGGATGCTAGGTTGCACCTTGGCCTATGAAATTTGGTGACATTATTTAATTCCCCTGATAGCTTCCAGCTTCAATCTAAGCCGAGGTCTAACCTTTCAGAATAAGTGAAAACACCTGTATGAGTGTGCAGGGCATTTACTTTTTTTTAAAATTTTATTTAATTTATGTGGATTTTTGACATTTCTGCAAAATAAAATATGCATCTTAACTTGTTTCCCACAACTATCTTTATACAAATATATTCATGAGGACCTGACCACTTATTGCATTGCTCAGGATATTTCATTGCTCCTTCTCTCCCAAGATTGCATTTATAATTTCAGCCACTGTAGTGACAGATATGGACACTATGGTTTTGTCCTCTCACTCTTTTAATTTTTCATTTCACAGTCTCACCACAGAACTGTCATGCATTACAAGAAGTGAAGTGCAGCTGCATCAGATCCACAGTGGTCAGACTGCTGATACTACTTGCCTCATTGGAGATGAAGAGAGTGAGCTGCTCTGTCTGGAGCTGCTCTGAGGAGTCGCCATTCTGTCCGAGGCCATCTTACTTTAGCTCAGCACCTGAAAACACAACACAGGCAACATCAAGTCTGCTGGACACAACTGTGATGGTCTCTTTTTTACCAACTTCTTTCCCATAAAATATGAAAATATGTTTTAATATATTTTTATCAAATGTAACAGCATCAATGCACAGCAACATTCAACATACACACTCTGAATGTAGCATCACACACTGCATCCGTCCTCCTGGCTGTGTTGCTTGCTACCGCAGCGTTATCCACTACAATATCTCCTTATTGATCCGCCTCCAAGCTTTCTATTCTTGTCTTGTCTTTTTTTCCTCCAAGTAATTTAATTATCAATAAACCTCCCTGTTTTAAATAGCTGCAAGCCGCTGGTGTGCCAGTGGAATAATATTTCTTATCTTCTAATTTATTGGCTGGCTGCCAGCCAGTGACTGTCTTCCCTACTTTGAGCCTGAGCAAAAGGGGCTGACGCTCTTAAGTGCCTGCAACTTTATTCCACCGTTTTATTGATGTATCCCATTTAGATTAGTCCATTTTCAATCGGGAGAAGCCACGGATGCCCCCGTGCCTGAACCACACTCTAATCCTTTTAGTTAATGATATCCTGTGGTGGTGTGGTTACAAATTTTATGTTTACTGTGGAGTATAATTAGCAGGTAGTTACAAAGTGAGACTATCTCTCTCTCACACAAACAGACACACACACACACATTCACATACAATGCAAGTGTCACAGAGCAGGTTTCAGCTGCGGTGCCCGGCTTTTTACTAAATGCTTCCAGAGTGTAATGGGATCAATAGATGTAAACAGGAGAACTCACAATAAAGCAGTTGAGACCAGATGGGTGTGTGATGCACACAAGACGTCACTCGTTCGATCCCACACTGGCCCTGCTTTTTCAGTGCCGCAGTGTTCGAGCCAAAATGCTACGCTGAGGAACAACTGATCCATTTCATAGAGTTGGAAGATGGAGAGGATCAGGCACAGGGGGTGCATCACAGGAGTCACCCATTTGGTTTTACTGTTTGCTTCACTTACTCTGAAGCTCACCGAGTTACGTAATTACGAGCAAAGAGGGAACTATTTGATGATGGTTGAGAAAAAAATATGGGTGTTTTGGGCGAGGGTGAGTGACTGAGTCATTGACTTTGATAAAGAGATAACCAGATGGATGAACAGGTGAAGAAATAATGAAAATAGAGACAGAAAAAGAAGAGGGGAAGACAAGGAAGAAGATGCAGTGGAGAGAAAGGCAGAGAGGAGAGGGTCCTTTAACTGCAGTCTTGGCATGGCTCCTCCAGGGCCATTTTCACAGAGAGCATCACAGGGAATCAGAAATTACACCAGTACTGTGCCAGGACAATGGAAGTCTGGAAGACTGACAGTAAAAACCCTGTGTTGGGGGAAAAACTAGATCCATTACACTTAGTGCAGTCAGAATAGAGTAGAATAGGATGGCACTGAACAAGTGCTGATATAATTGCACAGTTAAATTATTACAATAGAGGTGTAGATGAATTATACTGGCCCTATAATTGAGCACAGGGTCATAGCCAGCGTGACACAGATGCAGCAGATTCCATTACATGTGACTCTGGCTCCTCACAGACCTCTTCAGTGGATTATCATACAAATGGAGATGAGTTGTCCAATCAAGCAAATCAGTCCTGAGCACTTAGCATGCGCCACTAAGTGCCGTGTTAAGGACCACTGCACTGGAAGTGATCTTGGTCATTTCCGTGAGTGAGCGGCCACCGACTGTGAACGATGCAAGTTTACAGTAGGTCCTCTGTGTTTCTGAGACCGCTTCTTTCCCAGCATCCAGGCTGATTTACTTTTACAGGTTTAGGTGCAGAGTGTTGTTGTGTCTTAATAATTTATGTAATGTAACAAATAAGAGCCAAAGCTGTGCCTGCAATTTGTTATAAATAAAGGCTGTATTTTCACGGAGCTGCAGGCACCACTGTTAAAACGTCCCCAAGTGCATTAAGCTTGCAAGTGCTACAGAAATATGAGTTTCCTAAGCAGATGGTCAGCTTTGATGAGATCCTGGCTAATTTTCTTGCTGTGGTGGACATTTCTTTTTATGTCTGGGCTGAAACCTGAGTGGCCCTGTGGGTTTCCCCCACTCAGTTGCCGTGGAGAACGTGTCGGTTGTAGGTAAGCCAAACAAAGGACACCTCTGTCTCAGCCTCATGTCACATGCCGGGTAAAATAACAGCCACTCAGTCTGTGTGTGTGTGTGTGTGTGTGTGTGTGTGTGTGTGTGTGTGTGTGTGTGTGTGTGTGTGTGTGTGTGTGTGTGTGTGTGTGAGGGAAATCACTAGGGTGTGCATTCCAGATTTATTGCAGCACTTGTATTTATTCATTGCATGTGTGCAGAAGGGGATTTAAATGTTGGTGTGTCTTTGTGTGCATGTTTCTGTCACTTGCAGTTTTCCAGTGATGTTTTGTGTGATGTCTGTTCCTACTTAGAGTCACGCTAACTTTGCATTTAACACAAGAGTCATCTGGAGCCATTCTCATCTGAGCTCAGTAGCCTTCATGTAATCTGGCTGTATAGCTCAACAGCTTGACCAAGCTTGGAAAGAGTAATTACAAAGGACCTAAATAATGAGCCGGTTTGCAAAGATTTATTCACAAAAAAAAAAAAAAAGGAAAACCAGAACCTCTGTTTAAAAGCACATTGAAATTTGTGATGACAAAAGCTGCAAAACATCCAAAACTAAAACATGTTGTTGACTCAATATATTTCTTCAGACAGGAAATGGGGAATTGGTGGCTGTATAATTACATAGGTGGTCGAGCAAGGATTAAAAATACTATGCATTGACAATATAACATTATATTCCAACTTGGGTTTAATTACATTGAACACCAGGCTTTGGCTGGCGTGAGGTTTCCATGTTTATTTGATCGTTCGGAAAGTCATAATTCCTAAATGACATGGACATGGCAGGAGGCTGGTGGAGTATTAAGAGCTGACGATAAGCTGTCACTTGTCAATCACCATCGTCCAAATGGCACACCTTCTTACTTTTTCCCTACATGCAAAGAAAAGGATTATACACTGTAGGACACCGGAGAAGCAGTTTACGATGACATACAGTATAGCTGCTGAATGCTAAGAAGCTAATTGTCATTAAACATTTGTGGAGAAACAGTTCATAGTCCAATAGCAAGTAGATGCTAAAAGTGGACACTCATTTATCTTAAAATATGAACTGTAAACATCAGGGACATGTTTCACTTTTCAGGAGGGCTGATGGGAAAGTTATCACTTTTACCACAAAGATGAAGGAACCTCAGTTTTTGCCTTGATTTTGACTTCTAGTACATCAGATACTTTTTTTCTAACTACTTAAACGTGAACTAGAAGTCCACCAAATCTGCACCATTATAAAGTTGGGGGAGTTCTGACAGACAGCTTTATGAAAATAAGTTTTGAACTTGACCAGCAATATCCCTCCTTTTAGTCCCTATACGCCTTTCGCACATAACTCTTAACTAATTTTTTTTGTCTCACAAAGTAGATGAGCACATGTGCAGGGTAATGTACCACCCAGATTTCATTGTCCACTGACCTCACCGTCTGTGCTCTCCATAACTGCAGAATTACTGGTTAAAAATACATTTCCAGAGCTTTTTTAATATTCTGTGGTGGAGCAGAATGCCTCTCACAGATTCTGGGTAAAACCACCAAATGAATACAAAGACTGGTCTGCAGAAAACAAAGTACCACACCACTGTGGCTTAACTTCGCTGTGCCAAAAGCAATGAATTTCTGTTTGACAAAAACACAAGAAACCGAACTCGGAGAGAGAAACAAGAGAAACAAGCGAAGCCACTCACCATTCTGAGAGGCCAAAACCAGGTTGCATCAGTGTGATGGAGCTCAGGATAGAGTGAGTCAGGCAATGTACTCCAAGTTTAATATCCTTGCTGTTTCAGGAGTGCCTCATTGTGTAACCGGTTCCTTATGGTTTGGCTTTTTTTCAAAACTGCCAACTATTAAGAACAAAATGTTTCTCCTCCTGCTGCTGTCCTAACTCACAGAGACTGAAGAAAGCATCTACTAAAGTTGTCTCTGGCCTTTGGCCTTTAAATACAGTGGACATGCTCTGCATGGGCGACTTGACGGTGCCGTGCTGCTCATGTCCTATCATTGAGCTGCAGACTGGGTTCACAGGAGGAGACCGCGGTCACAGTCTCACCACAGAACTGTCATGCGGAGAGGAAAGCGGAGCAGGATGGGTACTGCATGGGTGGTTGGGTGGGAACAAGCTGGAAGCAGGCAGTGCTGAGCCATGGACCCGAAATTCCCATCCCACACACAGTGGGCTGGCTTAAAGTGGGCCCTTGTACTTGGACAGAGAGACCCACACAGGGCAGCAGATAATGCCTGCTGTGAAATGCCACTGCTTGAATGTTTGGTGAGCCAGCTCAAGTTTCTCCAGGTATATTATACAGCTACTTTTACACCATTGTACTAATAAGTTATTTCATGGTTATTAAAATACACAATACATCCTTTTAAATAGATATTTTAGAGCCATATAGCCAGCTTTCCAATAGCCATGATAATTCCTGATATTTTGAAATAATTTCACTGTTCAGAAAAAGTGATGATGGTGTGAACCAGCTGGGAGCACAATATTAAAGGAAATGTGGTACAGTAAGTCTAAAGTAAGCTAATGCAACATAAGCTAACAAGCCCTTAATTGGCTGGATTTTATTATCCATTCATATGATAAACTTTTTTTTAAAAACAAAATACATACATTTTTAAATGTATGTAATGTGTTTCTTCTATACAGAGCTAGTTATTCAAGGACATACTTTTCTCTCCAGACACAATAGCCCTCTTGCCCATTATCTCAGTGAGTCTAAATACAGAGCATTCCACAGATAACATTGGCATGGCTAATTTATTTTAAGTTTAGGTTGTTGTGTTTTGCCAGGCTGACAATCAGCTAAAATATCTGTTTTTGGTTTGCTAACAGAGTTAAATAAGTATAACATTAATCATTTGGAGAATTTGAACATTTGCATCAGAACCAGTGTTTTGAGACGTATGTTTATTCTCTGTAAAGTCCGTCAGGGGATTTTCCTTTTAAAGCTTTACTTGTCAGGAGGTTGACAAACACAGCTCCATCGACACCTGAGAGTTGTTTAGTACAATAAGCGAGCAGAGCCATTCCTTTACAGCACTATTGGAGTAACTGTGAGTCACTGCCTTGCCTCACATTTCCCCAACCTGTCCAGGGATCTGAGTGACCTCCTGAGAAAACTTTTTGGCCACATGCCCAACCTTGAGGCTACCATCACTCCATTCAGTGCTGGTGAACATAAAACTCACACACTGTGAACCACAAAGAATGTCAGGACCAGGGCTGATAACCAGCCAAGGATGGCTGCACTCAAGGCACAGTTACATTCACACAACCGTTTGATGAAAAAAAAAAAAAAAAGGAACCTGGTTCACAAAAGTTTGAAAAATGTGTTTGACAGACGTATTCAAGAGTAGTCTTTACAATGGACAATGGCAATGGTCTCCTTGAAATCAGACAGTTTCATGACATTGAAAGAAACTCAAATTCTGCAACTGTTAATTCTCTTCTCTTGTCTGCAAATATAGCATAATAATACACTGCTGTCATGTTGTTACTGTGCTCCACCCCCAAAGCTGCGCCAGAAGCTGCATATTCAGCCAAAATTTGGAGAAAATATGAATAATATATGTATTCAACATGAAGAGCACAAAGTAAAGTGGATTTGGCTGTAGAGTGGCTTTGAGAAGTTTCATTAATGTTTTTATACTTTATACCTGGTTAACAATAAAATTGTTTTGCAGTTAGGATCTGACCACAGCTGGAGTGGTGTCAAAAAAGAATCAAAACAATTTAAAACCTTTTAAACCTGTTAAGAGGAAAGTGTTTGACTAAGACTGTGTCACATTAATACAGTTCTTGAAACAAGTTTACCTGCACTGACAATATGTAACATGCTGTAATCCTGTAATATGGGCAAGTTATTTGATTTGCATTTAGAAAACAGTCCATAGAAGATTGATTTTTTTTTTCTTTTTTTTTTTTTAGTTTTTTAGTATAATTTTGAAGCTGTAATTCACCCTGCAAATACATCCAATCAGTTATGCCTTGTATTAAAACAGCAGCTGCACCACCTTTTCGTATTCCCTCTGCCTACAACCAGGTCTCCCAGTGGTCTGTCAAAATAATGCATCCGTCAGATTTCTACTCAATCATTTCTGACACTGAAGTCAAACACAGTTTGAACCACCGCTGAAAGTGCTGACTGCTCCCATAGTTAACTTCAGGTTTTCCCAATCACTGTGTTTTCTTTGCATGTAAGGAGGTAATTTACACAAATAAGAATATTACATGTACAGAACTGTATGTTGACTTGGAACATGAATTTGCCCTTAAACGCACACAAAACCATATTCTACAGCTGTGTGGTTAATGATGGGAAAACAGTGTCAATGTCTTGACATGTCTCAGGGTGATGGTAGGCAGTGGTTTCAGGAGAGTCACAGGTTTGAGTGTGACACACACCGTGATGTTAGGAATAAGTATGTGGGCGGATGGAGAGGAAACCTGTACAGGGTTTGGGAAAGGGATTGAAAGAGTCTAAAGAAGATGAGAAAATGACCAGGGGAAATGTTGGAGATGGATTGTGGGTAAAGCAGGTTACAACATAGGCCTGTTCAAAGACTTCTGTTAACACTAATCATTCCCCAGAGAGATGGGTTTTTCAGAGTAAGAGTTTCGTAACAGCAAAATATTTCCTCAGTGTGAGAGGTCCAGATGTGGTATACTTTCTCTTAAGCGTACAGGGTCTTATTGCAGTTCTTGGGGTTTGAGACCATTGTTGCACGTCATCCATCCTCTGTTTTGCTTGCAGTTCTCAAAAATACACTTCAAAGCAGCCCTGCAAAGTAGTTCACATACGCTAATGCTGTTTTCTTGGCTAAAACTGGCCCGCCATTTTTAAACTCACTCAACCATCATTTGGGCTGCTGTTCATATTTTTAGCAAGTTAATTCTTCCTGGTTTGTTCCAGTTTTAATCTAACATCTTTAAATGACATGTTTAAACGCTTCAGCTTCCTGCTCAAAAGTGAAATGAGACAGGCTACGACTTCAACTTTCTCATCCCACAGAAAATCTGCTTTGCAAACAGACATTACAACACGCAAGAATGCGCAGATGACAACAACAAATATAATAATTATAGACTGCTTTGGCCAGCAATTGTGTTGTGCTTTTATCCAAAGTGCATTATAATTTGCCTCTTATTCACACACACACACACACACACACAGCAGCAGCAAGATTCCATGCAATGCATACCATCCTACCATGAAAAGCGCTTGCCTAACCATTGGGAATAATTGGGATTCAGTGTCTTGCTCAAGGACACCTCGACATGTGGACAGGAGGAGCAGAGGATAAAGTGGAAAATGAAGACCCAGGCCAAATATAGAGCCAGATAAAATTCAATTCCAGGCAATCTCAATGGCTGCAGAAATAAACAAGACTCTGGTGTGCTGTGCAAAGTATACTGACAAGTGGTCAGTATGAGTCATCTTTCCAGTGACTTATCAACAATTTAAACGTGTGGATTAAGATTTGAACTGTATAAAGTAACAAAAAAAAATGGATGAATTAGAAAGTGTCTGTAGGGCTGAAATGGCTCTACTACTAATAATTTTGTGAGTTAAAAGTGTTAAAAAGTGATGGAGGTGGAGGCACTGAGGAAGTATTAGAATACTTCCTTAATGGATCATTTGACTCTGACTGACTGTAAAAAAAAAAATCCATTTGGGAAATGGAGAGAGTAGGTTATCATTCAGCATCTGTCACCAGCCTCTGCAAAGAAGATGGACTTGCTTGACATGTGAAATGCCCTCCCAGCAGTGAGCCTGACAGCTGAACCACAGTTTTGCTCCACTGTACTTCTGTCACTCACACTCTACACATCCACTTGTACCCAGGATGTACACTGGGTCTCGAAGCAAACAGGAACATCTCACTTTGGCGATCTTTACAAAAGTTTTCTCACTTTTTCAAGCAGCAGTCAGCCAAGTGTGATATTCTGAAGGTTCCTGAATGCAACCCTACTGCTGACACACAGTCCTGTCCCTTCTCTCTCTCCGGCCTTGGTTACCTCACCTGCAAACACTCTTCCAATTAGTTCAGTCCACAAGAGGGGAGAGAAAGCACAGATAGTCAGTTGAAGTGTTGCTGGATGGATGAGAGGGCAGAGAGTCTGAATTATTTTAGCTTTGTGTGTGTGTTCTTTAAGAATATTTTTAATCTCTGCTAACAGGGTGTGAGCAGCATTGACCGTGTGGACATGGCACGTGGTTTGGGAAGGCGATCTTTACCTGTATTGCCTTGCTGTTATGTAACATTGTTTTATTTATTTTTGACTATTAAACAAACTTTTATTCTCTCCTGTTATTTTAGCCCACTTCTTTTCATTTGCATCTTTTGGTCAGGTAATACATGCGCCCCTCAATTGCAGCAGCCCACATCTGTCTTTATGTTCAACCTTAGCCAGTCTTAACAATAACATACAGAACAATACTTTTTCTATCTTAACATCACACACACACACAGCTATTCTTAGCAGTGAATACGGTAAAAGCACTCTGTAAAAAAGTTTACTAGAAATTAGGCCAATTTTGGTTTTCTCTTGCATGGCTTAATTACACTTGAGTCTCTGTGTGCAGAAGTTTGGGATATGAAACCTTTGAGTCCTTCCCCAACACACTCTTGACTGGGTTAAATGAGAAGATTCCCTTGTAAGGCCAAAAATTGTGCAATCTATTTAGGTCTGGGAGCATTCTTTCCTTTGGCATGAAAATATGGAAGCTGAATGCTCTGCCCTCATGGGGTTTCTAGGCAACCTGCATCGCTTATGGAGATGAGATCAGACAGGGTCAAGTTGCACACACACATACACACAGACCTGCAACCCCAAGCATGATCTAAGACCCTGTTAAATGTCCCTCTAATAAAAGTGGACAGTCCCTACAACTGATTGCAGTTGCACTTCAAGGCAGGAGTAATCACACAAGCTTCTGCCAAAACCTCATTCTTCTGACACCAAAGGGGCACATTTTCCCCAAAGAAGATGAAATTCAGCTGCATAAATAACTATACTGCTTTACCACAAGTCTGCTAAACACACTGTCTTCTTGGTACTTTATGGTCAGCTATAAAAGTACCCGCAATTCTCATTTTCAAGAGAAAAAAGATGATAGCCCCATACCTCCTGAGAACTCAAATAGCTCCAACGTCACGCCAAGAGAAATATCCAAATGCATTTCCAGCTTCCCAGCTCCATCAACAGTTAGCAGAATAAATAGCAGGGAAATTAGCCAAGGAACAGACAACATCTAGAGCTAACAAAAGGTTTTGGAGTGGAGCTCAGTAGCTTCAGGAGCAGCTTCAACAGGTCACAGAGACTGGAACTGGATCCTAATACGGTCTGGTTCAGTGAAGAGGATCGTGTGGGTACCTGACACCGGAGCGATGATGGCCAGTAAAACATCAGGAGCTGCTTAATAATGAATGAGTACGGCCTGTGGAGAGGCACACACACGCCACATGGCTAATAGAGAGTCAGACTGACATAATTGGAGACAGGTTTACGGCATGGTCAGGTAAAAGTAGGTTATATGACTATAATCAGCTGGAGCAACTTGACACATGTTCCTAACAAAGTACTCTGTCATCACCCAGCTGCTCCACACTTTACACACAGCAAGTGTGTTTAGTCCTAATTTATACTCAGACAGATTCTGTCTAGTCTCATAAAACCTCCTTTTATACTTTCAGTTAGCTTTACTGTAAAGGCAGTTAAAAAACAGACATGACTGTAGACATGTTTACAACAGAAATCAGTAAGTTATAACCCAGTGTGGTGTCCAAAATAACAAGACTGATGGGTGTCATCAT
Source organism: Toxotes jaculatrix (assembly GCF_017976425.1). Classification (NCBI taxonomy): domain Eukaryota; kingdom Metazoa; phylum Chordata; class Actinopteri; family Toxotidae; genus Toxotes; species Toxotes jaculatrix. The sequence goes on from NC_054398.1 coordinate 24,205,782, forward strand.
ATATGACTTCAGTCTAACTACACCCACCTCAGAAGCAGAATATGATTGGCTGAGATGCATTTCTCGTGGCAAAGGAGAGGGAAAAAACAAATCAGAGACTAACAGCCGCCAACTCCAAGTAACAAAAGTGGAAACCACTTTTCTCCTATGAAACATCAGCTGAGTCATCGTGGAGCCGAGAAAATATCAACAAACACTGAGGTTAAAACCAGGAGAGAGAAGTGCATCATTTAAAAAGAAAACCTGTGGTTCAACTGTCTGGGCCTTTGTCAAAACCTAGATTAGGCTGCCGCAGAATACCAAACCAAAACTGATCCCAAATGCAACACCAAATAAAACCACAGCGTTGTGAGATATGTGAGCTAGTGTCTCAAAAAAGTGCCAAAGGATTTGTGCACAGCATTTTTCAAACTTGGCAACATTTAGTTCCCTCTGGACGACCACGAACCCAACCGTCATTAGAGCAATGTTCATGCATTTAAATCACAAATGTATCGTGCGACACGGAAGAGAAAATACAGCCGGACAAGGCTCGCTGGTGTTCACTCACTGAGTGCGTATACATGCTCACAATAATCTTGGTGATGATGGTAAACACCACATCCTGGTTTTAAGAAACAGACGAGTGGCTGAGACACAGCTGCATAAAGATTATACGAACCCTAGATGCTGTAATGATCACATATCCAAGGATGTGAATAACCACGATTCTCAAGTTTCGTTTCCCAAATAAGATCAAAACCAGAACAAGACTCAAAGCCAGGATACTAATGAGCATGTAGATAAACTCAGTGAGAACCAATATAAAAAAACTCAGAACAGAAATGATTACCAGTTTAAATGAGTGTACAGTAAGTTGTAGGAGACGTGTTAGCAACATTACCTATCTGCAGCTGTACCCTTTCCACATCACATTTCTCTATAGGAGACTGGAGTTTGCCTGGTATTTCCCCAACCTTAACCAAGAGGTTTTGTTTCCTAGAAGCTAGAATTGTTTGGCATTGAACATAATCCAGGGTTTTGCAGAAACATCTTGTACCACCATGTAGTAGAATTGATGAGGCACTGCGGATGAGTAAAGAAACATTTTCAGCTCAAAAGCTACAGTACATTTCTACCTGGTTCCATCCAGGTGCGCTGAACTCCCAGTTACTTTAGTGGAACTGCTCAGGCTCAGCATGAGTTTTCAATAAAACAGCAAGACTTCAGCTTCCTCGAGTGAGAAAACTCCATTAAAACAAATTTTGCACTTTCTGGTTTGGTGAAGGTTTTGTTTTCTTTACGTAAAGTACCTGTTTTTCAAAATATACTTGATTGTTGAGATTTTTTGCAGGTTATAGTTCAAGTTGACTAAAATGTGCTGGACAGAGTAGACGTATGGTTTTAACAACTCTAGCAATGTTTACACATTTATTTTCATGCCTCACTTGCATATTTTTGTCAGCAGTCTGTGTTTTTATTTTGCCAGATAGATAGTATTAACAATCTAAGTACATAGCAAGCTTTTTGTTTTTCCACCTCTGTCTTGCATATCATGGCCAAAGTTTTAAAGTTAGTGATAAATTCTTGCAAAGTTTGTGTCATCAGCTTCCAGGTTGGACTTCAGGCATGTGGCCAACATCCTTTGAAACAGATTCCCGACAGCAGCAGGAGCTCTCAACCCTCAGCATCTCTACCTGATCTTCTCCTGTCAATCACGTGGAGAATGACCTCACTGGAATTTATGTCACGCAGCTCCTTCAGTTAGATGGAGTGCCTTGGAAATGGCATTGGCCCAGTTACAGCCCAGCTTTACATGTCAGAAAGACCATGCAACTACAAAACACAGGAGTCAAGCACGATCCATACACACAATTTATGGCCAGCTGTCTGTCTATCCATCTCCGCCCACAGGCACCTACGATGTAAATTCATGACCTCATATCCAACTCCTGGATCATAAATAAACCTTGAATGGGTGGTTGGTTTAGAAGCCACATTTGGGCCAGTGAGTGACCTGATATTTGGGGCCACACACAAAATGGATGAGAAAACGAGAGCAGAGAGGGAGGGGAGGAGGACGTAATAGCAGCAATTCCTTGTGAGTCTACTCTACAGCTGTTTGACATTAGGAGGTGGGAGTAAATTAGGTGGGCTGGGTCCATGTGTGTGGGTTTTAGGGAAGAAGGGAAGAGTAAGAGTCAGGGGTGGAGGATAGGTCCACTGCCCAGATCTAAGCCGAGGAACACAGGCAGCACTTCAGGGCAGGGTGGAATTTTTCAAGGCGTTTTCCTTAGACTGTTATTCCACCACTGAACTGAAGGCACGGAGCAAATGGGGCACATATGGGGTCAATGTGATAAGTAAATTTCGGCTGCAAAAATCGCAAGGTATGCAAGAAAAGCTCCATATGTGCCCGCTGAGCACACATGTGACACTTCAAAAAGCCATTTCAGTGCTTTTTTTTCACTTCAGGCACTAAAAGTAAACACGTGAGAGTTTTCTGGGTAATTAGGTCTGGAAAACAGTCTGCCATGTCTCATTTAAGATATACAGAATATTCTCAGAAATAAATACTTAAAAAGTGTGATTCACGATTAGATATGCATCATTTAATAGGTGTAACACCTTCTTTGATAAAAGTTATTTCTGTCATCCAGACTTTGTCTTACAGAACATTTGAGTTTAATTTATTGCACGTGTTAAAAAAAAGGGGGGCATTACAATAACAAAGGAAAGTGCAGAGAGAGGGTTTACTTACAAATACTAAAGATACTGTATACGTACAACCAGATCTTAACAATTACTTAGTCCACAGAAAATTGACCATTACCTAGTTATAAAATCAAGTAATGTTCATGTCATTTTTCATGCAAAAATAAATTCCCTTCTCTTGATTCAGCTTCTCAAATATGAGAATTTGATGCTTATCTCTGTTGTATATCATTTGTAAATTGAATACCTTTGGGCTTTGGGCTGTTAAACCAAACCAAACTTGACTTATTTCACTATTTTGTGATATTTCTTTGACCAAGCCCTAGGTGTGACATAATGAATTACAAAACAGAGGTTACCTCGTTTGCAAACATGTTCTGTAGGACTTTGGAGATCATAATCATCTTTATTGACAGAATTCGATTAAAATATTTGGTTTTACATTTTGAAAATGCTTCCTCTGAGTTGCTGTTGTTGCTGTATGAGCCACAAGTTAGTAGTGAGAGTGCGGGGGTTACCCAAACAGAAAGTGACAACCCTAGAGAGAAGGAGTAGTAACTCTTCAAGACTCCCTGAAGGGCTCTCAACAGCACCAAGACTTATTCACAAGGAGGAGGGAGCGGTGACCTTTCTATCCTCCGTGAATCACACAGCAAACAGACGTGCAGAAGTACCGAAGCCTTCATTTCCTCTCATGATCTCCCCAATGAACCATTACAAGGGCCACAGAGCAAATGCAGTAGATGGCAATCGCAGAAAAGACAGATAAACAGACTGAAGTCCAGAAAGCCATGACCTCCCCCCAATTAGCAGATGGAGATGGGAAGGAAAGAAGAGAGCAAAGAAAGGAGGTCAACGCGAGAGAAGCTCCAAGCTGATGCTCTAATTCAACCAGTCTGATATTGATTTATCTCCCAGCCTTAGGCCCCAGAGTGGCTGCCATATTGGGCCCACCTACGCAAAAATTTATACCTGCACTCTCCTAATTGAGCCCCCACTCCAATGAGAGAGCCTCCACTGTGTCATGAACACTGCTGCAGTGATGTGTCAACAGTCACCATTACGCACAATAAAGCAGCGTCACACGCGTACACGTGATGCACGTGCAGGATATATATATTTCATGATGTCAGATATATTAAAGTCAGGCTTTCTCATGAGATTCACTGGTGCTGCTTCATGATGTAGTCCGATGTTATGTAAATGCTATGTCACTGTGTCTAACAAAGTTTTTAGAAATGTCCTTACTAAGCCACGAGAGTTGCTGATTGAAAAGTTGCTGAGTTGCTGATTCCTTTGTGTTCAGTATTTATTATTGTTATTAGATCACATTCCTATGATGAATAAATGTGTAAATCAACAGCAGGAGGTTTCTTAAACAACCTTTTTTTTAAACAAGTTTTGCACAACTTTCTCTGATCACAGTTGTTTGCCATAAAAACTGCCTCTTTTATTAATGTGGGAGACAGGCAGCTGGTTCCATGTGGGGGAAGATGTTGTCTGTCCTCCACCAGGGTCAAAGGTCAGAAACTCAAAGGCAGCAGCCATAGCCACTGCTGTTGCTGTAGCCATGGAAGTGTAGAGGTGTTTTACATTTGTCACAGAATGCCCTGGCTTGTATCTCTGTTCTTCAAAGCTCTGAAATGCAGACAAAAGTTTTGTGTTTTTGTGCCAAGAAAATTTGCACAATAGCAAAATTTCCATTAAATTCATACTTGTAATGTCACCTGAATGGACTGAAAAATGGACTGCATTAACAAAGTGCTTTTACATCAAAGCACCTCTTATTCACAGACATCAGTGGCAACACAGATGCTCCGCAAGGCAGTGGCCTGGACATCTGGGGCAGCTAGGGCTCAATGTGTTGCTCAAGGACACTTCAATGCATGGAACCTCTCACCTACTGAGCCACAGCTACCTCTTTTTTTGCACAGTTGAGTGTCCCTTTGAAAGTTTACAGTTTAAAATGCCTAGTTTTGAAGCTACCAGCTGTACACTTGTATGGTGGCATTTGATATGTAGTTATGAGTATATATAAAGCGAATTAATAAATAATACATTATATATTGTTGGAAAAAATACAGAAAACAATAATTTAAAAAAAAAAAAGAACTGTAACGCTGTTGTTTTCCCTGTAGAAAATAAAATTGTGATATGTGCATCTGGACCAAGACAGTCAGCAGACAGACCGAGCTGTGTGAGAAGTAGCTTCTGGGGATCACCAGACTTGTGGGAGGAGAACCAAAATGACCCGGTCCTGACTCCAGCAAGGCCACACAGGCACAATGAGGAGGGATGGAAAAATAGCAACAAAGAAAGGAAGAAGCTACCTCATCCAGAAGAAAGAAGCTTCTAATCGAGAGTGACAGACACTTGGCCATGTCCAGGTCCAACAGTGAGATCTCAGCTTTGTACACCCTTCGAATGTGAATCAACTTGTTGTCAGCAACTATAAAGAACCTCAAACCAAGACAGTTTTAGTACACAATGCTTTGGCACTCGTTCCTCAAAAAACCAGACTTGTGTGGAGCCAAGTGCAGTTTCATGTTTCCAGCTTTAGCTGTGGTCACAAAGTTCAGTTACACCCTCAGTGATAGTCACTACTCATCAGACTGTATTGGCAAGGTGCTCTCTTAATGTCTCCAGACAATGATGAGACTGAGGATAGATTAGTTTTTTTTTTACCCTCAGAAACCCTCAGATCCCCCCACCGCCCGTGGAGAGAAAACCTAATTAAACAGTGTGACAGCACAGTGAGGGCCACACCTGCATGTGCGGTTCATGTTAACCACGCCACACCCTGCTCAGCTGTTCACCAGGCAGGCAAGAGGAGAATGCATGGCAGAGGGTTACTGTGCTTCCACATTTATCCCCAACCAGTCAAGTATTATTAGATAGAAGTGCTAAACAGATGTTCAAGGGACGTGGCTGTCGTACCTTGTCATCAGCTGATGTTAAATGAGCCGTTAAAACCGAGTTTGAAGGACGAACCTCTTTTTCTAATACTTGTAACTTAAGACAAGTGATGCTAAGCTATAATTCACTGTTAGGAGTGATAAAAGCAGCTGTCACATCTATAAACAGCACAGCCTTATATATGTTATTATTAAACCTAAATGGTAACAGTCACATTCTAAAATTTGTGTTAAGAAATCAGTCATCAAATGAAAGGCTGGCTAGTGTGTAAGGTGTAAGACAGGCCAAATACAAATGCAAGAACAGAGCAAGACACTGAAGATGCTTCAGCTGCTTCTGCAACTTTAACGTCCCATAAGTCCTCAGAGGTCCAACCCCAACATTCATCCCTCCTCAAAGACTCAAAAACCTGAACTGATATGTCTATTAACTCTGACACACTCTAGAAGTTGACTGAGGGGATTATCCACAGTTAGTGTTATAATATGCCTGACAGTGCTAAGGTCAACATGCTAACATCTCACAATGACAGTACAAACATACTGTTGTACAAATACTAGCATGCTCACTAGCACCTAACAACAAGTACAGCTGATGCTGATGGCAGTGTCATAAGTTGATGGAAACGTCAATTTTACGATGGCTTTGGAGGAAATTTTAGAGGATTGCCAAAGTCCGTAGAGTTCATCATCTGGGGAGCATGAAAATCTATACAACATAACATGGCGTTCATTTGTGGACTGTCTAAAAACAATGCACTCAGGAAAAGGAAGTTCATATCTATAATTCACTAACCAGCTCTGTGTGTTGTTGTTTGTCATATAATTACATAGTGACAACATGACTGGCACGACCACAAAATGCTTCTGGGCCTGGTAACAGATTCTGTGTTTAGTTCATGTCATCATTCAGAGCTTTTGCCCCCTTTTTCCACACACTCACAGACATTAAGTGCAAAGATGAGGCCAGTTAAAGTCTGATGAAGGGCAGATGATGGACACTGAGACTGGGCTAAAGAAGCAAAGAAAAGGTATGAAATGATAAAGATCAGATACAAAACCCATATGCACTTTCCAGTGTATAGACACACACTGTACATCAATTCAAATGTCAAATCTCTAACTGTCCTATACATGCAAGCTGAGGACATATGGAAAGACATAATAACACAGCTCTCTTGTAATCTCTAATTGTCTCTCTCTCAAACACACATCTCTCCACCACCACATCACACACACAGAAGCCTGTAGTAAAGACGTGTGGTAGCTGTGTCCTCATCATTACCGTCAGCCCCACTGTAATCTTTGTTGTTTTCCACAGTCTCAGCTACCATCGCTCCCACACAAACCAGATCAGCCTACTCCAAACCGTTATAGCCACTATGGCGTTCAGCTCCAGCGTGACTCAGAACAAAAACATATTTTCCGACTGAGAACACTGAGCAGCATCCAGAAAGGACCATTCAGATTTATCTTGAAGGCGTCAATTAGCAAGTGCAAGTTCTCATAAGAGGGATGCTAACGGCCGTGTACTGTATCAGTGATTTAGACAGAACTAGCCACACAAACATGATCTCAGTGCAACGCTGTTGTCACTGGGTTTAAGAAAACCAACTGACTCAGCAAAAAGTTAGAATAGGCCTTTGATTGCAAAGCCTGGACAATGTTAAAACGTTATTATATTCCCAAATGTACCTATAATCTGATCACTTTTGTCAGTAACTGTGCCTCCTTTTCTCTTTATTTGGATTTCTCCAGCCTGACAAGTAAAATGAATATCATCTGTTGCTCTTTAGATTTCGGTATAGAGTTTATTTGTCTGTCTGAGATGTTTCTTTGAGGGTGACACTTTGTTTTTGTTTTATTTTATTTATTATACTTCATCTAAACTTTTTTTGGCAAAGATGATGCTGTAAAACATAAAACTCAAAATCCTTTTGAATTTAAAAAATATCAGTCTCCAGTGGGAATCACGTAACCTTTAAGTGCCACAAAAATCAGGCTGCCTTTTTAAACCAGAAGCTTTTTACGTTAGAATGCAGATGACATCTATAGAAAGTCTTCAAGGTTTATGTGATTAAACATAAAAACAGAGTTGGACACCAGTCAAGAGCACTTTCACGAGGAAAAAAGGCTTTTACATCAGTTTAATCACCACCCATTTAAATGCAGGAGTTTGAAAGTGCTGCAAAATATGACAACTGCATCACAAACTGAACAATACCTTGTTGTAACGTCTGTCTGCCCCTGAGCGAATGAACAACCGCACTGCTATCGAGGATGTTCAGCGGATATGACAGGGATATCCTCTATTACCTTTACAGTATTTAAATCATGTGCAACATGTTGCCCTACTGAGTTATGCTTAAATTATCTGATAAGGTTTGTTATCTAAAACTCATGGATGTTCACACCATCATTTCACCCTTCCCTGAAGTTGAAATAAGACTGAACTGTTTGCCAAACTTACCCATTTGTTTGGTCAGCGACTCAAAGATTAAGTGTTCCCAGGAGGGTTCATAGTTTCAGCTCGTCGTTCTTGTCTTCTTCCCTGCAGACTGTCTGTCTGTGTCCTCTCTTTCACTCACTCTGGTTTTGTCTCTGTGTTGCCCTGTTTCCCTTCTTGGAGCCCAGCTGGGCCAACCACCACCGAAGCCTGCTGGAGTGAGACTGCTCTAAACGTCTAAACGTGACTGGCCTTAAAGGTTTTTCTTGGGGAGAAAAAGCCCACATCCCACTGTCAGTCAAGCGGCGGAGCATAGTTTCAGCTGGGCCGCCATCCAAACAGACATGAAACTATTCTATTTTGGTCTGCCATATGAGCAGTGGTGCTGTGCAGAAAAGGGGGGAAGAAAGATTCTGTGGTGGATCATGTAATTGCAGAGTGACCAGTTATGGCGAGATGTAATTGCAGACCTCATCAGATGGAGAGAAACTGCCAACAAGACAAGGTAAAGGACTTTTAAATGAGACTTTTGAAAAAAAAAAAAAAAAAGTAAAGAAACAACACAGACCACATAAATAAATGAGGGGCTGGGTTCCAGATGTGGCAGCAAAGGGAGTGAGGGGAGGAGAAGAAAGAGAGGGAGGGACAGAAAAGAGAGCCAGATGAAGGAACTGCCATGGCAGCAGAATGAAATCCCATTTCTGACACGGTGAAAGGGTGTTTACCTTCCCAGGAACAGTCGCGCTAGAAGGAAAGGGGGCTTGGGGAAGGTGAGAGGATGTCGGGCCGGCCTTGTGTTGTTTCTGGCCCTTCACCATGAGTGCTCCTGGGTGTCTGGTTTCACGTCAGCCTTGGAAATGACTACCTTATGGAAAAATTGGGAGCTTTAAAAATGAGGAAGGAAAATGAAAATATAAACGGCAGTCTGCTGTTTCCCATTACGAGCAAGACTCAGCTGGTCTGGGTTGCTGCAGTTAATATCGCTACGTATTCTTGAGTGAATAATTACCATGTGATTATGTGAAGGGGGCGGCACCACACGCACCCCCATGTGCACATAAGGGCCTGTTACACTGTATAGAGTCAATAAATATTAGCTTTAGTCTAAATCTGAATATAAACAACTAATTTCCTCACAAATTTTACCTCATTTCCTGGCAAAAGTGTCAGGAAAGTGTCATTTTGTCCAGGCCTCTGGTCCACCAACTTAATACAGACAAAAATAAAGCACGTTCCTGGTGTTTGTTCTCTATATCCAAGACATATATAATATATATAATCTTAGTCCTCTATGTCGTGCTGGTGATATGTCTGGGCTAACAGCAGCAAACTTGACTCACTCATGAACTCGCGTCTGTTGTCGAGGCGTGATGTTTAGCCCGCTATGGTCTAGGGATTATGGGAAATGGTGTATGTTAAAACCTGCTTAAAACAGACATACTTGGGAAAAAAACAGATGACATATTGTTGAGTAGTTTTTGTATCCTCTCTAAATTATCGTTGCTAAACTTTGGTAAAATCATGATGGTTTCAGCTCCTAATAGTAAGCATTAAAGTGGACGCCAGTTTGTCTCTGAACGTGGAAATTAAAGCCCAGGAACATGCTTTATTTTTTCAGAGAGGCAGATGAAAGAAATGCTGAATGAGAGCTTGCGTTCAGCTACAGAAGCTGGTGGAACAGAGGCTAGCCTGGATTTGACATCATAGTTTCGGCTCTCTATTGCCCAAAATGTTAGACTATTCCTTTAAAACATTAAAAAGGAGCATCTTCCAAAGCCTCAGGTCTTGAAATGCGTTTGTGGTGTATTTTTCTGGGAACTGGACTAGTGGCACGTCTTCTCTCTGGAGATGGGGGCTTGCTTCTCGGTTTCTCTTATACGAACCATCTAATTTCCAAATAGAAGGGCCCCATTCAAAGCAGCTGTGTATCATTACGACTGCTTTTCTCATTGGCATAGTGGGATTGTTAGATTACTGCTGAGAAAGAAGCTTAAAACCAAACCAACCCACGAATCAGCCCTCAACCTTCCGCCCCCCTCAATTATCAGAATGTGGAGAGGAGGGGGTATTTTTTTCCTCCTCAGTCATGCAGGAAAAGTTTCCATGTGGATTTCAGCATGGCTCCGACTTTTTTCCGATTTTCCCCAGACAGACATGCAGACAGATAGTGAGACACAGAGAGAGAGAGAGTGAGCACAAGTGGAAAGACTGTAAAAACAACTGACAGATGAGGGTTTTAAGGCTTGAGGGGGAATAGAGCACAAATCCCCTTTTCTGTTTATACTCAAATAGCATAAGTTCACATATTAGTCATACATATCCTCTCATCTGGGAATTAATAAGTCATCCACTTGAACAGTTGGTTTCATAACCAATCATTTATTGCTTTACGTATCTGTTTGCTGGGTTTTTTTTGTTTTTTGTTTTTTTTTACTTGGAATTCATCTAAAATAATAAAAAGGTTTACAAGAATACATCTTGTTTTCTGTTCTTGTGTGCGATGCACACAGTGGCAAATATCCTGTATTTGCTCTGGTGCACACTTGGCATTCATCCGTGCAACCAAATAGGATCAAGTGTATCCTGTTTTTCACTTTCACTCTTATTGAATGGGCTCATTATCCCCTCAATTTTCCAAACGTACATCCCATATTTGTCATCCAAAACTGAAGGGCCTTTATTCTTCCCTTATCCTCCCCTTCAAGTACTTTTTTAAGCTCTGTCTGTGAATTTTTCTGGAAACACTGCACTACAAATAATTTCAAAGCACTGGCAGTGCAAACACAGTGTGTTATTGCCGGGAAGTACAGCATAGAAATGTGTAATTTTGTATTTGCAGCTCTAGTTTGTGAAATTAACATGATTTATGAGAAATTAATTTATTTTTATTTCCTGTTATTTTCCTGTTGCTTCATGAACAGGATGATGCTTCACATCAAGATTCATGTTTTATTTTTCACTAATGATGTTCATCTTTTCTTGAACAGTGACTAGTTGGAGCAGATGAGGGACACGACAGTTTTCTTTAAAAGAAAAGATGAGCATGTTATGATTTTCTGTGTCTGGATTTCCTCAGCTGGACCAGGATTTGATCTCACAACCTTTTGTTTTGTTGTTGTTGTTGTTGTTGTTTTTTTGTTTGTTTGTTTTAGAGAGAAATTTGTTCATATGACGCATTATGCGAGGCAGCATCAGCAGCCGGAAGTTGATCTTCATGAGTCACTGGCTCATAGGAGTTTACTTTCACACAATCTACAGAACAGCATCCTCTTCTCAAAGGCAATTTACTTTATTCTCATAAATGGAAACCACTCAAAACCACACATCCTTGTTTGGAAGCTTTGGTAGATAATTTCTATTCATGGTACTCCTATAGGAGCCTTCAACAGGTCATTGTTTTACACCTCACTGTGGTCCACAGAAACCTTATGAAACCACTTCATCACTTGTGTTATTTTACTTTCACTTTTTACTCAGCTAAGGTTGAGATTTTCTTTATCAGTTGTGCAAACAAAATGTAATAACCTCAGAAAATCTGCTTGGGGGGGCTGAAAAAAACTGGTGGCAAAGAGTTTATCACGTTTATCACCCGTGGAGACTTTTTTTTTTTTTAATGCTTTTGTGACGTGAGTCAGACCTGTTAGACTATGCAGTGCTCCAGTGAAACTTTTGTAAAGATAATTGCATTGCCACCTATTGGAGTGCTGCTGTAAAAACAAGAGAAGCCCAAAATGTTCAGTCATCCCGGATCCTGCATGTGACTGTACATTTGATGATTAAAAGTGAGCCAGACTGTCAATTGGCTTAAGTGCACTATGTAAAGACAGCTCAAACAATATATTGTTGTGTAAGCTGCATCTGAAATAAAAGAGAATACATTTTGTGTCCTGCCAAGCTCCAAAAATTGTTGATGTCTCTGCACCGATGCCAAAAAGACAATCTCTTGTATAATGTTTGAACTTGTACGCAGAGAACAAATTTATGTAAATGGCAGCGATTCTGATTGAACTGAGTGAACTGAGTGGTGTGCGTTTACCTCCACTGGAGCTAAAGAAGAACAAGTCTGACTGCAGGTTTGACTGCCTTTTATTAAGCAATTACCCATGCACTTTTTTTTTCTCGTATTATCATGTATCTCAACACATCCATGCTGCTGTGGTGTCGGACAGGAAATCCTCCCCATGAATCTGATGTGTTTATTCCAGCAGACTGTCGCTGCATACAAAGTGACCCAAACTGCGCAACAGTAGAGTGTATGACTGTGGCTTTCATTTTGCCAAATTATAGATGTGTGAAACAAATTTTCAGGATGTGAGTGCGTATCTGTCAGTGAGAAATATTATCAAGTTTCTAAACACTGAATTACAAATCACTCTATTCTTGTGAGGTTCTACCTAAGATGTATCATTTATAATTTATGGACAAATTAATATTCCAACAATTAATGTACAAATATAAGCTACAAGCCTCCTCTCAGTCGTTAAGTCTCTTTCTACACCTATATGCTTAAAAACCTTTGAAGAACAACACAAGTACCCCAAACCCGAGTGTATCTAAAATACATTTTAATCTTGCTGAAATTTGTTTTCACAATATTGTTTACAATATTAATCTGTCTTCATTCTCTTCATCCTCGCTCTGGTCTTCTTTATCGTCTCGAACTGTACAATCATGTTCATGTAAATTGTTCTACATCAAGGCACAAGACAACAGCCGTTGTGGGGGGGCCTTGGGTAGGCTGATCTTTAATGGTGTCCCTCTGGCACACAGAAAAACAGGGTACCCTTGGGAGGAAAGGGGAATATGGAAAATGTAGGAGTATGGATCTCAAATGGGAAGCATCGCATGGAAGAAATGTGCTCTAACAAGGTGAAAGGAGGAAAAAAATAAGGTGATAACCACTGCTGCTTTCATTTTATTTTCCAATGATAGTCATGTATAAAAAAGAGGAACCGTTAGGATGGTTTTTTTTTCTTCAGGAGTTCATTTGTTCATATACATAAACTAAAGTGCTTTTTTTTCTCTTTTTTTTTTCTCTTATTTGCCAAAAGCAAAAGGTTTCACTAACAGGAAAATGGACATGGGGACGTGGAGTCCTGTGAAGGCTTTTTTTTTTCCATAAGAATATGAGAGAGTGGATAAAGGGCCAGTTCAACGTTTATTTTCAGCTTGATATTGTTTTTGTTGGTTTTTGTTCTCAGGTTTTTTTCTGATGTTTTCTTTTTTCGACCTCTGAAAGACAGAAAGAAAGACAGAGGAAAAAAATTAGATGTAAAGCTTAAAATTATGTGAATCAATTTGTAATATTTTTTTTTTAGTTAATTCTTCTTTAATTACTCTTACTATGTTCTAAAACATTGAGTTGCAACTTATAACTTCTTTAATTAGCAAATGGAGAAATAGATTTAAATTTCTGACACAGGTACAAATCAGAGCCATGGAACAAAGATAGAAGAAGAATATGTTTCCTTATTTACCATCTCCCTGAAAGTTTTGGAGTGTTCACATCTGGACGCTTCTCCTCCGCCTGCCGAAGGCCTTGGCACCGACGTTGGTGGGGACGAAGTTGCTGTTGCCCATTCCTCCCGACCTGCTGAGGAAGTCCGCCAGGCGGTGAGTCACACAGGTTGCCGTGTTGCAGGCTCGCTTCTGTGCTGTAACGCTGCTTCAGGAAAGCAAACAAGGGATCAACGCCAAGAGAAGGTGTGACATTCATCCATACCATCTAGACCTACACACACATTTTTATCAACATTATTTTCACAGCACAGAAAAACAGGATGATAAGACAGTTAAAGTTAAAAATATACATCAAGCATGCAAAGCTGAGTCGTATATTGTCTGTATTTTGTCATTTTTCTTACCTTTGGACTCGATGAGAGCTTCAGAGATAATTTCAAGGGCACTATCAGTTGCTCTAAAACACTATTTATGTCCATATTGTCCAAATGAGTAACCACTGACTGTTTGAAAGTGTCCCTAAGAATGAAAATGAACTAAGGCTTCCTGGTAGAAAAATACGTTTATTGAACAACAAACATGGTGTCGCATGAGTGGATCATTTATTGATGGTTCGATTAAGTGATCTCTCTTAACTCTTAAATTTTAGGGGCTTTGAATTGCCATCAATTACTCTACGTACAGTACACAAAGATGGATGTCTGAACCGGCTCCTAAATTACATTTATGTAAAGTAAGTCTGATTGTCTGAAATGATAGGAACAAATCATTCTCTGCCAAAAAAAAAGGGGAGGGAGGAGAAAAGAACTGAAAAGCTGGTTGCAGTTAAAGGTCATATTCTTCTCATGTCAGTCAAGCAGGTAAAATCAACATGCACTTGCCACTCCAAAAATGATGAGGAAGAAACTGGGAATAGGAGAGTTAGAGGACAGGAGAGGAGCAAAAGAAGAGGGGGAGGAGGAGAAGATTCAGTAAAGATAAAAGACGGGTTGAGGGAGGATGAGAAGGGGTTAGATGCTGTCAAACGTCTCGCCGTAGCTTGCATAGCTGTCACTCTCAGGCGCACTGCGCTTCTTGCCGGGCGTTCCTGCTCCCACGTTCGTGCGAGGGAACGTCTGCAACTTGTGCAGCTCCTGAGACAGTTTGCCCAACACACAGGTGCTGAGGTTGGAGCAGCGCTTGGTTAGGGGCCTGTCCATGCTGTCGGGGAGGGGACACACAAAACACATGCAGAGAACAGGCTCATAGATATGGGCAAACATGCAGACAACACTTTCTTTATCTCTATCTTTCTTTTTCCTTCCATTCACGCACCATTTCTCTCACATGCATTTCTTTCTCATGCCACCACAGGTATCAAAAAGTAAAAATAAAAACATCCCATCCCGCCCCAACGCTAGCATCATGCTTTTCCCCCCTTTCCCATCATTCAAAGAACTTGTCATCCATCCCCTCATGCGCCAAAATCTCCATCCCCACCCCCATCTCCAGTCAATCCCCTCTTGTCACATCTTTTACACCCACAGAACAAACAGAAACCAGTCGCTTCCCACTGTCATGCAACTCCACTTAATTGACATCATGCACACTTATTCGTTCCGTTAGGCATACACTGTTCACATGCCCGGCAGGCAGGCTGGAAATAGAAGACCCTTCAAACAAAGTCAAAATCAAACTCATCCATGCAGGAGCAGGGTCATGACAGAGAATAGGGATTTTTTTGTCTGTTTTAACATCTTTTCTCAGAAATGATCTGTTTTCCTCTCTCTCGGTCTGCTGAGAAGTTACATACCTCTACGCCTGATTGAAGTGGGGCACTAAAAAGACGCATCCTCAATGGTGTCAAAGCGAAACCAGAACTGATATAATTCCTGCATAAAGTCCAGCACGGCAACCCAAAAAAGAGCTGCCAGTTTTACCTTTCTATCCTGTCATTAGTCAGCCTTCACTGTCTGTTTCTGCACAGGGAGGAAATGTTAAAGAATTTCTTTTAAAAAGGGTTAAAATAGAGGAGAGTCATCCGTACCTGTTTCCTTCAGTTGCCTGCTGCTCCAGCTCCTCCGCTGTCATCTGCACAAACTCCTTCACAATGGCGTTGAGTAACCTTCGCGCCTCGTAGTCCGTGAGCGTGACTCGGTCTGACATGGACTCTAAACCCGGTCTGTGGAGAAGAGAGGGTGAGCAGGAAGGTTTAGGGGTTGGAAGGGTTGTGAGAGGACAGGTATTGAGATCAGCATTAAATTGTTCGGTAGAATTATCACCTGCAGTTAAATGGAAGGGTGGGGGATGTATGTGGGGGTGTTAGGGTGGGGTAGGGTGCTGGTGGACTGAGTGGATGGATAAGACGGGTCAGGGGGGTTGGCTGGGACGTCACCAGTTCTGAGAGGGATGACGTCTGAGTTGGAGGGCCCCCGGCCAACGCGGGGAAACAATCTGCGGAAAGTGCCCCATCTGAGAGAGGGGCTGATGTGCAGCCGCCTTTAGATTTATTACTAAATCGATAGCTTCATGGGAACAGTGTGGGGAGTGGCCTGAATGGGGTTTCATATAAATATATGGATCGCATTTATCTCCCCCTGAAGTGAATTACAGTTTTTTCCCCTGTCTCTTTTCACTTTTTTGGTTCTTTTTTGTTTCCATTAGTCCCCTTTAAACAGTTAAACTGAGAGTAGTTTTGTCCGGTCAAATTACAGGTACAATAGGACACACAAACTTTAAATATTTATAAGGAAATTGAAATTTGTGGGAGTTACATTGACTTTTTATTTTATTTAAAAGTATTTTAAACCTAAAAAAGAATCCACCTGAGCCTAAAATTTAGCATCATAAATTATTAAGATTAACCAGAACAAATGTATTTAAAGTTTGTGTGCATGCATATTGTTACACGCTGTACGATCTGCTGTAGACTTATGTATCTTTGAATGTCTTTCCTTTTGTCTGTCCCTCACATAAACAAATCCTTCCCCAATTCCTCATATTTTTCTAGCAGCACTGAAAATATTTTGACTATATTTTTCAAAAAAGAAAGACAAGTATACTTGATACAGTCAGAAAAAAATATTTACCATATTTTTTTAGGTACCTTTTAGTCTCGACCTCTCCTCATCCCACTGGTTGCTTGTAATTCTAACAATTTGGGATTTTAAGTCCATTCTACTTCTCCACACATTTGAAGTTGCCAGAAAATGCACGTCATCAGAGAGTTTGAAGTGTGAAATGTGAGTGTTGAGCGTCTCACCTGGCAGGGGCGGCTTGTGAGCAGTACATCTGGCAAATGACCAGGGCGTAGGCAACGAGGAAAGCAGAGATCTTCAACATAACCATGGTCCCCTACATATCAAGAAAGACATCCCCATCAGCTGCTTGTGCACAAGACTGCTGCCGTTCACACTCTGTCACACACCCACAAACACACACACCACTGAAATAAGTTGTCAAGTCACCTAAAAATCATCAGTATACATCTAAAAAAAATATACTTGCAAGTGTCTGATCCTCTTGTGCTGTTGGGAAGAACTTGCAACAAGAAAAAAGGTTTCTGTCACTTCCCCGAGAGGTGAGCTCAGCTCTACCCACATCTCAGCTTGCCACTATTTAGCTCTGGTCTCCTGCTGAACCTCCTTGCTTTTACTTCCACACAACACCCCTTCAAACCTGAGCCACATAACAATCCCCCCTACTCTTCTTCTGCAAAACGCACTGTTCCTCCAAAACATCCAGCCAAGAGCACAGGACAGGTAGTTCTCTCGTGTCGTACGCCTCAGGTCTCAGAGTGTGACACGTCTGCGGGTGGGAGTGCGTGTGTGTGAGAGTGTGTGGCTGTGTGTGTGTGTGTGTGTATGAGTGAGGGTAGGTGGGGGTCCTAGACTGTGTGATGCATGTAGCACTTGCTAGCGCTGAAAGAGGAGGGGTGAAAAAAGAAAGGGAAGGGGGGGAGACTCCAAGCTTTGCCAGCTCCCTAAGGAACCAGTGCATTAGTGTAATGAGCTGCCAGCACTCGCTCTCTCTCCCTCACCCACACACACACACACACACACACACACACACACTCAAACCTGGTTCCTCCTGTCTATCTCTTCTTTCTTTTCCTCTTTTACTTGCTGATCTTTACTTCAGCATCTTCTCATTTTTGAGTCCCTTTCTTCCTCTCTGTCTTTTTTCCTCTCTCTGCCTTTTGTCTTTCTTTGTCTCAGTCTTTGGCCTTCGAGTAGCAGACTTGACTCTCACAAAATGGGTGGTGGTGATACTGGTGACCCCAGTGGCCACACTCCAATCCCATTACCAACACAATCACGTCACCGCGGTCTAACGCAGTGACTCCGCGTCCATATCCCCTCTGATCCACACACACATGCAGACAGCCTGTCAGGAACATTTATAGTCCAACACTTTACCCAACACAGCATTCAAAGTAAGCACTTACCTTCAGTGATAATCACCCAGCAAAAAAATAAATAAATATATATCTCTATGTATCTCTATGCAAAACACAAGAAGTTGACTTTCTCTCAACTTGCAGAACAACTCTTGATTCTGTTGCATGCAGCGCCAACGCACCAGCCTATATATCCCACCACTTGGATTTGTGCATTGACTGTGTAGGTGTTTAATTATCCGCCGGCAGCCAATCACATCGCTCTGATGCCACGGTGAGCCAATGGCACACCTCCCCTCAGTCCTGGCTCACTAATAAGGGATATGGCTTTGCGTTGACGTCATTCCTCAGTCACTAAGTGCTCCATTCACAAAATCCACCAGTCATTTTGACCACTTGCTATCCCCAATTTGCACTGATGTCATTAATTAAATAGGAAGCAAAGCAAACTGGTGGCCGTGGAGAAGCATCACCAGCAATAAATATTTTAAGAACCTTCCAAAAAATTTTACACTGCACGCTATATCTCAAAAGCCAAATCGATAAAGGCCCCCCCCCAACACCACTGCCACCCTCCCAGCTAAGCACTTGCAGGCGGGGCCATCTGCTGGGGAGGGATGTATACTACACAGTGACGCACTCCTGGGCTCTTCATTCATAACGCTGTTTGGATAGAACCAACTCCAGCACTACACCCACTTTGCTCCAGCTCAGTATAGACCATCTACAATCAGCTTATGTAATCAGCTTGTTATTGATTTGATCTGAGGCAATATGATGTGATTCACCACAAATAATGAACTTGTGGCACTTTATATTTCATGTACCCATGCAAATGAGTCAACTCTGCTCAAAGCCATTCAATTACTTTCAAACTACAAACCATATTGCAACTTCTACTTTCTCCAGTTTAAATTGTGTGTTGTTTATTGTAGTTTGCAATAAAACCTTAGCTATGACAGCATCCCACCCCACTACAGTGAAGCATCAAACCATATTAAGTTAATAAAGTGATACCACTGTCAGTCCAGTACTGATCACTGCCGCCTGGGCCTCCTCCCACATACTGAGTAAACGAGTTGTCCTCAGCAAAGATCAATCGATGACAGCCTCTGACAAGAGCTGTTTCTCAAAAGCAATTACACAACTGTTTGTTGTGCACCATCGTCTCAATTCCCTTCCTTTTCATTAGTGTGCAGAACGGCATTTGTGTGTGTTTGTACAGTATATTGTGTGTGCACATGCCTGAACCTGTGTGCACACAAATAAGCATGTATGTGTACCTGTCTTTGTCTGCCTGTGTGCACTCAAAGTCTCTGCAGACTGGACAAAATAAATGGATGTACATGGATGTGTATGTGTGTGTGTGTGTGTGTGTGTGTGTGTGTGTGTGTGTGTGTGTGTGTGCGTAAGATTATATGTCAGAGTAAAAGAAGGGGAGGGGTTGCCTCTCCTTGTCTGCGTCATAGAGGAACCCCATTAGACAGGATGAGCCTTTTAGTGCTATTGAGCCACAAAGCTCACCCATGTCAGATGCTAAATCACTGCTGAATAGACAGCTGCCGGGTCTGAAGCCACATCTACGTACCTACATCACTTTTCTACCTGCACATCCACCGTGCTGCTTAACTTATTCTAGGCTGATGGAAACATACCAGGACACCACTCACTTTATATTGAATTATAACTTTGTCTGATTTGACTTTCCATCCAAAACTTTGAGCTTTGTTTCTTAAGTTCAACCAGCCGGTCATGGAAGACTATAAATGGGTTGCTTAAAATTGCTTTCATGTATTCTCATACGCTGCACACATTTTGAGATTTTGTTTAGTATTTCTGGCTTTAGTTTTTAGTCCTGTTTCTTGTGTTTTGGTTCCTGGGTTTGCTCTGTATTTTCAGTATTGTTCAGGAAATCTTGTCACACTTGTTTTGGCTTCTGGAGTTTGGTTTAGTATTTTTCTGTTTTATTTTGTAGCCTGAGCCCTCGTGTATCTTGTCTTAGTCTACTTCCTGTCTTTGTCTGGTTTCCCTCCTTTTTTGATTGTCTGCCCCACCCTAATTGGTTTCACCTGTTGCTGGTTACCCTAGTGTATTTAAGTCTTGTGATTGGCTTGTGCTCTTGTCAGTTTGTCTGTTGTCATGCTTCCTGTTACATCAAGTAGGGACCTTTGAGTTTTTGGGACTGGTGTTAGTTTTTCTCCTTGTTGGATGATTCTTAGTTGTTTAGTTTTGTTCCCTGACTCTGGACAGTGATTTTGTGCTCTAATAAAAGTACTCTGTATTCTCTCATCCATTTGTCCTGGGGTTCCGCGTTTGGGTCCTCCTCTCCTGTGTTTGTGGCTGCTGTCCCCCTTTATAACAAGAGGGTCTTTTTAGCTCTTCAAGTTCCAGTCTGCAGTAAAACAAACTCAGTGTGGTATCAGTTGCGTCATTGTCGCACCACAGTGGTACTTTAATACATACTCAGTGTGGAATAATGGAAAAGTTTAGGAAGTGAAGTAAGATAAATGTATGCACCTCAATATTTGTATCTGCCAATAAAATTGCATTTTAATAAAGTTCATCTGACTCCTTCACTGACAGTTTGAATCACCAAAGTGAAACATTAGAAAAAATGAGTCACAAAAAGTTAAGAAGTTCAGAAGTGCCAAACCTTGAAAGTATTAATATTTTTAAGTGAACTTTATTTCCGTTATGCCTTCCAAAATCAAGTTACAAGGTGTAGAGAAAATACAAAACCACTGACTGACTAAACATAAACATAATTTTCATTGATGTCGTTTGTTCTGCTGCTGAGCTGTGTTGCATTATACTGAGAGGTGTTTCTATTATTTTGACCACCCCATTTAAATAAATGAGGGTAGGCTGGATAACAGAAACAGAAATACCATTATCACCTTTGTGAAGGAGGACTTACTGCAGGACTGTTGCCTTAGACTGCATTGGTTAAGAGTACCTGCCACCTGAGTGTGCCTTGTAAAGTTTTATACTGCAGCTTGAAAGAAACAGCTACTCTCAAACTGCTATTGACTCATCACCTCAGTCTTACTTTCTACTGTCTTGTGTGTTTGGAGGAGCTTGAGCATGAAAGTGTGTGTGAATAGTAAAGAGGCGTAACAAACAGACATGCACTTGTCTAGTAAAGATCTTAAAAGAGTTGTTTTAACTTCAATTGAGGACCTATATGATCATCTACTGTATGTGTTTGTACATCCCTGTGGCCTTTCAAAATCAATTGGGCAAACAGAGTGGTGTGACTAATAATTAAAACTCTTTCTTGATGCTTCTTCTTAGTTTGTACCTGACAGCGTGTGTCTTTTATGTCACCCCTGTGTGCGTCTGTGGGTCTATATATTGTATTCCTGCATGTGGGTGTGTTTATGTATACTGTACACGCATGCTTACGTATGTGTGCTCATTTTTTCAGCAAGGGTCTTCTGGTCTTCTGCATCACACTTCACCCCAGGGAGCTGCACAGGGCATCCTGAGTCCTCCAAAGTTTTTCCCTCAGCTCCTCAAAAAACTTTGGAGCACTGAGTCGATACGGTAACCTTTGAAGCTGGGCCTCCCCCAGCTGAGATCAACACGCCCACCGTAGTGTAAGTTATTACCAGGGACACAATGACCACTATGTCTGCTGCTGCTTTTGCTGCTGCTATGTTATTATTGGATGTGAACAAACGTTATGCTATATGTCATCTTAATTGCTCAGCTCTACTGGGCCAATCAAGTATCTTGTGTGTAAATGTAAAAAAAAAAAGAAAAAGAAAAAAAAAAAGAAAAGTACACCTACAGAATTGATGCTAACACACATGAATTGTGTTATTGATACTCTTGGACATGACTGAGGCTCATTAACGATGTGATGTATAGGTATGTTTCATGTTATGCACACACGTGCATGAGTCGCCCACACAATAGTATCATTGCTATTGAGTTCAATACTGTGTCAGCTTTGGGCCTGCAAAACACACATCACTCTCTCAGTTCAATCTACTGTATAGATCCCCTATTGTGTCTCTCAAATGAAAAATATGTATCTCCAAAATATTACAAGCTGAAAACACAGTCTTGCCTTAAGATTGGTGAAAATGTATTTTTTAGACAGTTTTTTTAATTAGCGATTAGGATGATTTTATTTCTTATCTGAAATGTTTTTAAAGTTACAAAACTTTGAGATACATGGTTTTCGCCTGACTAGTCTATTCTCCAGTCTCTGCTACAGCTCCAGAACGTAGCAACATAGTGGTAACCATATAAACATCATGTGGCTTCAAAACAACGAGCCGAACAATGGGTGACACCACTGTCCCATACTGGAAAGTCAAGGCAACCAACAGTATCCTCAATACTCCTTTATGAACTGAAGCCACAAAACATGTTGTGTTTGTTCAAGGGGCACGACTCTCAGTATTTCTCTGCTGGCAGCTGCTGTTATTGCTCTCTCCACCTACAAAAAAACCATTAGAGTGAAGTTAGCTTGATTCAGGATATCGGATGTTCGGTGGATATTTGTTGTTCCTCTTTCAATAACTTGTTAAGCAAATGATTAAAACCAGACTAATACCTGTGCTCAGGATTCTTGGAAAAGGAAGAACAATTTACAACCACTGGTTTCAATACTTGCAGTAGGGCCGTCAACAGATAAATGGAAACAGTTCTCTGGGGCTTAATGAAGGACATTCTGGGAAATGCAGGAAATCACTGAGTAGCCATTGGACACCAATGATTGACTAAAATACTGTTGAGGATGGGATCCCTGTCACACTGATTACTATCCATGACACTTAATTGCTTGTAATTCACTATGTCCTTCTTAAATTGTTCCTATAACAAGTCAATTCAAAATCAAATCAAAAATGTATAATAATCAGTTTTTATGTTTCTCCTGTTGTCGTTTTTGGTACAGTTGCTAATGCCACTCTCATCTCATATTAAGCAGTAGGAGTCATTAGTTATTGAGGCCTGGGGTGCATTGGTAAACTATCTATTGCATGCCCTACAAATTAAGAGAATGTTTTGCATTTTTCACAACTTTTGCTAAAACAATTATTTATCAAAATAGATGCAGATTATTTTTACTGATCTGGTGATCAACTAGTCATTTCAGCTCCAGCCCCTCCACATGTCACCCTAAAATTACACAGGACAACTGACATATTAGAGACACGCGAAGGCACAAGTGAAGGACAAGAACAAATGAAAGTAAGAATCCACCTTAAAAGCTGTGAATGTAACCAGTATTGTAATGTCATACCTTTCCATATACAGAAGCCATACATCACCATTGGGAGGACAGAGAGTGTTGATAGGGTCAGAGCAGGGTGATATGATCTATGAATGGCACTGCACACCATTGGGCACCTCCCAGTCAGTTAAGGCCAGGCACATCCAGATAAATCACTTCCTTAAGAGAAAGGAAGGCGAAACAGCACTTAAGTCATTATCCAGCTGCAGCCTCCCGTAATGGCTCTCAATCTCCAAATCTAATCAGTGGCTTGCCACCACAGAGGAGGCTCGTCACCTGATTAAATACAAGTTCAAGTGGTGGAACTGGTGTCACTTTGTGGTTTTACATCGAAGAGTTGAGTGACTGTGTTTAAACACCTGGGATGGAGTGTTCACCATGATTAAGCAGGAGCAGGCTGGAGTGAAGGATATGCAGCTTAAAGCAGGTGTTAAACTCTTGAACATGTTGTTCTGTCTGTTAAACCAGCAGAAAAAGTGGCTGAGCAGATTGGTCGTGCTAACATTTCAGGAGGTCGGAAGCATGTAAAATGTCAAGGAGCAAACAGGGCATTCTAAGTTTCCAGGCATTTGCCATTGTTTATCTCCAGACATTAGGGAGATTACACTCAATCGTTGGAGCCTCAAAGCATCAATCAGGGCCCTCAGCATTGCAGCGTGGGAGGGATGTTGGCCCCCTGGCTCAGACATCACTGTCTGAACAGCTGGGAAATTGCTTGTATCTATTCCACATGTATTCAAGAAAAGAGAAAGTAAACGAGAAAAAGAAACCTCTCAGCAATCAATAGCTAGACACTTACAAATGCTGTGGTCGGACAGAGCAACACTAAGGAGAGTTTGTGCTTCCGAAAAGTGCCTGTCGGGAGTCCTATTTATCATGATTACACAAGAATAAATGAAGTGACCTGACTAGCAGAAATATGGTGGAATCGGATTTGAGCTGTGCAAAGTTTCTGCTTGCCAGCTTGACTATATAAAACATTATGGGAATCATTCAATCATTTATTTCATCCACTCACATTTTCCAATAAAATGCAGGCCCTTGCACGATGATGCACACATGGCTCAGCTCTGATCCGGATTCTTTTCACTTTTGGGACTTTATGACAAATGCCAAAAAAAAAAAAAAGGCGGTGTTGAAATACTGATGACTGCAGGACAGCAGTGTTCGAACATGTCCTATCAGCTATGCTAATTGAAGCTCAAAGAGACTACTACACTGAGTAATCGACCTTTCACTAAACCCCTCTCACAAACAGTATGTCCATTCATAGCCTAGCAAATATAACTAGGCACAGCAGACCTGTCAAACTTTGTTGAAGCAGTTTTCATGGGGCTCAAGTAAGAACGATACTCTTTCCGAAAACTAAAACCACAAGTGTAAACATGTAAGGAAAAGCAGAGAGTTTGTCTTCTCTACCATACTGTAGTTGTTAGCATGTCTAACTAACTAGCTTACAACCTACCATAATAAAAAATATGTGATTATCTAACTACACTATATGTATTTTTATAAATAATGCTGTTATATATCTTGTGGGGTTAGAAGTTTCATTAAAAAAACTCTCTGGGGAAGAGAGTCCTGAATGCTATTAGACTTTTGGCTAACGTTAGCAACTTTTGGCCTGCTGTTTATCAGATTTAGTTTTACCCTCCAGCAACCTCAGCCAACATTACCCGAAATAGCATTATGTTCATCAAACATATTGTGTTTGTGTTTTTATTCTTCAAATACATAGTTTGACAAATACGTACCTTAGAGTGAAAACATACCGTTTGAAAATACGGAGTGTGTAAGGTAAGGAGCCATACGGGATTATGTCAGAGGAAAATAAACTGCACAAACTACATGAACAGAAAGCTCGAAAGGGAGGACAACAAACTCAACTCGACTGCCCTTTTAAGATATCAGTCCTGCTTGCGATTTTGTGTGTTGCAGCCATCACTTGTGCTTGAATAACTCTGATGCACCTTAAGAAACCATGGAGTGACTCAGGCCGGTGCCCTGTCAAAAGCTGGGCAGAGGCAAGCAGTTCCTCTGAAGTATCTTAAGGAAACTTGGCTCCTGGCTTTGGAGTCATTTCAGATTCAATCACACTTGATCAACTTGGACCGCGTCCCGTGGTATTTATAGAAAGTTAAACGTTATGCGGTTATAAAGCCTGGCTGAGGCCCAAGAATCTGCCATCATTTCTGCCTCTGCAGCAAAGCTGAGAGTTGGAAATTTCTGGCTCTCAGTTTGGCTCAAAGATACTCAAGTTACAATGAAACTGAAACGAAAAATCTTCATTAATGGACAAAAATATATATCTGCCATTGATTGATTATTTTCCACGAATTTAAATGTATTCAGTTTTTTAACAGTGGTTTTCAGAAAAAGTCTCAACCATAATCTTTTTCCTGTACATTTCCTTTTTCTTTTGAGAGAGTGCAGTGAGTCCTTTCTTGCACCATCTTTTTCTGCATCATGTTCTTTCATTTCTTCTGTCTTTTTTCTTTGTCATTGTTCTTGTGCCTCCTGCTGCCTAAGACAAGTTTGCCTCGTGTCTCACCAAAGAGTACTCATCATCCTTTGGAGAGGTTGTTCTCCCTTTCAGAGGAAAATATCTGAAATTGTGGACCATCAAATTCCTGACCCATGAACCTCTTCTTTCCCTTGTTATGTCACCCACATTGACGTAATTGAGTCTACCAGTTAATGGTTGAGCCTCCATGGCAATGAAATTAATATTGTGTGTTCAGCCATTGCATTTTTCTTCTGCTCACCAGAAATGGGACACTTTTTCCAATCAGTCAAATGCAGTTAAAAGCGCCCTTCACTCGTAAAAGCCATTATTGTGACATGATGGATCCTGAAGCACAAGAGGCCATTAAGGGGGTTTAATGAATAGATTAGCTGGAGCAGCCAGGTGTCTCCAGAACAACACTTGATCACACGCCCACCTAAACGTTGCCACCAAAGTGTCTCCTGCCCATTAGGTGCCACATCACACAAGTTCCAAGTCATGCCAACTTCACTTCAACAATTGACAGGTTTATATATAAAACCTGACAGGCAAAAAATAAAAACCTGGCTACATAAAAAATGGTAAAACTTTCCCTCCCATACTGAAAACTGATGCTTTGGAAAAGGATTCCCTCAAGTCACCTAAATATGTCTAGACTTTGGTATATCACTGGATTTGCAAAGTGCAAGAGTCAAATAGCATAAATATCAAACTGAACTGACCTTTTGCTGTGAATCAGAATACTTCAGTGCACAGAGTCTTTGGAAGATATCTACATCTCTGTGAGTATTGATTGACAGGTCTCCCTGTCCTCATTTGGTGTCATGCTTGCTCCTCTGTAACCAACAACAGATACTCACACAAGGTCGGCACAAATCCCACCATTGAAGCTGACGGCATGATCGGATAGCAATGGGTCTCACAAAACAGTCAAAGTCTTTTTATAGCAGCCTGTAAACATTTACATCAGTCACACATGCCCTTACTAAACCATAAGCTTTCATATAAATTCTACAGTAAGCGAAAAAAAAAAGGTCACATCACATGAAATTTGTTGTGTAAATAAGCTGCCAAACTGTCCGCCAACAGGTTTGCTATATATCAACTTAGAAGGTGATGATATGTCAATGTTGTGTTCATAACATTTTTCTGCTGCCCCAAAGTGGCACAAAAATCTCAGGCGGCTGTAGCCTATCACAGATCAGAGCAGTAATTCTAGGATCTAGGATTCTAAGAATTAGCAGAAACAGATGGAATCTATTCGAAGAATAACCAAATAAATAAAGGATAAATTACTTATATTAATCATTCATACTAATATAGTTTACTACTCGCATTTTACTATAATATTTATTGTCAGACAGACCTGGATTTGCCTGCCCTGGATTAGATATGAGCTCTAGTATTATTAAAACCTGATTTTAACACAAGGTCTCAGTATTCGATAGAGTGCAGGAGCCACCTCTGGACACTTTTCCATGTCAGTTTTATTGAGACTTAGTGGTACGTATTACCACACAAATTTGCAGTTAATTAAAACAAATTGCCTCACAACCTATGGGTCTTTGGGGCCACTGAGGGTCTGTGGTGTCAGCCTGTCTCCAGTCTGCATGTTATTTAAATGACTTATTAATAGACTTCTGCCACCTAACACAGTTTAATGGAGAATATATTTTTCAGTATGTTCTATTTTCCTGCTGAAATTACTTCCAACTGTTCAGAAATCAGACTGATATATGACACAGCAGACTGATTTTTTTTTGTCGAACAGTCATCTCTCAAATACGCCTTTGTCTTGAAAAATTTTATCAAGAGTGACAGCAAAATGAAAAGGGAGACTCGTAATGAAGCCAAGCCGTAAACCTCTCCCAGCTTCTTCCAGCGCTTTCTCTCATCAAATAACATGTCACTAATTTTTTTTTTTTTTTTTTGCTGTTCAATAGTAATTTGTAGATATTAAACAGATCAATGCAGAGCTATCTCACAGATGACAATGCTCTCAATGCTCTCATCTCCAAAAGTGACCACTCACATTAGTTTTATTCCAAATTCTGCAGTGCTAGATGAGCAAATGCTATTAATGCTTAAACATTTGCTGGAGAGCCAAAGTAATGATTGGATGTCTCCGTTCTGTAGGCTTGGCATCATCAGATGTTTCTGCATTGAGACTGACAAGGGATGAGAAATGAATAAATGGTTCTAGTGCATTAGTTTTCAAATTAGTTCAGGCTCATCAAAAGTCAGACATCTTTACATTATTGTATTTTCTGGCGGTCCCACACAATGAGAAGAAACAGTTATGATTTTCAATCACTGACAGAGATGGAAGCTTTTTTCCCAGAATATATTTATGCATATACACACACACAGTATATACTGTCTAGTATAAGTCTAAGTTGTGTATTATTTTGCTAATAATCAAAACCTAAAAACCTGCAAAAATACATGCAGATTAAAACAAGTTTTCTTTTTTTTCTCACAAATTGAGAACTGTAGGTTTTGTCCCTCCACTTTCATGGGTACAGTCATTCTTAATAACCAACAAACTGTGTAAGTCGATGGAGTCTTCAAGAATGAAATTTTCTCAGTCCAGTTTTATAGATACAATACTGAGTGGCAGTGGGATTTCCCTGCAGCTAATGTTGCAGTCAGTCCTCTTCTAAGAGGTCACAGAGGCAAAACTGTAAAAGAGCAGCCAACAGAATTTATTGTTCATCTCAAGCCTTTGTCTTGCCCATTACCAATGCATCTTGAACAAATCACTGCACAAATGAACTAATTAAAAAATCGTGCCATGTTCTGTCTCATTGTGCTTTCTATACATTTTTCTTTTAGAATTAGTTTTATCATGGTATCAGTTTGTTTTATTTTTTTTATCTTAGTATTACTACTTCGTGGGGGGAAAAAAAAAAACATTTGTTGGTGTGAAAAACTTTGACCATTAGCACCAGTGCAGTCCCTTTGAAAACATCTGCTTTGCCGTCAGATGCAATCAGAGAATTAAAATAATGGATTCTGGTATTCATGCATGTGGGTGCATTTCCTGGCATTAAAACAATGAAAATGATGGATAGGAATTACTGTAGACATAATGACTGAAATCAGCTTCTCCCAGGACCACATTTCCTTCTAACAATCAAGAGTATTACTCAATCACTTTTCATAGCAGCCTGATTACTGTTCGCTCACAATTTGCATGACTAAAAATCCAGTATGTGTGTATGTAAAGCTTGCTGTCTTCAGGTGGTCTCAACTGAACTAGTTTCTGTCGTATAGATTATTCTAGACACCAAATGTGTGACTTTATACTGTCTGTTCGTAGGTCCATACACTGAGCAAAGAGACTATCTTGCTAGCTGCTGATATTATTGAGTGCTCTACGACGTAGTACACTTTTTTTGAGCCAGAAAAAGCCTGTTCAGCCATTTGCCACTGAAATGCTGCATAAGCGCTTTCGTCAACACCAGGAAACTGACGGCAGCAAACAGAAAACGATCTCTGCAAGACTCCCACCTTACCTCCTCTCTCACATGTCTGCTCTGGCCTTTGGCTGTAAAAAATGTTAAAGTCGGTGACGACATGCAGCATTCGAACTCATAAAACTTATGCAGGGGAGGGGCTGAGATGGCTTTCCTCCGTTTGCTGTGCAGCTGCTGACCTCTGACCTGCCTTGTTATAGGATAGCTGCCAGCTTAATGCAACCTTGGCAGAGCTGCCACCTTTCCCACCCATTAGTCCAGTCATTTTCCAGGCTAAAACACATCGCTGACCTATTTTTAGCAACAAGGGGATGCGATTTTAAGCCACTGAGGATGCAAAATCGATTCTGTATTAAGTAAATATATACTAAAGTGGACAATGTTGATGTGT
Source organism: Toxotes jaculatrix (assembly GCF_017976425.1). Lineage (NCBI taxonomy): Eukaryota > Metazoa > Chordata > Actinopteri > Toxotidae > Toxotes > Toxotes jaculatrix. Next base: position 24,235,299 of record NC_054398.1, read on the forward strand.
TGTCATCATTCATGAAGAAGAGGCAACATGCAGCTCAGGTAAAAGTCACAACAAAGTGAGAATAAAGAATCTGTGCTGATGCCAGCACATGTAAAAATAGACTATTATGCAAAGAAACGTCTCTCTGGCTTGTGATTAAAACAAAGTGAAAACCATGAATGGGCAGAGGAATGGGTGCACTCACACTTTCTTCTACTCCTTAAAACACCTCCGCCTCCCCCTCCCCTGCCACCACGTGGAAGCGCAGGGTCCACAGTGTGGCTTGGACCCATCACACAGTGACTCAGGCTGCTCTCCATTTGAAAAATTAAACGGGGGGCCGTTTGGCAGAGTTAAATGAGGCCCCCAGGAAAAAAACATGCTGAGCTCAGCACAGCTCCTACAATCTCAATCACAAAGGAGGAGGTTGGCGCGCTGATGTAATGGCTGCCGCCGTGCTGCCGCTGCCTTGGCAGAGGAGGAGAGCTCGTCAGCACAGCCCTACTAATTCATCTCCCCCCTCCTCCCGGATCAAGGGTACATCAGATATCATTAACAGAGAAAAAAGGCGAGCAATGGCCGAGCCTAAAACCAGACACAGGGCTGGATGTAAAAGAGGATGAGGCCATCAATGGGCATTTCTCTGTATGCAGAGACACTCACCATGGAAAGTGACAGAATCCCTTGAGAAATAAAAGAAAAAACTTTAAAATGACAAAGAATTTGTTGAGTCATACGGGATGTATACATGTTGAAGAATGTGTTCAGAGGACACAGGTGAAGACGGGCTCTCAGGCAGGCTCACCTGTCAGCATTTATCCACCTGTAGAGTTGTTCTACAATCATATGCACAAAGTTATCCTTCTTTTGCAGATAGTACTAAGAATCTTGTTCTAGTATCTAAGAATCACTGATTCAATGAGGATTTTCTCTAGAAGTCTCATTTATTGACCTGTAATTTCTGGCTTTTACCCATTTAATGGAACAATTATCGTAATTTTCCATGAAGGACTTTTAATTTCTGTGGTGCTCATTGGCAAGTGCCAATGTCTACAGTGTAGTAGCCTCATTACATGGTATCACTACAATATTCCGACAGTCAGACAGAAATCAAGTTTAAAAAAAAAAAAAAGCTCCTTGCAATCCGTGATTCATACAGAGATAGCACCAGCGGCTGCTTCATAGATAATAGATAAGCCGCTGACTTAGCGGCATGGCAAACCATGGCATGTAACACCAAAATCAGCTTGCTGTATATAAACTAGGCTTTAAACCTAATTTTGGTTCAAGACCAACAACACAATACAGGTCAGTGTCTATGAATCAGAGCAGATTTTCCAATCCAGTTTAAAGGGCACATGTTTCTGTCTTCTAGAAAAGCGCAGTGGACGAGAAGTATTGACTGAAGTGCTCTGTGGCACAGAAATAACGTGAATTATTAAAATGGGTGGCATTTACCTTTAAAGAAGCAGCTTGCACATGAGCTGCCATTGTCTTCTTTTTACAACAGATTTTGAGTTTTCACAAATGTTATGTAATTTGAAATGGCAATAAAATCCTATTTGTTGTTTATTTTTAAACGGATGTAGCAGTGACTTAACATTTAACTGTTGCGTAGTTGTTTTCAAGCTTTTCAAAGTATGTTTCACTGTGTTGTTGTGTAAGTTGAAATCACAACATGTTAACAAGTTAATTCATCATTTCATTGTGCTGTTACTGGATTTTCATTATCTTAAGCAGACTGACTTCTCCATAACTGACACTGGCAGACATGGTAGCACATCAAAGTCTACAAACAAGCTTATAAAACACACAACCTTGTCGTCTATGGGACAATTTGTTCCTCTTTGTTCTGGAACTTTTTATGTGTGGAAAAAATGGCTTTAAGAGCAGTAAATGTCCACAACCCAGTAAAGCGCCCACCAAGTTCTTCTAATATACTGCTGCCTCCTAGTGTTCATAGAAAAACACTACGACTGTGGGGTCGGTGCAGAAAAGCAAAAAGAAGCAAATTAACCGATTTAGCAAGAAAATTACTTAAAACCTTTACTTTTACAGCACTTTACGTGGTTGGCATTTCAAATTTGACAAATTTAAAATCAAAAGAAAATCAAAAATCTTAAGTGAAAATCAGTTTTAAAAATGTGTATGGCGTTTTGTGTGTTATTTATTAATAAATATAATCGTTTCCATAATTAAGCTTTAAAATGTATGCGATTAAATAATAAAATATCGTGATAAGTTTTGCTTTGCAGCCTGTCAAAACTTCATTCAGTCGATCACTGATTTCAAAATCGGAGCTCTACTGTGTTCCCTGGCGTCGCGTCCAGGAAAATTAATCAAGTTAGGATCACTGCACCGGGAAAGAGAGGCGACACATTTAGAAGAAGAGATGGTAAGAATGAATGAAATTTCATTTATGTCGCCCAGTTTATCATCAAATGATATGTCTGCGCAGCAAGTAAATCGCACAGCAAGTTCATATGAAGATATTCAGAAAACGTAAATCATTTACTGACTCTAAGCTGCCGTTAGTTAGCTAACTTTTGCACTGTGAGTAAGCAAAACACCTTCAGTAGCGGCTAACGTTAGCCGCACTGATGTTAACTGAACTAACCGTGTGGTCAAAGAAACGGTTCCCAGCTAACATTTATCGGACGATATCATATTAAAATGTGTTCATAATTAACCCGGTTTATTTTAATTTAGCGCCAAATAATCTATGACAATCCCGTTGCTAGTTAGTTAGCAGGCTAGGAGCTAACAGAAGTTAGCTAGCTCAGGCTGATTTAGCATCACTCTAACCAGCAGTGGAAGTGTCGGGTCTTTTACTTTCGTTTTCCCTCAGACTAATAAGTTCTTTTTGTGAAGCCAGCACATACAACTCCAGCAGCTAGTCACTGTGATGATTCGGCAAACTTTCTTACAGTTTATATATTATATTAATAAAATGAGTTGGCTTTCCACAGAATCCAGCGCTGCACATCATTATTAAAAACATGTACTCGTTTGGTGCTTGGTTTCTGTTGCGTGATTCTCTTCGGTGAGTGGCTGTACACAAAGTTGGTATAATCAATTATTCAGTCATGGTGGTAATTTAAAACCTCAGTCTAGAAAAGTCCGGGCTGTTGTCAGGCTCAAAGCCTTATGTAGTCTCGGTCTGTAACTGAGAAACTCGCTGATAATGCAAGACAACTATGTAAGCTCCGCTCTTGTGTATTATATTATAATTGTAATGTTTGAGTATTTTGTCGCTTTGTCAAATTTATGGCTTATTTTTATTTGTAGTTCCGCAACCAGTACGACAACGATGTCACAGTGTGGAGCCCGCAGGTCAGTCGCTGTTTGCCTTCTCCTCTTTCAGTCTTTCACTGACTGTACAGTATGAAGAAAGTTCATATCTGTGTTTTACTGGCATGACATAGCGTGGTGCCTTAACAATATTGTCTGTGTTCATTTGTGCTCAGGGCCGTATCCACCAGATTGAGTATGCCATGGAGGCAGTGAAGCAAGGCTCTGCAACTGTAGGACTCAAATCCAGAACCCATGCAGTCCTGGTTGCACTAAAGGTAAAATGTGCCTGCCCTCATTAGTTTAAATTGTATGCACAAAATAATAGAAACACCTGTTAGTATAACTGGATACAGCTCAACAGCACCACTACACAACACCTCTCTAAAACAATTTCTGTAAAAACTGAACATTACAGTCTTCATGAAGGGAGGATTTAGTGCAGGACTTCCTGTAAATCTACCTTTATCATCAAGCTAACTACCTCAAGCACAAGCCATCTGGGTCAGAGGTGTGTTTTTGAGTGTCGGTTTACTCTATATTCTCATTAATATTAAAATCAAGTCCTTCCTAACCCTGACATCCTGTTTTAATTGGAAAAACATCAGACATCAGTATCATACTTGATCACACATGATTGACGCTTCGTGTTTTGTGTCTCTGCAGAGAGCCCAGTCTGAACTGGCTGCCCACCAGAAGAAGATCCTCCATGTCGACAACCACATCGGTATCTCCATTGCTGGACTGACTGCTGATGCCAGACTGCTCTGGTAAGCCGAAGATACTTTGGTTGAGATGGATCTTTTCAGTAAAGCTGTGTATTAAAATATGTCATTAGTTTCACATAATACCAACACCGTCTCTCCCACAGTAACTTCATGCGTCAGGAGTGCCTGGACTCCAGATTTGTCTTCGACAGGCCCCTCCCCACATCACGTCTTGTCTCTCTTGTTGGCAGCAGTATCCTTTCCACCATTAGCTTAAATGTTTAAAAATAAAAATCTCATATTGTTTAGACTTTATAGGCAGTGTGGCCTGTGTGAATGAGGGAAACTGAACAAACTGTTGTTTGCCTCAGAAAAGTAAAATAACAAGTGTGAATAGTGATCCTTGACCGAAGCTCCAGAAACCCAAATCCCAACACAGAGGTATGGAAGGAGGCCCTACGGTGTTGGACTCCTCATTGCTGGCTATGATGTAAGTTTGCTCACACTCACACTCAGATATCCTACTTCATTTATTCATTTGTGGGATTACAAACCTGGAATGGAATATGTATGAAATTTGACCACAACTCCTTTTAATTTGTTGTGTGTCACCCAGGACATGGGACCTCACATCTTCCAGACCTGCCCATCAGCCAACTACTTTGACTGCAAAGCCATGTCGATCGGAGCGCGCTCTCAGTCTGCACGCACCTACCTGGAGAGATGCATGGACAAGTTTTCCGACTGTAAGATGGAATTTTATTTTCTAGCCTCTCACGCTCTTAGTTGAGCTGTTCAAACTAAGATCGGCCGTGGTGTTGTTAGTTTTGTCAGTTAATTCTTGAATCAGACATCTATAGATATTTTGATCACTATCATTGCTCAGTTTTTCAGCATTTGAAATGTTCACGAATGTGCAAAACCAGTCAAAGAAATGAACATCTCAGTACTGCTAGGTGCATTTGAAATGTTGATTGACAAAATACCTAATTTCATTGCGCCCGGTGGTATTGTTTTGTCCTCAGGTAATCTGAATGAGCTGGTCCAGCATGGCCTCCGTGCTCTCAGAGAAACCCTCCCCACTGAGCAGGACCTCACTACCAAGGTATTCCAGCTCCCCGGTTTTATTTTTGGATCTGGTTCCAAGATTTGTTAAGCTGTAAACAAATCTCATATTGAGTGTTGTATATTTTCTTCCTTTGTTTTTCTTTTTTCAAATGAAGTATGTAATTTATCTAGTAAAATTGACTTTTTGAGTTCTTTGTTAGTTCTGAACTATTAGGTTCTTCAGAAAAGTTTAGGATTTTGCCATTGTCTTTAAAATGGGATCTTCTATAGACTATGTATTAGTAAATTTACCCCATGTTTTTTTTTCAGAATGTTTCCATTGGCATTGTGGGGAAGGAGATGGAGTTCACCATTTATGATGATGATGATGTTGCCCCATTCCTGGAGGGGCTGGAGGAGAGGCCACAGAGAAAGGTAGTGCGAAGGGTTCAAGGATTTATCAACCCAGTTTTGACTCATGCTTGGTTTCATTTAAGGGGACAAATAAAAAATTTTTCTCATGTTGTGAGCTGCAGAGTGCAGAGGATTAGTCTAAAAGGAAGATACATTTCCAGCTCTTACTTTGGACTCCCCATTGAAGTGCACCTTTAGCATGTGCTGTTGAGTTAGAACTTCTAAAGACTGAAAAACAAGATTTAATTTTTATTTAGGAGCATGAAAGTGAAATTTGAGGACACATCTGTTTAACACTGAACTGTCTGATTTTGTTCGAGGGATATTAATATCAGTGTTTTGTGTGTGTCTCAGGTTGCCCAGCCTGCAGATGAACCGGCTGGAGAGGTACCTGATGAGCCAATGGAGCACTGAGGCAGCGAGCCGACCAGTGATCTACTTCCTGTAGATCCCAGACCAACCTGACACTTACTGCAGCTCACCAGAGTAATTCTTAGAGGGGAAAAGATGTTGTTATGATGTGCCACTAGCTTAACTGTTAATCCAAAATATTCTCTGCTGACATCAACCAGTGTGATGTTGCTTTTGTATGAGTGACATGTACCATTATACAAGTAATAAACTCTTTTTTTGAATTGTGCTGCTGCATTTCATTTCATTAGTCACCTCCTGAATACACATTTCTCTGACCTACAATGAGTGCTACAGCAAAATCATTTTCACAAGAGAAACCTGAGTACTCAGAAAATTTTATTCACAGCATTTTAATCACCGATATGCATTCTCAGGTGCTTTTCCCAGCAGTTAATAAATACGTTTTATAAAAGTAAAAATCTTTAAACGATTTAGAGTTGAAGAAAGCAAATTTTTTAAAGGCTTAAAATATTGTTTCAGGGGACAAAGTTTGTCCATCACTAACTGTTTATCCAGAAGACAGTGGACACTAATAAAAAGTCCAATATGCATTGTCCCATTTTCTCAAATTTGCTGCAGCATGTTTGTGTCTATTCACACTAAAGGTATTAAATCCAAGGTCCTTGTCTGTAAAAAAAAAAAAAAATTCCATCTTGGACGTGAAGACCGCAGGAAGTTTGAAATGTGTTTTGTTCAACACAAATGCTGACGACAATGAAAAAAACCACAGTCCCCTCAGTAAATTACAGTAATATAAGTAATGCGATCAAATTCAATCAGCGTTTTTTTTTTTTTTCGCCCAGTTTTCATCATCAGCATAATTCCTGCCCACAGGACACTTTCTACAGAAAAACGTCCTGATCTGAGCTAAAATTACTTACTTCTAGTGTTTCCGAAATGTATTAATTTGCAGAACAAGTATGTTTTGAAGTGGCCTGATTCAGTCTCGTTTTCTTCATTTATAAACTGTATCACTACTCTTTAATGCAAGAACTCAATGTGAATAATGCTGGATAATTTTACAGGAAAAGACACTGATGCTTGCTGAGAAAAAAGGCTTTGACAGATCAAGTATAAGTGTCTCAACACTTCACTGACTCAACTAAATACTGGGTTTGTTCACAGCCTGCAGTACTTCCAGATAATGCCTAAAATCTGGACCTGCAGAGGTCCTGTCTGCACTTCTTGTTTAAATTAAATGAAAAACTACGAATTTCTATCTTGGCATTATCATATTTGACTGAGATCATTAATTAGGCCATTGCTTATCTTATACTTATTCCTTTTTTTAGTCGATAGACAAAGCTGATATTAAAGACAAAAACTGTGCCCTGTACAAACATTTCTCACTTATTGACTTCAAGTAAAGTAAAGCTGGCAACACATTTTCATGCTATCACCAACTTTCATGCTACTGCCCGTCTGCTGGGAGCAGAGTTGAAAAAGAAGCTGTCCTCTCAAACACCAGGCCCGGGCTCAAGTTTATCTGCACCACGTTAGAGTCAGTGCGCCACTTTCTTGGCTCTCCTCCTCCTGTTCCTCCGTCTGACCTGGTTCTGGGCAGGTTCTGTCTCCGCAGGCCGGGTCAGGTCCTCTATCTTCTCCTGCTCCATCACAGACGTCATCTTCAGTGTGAGCTCCAGCTCCTTCAGGACTCCGGCCAGGTCCTCCTCCGGGACACCCAGATCAATTTTGCCCCCTCCCTCCCTATGTTCATGCAAGTCCACCTTCTCGTTTACGCCTACATCACTCTGTGGCCCCATGTCGTCTTCACTTACTGCTGTAAAGTCAGCTTCTCTCACAGCATCTGCACTCAGATCCTCCGCTTCCTCAGCCTCACCTCCACCTGTAACATCCTCAGCAGCAATGTTTTCCACCAGGACGGCTCCAGCAGCTTCAGTCCTCTCGGCCTCTGTCTCCGTCTGTGGACTGTAGTGCTGCTGACAGCAGCAGTGGGAATGTTCCCAGTACTGACGAGACTCCTCAGGATAATCTGTGAGCAAAGTGAAGACAAAATTTCATGAGTCGTTCAACAACCATGATATTGCATCTTCCTGAACACATACTGTATGTAACTATGTGACAAATGAATCTGAATTACAAAAGTAAGTCGTTGCTGTTTTCTTTTTTCATGCTGTGATAGCATAATCCATAACATCTCCAGCTTTGAAGACCCTGAAAAACACTGGTGTGCTCCTGAAGGTGCTCAGATGTGCAGTTTAAAACAGTATAATTGTGTTTAATTCTACTATCATGCTGCATTATGAAGTAGTCGCTGAGGGCGTGCAGGGTTCAGGTACCTTCCCAGTCGTCCTGTTCTTTCTTTTCTGAAGTCATGCCCTCCACCAGCTGGCCTTCCTGCATCACCCGGGTAATCTCCGTCAGCTGCTGCAGGAGGTTCTCCTCCTGATCTGCCATCACTCCCTTCACGCTGCAGCACAGAACGAAGACTAAACACTCAGCATCTACCATACCTGATCCGTGCAGCATCCTTATGAGTGTGTGACAACAAGCAGTTAACACTGTTTCCATTGTTCTCATTTCACACAACGTTCCTGTAACTTTAAACCAATATGATTTAAAAATGCAGCCCAGTCAGTGAAGATGACACATGAAAGTGTTAAAAAAAATAAAACCCACATGAGAAAGGGAAATTAACTTTATGGGAGTGTCATGTTTGTCTTTATCTTTGTTGTTGAAGAGATTACTGCATGCATGGAATCAAATTAACAAATAAACAAATGAGCACAATTGAGAAAGTCGTTCCTGTCGGGAAAAGAGGGAGGAGGCTGGCCAATGATATGATTCCTCTGTAAAGGCACACACCCACCTGTCAGGGCTGTGGTGGGCATTGGAAACAATATTCTCCATCACCAGCTCTGTTTCCCGCAGCTTCTCCTGCAGCTGAGCCAGTTCAAAGTCAGCTGGAGGAGGAAGAAAGAAAGAGAAGCAGGAAGAGTGAGACTGATCTGGCAAACCCATCTGTTAGCCATAAGAGAAAAGTCTCTAATCAACTAACATGTACATTCAGGTGTAGTTTTCCCCACTAACTTCACAAGTTTAAACAAAATCTGAGCTCACACAAACTACAATAAAGAACCAACTGCCTCAGTTGGTTTTTGTCTTGTGGTTTTCACTGTCAGTCATCGGACTGTATGATGCTTTATGGGAATCAATATGTCAGAAAATAACTAACATCCATTTGTTCTCATTACGTTAATGCACTGAGAAGATGAACATGCACGTCAGCCATGAGGTTTCCGAGACTGGATGTGACATCACGCAAATGTGACACACACACACACACACAGGCAATGGCTTGAATTACATGACTTCCCAGCACAAGTGGAAAATTTTCTCTATCTGAAGGGTTTTGCCCATGTGATCTACATTTTCTGCCCCTCAGCCCTTATTATTTTCATAACTGTTGGTTCACAGCACTCAGTGGATAATAACTAAAATAGTTCTACCATTTGGGCTACACTGCAGTGCTGCAGCAGAGCCTATCCTCAGTGAATAACATTACATTTCATTCATCTGACTGATGCTTTTGTGCAGGTGCAGGTGCTTAGGCCTTATTTTTTTAAGAACTGAGATGGGAATAAGTGCAAAAAGCTGCTAAATACTAAGATAACGAGCCTAACTGTTGTTGAATGGTACTCACTGATCTTTCTCTTCATGTTCTCTGACCGGACAGAAGGAAACCTGCCCTCTGACGGCTTGCTGTTCCCCTTAGACGTGATCTAACACAGAGACAAAACACATCACAACAAATGCCACAGAAAAGTGTCTGTCTGTGTTCAAACCACTCCCACATAGCATTATGTCTGCAAAACATCATTATTCCTTTTTAGAGCAGAATGTCATTTTTCTCCTTCATGCTTAAAAATTTTGATTGCATGACCTTAAAACATTGTTTCCATTAAATTACTTCCTGTTTATTTTGCCTGTTCAGGTCTTTGTATGTGCTTTCAGCTTCCTACCTCGCAAGCATATTTTCTGATCATATATCTTTTATAATGGGTGTATTTTACAAATAAAAATTTAAAGATGTACTACAATGTAGAATTAAAACTTCTACTTAGTAAATGTACTTAATAAATGTTTTCCAGAACTTTCTACACCATCTCTGTCTATTCACTTTATCATTCATCAGCTTTGAACTGCTTCTCCAGTATTTCACCTTGAACAGTATGTAGAGGATGTAGAGTAAGATCCCGAATCCGTACACAGGGATGATCTGTCCCGCCAGGTTGGATTTGCCTCCGGTTCCTGCCCCCGTTCCTGCTCCCTTCGCCTTGGCTATGGCCTCTGGGTTGTGGGCTCTGGAGAAGCCAGCACTTGCGGCCCTCTGGCCACGGCCCTCTGGGGCCATCTGACGGTGCATCATCGGAGGGAAACGACCTGAACCTGCAGGGAGGGGAAGAAGAAACAAGACTAATGTACGAGACAGAATAGAACACAAAAACCACAAAAGAAGTACAGTAAATGTCCAGGAATTAGTCCTCGACTTATTTATTTGACAAACCAAACCGGAACAAGTGATTGTTTTGGATGTGCTGACTTGTTTTATCGTTGATCAGTCGACCAACAGAAAATAAAAATTCAACAACTCTAATCGATTTATCATTTAAATACAATCAATCTGAATATGTAAATGGGTCTCTGAGAAATAAGTATTTTTTGCTATTTTCTAAATAACAATAAACAACTAACTATTATTTGATAATTAAAATTACTGTTATTTATAGCCCTAAGCATAAATACAATAAATAAAATATTTATATAAATCAAATAATCTAGGGACTTTTCAGTTTGACCGAGTTATATTTGAAAATAAAATCATTTATTTTTGATTCAACCTATGAGGCATTTCGAAGGCTGTAGTTTGGGGTTTAACTGCTAAGATCGTTTTATTTTTACTTGACAGGGATATAAATATGCCAGACTGAGCTGGTTTTTATCTGCTATCCCTGGGCAGGCACCCTAAAACTTACAATAAAATATAAACTTTTACAGCACGACATAATAACTCTTTTTCCTCCCAAAGGGACACTGTGCTATTTTTACCTGTGTGTCTATTATCTTCATTATAATCATATTTCAAATGATCTTTTTAAAAATGTGTCCGTGTTTTTTGCGCCGCCTTCAGGGAGAATAATGTCACTGCAAGAACGACAATACACTTGTCAAAAAAAAAAAAAAAAAAAAACATAACATTATATCACCACTCTTAAAGGCCGGTAAATTAAAATCTTTCATCCTCTCCCCGAAACGCCGCCACACATCGAGGTGAAGACATTTTAACGATGGAGAGAAAGCGTTAAAGACGACGCACCCTCCGGCCGCTCAGCAGCATCCTTCCTCCCGCGGGACAGCAGCAGCTTGGGAAGCAGCAATGCGACGCACAGCACGAGACACGTCGCGAGGGTCACCTTTTGAAATGTTGACATCGCCATCCCGACAGGTAAACGATCACCTTCCTACCGGAGGGGGTGGGGGAACACTAGTTTCTGACAGGGACACGGTGAAAGGACAGGAGAGACAGGGGCAGGTTGATGTTGCACGGTTCAACTTCCTTGTGTTGACTGATGGAACGGAAGTGGACCTGGGATGTAAATCAGCGTATTTCACCGCTGGGTGGCGCTAAATGACCGTCTGAGTGTTTTCAATGGAGCTGTACAGCAGGCTGGTACTTTATTTATTTATTTATTTATTTATTTATTTATTTATTTATTTATTGGAGACATAAAAAAAATTAAATTAAATCCTTACGTCCTATTTCATAGCAATTGTTCTCTTATAAACGCATATAGTATATACTGCATATAGTATATTACACATTGTCTTAAACTGAAACACAGAATGAAACTCCATAATAAGTCAAATCGAGAAATTGATCGTACCTGTAAAATGTACCTGCTAATATAGAATGTTATTGCAAAGTATGCAATGCTGTTATTTCATTGTTAATTCCTGTGGGCGTTTGAACTTCACAGAGCAGAATGATGTATGTGCACAGTTTGGCACTACAAGATTCTGGGAGGGGTAGCTGTCATTTCAGGAATTTGTAAGTTGATTATTGAACCTTTTTCTTTTGGTGAAAAAAAAACCACATCAGACAAATTTTTTATTGAAAGCAGAGAATTTTTGAATGATTTCCTCCATCTGATGTCATGCTCCTCTCCTGCTAATTACAGTCATGTCAATGAATAAATAATGAGCACACAAACTGAAATTAAAATTCAGTTTAATTAGTTGAGAAAAAACAGCTGGAGATCAGAGTGGAAACAAAGCGACAGCGGGTTTGAAGTCACGCTCAAGCCTTCAGAGTCAAGAGGCAAAGAGATAAACAGTTGATCCTCCTCGGTTGTTGAGTTGAACCAAACAGTATCTGCAGATGTGTTTCAGTTTGTTTTGGGGCTTTCTTCATGCCAGATGGGTGGGGTTCGCCACAAAAAGACAGCTCAGTGGCTGCCAGAGCAATTTGACAATCACCGCGAACTTAGTATTTTTCACTGATGGATGACTTGGTTGATGCTATGTGTGGCCTAACTGGCTTCTCTCCATCTGTCTAGTATTTCAGTTTTGGTGAAACTGACTCTACAAATTATTTGCAAAGGCTAGTTTGCTCTATTTTCGTTGACTGTAGACAAAAAATAGGGCAGGGGGGGCAGAACCATCACAGTCCACATTAAGTGCTCTGGAAAATGTCCTCCTCATTGTTCCATCTTGGTTGACCTCTGGTCTGTCTGATCAGAAACAACAGTGTTCAGGGGAGTTACCGTGCAGCTCTATAAGAGAGAGTTCAAACATGGGCTGCTGGAAATGTGTCCCATCAGTGTTATTTCCACACATGGTTCAGTCTGAAATAGGAAGCTGCTGTGAGTTTCACAGTCCAACTGGCTCACAGTCATCCTGGTCTGGTCTGATCTGCAGGGAGAGAAAGAGAAGAAAATACCAAACAGCTCCAGGTCACTATGTGAGGTTTTAAAGGTTCAACAAAAACATGTGAACAGATTTATGTATCCACTAAATGCGGTATAATAACAGAGAGGTTATTTGTCTTATAATAAATTGTGGTATACATCATGAATAAACGGTTCAAGGACACTTTTAATAGAAAATACAGTTTTTCTCTTTTGGAAAAACATAACAAATACAATTTTCATTCTATTTAAAGGACAAAGGCAATAGAATACTCATAATATGACAGTTTTAAATGAAACAAGCATATATTTTAAGGATAGGGCTGGAGATATTCTATATTTTTCCTTCCTGTTGTCAACCAAAAACATATCAGTCAGCCCCACTGTTGCACTTTTTTTTTTTTACATGTTTTGCTTTGCTGTGTTTTGTTGCTTTGTGTTGCTTTGCTGGATATTGTTGCATTAATGTTTCGCGGTTTCCTGCCGCTCTGCACAGCTTCTGCACTGTCTTGCTGTCTTTACCGCCTCTGGTTCTCTTCTGTCAGTAAATTCTTAACCATCACATCATTAGTCTCAGAACATCTCACCAGAGGATTTGCAGCTGGAAATTAGCCAGTTACAGTAGGTAACACTGGCACATCTGCAGAAATGTTAGTTTATGTCTGTTGTCCCTGGAATTAAATGAGTGAAATGAGACGTTATGTGTGACACATTTTTTTGATTTGATGACAGTAAGAAAATATATAGCATAACACCAGCCTTTAATAGAAAGCCAGACTGACATTTATGTAGAAGTATACCTCATTTGTCAAACTGTGATAATCTCCTAAAGGAATTAAAACTCTTTATTTGCCTTAAATCTCTTGAGTTTTACACACTTCACTTAATGTAGCACAGTATTTATGAGGCATAAATCATTTTCTGCTCGCTGTGTGCTCCTTTTGTTTCTAATGCCTTGTGAGCAATAAACAAAAAAGTAAAGCCCAGGAAGTTGGGAAAAACATAATCCACTTAGTGTATTATTTCAGTGAAATTTTGCCACCTTTATGATTAGTTGATCATAAGAACGGGTCTCTAAATGGGCCATAGTCCACACTACTTCCTTGTCAAATCATTATTTACCCACAAATGAGAACATTAGCATCTAACTAATATAACTTCATTCTGTGTCTTGCCTTTTAATTTTACCTGTTGTCTATATTTAGGGTTGGAGATGTGTGTGTGTGTGTGTGTGTGTGTGTGTGTGTGTGTGTGTGTGTGTGTGTGTGTGTGTGAATATATACGTATATATATCAGGTAAGGCAAGAACCAAGAAAAATACACACAGAAATGCCGTGGTCCAGTGGTGATCACATTTATGTCTTTGACAAAAGTTTTAAATAAATCTATAAAAAGTCCAACATCAACAAAGCTATTTGGGTATTGAGAGAACAGTTGTAAAGAGTTACTGCATCTGGAAGCCAAAAAGCCTTCACTGTAGCCATTTTATCAAAATTACAGTGTTGGACCCACATTTCTGAAGTAGACTCCCATTTTAACGCGTTCCAAACAAAATATACGGCGAACAAACATCTGACAGCACATGTGTTAAAGATCCCTCATTTCTCACCTCTGTTAACAATAAGAGTGACTAAAACCTCCAGAGTCCGTCATGTCCTCACGTGTATCAAGACTTTTATTTTGAAAAAAGAAAAAATATCTCTAAAAATCTAAAGTTATTTCAGAATGAACTCTGGAAAACTTGAACCAAACCAAGAGTAAACAATCTTCACTTCCAGAGTCCATCGAATGTCCAGTGTGGTGTTGTGTATTTTATGAACTGTAGCTGTACAGTTGGTATTATAATGATAGGTTTGGGACTGCTGGTGGCCTCAGGGAATGTTTTTGAACTGGAGCAAACCCTGAAACCTTCATAACTGTGGAGTCTGTGGTATTTGCTGCACTTGCTTTCAACGTTCCTCCAACAATCTGCCCTCACAGTGGACCACTGCTCACACACCCATCAAGAGGCTCAATAAAGGAAATGCCCTGCTCCCACAGGATTTATTTGTCTGCTGTTTAAAGGTTTAGAGAGCGCCTTCAGACACGTTCAAACCTGCAGGCAGCTTCACGTGTTGCCACAGTTTGGAAAATGTGATCTCAATAAGGCATGTGTCTGCTGCATACATGACACTCCACCTCGGATGTAAAGTTGATGAGCTCAGCTTTCTCTGGACAGACAGCTCTGCTGAAACTACAGCAGCAAATATGTCACATAACAACCAGGTAACAAGAGCATATATGTTGTGGTGAAGTTACGCAGTGGTGGTGTAACAACACAGAAAGTTAACTGCCTTTTGATTATTTTGTCTAATTACCTGTGTCAAGGAAGTTATGTATTCACTTGTGTCTGTTTATTGCTTTGTTTGTTTATTTGTTATCAGAATTCAAGCAAAAAGGGCTGAACAAATTTGGACCAAACTTGGTGAAGGAATGGGGCACAGGCCAGGGAAGAATCCATTAAATTTTGGTGTGGATAAGCTTTAAAGGGTGGATGCGGGAATTTTTTTTTTTTATCACTTTCCTTGGCATTGCTAGATAGGGCGTTTTTCGTCTTGGAGGAGGTATGTGCTCTACTCAGTGCCATTCTAGTTGATTCTGTGATGGTTTACAGCTTTTCTCTGGAAGTCCAGCCATTTATCAGCATCAGAGAATAGAAAACATGTGCAGCCATATTCACTTTATTAACTATGATACTGCGCATTAATAATACTTTAAATTTATCTTTAAAAACTTGGATTTCAGCTTCAACCTCTGATTCATCATTTCCTGTTAGCACAGAAGTTTCATGTCATTTGAGCAAACAGGATAAATGTCTGGACTGTCTTTGGAGAGAGACGTTCTCTGACCATGATTTAGAATAAGCTGCTAAATGTTTGATTCATTGATCTTACAGAGCTGCTGCTGAGCTAAAAAAGAGCAGAGGGGCTGCAGAGTTGGGTGATAATTCTTTGTGGGTTTGTCAAAAAAAGAAACTGCTTTCCTTTTTACACCAAACTATAAGAAAACTATTTGTGCAGCTTTAAACATACATGTTACTTGGATCTAGTTAAGTTTCATGGTATGCTTTAAAGTTATGTTTTGAATAAAACCTGATAAATGAGTTTAATCTGAAGACACTAAAGGCAGAGTTGGCAACCACACCGACAGCTAGTCTGGTGTTCTGAGTTTAAGGGTTAATTACTAGACATTAATTGAGGGGCTTGTTAGGGACTTTAGGGACAGGATTCAATTTAATGCAGTAATACAAAAGACACATCTGGCTCTCAGCCCGTTTAATATGTGCTTAGGATATTCAAAATCCTGACACACAACATGGATTAAATTATCAAACATCCATCCATTTTCAATAAAATGCTTTAAAACTGAACATATGTGCATCCATGCTAAATGTCACATAATGCAGTTTCCCAAAGAGAATATGCTGCAACATATGGTGGCATGGATTCTCTTGCTAATGTCAGCAGCCTCTGGTCTAAAGTCTCATGTCTACATATGGTCATATTTGGGATGAGCTTGTGAGTTCACTTGTATACCGTCCAGATATCTCTGTGCATGGTTTAGTTCAAACTGTCAGAGCAGCTGTATGGAACTGTAATTTATCGTCATCAGAATATTACCTCTTATTGAGGCTGCCTCTCAGTGTTGCCATTAAGATGGCCTCCTTCATAGTCCAGCTGGCACAAGATCATGTTGTTCTTGAGGAAAAACTTGTCTCCCACGCAAAATCTGCAGAGAGGAATAAAAATATGGAACTGGGTCTTGGTTCTTGCTGGAGCTGAAGTGAATCATGAGGTCCCAGAGGAACATTTCAGGCATATTTTCAGAATACATCCATTGCTATGATAACCAGAAAATTAATCTTGCATGATTGCTGCCTGATTAACTATCCAAGTTATATACAAAGTCTTTAACCCCTTGAGGTTTCAGACTGTGCAGTGAACTTCATCACATTCTGATTACAATGCACTGGTAATACCCTCATGAATGACCAGTGAGCTCACTAGTACAGCTAAATGATAAGTCAACTGAATTTGATCTCCCTGGCTAATTGCTCCCCTAATCTTACCTCTGGCGGCAGAGCTGACAGGCGAAGCAGTCTAAATGGTAGACGTTGTCTCTGGCTCTCATCACCATCTCAAAGGCAGGGATCATCTTACTGCAGGCTGCACAGTTCCCTGTCACCCCGAAGAGCCTGCAGAGGGAGAGAGGGCGACAAGCAGACCTGTAGTCTGGACACACTTAGACACAATTCAGCCAAGAGCTGAAGGAGGGGGGGCTGTGACATGAGGGGAGCCTTAAAAGTAGTTCAGCAGGGCCCTGAACTTGCTCATGCACGAACTGAGGCAAACTGCACTACATTTCCTACAAATTATTGCTGGCTACTGCTGCTCTAATGCAGCGCTCAAATCTTACTGTACAGACCATAAATATAAGCAGCCAAGTAGGAAAAACCATCCACATCTGCCTCCTAGTTGTAATTTGGAGAAGGAATTTCTGACCACCACCACCACCATGTAAATAAAAACCAGTGTCAACCCTGAAATAACCGAGTCAGCTAATGAGAAATAGCTGGTTATATAACCTCAAAGGTTTCTTTGTTTGATTTGGTTTAATTAGCTAATGCAGATGTTTTCTTATCTCGTGAGACCAACAATTTCTTTTATATTTATTCTAAAAAAAACACTAAAGTTGCTCCTGCAGACTCACTCAGAAGGTGAGTGTGCAGAACATCAAATGCAAAATCTATCATCAAATAGATTTAACTTGAATCACTATTGCATCACATCAGCTGCTGATAGAGCAGCAAAATGGAGATTGACTGATACAAAAATGTCACGATTTATATGAAAATGTCACTTTAAGAACTGGATGAATGTTTTTTTTTGCCTCACCGGACATTATTCTGACTTTATGGGTAGGAACTCCAGAGTCAGTTTATTACGCTCTTCTGAAACTGACAATTTATGTGACAGCATTTGAACTTTGTCCTCAAACTACCTGAGAACAAACCCTGTGTTGTTTTTAATACTCAGTGACTCAGTGCTGACCAGCTGCAGATTGCTTCACCTCTCATTCACCTCTAAGAGAACGAACGGCTCCCTGAGAGCCTGACACACATGAAGGTAAGTGGCCGCTGCTGATTTCCATATTCCATTAGAGGCCAAATAGAGAAGGAGGCTTGGGAGGAACCATTATGAAAAACGACAGAAGGAGGGAAGAAAAGCGTCGAGCATGTGTATCCCAGAGCCTCGGACGACAAATGAAAAACGTCATCAAACGAGTGACCAACACGGGAACAAAAGCGAGCCCTAATTAACAGAATGTTCTGATCTAACGAGCCTCAGTCCTGAACAGGCACCTGGTGGGTTTTTTCCTTCTCCTTAACGAGGCTGCGAAGCTCAATGCTAATTCTCTACTAATGGTCCAATTAAAAGAAATCACATGGTTTTAATCCCGCTCTTCAAAGGCTTTTGGTCTGCACCCTTGCAATGATGAGGAAAACAGGAGGCAATCTAGCCAATTTAACTGTCAAAAGGGGTTTTGGTCTCTTAAGTGCAGCGCAGCTAATGAGAGACTTAGCTCCAACCAAATCCAGCTGGATTGTACATGAGACTAACACATGAGTTCAGCAATGTGGCTGAGATATCAGGAGTTCTCCGGCTGACCTGACACCAGACGTCGTTATTTCAGGCGAGAAAATGAAGGGTATATAACTCTCAGAGGAGCTGTTTGAGCCAGATTTAGGTTTGTATGTAAGTGGTGTCATCAAGATTCATGGTCTAAAGATTGTTAAGCTAGAAACCTGTTTAAAATCAAAGTATCTTTAAAACACACTCAATACATCCATTGTATATTGCATCACAGTTACAAACGGTCCGGTGATGAATAACCTCACTCCAAAGGATTTTGTAAAGGAACATTTCTAACACAGAACTTCTAATCTAACATTTATTTTTATCTGAAGGGTTCATGAAGAGTGTCTGAAGTGCTTCAGAGTGTGTGAAGAGTTATAAACTTCCTGCCCCTTTGCGTGGCTGATAGGTACAAGCATAGTAGATGCTTCTCTCTGGTGTCTCTTTGACCTGGAGCAGCATACTTTAAGCAATAATTTGACATTTTGGGAAAATATGCTTATTTGCTAATTCAGTTGGCATCATTAAATACGTTGCTAGAACCAGAAGGTGGTTAGCTTAGCCTAGCATAAAGACTGGAAGCCGGGGGAAACAGCTAGCCTGACTCTTTATGTGTCTTTTTCTTGGATGAGAGTAGCTGTTCGGCAACCAGTGAAGAGTAGGAAGTCACTGATCCCTGCTAAGACAGTCTGGCACATAAAACAGCGATTTGCCAATAGACAGACCTGTTTCCAGTCTTTACGCTAAGCTAACCAACCAGCTGCTGGCTCCAGCCGCATGTTAACTGTTTAGATATGAGGGTGGTATCAATCTTTTCATCTTACTTTAAGCAAGAATGCAAATGAGCTCATGTTCCAAAATGTTGAACTATTCCTGGGCGTCCTCGAATTGTTGAAGTTTCTTGCATTATCAAAGGTTCACGTCCAGTTCCTTAGTTTTTCTAAGTCAACTTCACCCTCCATTCATTAGTTTCTTTCTCTTTTCACTCTTTATTGTCTGATAAATAAGTAAAATTGGCATGAAAGTTCAATAAAAAGGTTAAGTGACCGTTACGAAAGCCAAGCAATCATGATCCACATGCAAGATCAACTCACATGAAAGGTCAACAGTGTAAACTCATTGTTGACCGTTGCTTGAGTCATTAATTTGCTTGAGCCCTTCACCTTCAAATCTTTTAAATGTAATATTTGTGTTTTTTAATTGCACACCCAGTAGCCAGCCACATGTCTCTTCACAGGATCAACTATTGTCAAATGAAAACTTTACTGCAGAGTGCAGAGTCACAACATGATGACTCAAAACAGACTCGAGTAACATAACCAAACATGGGTAAAATATGCTTGGGCTCAAATTATGTTTATTTATTTAGGTGTTTTGTCATTTTTCTAAAAGCAGGACAGTTTTTCTGTGAGATTTTGTAAAGTTTGGGCTAAAAACATCCATATGCTTTCTGCACTGTTTCTGACTGAAAAAGGGTTGTCTAGTAATCTACATTTGAAAAGCTAATGGAAAGCTGACACGATATTGCTTTGTGTTATAATGCATTATTGTATTTGTACATGTGACTCTCATATTAAAGTTAATGTCTCTGTTCCACCAGTTTCTTTGACTACATTATCAGATCATTCTCTTTTACTTGGATCCTGTGTGGATCTATATGCACAACCATGTGCACTTGCTCTTACCGTTATTTGTTTACTGCACTTGAACTCTGGGATAATTTGTTTTGAAGATGAATGAGGCACTCAGTCATTTTCTATACCTTGATACATCTGTAGAAGAGCAAGCATTACCTCAGGTAGTCCCTGCGGCAGAGGATGAGGTTGGCTCGGGTGTAGAGGGTGGAGCCCATCCGGCCCAGGTGGCAGTCACAGCAGGCACACTTCAGGCAGTCTTCGTGCCAGTACCTGTCCAGTGCCTGCAGCATGAAGCGGTCCCGGATCTTGCCATTGCAGCCAGCACAGCCCCTCGACTTCTCTCTGGACTGGAGGGATACAAGAGACACACCTAGCAGGAGACGTCCAACAGGTAGACAGGACAACACAAAAGTAGACACAGAGCAAGATGGGTTTAATTTGAGAGCTTGGGAATGTGTCGAAAGTCCATCGTCATTGATAACTGAGTTCATAGGAATAAAGGCATTACATTTTTAGCATTTGCCAGTAAATTATAGTGATACCTAATTTAAAAAAAAACACTTAGGTCACCTTAAACGCAACAATAACAACAAATATAATCCCTTTTCAGAATATATGATGGAAAAAAAATGTCTAACGCACTATATAGTCATTATTACTTACATATAGCCTAAACTTCAAGTTCCTATAAGAATACAACAGTGCTTTTCTGATGGAGTAGCACACAGTATATCTTATCATTCATCTTAATCAAAGTGTTTACAAGTTTGATGTGAAATTTGGTCAAGCATCTGTTCTGTGCCATTTTTATTTCTCCTGAGAATCTTTTCTTCTGCCTTCTTTTACAGTTAAAACACAGCAGAACAAGGAAACATACACATACACACTCAGTGGCCACTTTATTAGGCACACCTGTACAGTCTATTGCAATTCAATAGGACTGCAGTAATTTCTATCTTTACAATGTTTATAATGTTATGTTTTTGTTGACATTTTCTGAAATGTGTAAATTAAATTACAGTTTATTGCAGTTTGTTTTTTTTTGTTTTTTTTATTTAAAAAACGGTCATTGTTAAATGTTGGTGTACTGGATTACATCATAGCAAAAGGTGTGTATAATTTTATGTCCTCCTTATTTACAACTATGATCTGGTCAGAATATTAGAAAAACCTCTGAATATAATAACTATGACCTCAGTGTTAAAGCATGTAATTGAATGACAGGTTCAACAAAAACTATGCATAAAAGTAGATTTCATGGCAGAGCAGTTGCAGTGCACTGTATTACGTTGTACAGGTGTACCTAATAATGTGGCCACTGAGTGTATGTATTTATATCAGTTCAAACAGCAAACACAAATATATCTTAGTACTCACTCTCCTCCTTGTCCAACACCATCCTTCTGGAGAACGACAACAATTCAACAACAGGAGAAATGCCACCCCTTCTCCTCCTGCGTACGAGATAACACCACGGACAGAGATAATAAACACCGAGGGCTTTGACTCTCTGTATAAATAACAGTATCAAGCCGGAGTCGCTCAAACTTCAGCTCCACTCCTCACAGTCCCCGAAAAAAAGCCAAAAGAAACAGTAATAGAGTCGCTTTCTGTGCGTAAAAATAGCCCGTGGATGGATGAAAACAGCGTCGCCGGGTATCACCTTGCCGGCAGGAGAAGTGTCCTCAAATCAAGAGGGGCTGCGCTTTATCTTAGCTGATGTCAGTGCATAAGCATTTCTGTATCTGCACAGGCTGCGGCTGTTCCCTTCAAATGAGCCCTTCTGCACAGACTGAACCTCCACACGGCTCCCTCTCCCCCCCTCCTCCTCCCCTCTCCCTCTCCGCAAAAAAAAAAAAAAAAAAAAAAAAAAAAAAAAAAAAAAAACTCCCACAGTCAAATGGTTTTTTCAACGCTGCGTGCTAATTATATAAAGTCATTATGCTCAGATCTGATAGTAACCGCCCCCTCCCTCTCTGAATCAATTATTCAATAGACAGTCACACACCAGGACAGCTCGGGCCTGAGGTGTTTTAGAATGAGCTTATTCAACTCCAAGGACACCAATTATCTCCAGGGCGCCCTGTAGTCAAAGCTGTGGCTTTTCAGCACGGCAGATGCATTGCCTTTCCGCGCGCGTGCGTCGGGGGCGCTTGCGTGTGCGTGTGTGTCTGTGTGTGTGTGTGTGTGTGTGTGTGTGTGAGTTTGTGCGTGTGCGTGTGCGTGTGACATATATTCAGTGTGTTCATCCCTTATTTGTGTGCTTGTGTCGTTTTTTCTTTAAGTAGAAAAGTACTAATAGGTGGGATGGGGTAGGGAGACGCTGTACTGCAGCACCACTTTAAGGCTTCCTTAACAAAGAGTTTCAAAGTTGGAAGCACCGGTTTTTATTAATGGTTAATAAATAATTTACCAATGCTTTGCAAATTAGGCACAGGCCACTGATAAGAACAGCGAATAACAGCTTAAGTGACTGGACTGCACATCCTAATAATCACAGTTTGCTCTCGTTTGCACAGCACTAAAACCAGTGTTAGAAAGAGTTTTACACAAAACTGACATCAAAAAAGACGGGAATAAAAGTAACAGCCAGAAATCAGGAAACAGACACCAAATAAAATAAAATAAAACATACTAAGATGTAAAGTATTAATTGAATTACTCATCAATACATATGACTATTTACCTTGTGTGAAAGGGCTGCACAGGATGTGGAAGACAATATATTTATTTACAACTTATTTAACATTTATTAATGGATTACCAAGCTTCAGGACTGCAGCTGTAGGTCACTATAAAGTCAGTATACCCATTTATCATAATACCATTTGTACTACAGGTGTTTGTAAGAATATTTTACGAATAAGAAAAAGCTACTGATGGTAGATGTATGAGCCACAGTAGAACCACCACAGTAGAAGTCCTGAATATTACTGGAGATGAAACCAGCTAAAAATAGCTTTAAAGTTATATACTGTACTTATTAATAGACCTACCACACACAACAAGGCCTCATAAGAATATTATAGGAATACCAAAGATGAAATCCAAACAGCCTTTGAGCTCAATGTTGAGTCCCAGACCTCCTGTAAGTCACTACTCTGAGGATTTAAGAATAAAAACACCACGGAGTATGATAAGGTGATTATGTGAAGTTAATATTGAGCACCACAGACACATTATTGGTCCCTGTAGATAGATTATTGGAGCATTCTACTGATTTTCATTGGGGTTTTTCAAGGCCAATACTCAACCCAGTCCATAAACAACACTGCAGCACTGCCTCCAAATACATCATCCGGCCCTAAATCCTCCTCATTAGAAGTTGTGGCATAAACAACTGTTCTAACATGGCCCCTGGATCAGGTCACACTAATTAACCAGCACCATCGACCGGCTATTCCCTCATTATCCGCCCTCTCATCTGATCGCATATAGACCGTCAAGACAGCTAACGATCAACAGACTAATTAATCAGCTGATGAGGTGCAAGTGAAGCTCCAGGTTCCCTCTTCATTTGTGAGACACATGGGAGCTAATTACTTCAATTATTAATGCATCTAATTAAATAGTTTCTCTGGGTAATCATGGTTACAGTCTTGTCCTCCGTGGGCTGCAGTGATAAATGGATCTGCCGTGCATTAGACCCCTCTTGTCCTTTATTTTGACATACATCAACTCCAATGCAACGGCTGGCCTGGACTAAACATTACAGGCTATTCACAGACCCGGACCCCATCAGGCTAATTGCGCTAAAAGCAGTCTGTGGCTGACATTAAAGGTGAGCTGTGGTTAGGGCTCTAATTAGCAGTCTGTGAAAATAGGAAGCCTTTTTGGCCATCTGCTCATGTCCTCAGTGTGAAAAGGGCAGGGACAAATTTAGAAGATGTTTTGTAGAAGGGCTGTTTGTCAGACATAATGCCATGAGAGGCCAGGTCACTGGGAGCAGATTTCATACAGTAACAGCTGAATCTAAAGAAGGGAATGCTGGAAAACTGCTGCAGTTTGTGGCTGGTTTTGCATATGAAACCATAGCCTGCCTTTTCATGTTAACCAGAAGGAAATAAAAACACTGTGTTATTTTAACTTAGAACCAAACTAAAGTTTCTAAAATTTAAAGTTAGGGATTATTTTCTCAATTTCCTTCTATTTTTTAAGCCACTCTGTCAGTCAGCACGCCACCTCAGACCAAGATGAAACTAGTAGATGAAATGCTAAACTAAGATGGTGAACATGGTAAATATCACACCTGCTCCCAGTGTGTTTACATTGTCGCATTTAACTTAAGGCACCACTGTGTCCTAGTAACCCTAGCGCGGCTGTAGACTCTTGGTTTAACTTTTAGTATAATGACTTCTCTTTTTGTTTTTTTTACTTTATTTTTTATTATTACCTTAACTAGACTTCTATTTTTTCCATGACAGCTCAGCAGTCAAAACCTCCACACAAACTGATTTACTGGACCCTGAGGTGAGACTGTTTCACGAACTGCTGTTTCAATGGTCAATAATGAACTGTCAAGCTCAGATTTTCTATTATTTTTCTTTGTCAGTTATTTGACAAGAAGCAAGAAATCACATGATCCTGCAATGATATGAAAAGTGTTGCCTCTTCATGGTGAAGCAAAGAGACTCTCACAATTTGCATTTTCATATGCGCCTCACAAGCAAAGTACTTAATGAGGCAAACTTAGCTGATAATGATAGAGCTGCACCTGAGCTCCCAGGAGGTTAGACCACTGGGGGGAGGGATGTTTGTTCCAATCCCTGGACTGGGCGGGAAAATCCGGGCAAGAAAAGCAAGTGACTGTTTAACACTAAACGCAACAGATTTGTGTTTAATTGCGCTGAGCAACGGACTTTGGCTGGTGTGAGGCATCCAGGTTTCAT
The DNA here is from genome assembly GCF_017976425.1 of Toxotes jaculatrix. NCBI lineage: Eukaryota > Metazoa > Chordata > Actinopteri > Toxotidae > Toxotes > Toxotes jaculatrix. The sequence goes on from NC_054398.1 coordinate 24,260,281, forward strand.
TGGTTTTCCTGCAGTTCTGTATCATTAAGCTCTTATTGTAGTAAGCTGATGTAACACCATTTAGACCCTATATGACACGAACACATCAACACTACCATGACTACCATTTACCACAACTGAGGTGCCCTTGAGCAAAGCCCCTTCATGTCTCAGTTTACTTCAAATGAAGTGCTTGATTGAACAGTGCCTAAAGCCTGTGTGAAGGATGAAATAGTGTGCATTTGTAATGTAAGTGAGGTTCAGTCTTATGTTCATATTCTGATTTGTTGACAGTTCTGTTAAGCCATGTTTCACATTTTTATGTTAATGTCAGTTACATTATGTTGAAGCACAGTATTATGTTTTCTTTATTTCTTTGGTTAAAATAATTTCATTATGAGCGGTAGGAAGTAGTAGTAGTCGGGGGTCTCCAGCAGGGGGAGTGTAGAGCTGCAGAGCTTGGTGAGCGGGTGCGTCGTTCCCTCGCTTCAACTATTACGCTTGTTAGCAGAGGAAAGAGCGTGTCCGCTTATCTTTCTCTGAAACATCCTCCTTTTCAGGTATGAATGCTTAATAATAACTCAGTGATGAATGAATGTGTTCCGTTAATGTGTACCCTTGGCTGTGAAAGCGTTTCGATGATTGAATGTTTGTGTTTGCCCTTGAGTGGAAGGTTAAAATGTGGTAAAAGAGATGCTAATCGCGATGCTAACCGCGACTTAGCGCGAGGTTGAAATACAAATACCCAAGTATTTGTATTTCTACGTTGTACTGTATGGCGTTGTGTTTAAATGTATTCATCTGAACTGTTACACTTGTGAGCAGAGGAAAGAGCGTGTCTGCTTATCTTTCTCTTAAACATCCCCCTTTTCAGGGCATTTACACCTGACATTTTCGCTGACATTTTTCCGAGTCACTTTCGATTTTCTCACGTGCCTACGTCGTACGGGCAGTGACTGGCCAATCACTGTAATCAGTGTAGGGACATGCCCTGCATGTACTTTTACTGGCCCCTGGCCAGCGGGCCATGGGTTTTGTCGAACCCTGCAGGTTGACCAGGTGTGTTTCCTCTCTTGCTTTTCCCACCATTTCTTCTGCCACTTTTCATGTGTGCAACCAACGACCACACCACAGATGTCCTCAAGGAGACACTGTCCACGTCTAAATGTTTGCTTCATCGATCCCCTCTCAGTGACTCCTGGCTGTTCACTCTGCCTTTGAATGTGGCCGTTCGGAAAAGATATAAAGACCTTTGCTTACAGATTGCCCAAAGATAATGTTGTACAACACCTCGTATGCACCACTTCACATTGGGCTGATACATACTGAAACCTTTAGCCCAGAACTGCTTGGAGCTGCTCAGAGGCCAGCAGGTCAAACTGGCGTTGAACTGGTCAGGTTTCAGGTGTGAATTTGTGTAACGTATCTTTGTGTTGTTTTTGTGCTTTAGGACAAGTTGTATTATTGTAACCAGATGGTTTATGGCTTTCAGTTTGGGGAAGTAAAGGTTTATTCATTTACTTCAGTATCACAAACATGCCTCTGAGGGCTTGTCTGAACAATGGTAGAGCCGTCCATCATCAACGTTTGGGCTGCTCATCTATTTTAATGCAGATTTTCTGTGATCATTATCTAACTCACCAACACCTGTTATGGCTTTACAGTTAAGGTAATTCTATGGCAGGATGGTGTTTCATACAGCTCTTCAAAATGAACATTTTGAAGGTTTACTGTTTGTACTAAGTGCAAGAAAACTAAAGACAAACTTGAGCTGTTATGCTGTTTGCCAGAAAACCTGTGAAAGACAGGGTGACGTGATTGGAGGGGGCCAGTTGTCCAATAAAGAAGCCCATTAAATTTCCTGATCCTTGACTTTAAAAGTTGGTTTCCCAGTCAGTCCTGTTGAAATTTGTTCTGTACGAGAAAATAAGCACAGTCTAAATCTTCAAATCGAGGTTGAAAAAGAGAGGTAGATAATCAAAGGGAGCACCGAAGATGAAAAGTCTCACATTAAGTATTGCTGCCCATAACAAACACTGATATCACATTTCAAACAGTACAGTTTAAAAAAAAACCTTCTAAATCGTGACTCATCTGTCAATTTATGTAAATCTTGGAAATCTCAAGTAATTCTTGCAGACAGTGTACAAATCCTTACAAAGTGTTTTTTCCTAAAGTTCAAAAACCTTCCACACATGCAGTGCTGTGTGGCCCATTTTCATGGATCATATTTTGGAAAGCATCTTTGGCACTTTTTATGACTTTTTCGGGCAATGTTCTTCTGCTGCAGATGCAGCCTGCTGCACTCGAAGAGGATGTCTTTGATCCGACAGCCTGAAAACTGGCAAGACAACTTTAAACACAGACACACGAGCACAGACGTTTCCAGGCCTGGAACACGTTGTAATGTAGGATGGGTCTTCACACCTTCTGAATCTGAATGAGGCCAGGCCTCTAAAGCTTCTATGAGGGTGTAAAGTGCCTAAATTTGTGACTAACTACAATGCAGCCTCTGCTTCAGCAACAGTTTCATTGTGAACAGCATTTCTCAATGTGTGTAAATCACAGCAAAAATGAATAATTAAAATGACTGAATGATAAAAGACTTGTTTACAGTATCTTACACTTTGTGTTCCACTAACTAGCACATGCCTTTTGAAACTAGCAGATACAACTTTAATAGGTTTCATGAACATGACCAGTAGATTTTTCTCACATTAGACACGCTGACTTGTCAAAGTAGGAAACTGAAATAATAATTACAGTCCCCGCATTGTTCCTTTTAGGTGCACCAGTGCCAGTGAGCCAGGACTCTGACAAATGCATGACCGGGCTACGACCATTATTAACATTAGTAGTCACACCCATGGATTGATTACTGAACCGGCCCACCGGGCACTGGCCCAAGGTGTCAGGGAAGCACTGGGCCAGAGCCCAAGTTTGACTGGTAACATTTCTGGATGGAAAGTCCATCAAACGACAACAAAGAGATTATTAGTTCAAAGTTCTGTAACAGCTAACTGCAGTTTAATGTGTGCAAAAACATTTCACTGTTAGTTTAATGCCACAGCTATTGTAAAACCAGTAAGTGGTAAGTGTTATGTGCTAGTGGGAAGAGTTGTCTGTTGGTGGAATGTGAGTGTATTGTATGTATGAGAATTTATAAATAGCATGTGTCACAGTAAAAATACTGTCTCAACAATAGCTGGATGTCATTTCAGTGAAGAATTTAGATTTCAGCGTGTAATAATCAAAGGCTTTATTTGAAGCTGTGTTCTAGAAAAGCTGGTCTGCAATGAGAGTAAATAAAAAATTAGAAAAATATCAAGGATGAATCTTAAAGAAATTATAAATATAAGCAGGTCATTGAAACTCTAAAGTGTACATCAGCCATGTGGTGGATGCTGCCAGTTCTCTTCCAAGCTAATATTGTGCTTAGCTTTGAATCGTATTTTGCATTTTTTCCTTATATTGCACTTCAGCAACATTTTTCTTATTCACTGTAATATGAAGTCATGTTGATGCTCTGATTCAGCAGCTGACAGCAAGAGCTTCAGAGAGCCTCGCTGTGACATCCAGTGCTTCATCAGATTCACCTTTTTTTGCTGAGTTTTGGCAAGAGGACACCAGCATTTTATAAAGCCCAGTCAGTATTCAGGGCTCAGACAGCAGGACGTCATACTTAGTGTAAAAGGAGACTGCAAAGACACTGAGAGGGCCACCCATCATTCATACAACGTATGATTCCTTCCACAGCACATCCATTTAGAAAAAAAATCTGTCTTACATTCAGTCAGCATTTAATAAAACCAGATGATCCAGGTGTTGCTCATCAAAAATGTTTGATTTTTAATTAAAGGGCTCGTGATGCAGGCGAACCTAAACTCTGAATTTTTTGTTTTGTTTCTGTGCCTCTTTTCTCAGACGCATCACATTTTTCAGAGCATGGAAAAGATCTCATTTCAAAACAAACCCACACAGTATAATATATATGTATACGTCCAGCAAGCAATCACTGTGTGCACTCACGCAGCATGACCACAGAACATGGCAAAAAATGTCCCCTTGAGCAAGTCGTACAAGCCCATGTTCAGACTGACTTAAAATCCAGTTATATACAGAATTTTTTTTTTCAATCAGGATAATTCCTCCTGTATCCTTTTTTAGTTGATTTGAATTAGAAAAAGAACAATAATCTTACTACACGGACATCTTATTTATGTTTAAACATGTTTAAGGAGAATCAGATTTTCAGTCATCACCAGACTAAACAACTTTAACTACTATTTATTTTTGCAGTCATGATTGCAGCCGCAGAGATGGATGGTGAGAACTGAGCGAAGTACCATCTGATGTTGCACATAAGCTGTTCCTTCTCTAACGTGGATCCATTTCTGTGGAGGTTCAAGTCTTTGGAAGCCATCCAATCCCCTGTCAGTCTGACTAAGCTGCCGAGTTTTAGATTGGAATGGGGATGTGCTCACCAGCTGTGAGATTAAGGGGAACTGATCGATGGCCTCTCTGATTGGCTCTCGCGGTGTCCCAGCAGCATCCAATCCCCTCGGTTCGGATGGTTGTCCTCAGCCGAGCCAAAACCAATTCTTCCTCCACACAGGGGCCAAATAAGATCACTGACCTGAAGCCACAAGGCCACGCTTGTAGGTTCTGTCTCCATCCGTCTGCACTCCTCATTTCTCTGGAAAAATTGAGACAGAAGGAAGAGAAGAGGGAAGAGAGAGAGGAGTTTATATGAAGTGTGTTTTTCAACACCACCACACCACATTTGCTCTTTCCTGGTTTTATTTAATGTGTATTTCCCTGACGTTTTTGTTGTTAAATGCCAATGCCAGCAGCGTTTCTGCACCGCTGTCTTCAGAAATTACCTGTCAGTTAAACTCAGTGAGTGGCACTGTGATGTCTCTTTTCTCAGATTTCCTGTTCGGTCTCCGTAGGTGGAGCTCTTTTCTTTTTCTGTTCAGTCACCGTAGTTATGGCTGCTCCTGCCAAATACTGTGAAAATATTTTTTTTCTATTCAAAGCAAAGTGCTGTTCCTGTGGATGGAAATGTAAAATGCAACATTTCCAGTGTGGCAAAGGTTTTTTTTTTTTTTTTTTAGGTTTTTTTTTTTAAAGAGAAAATGTGGGATCTTTCATGAATTGAGCAGAAATACGTCTCTCTGAAAATGTCATGGATCATTAGTTTAAAAACTAAAAAGCCTGAAAAACTTTACAAACAAAATACATGCAAGATAGTTGGAGATGCACATTAAAGGATGCCTCCACTGGATTTAAGAGGGCTTTTCAAGAAATAACCCCATGACAGAGCTGAATAATATTTCACAGAGAAAAGCCTTTTCCTCATTCACTAATTCTTAACAACTGCCAAAAAGACTCCTGCGGAGGTTCGGCTTTCCTTTGCCACCTGTGCTGTGATGATAATGATGATAATGATGATGATGAACGTGAGGAGGCTGCAGTGCTTCCTGTCTGCTCCTCACCAAAATATTCCCTACTTGGATGTATGAAAGAGGCCATGAGCAATCAGAGGAGAGAATTTAATCAAAAACACAAATTTACTGAAGTTGCACAAGCTACCAGATTTCATGTTGTCATCTATCTGCATGGAAAATGTGCGTCTGCTGTGTTTGAACTGGGTTAATATGATGCTGATCTGGCACATGTAGTCCGTTTGAAATATTTTCTAAGTACAGCCTGACGGTTCAGTCTTGACCTTTGAAGTAGTCGCGTACATTAATGTTCCTTAAGATTAAAGGCAACAAACTCTCATATTGGAAAAATGTTAGATAAAGAGTTTGATTGATTGATTGATTGATTGATTAAATAAATAAATGATGTGAACATACAGGACACTATGGGCTTTAAAGTCACCAGCTCTACCCATCTGAACACCTCCTCCTCCATCACCAAAAGAAAAACTCACTTTCTCTTCATTTATTTTTCATTTGTCACTTATCTGTATCTGAAACTCACTTCCAAGTCTAGATTTCACATTTTCCCTTTTCCCTTTCACTTTATTCTTCATTTTCATTTATCTCTAAATCTGAACTGATTGAGTGTGTAATAGGTCAGGCCCCATGAGCAGGAAATCATTAAAAATAGAGGGGGGAAAAAAACACATCATGTCGTCATAATCTTTAGATAACTGTGCTGCCATCTAGTGGGAACCTTGGGAATGTTGCTTTGTTTTGGAAACCAAAGAATTCACTGTAATAATGGTGCATTTCTCACTTCTCCTGCTTCCAAACCTGCTATTTTTAGCAGTCGCACACAGGAAATTCCTCTTTTCTGGAGGCTTTGGAGAAATGCCCCCTCTCACAGTCATCTAATTAGAGCTAAGCTCAAAGAGAAACAGCAGGTCCTCTGAAGAACTAAATCAGGCATCTTATTAGGCAGTGTTTAACTTTAATTTCCTCTGGAGCAACCAGTGTTTTTACAGTATTTACAAAAGGAGCATTCACCTATAAAACACTGCATATGTGTTGTACTTACTAATTTTTCACAATGTGTGGTGCATTCTTCCTGTACAGCATCAGTGACATAACTGGATTTAAGGGGACCACCAGCACAGCACTAAACCGGTTCATACCCTTGTTTGGTATTTGTTAGTGTTTTTTGTTTTGAATTTTTTTAAAATAAAGTTTAAAAGTCTTCAGTTCACATTCAAGATATTTTTTAATTACTCTGATTCTGATATTTACAAGATTTATTAAATTTGCCAATAATATATACACAATATATCAGATGAAGCAGTTACATACTTTAATCATGGATAACAACAATATGAGCAGTGAGAGAGGGAGCATAACAAACGCTGGATGACTAACACGGCAAAGCAAAGCAACTTCCCAGGGACCCCAAAGCTCCATATAATGTTTACTCCATATAATTTCTGTCCATATGATTTGATTCATCATATATTTGTTAAAAAAAAATTTTGCTCCACTAAACTCCAACATCAGTTACGATAGGTCCTTCATCCTCAGAAAACCCACAGCTAGGCCGTATTATTCCATCATAGAAGAACTGTAAGGCTGCAACCAATGATCACTTTCAATCAATGCGTCTGACAAATATTTTTTAATAACAGATTGAATGTTTATGATGAAAAATGTCAAATCATTATCCCCTAAAGCCCAATGAACTGAGATTCACAGGTCAAAAACCAGTGAATCTTTGGCATTTCTGCTTAAAAATGATTTGAACTATAAATCAATTATCAGAATTGCTGCAAATTAATTTTCTGTCAACTGGCTAATTGATTCATTAATTGATTATTTCTGCTCTAGAGTACCAGTTGGTTTCTGAGTGCCTGGGGAAATAATGAAATTGCCATGTGCTGTGGGGGTCAAAACCATAAATCTTTGCCCCGGGGCCCCCTGGGAGGTTAATCCGGCCGTGAGTATGACACGTTACGATCAAAAGGATAGTAATCAACTATAAACAAACACTATGGCTTCCAAAATATATAGCATTATTATGAAACTATATAAAATATCTATCTATTACGTTCATTAAAGTGTCAATAAATGCATGAAAAACTGGCTTTTTCCCCTCAAACAAAACATAAAACACTGAGCTGAAGAGAGAGTTGCTTGCAGGAAGATGCTCAAAGCAAAGTTTAAATGTGGCATGTTGAAATGATCATGTGGCATGTTAGCGTGTTCACGGGGGGGGGGGGGGGGGGGGGGGGGGGGCTTTGTTGTTGTGTGGATGCTCGGCAAGCAGTTGACCAGAGCTGGAACATTTCACTGTCACTGGCTAATCACTGGTTAATCAGACATGTGCATGCCTCCATGTTGTGATTTTGTTTCAGGGTGAACAGATGAACTGTCTGATGAGTTTGTTACAGGTTTTATGTGAGAAAGCTGCAGCAGTAAACCAGACAGAAATTATGCTTGGAAAGCAGCTGTATCTGCTCTTGGCAGGCGGCAGCACTAATTCTTTCTTAACTGTGTCTGTATCCGAAACCCACTAAGTACTGGAAGTTGGCGCTGAATGTTTGGTTACATTCTTAGTCTTGTTTACTTGCTGTTTAATCAGTAATTTCCTGATCTGAATCATAATGCTGTTGGTTTTAGGCCGTATTTATACATGGTTCCTCTACAGCTGACTGAAGACAGTAATGAACACTGAGAAATGTGGCTTATTTTATGAAAAACCCTACACACCTGTGGTACACCCACACAGGTGTTTTCACTTTCTGCGTCTGATTAGACCTGATTTTTGGCTGCAAGCACAGAATGTGCTTAATCTACATTTTCCTCATATCTTTGTTGCACCTGAAAGGAACAATTTACACCTTCATCATTCTTATTGGCACCTGTAGTTTAATGACCTCCCATAACTGCCAGCTTTACTCACCCTAACTTCAGTCCAAGCAGACCTCTAATTAGCCAGATGTTTAAATAAAAAAAATTATTCCATTTTATAGAATAATTTGTTAAAACTCAAGCAACAAAAAGCTCAGTATTCAGATCCTTTACTTAATTATAACTAGCAACACCACAGTGTGGTGATCCTCCATTACAAGAAATAGTCAAGAGCTCAAAACCATACCTTAAGTAAAAGTGTAAGTATTATCAGTAAAGTACTCATTATGTAGAAAAATGGTCCCTGTCAATGTTTTACTCTTAAATATTATATTTTTGGATCATTGCATTTTGATGTGTATATTACATTTCACTGCTGCTTTTGGTACCTCCACTAACGAAGCTGTGTTTTCACCCGTTTGTTGATTTGTTTTGTTGAGTTGTTTATTTGTCGGCTGGATCGGGTCATGGGCCAGGGAAGAACCCAGATCCAGATAATTTCCTATGAATCTGAATTTTTTTTCTCTAAGCTCTGGAATTTGTACCTAATTACAGTTTTACTTGCGTCAATATTTTTAGCTACATTCCACCGCTGATGTGTACAAGCTGTTCTCATCTCAAAGCAGAGAACCAAATCAACAAGACTAATGTTTTCTTGCAAACCTTCCCACCAACCAAACATGTTGCTCACAGAGTGAACACAGGGTTGGTGTTTGGACCGCTGTGTATGAATGTGCTCAACAGTTTTCACACACAGCACGTAACCTCTTGGCAAGTTCCCTTTAACATGGATCCATACACACAACATCCCAGTCCCTCCAGCTGATCACTGGAACCTTCACACTGACTTCCTCCTCTTGCCAAACACGTTGTTGATGAGCTTGGCCATGGACTTGGAGCCGCTGTAGCGCCGTCGGTCGGCTCGGTACTTCAGGTGCTCCATCACCTGCCGGATGAGTTGTGTGAAGAGGTTGGCGATGTCCTGGTAGCTCTCGGCCGCCGAGACCTCCTGAAAGTGACAGTGGTTCTCCTGAGCCAGGCAGCGGCCCTCGTCCTCACGTACCTGCCGGGCATGGCACAGGTCCTGCTTGTTGCCCACCAGGCACACAGGAACCTCCACCTCCCTGTAACAGAGACATGGCGGTGTGGACCGGTGAGTTTCCTGGGAAATGACTCTGTGCTGAGGAGTGATTTTATTTTAAACCTCTTTAACCCTGCTGGACCTATCATAGCAGCATTTCGTCTGTAGAAACACTTTTTAAACTAAGATCCAACAGTTTAAAAGAAACTGAAACTAAATCTGAACCATCGGGAACTATATATATATTTCCACTGCTTCAAAAATGCACAAGCAAACCACCAAATAAAAAACCTTCCTTGTAACAAACCTGATCCACCCTTATGTCTGTAAAAACAGATATTTTGGCTGGTTGCATTTGATTTAAACACACATAAACATAAGTGAGTCCAATAATTCCTCTTCTTATCACATTCATGTTCTGATCACTGATCTCCATTTATTCTCACATACTTGTCACTGACTAAATAAATCTCTTCCTCCCACGTTATCAGGATACTTTGGCACATGACAGGCAGCTTGATGGATGTGCTTGGCCCATTTTGCAGCAGAGCACATTCTGATGTGTGTAGGTTTGCAGCGAATCCCTCACTCGTCATCATGAATCATTTATCAGTTTGTCAGGGCCGGTCAGGACTCCCAGCATTCCTCAAACTCAAAACTGCATAAGGATCCCTATTCAGCTTTAAAGAAAGTAGGACACACCGTACTCTGTTTTGTTCTGGTTTCCTATAGTGTTTACAGCACGTCACGGAAATAAAGTAGTTGCAAATACTTCTTAGCATTTCATTGCTTTTCAGGTTAAAATCTTGACATTTCAGTTTCATGATAATTTCAATGTTTTAGCTGTGTCGTTTCATCTCCAAAGTTTCTGGAAATTGCTTTCATCCAAAATGTCTCAGCTTTCTGAGACCGAGCAGTGGCTTGTTCTCCAACCCTCTGTCCACTGTTTGAATCACCTCATAATGAAATACCCTCATTGTGTTGTTTCTGACCCTTTGCAGTTGCCGACGCGCGCCTCCCGAATCTGCCGCAGGATGTTCTTGGCGTTGATGAAGGAAGTGCGGTCGCTGATGTTGTACACCACCACGAAGCCATCTGCCCAGTCGACGGGCTCCTCCAGTATACACCTGGCCTCCGAGCTCTGCCAAGGACAACACGTGCTCTTATTCTGGAATCACACTGACCAGGTTAAATTCAGATTCTACAATGTATATGTTTGTCCTGTATTGCTTGTTTTTACATTACACTACACAGAAATGTTGGAAGCAAGCATCCTTTACTGTGTTATAGTAGTTTTCTTCCAGTAGTCCACCACCTTGGACAAATTCATGCCCCCTCAGGAGGAATTGTAATCGTGTTTGTCACCTCCTAACCTTTGAATCTGGTGCCATCATCAGGTTAAAGTTTCAGTTTGTACAATACTCTTTGTTATATTCATCACCAAATACCTGCAAAACTAATTCCCATCAGCCTCAGCTGTACTTTGTGTGAACTCAGAGCAACTACAGACACCCAGCATCGGGGTGTAGACCGGAACGGAAGTTCACATTTCTTACAGGCAGATACCTCAGACATGGATCAGTTTCACCACCTCAGTGTTCGAGGTGTATTAAACTTCCAGTAACCATAGCAATGGAATTTCTGCTTGTTGCTTGGTTACCAAACACCTGAGAGGTACCTAACCACGAGTTAAACTGACGAAAAACACATTTAAGAAAAATTATATATGTGCCACAATCTTTTTCCTATTTCAGACCTTTTATTTGTGATGTATTAGACAAATTATAACTTTATGTTTTTTATGGAGGATGTTGTTTATGGTGCTGTAATACATTCTTCAGAGAGGTGGTTCTGTTACTTAATTACCATAACGTTTTAAAGTTTTTAACAGCTCTTTAAAACAGTTTCTATACAAACTGAGCTGAGTTTGAGCTGGGTGTACCTAATAAACTGCAAACATACTGTTTTTACTGCTCTTCTTGTTTTGCTGCACTACACCTGCAACACGTGCAGAGCTAGCAGAAGGCAATGTACAAGTGAAGATTGTCCAAATCCACAATGTAGCTGCCATTTGTTAAACACATAAGTAAAAGTAGGTAAGTTTAAACAGAAGAAATATATCTTTGGACAGTTTAAGTGACCTTTACGAGAAATAAACAGTGTAGAAAGGACAAGAGGCCCAAGGACACATCTGAGCCCTCAAACAGCGAAGCCTCAGCACTTTAAAAACCCACTCATCCCTCTGTCTTTATTGACTCCATACTTTCTTTATGCAGTCCAGGTCAACAGGGCAGGACATCGACTATGTTTCTCATGAGAGGGCGGCATTGCAGTGAGTTTAACCAACAAAGACAATGACCAGCTCTTGTTCAGCTGAGCCTGGGGGTATTCCAATAAAATACTAACTGTGGTAAAAGGCCTCTCAGGTCTTTGGTCTTGTCGAAGGAGAAGTAAGCAGGTTATATGGCTCCTGCTCTTCAAAGAGACAGCCACTGGCATACCTCGCCTCGGGATACTCTCATAAAACCTTTGGATTCCCCACGTTATGCGCTGTTTGGGTCGTACACGTGCCGCTTCAATGTAAATATCTCACCACGGTTCAGTCAAGGTCACGGGCATGTACTGCAGCGTCCCCGGCAAACTGAAGACCAACCAGTTATACTGTTGTTAAGTGAAATCCATGTAGCTCCAAAACAAGAAATAAATGTGTTTCCTGGATGAAGTCCAAAAATTCCACCTCACTCGGACTTTAAGAACTCTTTCGCTCTCTGTGGATGAACTAAAAAATAATGCTAAAACTAAGAAGACTTCTCTTGGCCCTTGGAGAAGCAGGTTTTCTCCCAATACTGATGATTTGTTGACATTTTTAGCAACAGTGATATTGCAGTAGGTAAAATAAATAGTGTCTGATGTCTGATCTGTAAATGATGATTCTCATAACTCGCACAAATTGCTAGAATACGACATTTAACTTTCATATGGACGACTATTTTCATGCAAAGACATAACTCGCATCTGTCTCAGATTCTCATTTGTTAAACCTATTCCTTCTCAGGCTCATCCATGCATTAAGTGCATTTCCAGTCCGCCTGAACAAATGCAGGAGGAAACCAGGGAACTCAAAACAGGAAAGTTTGGAGTCAATGCAGCTCTGCTTTTCTAATAAAAAGCAGAAGAAATATACACACAGTTAACTATCCAAAAGATTGGATGGGTTAACCATATTAGATGTGTTTGAGATTTGTACCTGAGAGCAGGGGTCAAAAACCTCCAGGTTCAGCTGCCTGCCTTCGATCGACAGCCTTTTATGGTACAGGGAATCTGTGATGAAGATTGAAATAGTTGAATCTAAGTAACAAAGAACTGACTGATGTCTCCATTCAACATGAATCAAGATTACCTGTGTGCCATGTGTGTATGCATGAATTTTAAGATGTGTTATATATATGTTTTTGGAATTTGTATCATTGAATTTTAATATTATTTACAGCAGTTACGATATGTAATCATGCCAAGAAAGTATCTTTGTCTCTTAAAGAAATAGTTTGGTGTTTTGTGACATCAAGAAAAGCATGCCTCCCAAAATGGGTGCCCCATGACTGCTCAGGTAAAATGTAGGTGCCTCTAAGTGTCTGAACAGCAGCATCGTGTCTGTAGATGAACTCTGTTCTCCAGGACTGAAACCAAACAGCCATCAAAGCCCCATTTCATCAAATCTGGAAACACTTACTGGTGTTCGAGGCATATTCACCAATGAAGCGCCTGGTCAGGAACCGCACAAGGACAGCTGGAGGAAAGAGACGAAATGAAAAACAACAAAATGAATCATGGCATCATTACACTCTCATCCCTCACAGGTGGCAGCAGTGGGGAGAAAATGACCCTCATTCACTCCTGCAGGCACAGCACAGTGCCAACAGTGTCTGGGATTGGAGAGGTGAAACTGAAGCCTCACATGAAAGAGCCTGCATGGCTTTGCTGGAAGCTCCGTGTGCATATTTGGCAAGCTGAATGGTTATATTCCCTCTCTGCTTCGCCTCCAGACTGAGAGCAGCACATAAAACTGACTGTCTGGGCCAGTTTTGGTCCCACAGACAATCAGTTTCAATTAAGGGCTGAAGTTTCAAGTGCTGAACTCTGAGGAGCATACAGCTGACAGTGATCATGGGCCCCTCGAGGGGTTATGCTTAGGCTATGGGGACACACAAATATGGATATGGCACAGCAAGTCACCCGTGCATGCATGCTGGAAAATGCAAAGGAAACTTATCGACACAGTAGCAGTTTTTTAGGGCCTTCTTCACAGTAACTGGTGTATTTGAAGAGCTAAACAACAAGACAACTACAGGCACACACTGAAAGCAACAAGCAGAACAGCAAAGGGTAGATAAACATTAAACACACACACGTACAAACAGCCTCCAGAGGCTAAAGCATCTCCACAGTAACAGCTCTGCTTCACTGCCAGGATGTGAGAATGGAGACGTCCCATTGTTTTATGAAGCTCTTACACAGAAAAGAACGAGTCAGTCTTAACCACCACCGCCACCGCAGAGTGAACACTCATGTATGCAACAAGACCCCAAGCAGCAACAAGGGTCCTATAATTCCCCTCTATGCCTAGACAGCACTTTTCACTTCAGTTTAAAAATGAAATCTGGAACGTTGACTTAAGGTATGGTCACAAAAACTGTTGATGATCTTGCAAAATAAGCTGGTGGAAGTTTGGGAAGTTGCTCAGACCAAAAGGTCTGTTTTACTTATTTCTTATGTAAACAAAGAAAAGTGGCACCGACTGTCAGTGCACCAAGGAAAGCCTAAGTAAAAGGCCTGATGTAGTTAATTACAACATATACAAAACCAGTGGTGGGGCATTTTGGATCCCCTACAGAAGAGCACAGACTGGTTCATTTAGTCTCTGTATACGCTGTGTTTTCCCTTCTCCAACCTCGAAATCAGCTCTGTGACAGATGAGTTTTAATTTAGCAAAGGCCAAGATTATCTCCAGGCACGAATAATCCCATTATTTCAGTTAAACCTCAATGAATGGAGCTAATAAACCATAGTTTTGTTCAGGTAAAGCAACACAAAACCAAGCCCAGTGAAAAGAGCAGCTTAGGTTTGTTACTGATTGAAAACATGCGGTTTAACCAGTTGTTAACCTTGCTCACTTTCAAAGTTTGGTAGCAAACTCAGCCTAAAGAGATGTCTTTCACTTCTTCTCTGTCAACAGGGTTTTGATTGGTAAAAATCCCTGGAGCTTCTGGGAAATTGGTGCCACTTTGTGTGGCTTCCACCACCCCCTTCTGAAATGAATATCTTAGAGTGGGGCATTTAATCGTTCCTTAACAAGAGGAACGATTAAATGCCATGATAGACACACTTTTTGTCTGTTATGTGAGTGTGTTTTAGTCATTTTTCAGTACAAGTGAGGTGTGGTTAGTGCGTTTTGGTTTCTGTCTCTGACCACCTGCCCTTCATTGGGAATCAACACACCTGCCTGTCATCAAGCCATCACCACTTCACTACAAAAACCCTGCACGGACAGCTGGTCCACGGTGGTTTGTTGTGCAGTCCGTGGTTTGTTGATGTGCTGTGCTTCCACCTCTTTCTCCAGAAGAACTACCTGCTTTGCCTGTTCGATAGGCTCAGTTTTTCTGCCTGCCTGCCTGCTTGTCTCTCACCAGCCCACCTCGGGATCCCCTCTGCCAAACCTCCTCCCACATATTCCCCCTCATCTCAGCCCTAGACCCCAGCCTGCTGCCATCTCTTCATCGCTGCCTGCGTTCTAATAAAAGGGCTTTTTCTCTGATACATTCACAATGGAACGCAGAACTGTTTCCCCCTCTGTTTACATCTGTAGTTCACTGCTTGTTGATGAAACCTCTGAATCCTCCGAAAACATTTTCAGATTCTAGAAAACATATTTTGTGACATGTCACTGACCAAATGATTCATTATACAAGAAAATAATCTACAGATTAGTCAGTGATGAAAATAATTGTTTGCCCACTTGGAAGTAATCATGTTTCAGATATTTTTGCTAGCCAATCTCAGAAGAGTGTGTTTTGTAAAACATCTGAATAAAGTGATACAGTAGAGTCAGGTAGAGGTTTACTACACTTACAAACTTTGTTTTATTCAAACTGATGTAGAAAAGTCTGAAAATGTTGTACAGTGTTTTAATGTACTGCATAAAGAAACCTTCCAAGACAACCAGTGATTCATCATACATTATAAAACATATTTCACATTTGAAAAACACTGCACTAGATATTTTTTTTCTATAGCAGTTAGAAATAAAAACCACTTCCAGCCGCTCACCTGATTTCCCAGCCCCCTGGCTTCCCAGCAGGGCCAGCTTGATGTCGTTCATGCCCGTGCTCTGTCAGGTCCTCAGCTGGCTCCCTGGCTCTCTGGTTTGTCTGGTATCTGGGTTAGAGTCGGCACATTAAATGCTCCTTACAGTCCAGGCTGCATGGGAGTACAGGACTGCCCCCCTCTCTTCCTCTTCAAAGGGCTATTTCACTTTTTAAAGCCAGAGGGAGAGGGAGGGGGCGGGGGGGAAAACAAGCGCCCCCTTCCCTGTTCTGTCTGTGTCTGTCCGTGTGCCAAGCGCTCTTTTACTCTCCCTCACACCTCTCTTGTCTCTGTTCTCTCTCTCTCTCTCTCTCTCTCTCTCTCTCTCTCTCTCTCTCTCTCTCTCTCTCTCTCTCTCTCAGCTCCTAATTCCTCTCTTGTGCCCATATATCTCTCTTTTCTGTCTTTTCCCCCTCCTACAAAGAGGTTACTCCAAGGTCAAGACTGACTAAACCTGACTGTAATTGTAGTCCGGCTGCCATCTGTGGACATTTGTGTTGTTTTTTATAGAGTAATATTATGGAAGTCTGTTCCTGCCAGGAAAGAAAACAAATGAAATTAGGAATGTAAAACGTGAAAGTCCTCGTGGTCAGTCAAAGCTGAACTGAAGTCAAATTACCTAATAGGCAAATGAAAAATCCTTCCTGACTTTAAACTGCCGTACATTGTATTTCCGCTTGATAACTGGTAAAAATTAGTTTGGTTTTACCTGCATTTTACCTGAAATTCACTAGTTTTGTGTTTTAAAATTTATAACAATCAACAAAAACACACTAGATGCTATAAAATTTCACAGACTGAGCAAAGGTCTTGGTTAAATGCTAAAAAAAATTCAACAGTGACTTGAATCACAGGGCAGCACATATTTACATTATTAACATTCGACCGAAACCTGTTGCCTAAACCAAACCACATGCAAGACTCAGGGCTCAGGTCAGAATTCTGACATAATTTCCCATAATTACAACTGAACATGAGTATCATTCCCACCTGTTTCTTCTCTTTGTCTGACAGAGATGGGCTTCTATTCAATGTGGCTTTTTATCCGGTCAAAATCAAGAAAACTGCACCTTTTTATTTCCTTGCATGGTGGATGATTGTTGACCTCTCCGTGATAAGATCTGGTAACTTCCTTTTGAGCTCAGTGGTGATTATATTCTTGCTCCAAGGAAAGTCATTTTTGTCGAAATTGGTCAATGCATTTTCATGAAGAGAAGGCGATGATGTGATGGGGAAAAAATGTTGATGACATCGGTTACGTACTTTATCAACCGTACGGTCACAGCTCGCCAGGCACAAGCCATATAATAAAGTCAGGGCTTTGAGCACAGTGTAAAAGCAAAGCCATTAGAAGGCCAGCAAAGAATACACTGATTAGAGCATCAGTCATACTCCTGACATCAAACTGAGTCGATTCGGACAAGCAATCCATCTCCTTCAGCTTCAGCCGCCGCACAAAATGTGGCACATACAGCCAATAAATCATTGGGCAGTAGCTTCAGTTTCACAGACAGTAACGTCAGCCAGTAAAATAAAAATATTCTTTAGACTGAAACCACATTTTTGTTGCCACCCCCGGGCCCCCTCGCGTGCTTGTTCTGGGCATTTTGGGCCCATTTCCAAACTGGCTTCATTTGATCTTGTATCTGTTTGCGAAGTCAGTGACACTCTTCCAAAGGAAAACTCTTACATTTTACCTTCTAACCTTAGCAAAGACTGTCATGAACTGGCTGCCCTTGGTGTTAATTACAACACAGTTTTAAGCCTTAATTTTGAGTTGTTTTAGAGTAGTTTCTTTATAATTGTAATGTTTGGACTGAAAACCTCAGAATCCAAGATTATCGTGCTCTGATCTTTTTAAACATTACAAATGTAAACAAGGTTTTTACAGTGTGGAAATACATTTAAAACACATGTTGGTCAAGGCTTTAAGAAACCTGTCAATCAATTTTAGAGTGAAAAATGTTTCCAAATATCCTTTTTTGGAGTTGGGGTACTGTTCTCCTGTTGACTTTCGGATTGCAGAGTTGGACTCTTAAATGTGAAAACAAAAGCAGTAAAGATGAAATGAAAACAGCCTGACCACGTTATGTGCCTTCATATCCATTCATAATGCGTGGCATGCAGACAGGGATGGGCTTTTGAAATGTTTACCAAATTATACTCTTTCCATTCAGTGATGTTTAGATATCATATATCCTGTAAATCAGCTTGCATGAGGCAAAGTAATTGGTACCAGATAACTTAAGGTTTTGGGAGTTCAGCTGAGGACTGAAATCACCAACACGTCATTTAAATTCTTTGACTCGCTCATCAGGACAGAGGGGAACATTGAAAAATAGACAGATTAATGTTGCATACTGGGAAAATAAGATTGTCCCAATCACTCAAAATCCCAAACCATTAAAGTGTTTTAATCAACTGCTGAAACACTTGATTGGCCTCAATCAGCTTGCGGACACTTATGATCAGAAAAACAACACCCTCCATCAAAAATCGGAATAAAACTGCATTTCCTCTCATGCTTGTTATCATCAGAACTTTTCAATGGACAGTCATGCTGTAATCAGGAAGTACCGAATTCCTGTGTTTCACTTCCGAGGTGGGCACACAGTGGAAGACCCAGCCATCCATGGCAGCTTTTAATCAGGAGAAACCATTTCTCCTGAGCTGACCAACACGTGGCTGCAGAGAGACGTTCACATGGGACAACGTCATGTGGCCACAAAACTACACACACCAAGAAGCACATTATTCTCACCAACTGCACACACACACACACACACACACACACACACAAAAACTTCAACAAATCAACATCAAAGTGCACCACAGCGCAACAGCAACATCATTACATAACGTCTGTGCACCAGGAATCTGTCTGGAAGGTTTCTGTTTATTCTGTGAAATGAGATTATCTGCCATGTATGACATGGGAAAAGTTATGTTGGAGTGGAGATTTCCATACGGCTGTTAGCCAGAAAGGGGATGCCATTTCAAAACAAATTGGTTACTGTTACTGAATGTCATGGAATTAAGGCAAGAAGCCTTGGAAAAAATAATTATGAGCAATTTTAGTTTAGTTTGGTTTGGTTTGGTTTTGTTCATCTTAGCTTAGTTTATAGTGTTTTTAACTCAGCTTAGTGACTCCATAATGTGAAGCTTCAGCAACTGCAGATGATGGAATAAGTGGAAAAAACACAATTAGGCCTATTTATCTTTTTCAGGAAAGCCAAACAGTAAAAACCTTTGATCTCGTTACAGGAAATGATGAGATATTTGGAAAACGTGGTCCTAATTCTGAGGTCGTCTCACAGAAACAGCACCACTGGCCTTAGATGGCAGCTATCAATCATTTTGACAGAGGTCTCACTTGGTTTGTTCCAAGGAACTGGAGTTAATGTGACAGGTCTATGGTCATCCTGTACTGGTCCATACGTTTAGGTTCAGTTGCAGTCATTCACTGCCTTCAGA
Source organism: Toxotes jaculatrix (assembly GCF_017976425.1). Taxonomy (NCBI): domain Eukaryota; kingdom Metazoa; phylum Chordata; class Actinopteri; family Toxotidae; genus Toxotes; species Toxotes jaculatrix. Next base: position 24,279,505 of record NC_054398.1, read on the forward strand.
AATTCACATCTTTAACATCTTGAACATGTTACTGTACTGAACCATAGTCCTGTGTGTAACAAGCACAGGCTGGATTGATGAAGTGCACAGGCAGCAGCTGTCCATGACTTCTCATGACACCCCTCATTCTCATTCTCATGTTTGGCCCCCCAGGCCCCTTCTTCTTCCCGTCTCCTCTCCAGTTTGATTCCCAAATTTGGGCATCAGAGGAGATGTTTCAACATATTTCCATAGCTTAGATGTTGAAATTATGAAGTGAAATGACTGATGACTGATGATGTGTCGGTGGTCGGTGAGCTTATTCTATTTTGAGGTTTGTGGCTTTAAAAGCATCCAAGTCTACAAAGATTGTCAAGTTAAATCCAAAAAAAAGGATGTGCAGTGTTATCTTCTTTTTGTGTTGTGTCACAGAGCTTTTACACACAGATACAGTCAGTTGTAATACACGTCTTTACGGAGCCAACTTCTTTACCCCTACTAGGATCAGCTCGGATCATAAAACTTAAAGGTGGTACATCAGTTTCCAGGAGTGTGTAATAAACTATCAACTCTGCTCTCAACACTGTCCAAAGAAAACAGCATGCACTTATCCTGCTCCCAGACATGATAACTCAAGAAAATAACATTTTAATGCAACAACTTATCAAGGCTGTAAGTGAGGAAATGAGTCTGAATGACCCTAAATAACACTGAGAGCAGCAGAAACTCTCAGTGGGCACCGTTTTAGAGTAAGTATAGATCTTAAACAACTGCTCCAATGTGATGACGCTCCTGTGAGATGAATGAAATATATCAATTATCTAATCGTGGCTAATGCATGCTCTTTAGTTTGGTCTAAACATTAGACGTAGGTCTTATCTCAAAGAAGACGTCTTCCTCTGAAGTTGGACAAACTTTGACGTTTTCTTTCTTTTTGTGTGCATTAGTGATTCACCCAACTTCAGACACTGTGGGTCTGCATGGGGGCTTTTGATGTTTTTAAATGAAACATCTGCACATTACAACACAGGGGGAAAAAAAGAGAGGAAGCAGAGAGGGCAGACATGTGACTGTGGTTTACTGGACTGAATAAAGTGGGTTTAAAAGACACAAGCGGGGAATAAACCTCCTTTTGATAACATCTCACGGTCAATTTCCCCCATTTTATCTTAACGTTAGCCACAGGGCTCCTGCTGGCCCTTAAAAGCTCCCTCTCATCTTTCTCTGTAAGTCTTCATTCAATAGCTGAAAAATTTTAGGTCCTAGTGGACGTACACACAGATCAAAGACACCATATACTGTTTACAGCTAGACCGGAGTGGGTTTTATCAGTGGTTGAAACAGATTTTTTTTTGTCCATTTGAATGTCTTTTACAGAGTAAGAGCACTCATGGTGCAATAGATCATATTACACAGAAGAGCATTTTGACATAAATATATCAAAGTATGAGACTTCTAGCTCAAATGGCACGCGCTCTCCAATGCTGTCACTTTTCGCTCTTTCCTGTCTGACAAATTACACTGAGCTGAATCTTGGAAGAACAAAATGTCCTGGAACACTTAAAAAAAAAAAAAATCACGTTTAAGAGCTGAAAATTGAAAACCACAATTACAAACTGACAGCAACAGCACACTGTGAGCAGACCACCAAGAACTGCAGCAGAGTCCAGGAGAAACAAAGGCTGTAACATCACAGATCCACACCAGGATTAATAAAGACAGCGGAGGTTTGTGAGTGGATTTATTTAGAAATAACTCCAAAGGAAACATGAAAGAAAAGCAACATGTCCTCCTTAAAATCATGGATCTGACAGCTTACATGTTCTAATAGTAAAAGTTGTACAATTATGCATCATTATAATGTGAAAAGCTTTTTTGTTTTGACATCAAATCAGTCTTTACACATTATAACAAGATGTTTTGGATGTTAGTGCAGCACATTTTCTTTGTTACTGAAAATCAACATATCCTGTTTCTACAAGCATCTCTTCAGAGATACTTTCCTATAAGAATGCAGTAACAAATGTTGGTAAGTCTGTTATAATAAAGGATCTTGAGTATCTCTCACACTAAACCAGTTGTAAATGTTAAAGTTAAGCTTTTTATGAATGGATTTTGGTCTAAATGTCCCCTTTACAGAAGATAAGCTTTCTTAGAGGTGATTTGCATTTTCTTGTTGTGATTGTCAGATGACTGGCTTTGTTCATTACAAAGAAATTTGGCAGTTTCGTGTATAAATTTTGTCTCTGATTTACTTGTGTTGAGATCTTTTACTTGAATAAAAGCAGCAACACAAAAAGAACTTTCTTCACTTTACAGAGCAGTATTTTATTTAAGTCATGTGTGTTTTTAAGGACACCAATCGAGTGTGTGTGAGACACTTGGCAGGTTTCTGTCTGTTCCTGCAGAGACATTACTGTTCTGACAGGATGATAGAGTCCATCTGCAGCGGCAGCAGAGTCTGAAGTGAAGCCAGTAAGGAAGTTTATTGTGCACCAGTTAGCATCAACCTGCTTTAATGGAGATCACTGTCAGATTGGGTTTGAGCCATGTTACTGTCTAAGTCACATTGCCCCTAATAATTTTTAATAATACAGGCCATGGGACTATGTAGTTTCACAACAATTTCTTATTTTTATTCATTTTTAAAGTCTAGGTTATTCAGGTATTCTAGGTTATTATTTTTAAAGTCTAATTATTCAGGTTTTGTTTTATTGGTATTGTTCTTACAATTTCTAATTCGTAAGGTTTCATATCATATTAACTGCTTTTTGTTATTGGTCCTGTTTTAAGGTTATTTTTCTTCTTTATCTTTAACCTGTGTCCACAGTAAGACAGGAGACAATGAGACTCCTCCAATATACAGCCTTAGATACAAAGACGCCCCCTGGTGGTATCTGTGTCTAATAACAGCAAAAGTGTGGAGAAGCACATTCATCCTCAAACTCCTGTGAAAAACATTTTTAAAAACCTGAAGTTGTTGTCAGAAACCTTTAACAAGTGCTTATCCCCCTTCCCTGTTTGTTTGTATAAACGTGAATGTGCTTTAAATTTAAACTGAAATGCTTTTTCATGCTTTCATGAACACGCCTTCAAATGCAAATTCAGTTTTACATAGTTTATTTAAATATCCACTCTCACAACAGCTCATCCAAATTCAGTAATTCACCCTCAAAATACTCAGCATTCAACAGCATGGAAGTGCTTACACACTTTGAACATAGGCCTCACTGAAGTCCCCATGTCCCTGGATGGATTACTGAAGGGGCCCAGTTTGTGAAGGGAGGCCCTGGGCCTCTGTTTGAAGTGACTTTTAACATTTCTTTTTGGAAAGTCAAATCAAATGACACAAAGGGATGTAAAACAATGACAAATGGATGTCACAACCACAAAGAGGCACAGAAAGACCACAAAGAGATGCAAAACAATGCATCGTTTGTAGTTGTGCTGTTCCTCTTACAAGATCGGGCTTCTTACTCCAGAGTTGGAGGGTTAGGAGGCTTTCATTGTGCCCAGGGGTCCATTGTCTCATAATCCATCCATGCCTTGTGGCAGAATTTTTACACCTAGGAAAAAAAGCAGGTCTTAAGAGTCTGTGAAAGGGTCCAGGATCAAAGAGAACCACTATTAGAGAATTATGTGTTATATAATACATTTGTTCCCTCTGTGAGGGTTTTTCTTTGTACTCGACCTTGATTACAGCGTCTTGGAAAGGGGAAAATTGTACTTTGTGAAAAGATGGAACAGCTGGTGCAAGGTTTCTCCCATGGTGTAATATCTTACCACTTATTATACCTGTCTCACCTACCACCTACACAGTGAGATCTGACGCCCTATTTTAACTTCAGTACAGTCACATCACGCAAAGTGAAAAACATACATTGGAGCAGTGGAGCGAGATTTCTAAAAGTGTATTTTTCATACGTGCTTCCTCTTTTGCCATTCTGTTAAACAACCAGGAAAATGTTCAGCCCACATTTGATGAGATGTTTATGACAACATCTTTCAGAAAATAACAAAAATAAATGTGATTAATTTGCACTTTTGAATTTCATTTCAAAACAGTAAACAGTATTTATCCCTCTGAAAAAATGTTGCCACCTGTTAAAATACCTGAAATGTGAAAATGACATGGTACTTGTTCCTCCTCACGTGGTTTTCCTCATGAAAAGTACAAAATGATTGTCACAGTTTTCAACATGTTCTCCATTAATTAAAAGGCTTTAACGGAACAATGTAAAGTTACAGATAATATTTTTTCCCACTAAACACATGTCTCTTCTTCCTGTGGTTTTCCTTCCTCTTCCTGCTGAGCCAACGGAGGCGAGCTCTGTCCGTTCTGTCCTGGCTGGCTGATGGAAATGTCCGGTCAGGAAAAACCTCCCTCAGTTTGCTCAAGAAAAACACCTCCAGGTTTCGACCGGCCTGAGCCACCTCAGAATCTGGCTGCATGGCAAAGAGACAGAAGTTAAAAAAGAAAATGCAAACAATAGAAGCAATTTTTCTAGTTTAAGTTAACTGTTTATTTATTCAGGGACAGTTGACTTACAGCAGGCTACAGTTCACCCTAATAAAGTTATTTCACTTAGAATGCCTTTTATTGTCACTATACATTTTTACATGTACAATGAGATGACAGGCCTGTGTACTGTGTATTGGTAAGTACATGTTCTCCATAATGGAAGGAGATATTTTTACTAAAGTAAAAGTAGGAATACCGCAGTGTAGAAATAATTTCCTTGGTGCATTGCATTGTAGTAGAATAGTTTACATCAACAGGGCAGATTCTAAATAGATTATGTTTAGTCTGCATACTGTCTGATTTGTGAGTATACCTTATTGTTAGGATCAAAATCCAAATCCAATGTATGAGATATCACTTAATATTTACCAGCAGATAGGCAAACCTGATTGAAAGTCCCAATACATAAACTAATCAAACTGGAAAATACCAGTTGTATTGTCAGTACTGACACGTTACTGTCTGGGCCCAGTTCTGCTGCTACATGTGGAACTTATTCCCACAGGCTATGGTGCAGAAATAATTTAATTATAACAGAAATTAGATTAAACTCGCAGTTCCACTCAGACTCCAACGTCCTTCTTATAAACTTACGTAATTGAACGTAGCGCAGTTCTTGAACATCAGCAGGACGTCATCGACAAACTGCTCAGAGCTGAAGTAGTGCAGAGTGTTGCCCTTGTCCAGTTTCCTGCGGATCACTGACAGGTCGATGGGCCTCTTGATGATCTGGTAGTAGTTTCGGGCCTGGAGCACATTCACAGAGATTAGATCATCGCAGGAGAAAAAGCTGTCATTTTAACATCATGGTTTGTTATGAAAGTGAAGTGGAACATTTTACGTATAAAGGAAGTCAGTCACTTTGTGCTGTTTCTGCCCTGCAGAGGTCAGCAGTGTAAGGTTCTCCTTTATTACTGCTAAATGATTTTTAACCCTCTGAGTCTGTCTGGTCATCGGAAAATACACACATGAGCATGTTTACTTTATAGAAACACAACAGGATTTATACATCATGTAGAGTTAAGCTGAGAAAACCAGTTGAAAGTGCAGATGTGGGGCTTTCGCACAGTATCTCATTCATGTTTGTAGACCATGAAACATTTATAATGAAAAGTTCACAAAGCACAAAAGTCACAAAAGTTAGCTGTTATATGTGAATAGACTGTATTATAGTTTAATTTCTTATGTTGTCTGCTGTATTTCTGTGCATAAATACTTTTGTTACAACCTTGAACCGTTCTGTAATGATATTTAGATTTTTCTGGTATTTTTTGGGGTTGCTGGCAGCTTTATATGTTGTTGAACTGACAGAATGAGAAGTGAGGCTTATAGCTGGAAAGTTAGCAAAAAAATTAAACAAAAATGAACTTGGACTCCAGAGAGCTAATAAGTTGTTTTGTTCCATTTGATTTATAGTATTTGGGAAAAACCTGGAAGATGAGAATTTTAAAAAATCACTTATAGTGATAAAAATCTCCAACATGAACATTTTCTCACCTAAGGTTTAGGTTTATGTGATATCTGTTGTACAACATTTTAAAATTTTGCACAGACACATGCTGTGTTCTGATGATGTATTTTTGATATTTAACCACATAATTCCTTGTAGGATGGGGCCATAATTTGCCATGGCTTAACACAATTCAATTCTATTATCTAGTTATTATGATATATGTTTGTACAGCTCTGTACTGACATATGATCTTCAGTGATATCAGGGTGATTCAGTTGACGTGATCGCTATGAGGTGAACATGTTGCTTTAAGTCTTTTAACATAAATGTGTTTGACTGACCAGAGGGCTGACAGGTTCATGGAACGGAGCGCTGAGCAGGTGACAGTACAACAGCAGAGTCAGCTTCTCACATCTCTGCAGAGGGAAACACACACAACCTGATTTAAACCAGGATGACGTATTCTACCAGGTTTATTTATCTCATCATGAGCTTGCACTATACAGCAGTCCACAAAAAACACATTTAATTGTATTCTTAAGTGTATTTCTTCACTTTAATTCAATGATTGCAGTAATTTGCAAACTGACTCAGTTCCATTACTTACTGCCAATTACAACATGGCTTTCCTCCTTACTTGCTGGTTGGGAATTTTGTTGGTCCGTATAACACTCTCAAAAAAAGAAACTGACCGTAAATCCCCACATTGGATTAATAAAGTTTTATCAAAATAAAGAAGTACTTAAAACTTACTTTGACAAATACAAACCACTGATTCTGCACTATAGCTCACCCTCTGGTCCTGGTTGGACAGCGTGTACGGAGCTTTGATTCCCCCACAGGAGGGCATGCTCTCACAGTCATAGGCCTCCACAGGTTCCTGGTCGGACCTGCACAGCGTGCACACCCAGTCACCTCTGTAGGACCCACAGAAATATATTGTCTTCACAGTCATTCATTAAAGGGGGTGCCACATTTGTGAGATATACTTTATTTGGACAGTTGTGTGTCCAAATAAAACACAGAAATGGACCATACTGCTGGATGTTCCTTCATTACAATGAACAACATTACTTTGTTTTAAAGGGTCCAAAACTGAAAAAATTGGAAACAACTGGCTTACGTCACCGTGAGTGTATTGACTTCCATCATAAAAATGTGTGTCCAGTTGACAAAGGAGTACACAGTCTGCAGATTTGGGTGTTTGTGCAGTACTTACAGTGGGAAGCTGATGAGAGGAGGTACATGGCAGGTCACATGGTAGACTTTAGGACAGCGGTCACAGCAGAGCAGGTCTCCTCCGTTCAGACAAACAGCACAGAAATCTTCACTCTCCACCTCCTCAGTCCCGTCTCCAGGTTCAGGCTGCTGGACCGATGAGTCACCTGTCTCCTGTGAGCAACAAAGATCAGGCCTTGGTTCTTCACTGTCCTCTATTTCAACCACATCCGCTTCACACTTAGTTTCAGATTCATCCTCCAGCTGCAGGGATCGATCCTGATCTGCATCTGGTTCCAGATCCAGTTCGATCACCACGTTCTGCTCTGGATCTGGATCCAAATAAAATGTTTCAGAATCCATTTTTCCATCTGGGTCCCATTCATCAGGTCCACAGTCTAACAGGATATAAGGCTGTTCCAGATTTGATTCACAGTCAAAGCCTGAGTCCTGCTCCTGTTCTTCAGAGGGGGGACTGTCAGGACAGTATGGTTCAGTCCAGGATATTGATGTTGTTTCTGGTTGACTGAGATCAGATAACTCTGCTGGTTTAGACTCAGGCGAATCCTCTCCGATCTCTAAAATGTCTGCCTCATATTGACTGAATCCATTCTATGAGCAAAAATTAGGACACAGAGGTGAAGCGAAAAGTAAAATAATCATAAAAGAGAACTCATGTTTATCTTTGTCTGAAATGAAAATGTGTAAAACTTCATCTGTTTACCTGGTGAGGATAAGTTAAAGAGACATCTTTGTGGAGCTCAGCTTGTGTTTGGCATGGCAGTCGTACCAGAGACACCACAGGCTGCAGAGAAGATAAGGACACCAACTGGAAGTTCAGGCGCTCCAGGCTCACCACAGGTATGCAGGAATTACCCAGGATCCTCTGGGCCTCTGGATGAACCCTGTGGAAATAGAATGAAAGCTTGGCTGGCGCCTCGCAAACATAACAATAGTGTGTGTGTGTGTGTTTAATACAGAGCAAAGGCTTTGAGGTGACTAGCCGAGCTTAGCATAAAGACTTGTCCAGGGGTCAAATATACGCCCAGAGGATGAAGAAATAATTATTTTGGCACAGATCAAAGTCTAAATTATAGGGTCCATATGGGTCTTTTATCATCCACCATGTCTGTTTCACCGTACAAATGTCCTTTTATGGACTGTATCCCGCTCTTTACATTTCTCTCTGTGCACAAATTAAATTACCAGGTACAGTCAAGATGTCAAAGTATTCCTTTGAAGACATGTTTCCTGGTTATATTCTTAGGTGAGCATGTTCCCTATGTTGTTATTTATTTTACCTTATTGTCTTCAGTAAAGCCGCTACACTTTTATCAGGTTGTCTTTGTCGTTTTTCAGATGATGGTGAGGCTGCTTTGGGTTTTCTGTTGCAAGACTGTTTTGGCTCTTTTTTCATCTCACAGAATCCAGTGCTGCAGAGCTATTAAAAAAAGAGAGATATAAAGTGTAATTTTCATCATAGTAATAATCAAATCACATGTCAGTAACGCTTTTCCCACTGTCTCAGCAGTGTAACACGCATCCAGCTGTTGTGATAACTCGCCCCTCAGTCACTGAAGTCTTTGTTTCAGTACTTTGTTTCAGTGTTTATTACGTGCTCTGCTGGGACGCTTGGCTCCTCTGCTGTGGATGCCGGATCTGGACTAGTCTCAGATGACATGGCCTCCAATGCAGGCTCCGCTGCTCTACACTTGGCTACCCGTGGCAACATGGTGGCCCGCCTTTGGGGAACGTTGCCATGACGTCCGTGAGGCAAGTCGGCCATCTCCAGGAGATCAGGCCTCTTGGGGTGAAAAAAGAGAAGAGAAAACAGAGAAGAAGCTGCTGGTTTGAAATCTCCTGTGTGCTCAGTGTTTGATGGCAAAATACAAGAATCAAAACAAACAGAAAACCACCAAAGACGCAGTAGGATTACAATTTCACGATTAATTCTACTGCTCATTTGTCCAAGTAAAATAATATCTCTACAGGAAACGTGAATGATGATAACACATACAAAAAACAGCCATTGTGTCCATAACGATCAGTAACAAAACATTAACAACATACAGGACTCAAGAAGAAACATGATTGTGTCTTACCTGAGTGTGAACGTACACAATAAAACAGGATGTCTGCTTCAGAAAGGCAGGTGGATGTGTCCTCAGGTGGATGTGAGCTGAAGATGACAGCGATAGCACCGTTCCATGTGTCCAGTATCAAGGGGGACACGAGTGATTTGATTGGTCGAAAGCCAATTCAACCTCAACCCCTTGACATTTCAGCACTGTTCACTGAGTCACTGAGGGCAAGTGTATCATATTAATTATGCTTCAGAACATGTGACGCTTTTGTTTCAGTTTTCCCAACGTGATAACACCTTAAGTCCACATATTTAACATTTATATGCGCAATAAAAAACATTTAAAAGATGGTTAAAAACACACTATAATATATTTATAAGCTGATATAAGTGTTTATTCATGTATTTGTTAACAACCATAACTCCTCCTGTGGCCACCTATATGTGGAGGCTGGTATATAAACCAATATATAATATAAATATAAACCCCATTATATCTAGCAAAAATCCTGCATTTAAAATCCAACTAAACGTACAGACGTATTATCAGCTAAATGTTCTTTAAGTACCAAAATTACAAATACCTGTTAACTGACGTATCTGTGTGTAAGAAGCATTTTACTTTTGTAGCTGCTGGAGAGAGTTTTACCTGCTTTATTTACAGGTGTTTTGGTCTATCCGTTTTCAGCCTAAGGAACAGGCTCCTCTGAAGGGTCATGCAATGAATCTGAGGGGTCATGAGATGATTAGTAGAAGAAAGAAAATAAAACATTACTCATTTTTCTGAGTAGTCTCAAACCTTTGCGTGTTTAAGGGTAAAAACAAATCTTAATTTCCCATCTTTGAGCCTTAAACTCAAAAATCAAACCGTGACAAGAAACCCCAAGTAGACACTGCTACACTACACTACAAGTAAATATACTCAGTGTAGAAAAATGCCCATGCTGGTCTGGCTATTATACTGTATATTATATGAGCAGATCACAATTGCTAATTCCTAACACTTTCATTGCTTGTTTGTTTTTGTTTTGTTTTGTTTTTTGTTGTTGTTGTTGTTGTTTTGTTTTTTTTAACAGAAACAATGGAGAAAATTGAGTTTTTTGTTTTTTCTGCCAATTCACTGTTACATATCCGGTCCGGTAGGTGGCGGTAATGCAACTGTAAGCTGATTTGACAACCGCCATTAAAGCTGGAAGAGCAAAACGTCTTTTGCACTCTGTTGTAGGGAGCCAAATCTCGCACAAAACCGCGTGACTTGCAAATCCCGTTCCTCTTTCAACTATCCTCCAAGATGGTAGGTGCTACCGTGAATTCCTGAGCACTGAAACAGAGTTAAATCTATGTCCATCCTTGATCGTTCTTACAGGACAAATACCATCTGACGGCGATTTATTGTACACTCACCTCTTACCAACAACTACTGGCTGTTATTATACTTATTTATTGACATTATAGGGATTTGTGAGCGGTCGACTGTGTGATAGCTCGGCCCTCGGGTGCTGCAGTTGAGTCGCATGATACAATGCGTACACAGACCCTCCACAGTCTTCATAAATATGACACCAGTAGTAGTGAGTTAAAATGTGAAACTGCCCGGGAATATTGTACTAAACGCTCATTGTGCTCTGTGCGTTAATCGTTTAAAGTTTGCCGGTTAATTCAGATGAATTAGCATTAGCTTCCGAGGATGCTAGGCAGCATGTAAGTAGCCGGGGATATTGGCTGGACCGATTTAGCTCACAGTAAGGGGCTGAAACGTGCCTCTTGTATCCGTTTCTTAAATTTAAAATCGTTGCAGATACTTGGGCAAGGTTGACGGGCTGCCTAACCTGCCATAACACTAGAGATGAGATTATTTTGATTCTTGCAAAGATGCAGAGTAACGAGAGTCAGTATGTAGTCATTTTAATCTTTGTCAAACCTTCCCCGACAGCCTACCAAGAAGACCAAGACCAGGAAGCTCCGAGGACACGTCAGCCACGGACATGGTCGCATCGGTGAGTATAAACATTCCCATGTACCTGTCTGTCAAGTGGTTTTAACTGTTGGGTCTTTTTGTGACATGTTATGAACATGAGCTTGTTCACCCCAACAGGCAAGCACAGAAAGCATCCTGGAGGTCGTGGTAATGCTGGTGGTATGCATCACCACAGAATCAACTTCGACAAATAGTAAGTCCTGCTTAATGTCATGTGGTGGCTGGTGCTGTGTTTGATCAAAGTGAGGGATGTTCTTCTAGATAATATCTATAATGCAAGGCAGAGTACTAAGTTGATCTTGTAGTGTTCCTTCAGCAGTCAAGCCTGACATTGTTTCTTATGTCTGTATCCCTGCTGCTGAGTTAGTCTTGTAATGCTTAATGTTGTAGAGACTAGAGTCTCATCTTGACACAAATCATTGTCTTGGTGTGCTTGAGTCCTCTTAGAGTAAAGACTGGTCCTATTCACCGACTGGCTCTTTGTTGGCCAGTCAGCCACATGGGCAGTTACAAAGTTTTTGTCATGTTTTGGTCTGACTTTGCTGTCATTGGACTCATGTTGTGTATATATCACATCAGTGAATGTTTAATTTAGTCAGTTTCTCTCTTGAGGAGGTTTTAATTTTGAGCATTGTACTGTTAATTGGTAGTGATAGTTGTTTTACAACTGTTTGACTATAAAGATAATTATAGTACAATAATACCTATCAATTAAAGATAAATGGTGTACTTGGTGTACTCTAGAGACAGCTTACACATGCCTAACAAAAAGACAGCCAGCAGTTTTCCAGCTTGTGCACAGTTAGTCTCCCACAGTTAGTCAGCAGTAAACCTCATGTTTGTCTTTCCTGTGTTTGTCCTCAGTCATCCGGGGTACTTTGGTAAGGTGGGTATGAGACATTACCACCTGAAGAGGAACGCAGCCCACTGCCCCACCATCAACCTGGACAAGCTGTGGACTCTTGTGAGCGAGCAGACCAGGGTCAACTATGGCAAGAAGCCTGACGGTCCTGCCCCCATCATTGATGCTGTGCGCGCTGTAAGTGTTGGCCAATATTTTCAGTACTGACTGAATGTTTTGTCTCCAGCCTTCATCACTACTAAAACAGTGGAGGAAAGTTTGGGTCATTAGGAAGCTGAATGTCCAAGACTCAGCACATCTCTGATATACAAGTTGATGTGTTGGCCTGCACTGGCCTTTTCTTTTTGTTTGTTTTTCTTAAGACTGAAAATGTCAACCACATACCCTTAGCAGTGAAGTTTCAGGAGATATCAGTTGGAGGTTAGAAAGTCGTTTACATTTGGGGTAAAAAATTATATTTTAATGTCTTACCCAGTGTCTGGCGTAAATACCCAGAGTATGATGTTTTCCAGTAAGTTGAAGGCAATGGTTAACCTAACTTTCTCAGTGGGGGAAAAAACTTCGATCTGTTTGTTAATTCTTTTCTTGAACAGTTGTAGAAACAAAACAAGGCACTGGGCTTTAGTTATAGCTTGCTTATTGGAGCCATTTATGTTGATAAGACAGCTTGGGGGTTGTACTATGTGAAGTTGTACTTTTACTTTGGATTGTCGACATTCCCCTGGTCCTGGTCTTCGTACATATCTAGTACTTCTGTCTGTGCTGGATGCACCATTTACATTGTTTACAATTCTGAAAGGTGGCGAGTGTATTTCCCAAATTTCAGATTCCTCCTTTGTTCAATGTGAATTTCTCAGTTTTGATTGGGTTTGCAACTAACAAGTATGTTTATTATGGATTAATCCTTATTTTTGTGATTAGTCTTTTTGTTTGTAAAATTTTGGAAATATTTCCCAGCTTTCCCACGTGACATCTTTAAATGTCAAGTTTTGTAGTGACACAGAGTGAAAGTTCAGCCAAAATTATTGCTGACGGTTAGGCATGCACAAATCCCAACATTTTGCCATGATACTTGTAACCAAGCAATTCAAGTTTTCTCTCACTATTACCATCATTCATTCTATTTTAACATACTGAAGGGTGTTGTGAGTCCACAGATCAGTGGTAGTGTCTCTCAGACATTCAGCTGACTGAAAACGTTTCTCTGAACACTGTTGTGTAGATTTGTAGAATGAACTTAGTGCTGTGTTGGGTGACCAGTATTACAAGGACAATCTTCAACACTCTTTTCTATTAAGGACAAATATGTAGTTTACATATATTGTTGCATTGTATGGTCCTTTTATTAACACTACTATTTATCTTAAGATTATGGGCTTTGTTTTCCTGTGCTTCCAATTTCAGTCTTATGAGCAAATTGATTTTATGATGAGAAAGATATGTTAACCAATGTCATATGATGTTAAGTGCTCAGTCATTTCTGTCATATTGTTTGGACATGGAGTTTAACAGTTCAGCCACATTTTGTCAGATTAAATTATGTTTAAGATGTGATGCACTAATGTTGTATCTTTCATTTCACAGGGCTACTACAAAGTTCTGGGCAAAGGCAAGCTGCCCAAGCAGCCCGTGATTGTCAAGGCCAAGTTCTTCAGCCGACGGGCCGAGGAGAAGATCAAGGCAGTGGGAGGAGCCTGCGTGCTGATGGCATAAAGCTCCTGTCAGTGTGTTTTTTCAAAAATAAACTGTATAAATGGGAGCTACATGTTTGTCTTGTCTGATTTTAAATGTCTCCCTATTAGGTACAGTTACGGCGTGTGTGCTAAAAAAAAGAAAAAGCAATTGTCACAAAAAACTCAAATGTTTTTGATTTGCACCATCTGTGCTGAACTTGCATCTGTGCATCTTGATTGCTGGGACCACTTGTGCTAAAGCATGTGCTACACCTATGACAAATTTAGATGAAACAAGCATCCAGCACATTATATGGGAATTCAGTTCAGATTTTATTAAGGACACAGCTCATGGGGGCTCCGTAGAAAGAAAGAGGAGTACATAAAGCATCATCGTGGAGTAACTTTAATCTTTTTGATTACACAGTAACCTTCAGCTTTGAGTGCTTTGGTAAATTTGGACTCACATGTAAAATCCATCGATAGAGATTTGATTCAGCGGCAGATTTAAATTAGAGGACTTAACCACTGTTGTCAAAGTCCAGAATCTGACACTGAACTTTGTCTTGTGGCCCCTTCAAAAACACTGTGACTTTTCATCTGTCGTCACAGGTGTGGATCTTGAAAGTAAACCTTGACAGATTTCTCTGTCCAGGTTGTTTTTAGAATAGTTTTTATATAACTAAAGATGCTTAACTGTGCAGGATTTTAGCTAAATTAGTACTTAGAAAATGTCCATGAACCGTATGAGGGTTCCAGCCCCAAAACTGCAGGGTACGGGGTGACCACCAGAGATTCGCAGGAACATACTCTTAAAAACACGAGTTACAATTGGAAAATGGTTAGGAAACCTACCACGTATATTTGGTACTTAAAATAAAGTATTATCACCAGTGCAACGTCTACAACTCGTCAGAGAAAAGTGAAACGTCCACGTGAATTTAGGTGTCTGGCACGATATATAGGAGGCGGGGTTTAGCATGCTGGATTTCCTGTCTTGTCATTTGAAAACAGCAGGGGCACTGCTATGTGTGAAAGCTGGGTGTAGCAAACTCAGTGTGGAAAATGTGAGGACTTTACGCTAAAGGTAACTGAAGGAGGAAGCGCGGGTTTCCCCAAATTTTTGTATTTATGCATCTGTGTTAGCTGATCCGCGCGGGTTTCCCCAAAATTTCGCATTTGCGTTTCTGTGTATCCCTGAACGCATCGAACAAGTAAATAATCTCTTCATTCCATATGTTGATACTTCGCTTAGAACGTTGAGGCTAATGTAACTATACGTCAGTAGAACGTGACGTGTGCCGTTGGAATTGTGTTACGTTCGGCGTTTTAGTCGAGCTCGTGAGAACAACGGTCGACTTCACGAAAGAAAGTGAGTGGTATCGATTAAAGTCACAAAATAGGCGCTTTCCAATGTAGCTCGAGCTCAACGGGGCGCTAATCTTGACGCGTGCGCTCTTTATCTGGATTCTATGCTGCGTTCACTTGTCTTGTAGGTATTTAGATGTTATAGTTACATTATAACTGCTAAGACGCCTTGATTAGAGAAGCTTTCTGCAGACTTAAGTTACTCCTGACCAGGACTTTGTGAATTAAACCGTCAAACTTAAATTATTAGATTCTGAGGAATACGTTCATTTTTAGAGCTGCAACAGAAAGCCAGTTTATCAATTAGTTGATCAACAGGAAAAAAATCCATATTTAATATCAATTTAAAAAATAATTTTCTAATATCAATAATCAGTTAAACATCATCAAACTCAACAGGTCCAGCTTGTCATTTGTGATGATTAGAGACTGTGATAGTAAATTCACTATCAGGCAATTTGATAGCATCACCTTGGGCTTTAGGAAACTTGCAGATATTTTTCACTGTTTTCTGGCTTTTATTGATTACATGAGAAAATAATATGTGATTAACTGATAACAAAACTACTCACCTTATTACTATTTTACTGATACTATCCTGGATTCCATGGATAATATGTAGTGCCTTCTTGGGTGCTGACCACAGCAAAACTCTTACAATGACAAGGAACAAAAATAAGTTGTCACAAACTGAGAGGCTTTTGTCTCCTCCATAAAGTGATTTATTGCTGGTGCTCATCTCAGCGTGTGGCAGCTTAATTTTGATTTTTGTCAGTGGAAATTGCCCTTCACATTTTCCAACATCCCAAGGGGCTGCCTTCAAGATGCTTGTTTTGTTCAACCAACAGTTCCAACATACGATATATCCAGTCTGATATCATAGGCTACTAAAAACAGCAATGTTAAATTTGAGAAGCTGTACCAGCTGAAGCTTTGCCATGTTTTTGCAGATTATCGAAATATTTGCTGATTATATTTCCATCAGTCAAATAATCACTTCGGCATTAAATCAAATCAAATCAAATCATTAGGGAAGACAAATATTTTTGGAGTAAAATTCACAATAAAACACACTACTGGATCTTACAGTGAGGTAAAGGAAAAGAAACTGGCTGATTGAGTCTCTCTGCTTGTTCTTCCTCTCAGGTGAAGGTCACCTCTGTTTTTACTTGATTTTTTTTTTTCATGGCAAGCCAAGCCTGGCTGGAGTCTTCCCTGCGGCGCTCTGCCAGTCTGGGCCTGGAGGTGCTGGAGCGGGCTTCCAGGCGTAGCATAGACTGGACCAGCACTGGTGCATCCCAGACCCCCAGTACTACAGATGAAGATACACAAATCCCAGTTAAGGTGTCTGCATGTTTTTTGTTTGTTAATACTGCTTCCATGGATTGATTTTTTTTGCACCTTGACTGGGTTTCATATTAAACCCACCTTTTCTCAAGTCATGCTCCTTTATCATGTTGCTATTTCAGAGAACCCACACAGAGCTCAGTGATGCCTTTGCAACCATCGCAGAGTTCATGGCACAGACGACCTATCAGTGCAAGGTCAGTGAGTAGCCTTCGCCCAATGTATGTGTTCTTAGCAGGGACATGGAAGATGAAAAAGTAAATTTTGTCTGTGCTACAGAGGTTTTATGAGTCGGGCTGTTGCACTGAACCCACTGACAACGAGAGGTATCATGTGACCAGGTTCCACACTCGACCAGCTGCTGGGAAGACGACACCTGCACCGCCAACCGGGAAACATGTAAGGGCTTTGTGCAACATATAATGCTAGAAATTCGCTGCTTTTATTTTAGTCACATACTTTTTTGTTTGCCAAGGAAAACCTTGTCTGTTTTATCAAACCATTATGTCTAAAATGTTAGTAATTGCACACAGCTGACATACAAAGCACAGATATCCTGCTAAAGTTGTATTTCTCACCACTTTATAAATAGTTCTTTGTATTCACCGATGTTGTAGTTCTAGTCTGAACCATCAACTCCTGAGAAAAATATTCAAGTCTTGTTGTCTTCAGGTTCGCGTGTCGGCAGCAGTTGAGGATTTCTACCTCGAGGTTTCACCTGGAACTTACGCCATCACTGCCAGTATTCCATCATCACGGCAGCAGACTCAGCTGGTTAGCGTCAAAGCTGGAGAAAGCATCAACCTGACCTTTAACCTCTGACCAAACGCTTAACCTTCAATAACAGAACTGACCAATGCTAGTGTTGTATGCGTGTGTGCTTTATTGCCTGCTTTACACTGGGTTTACATTTTATTTTATTATCAAAATGTTTTATTTCCTGCACAATGAGAAGCCATATTTTTATTGCACTCTACTCTCTTTTATTATGTAGATTCTATCGAAACTAGAGCATCATGTAATGCACTTAATATTTTTACCTGCACTAATGCCGCATCAGTGTATTAAATAAAAGTGTTGTGTTTTTTTTTTTTATAAGTGTTTTATTTGTTGTTGTTTTTTGCCAACTTTATAGAAACATGGTCAAGTTTAAAAATCTGTACACTGACATATTACGTGTAAACAGTAGTAGCGCTGTTCCCAGAAAAAGGCTGCAGTCCCTCAGGTGGTCGAGGTTTGAATTTGGTTGTTTCAAAGACATCTCTGACGCTCGCTTTCCGTCCTTTAGCACCTGGAAGTACCTGAAACAGAGAACTGCGATTTGGCGAGGCGCTGATCTGTGGGACAGGGAAGCTGAACCTCACAGGTTGTGAGGTCCTCCTGGCCACTGCACTCCCTGCAGATTAAAAAGCATAAGCATGAACAGATCTCCCGCAGGTTAAATGGTGTTAATTTACAGTGTCACAGCTTTCATTTTAAAAATCAAATTGAATCATTTTAGTCACTCTAGTGAAATCAGAGACCAGAGTTGCCTGTGTTTCCCACCTGGCTGTCTGTGCTGAGGCTCAGGTCCAGTTCTCCTCCAGTACCTCCAGGGAGGACGTTGTTGTTTACTCCTCAGCTTCACTGCAGAAGGAAATGATGCTCTGGTCTCATCCTCAGAAACAGACGAAGAGGAGGAAGAGGGAACCTCATGGTCCGAATCTTTGAGGTCCACCTGCTTATCTCGTTCTGCCCCCTCAAATCCATCCATTCTCCCAAGGCTGGACCTACAACTGGGTGGATGTAGGCAGGGCCAGTGGTTTGTGACTGAACAGCAGCAAGATGCAGATGCTGAGCAGTCGGTGCAGAACAGCTGGGGAGTCCAGGAGGAGCTTCGACCACACACCCATCGGCAACCTTGACAGGAAGCTGATGTTGGGATTTGGAGCTCCCTGACTATTCTGTCATAGTGAGATGCTGAAATGGGTAAGACCAGGCTGTCAGGAACCAGAGAAACACATCCGTTCCACATCAGCACCCGGAGACCTGTAACACCATCAGCTGTAGGAAAGAAGACTCAGATATTAGAGTGATTGACTGAAGGTGGTCATGAAATTTTATGTTCTTTTCAAAGACAGAAAAATGTGAAACCATCAGGAAAAGTGATGAAAGTAAGGTGAGAAATAAATAGAGAAAAACTGACTGTAATCATCTGACATCCATTGAATTAAAGCCTTCTGACTAGAATTATTCATCAGGAGGTTTAGTTTCCATAATTTTGTACCTTCATCCATATCACTGCATTCTCACTTTTCATTCCATACCTCTGAAACCATCTCTGTGCCCTGTGGTGGCCATCACTCTCCCCGGCCCATATCTCCTCAGATCTTGTTCCCATGGCGACAGGACAGCATCTCCAGGCACCAGACAGCATGTATGATCCCTGATGCGGTTCACCATATCCAGGGAGCAAACCAGCTGCCTCTGGGAGGAGACGGCCCCAAAAATAGCACCTCCTGGATGGTCAAACTCGACTACCCACACTCCCGTACGGTCCTGAGTTTGGACACATGGGAATAAGGCATCTTCATATGTCTCCTCTACTGGTCAGAATATACAGCAGTCTGTCAGTGGATTTGAAATTAATTGTGCCATTGTCCAAATAATTCTAAATAAAAACATGTCATGTCTTTTCACCTGAACCTGCTGTATGACAGTTCCCAGGTAATATAAGCCATCCACCTCCCTCCTGGCCAGCACACGGCATCCGGGAAGAAACTCTGAGCCGCCCAGGGTTCGGCCAGACATCACGCAGGAGGTAAAAGGGCGCAGATTATTACCCAGACTGCACCTGAGTGGGCAATAAACAGCTGAAGTACTAGACATTTTCAGTGCAGGTATGTCACTGGGCTGAGGATTGTATCCACAGTACAAAATGCATGTATGATATCTGAGGCCTGATTATCTCAAATGATCCAGTTTAACATGGAAACCAACCTGAGCAGAGGGGAAGACGTGGACAGACAGCAATGGTTGACTGGGGAGACAGCTGGTACTGATGATTGGTTCTCAGCTACATACAGAGGAATCACCTGAGGGTTCACATACAGACACAGTCACAGCATTATATTTGAACATTGTAATTGTAAGTTGAGTTAAAAAAAAAAAAAATCTGTAGTTTCTTCTCAAAAACAAATATTCAGACATATTGTTGATTTATTTTGAAAAGGAAAAAGAAAAGAGGAAACCTTTCACAATTTTTAATTTTGGGTCAAATTAAATATTTTTTCTTTTTTTTCTGTATCATTTCACCAAATACTTTTTTGGTGTACATATTCATCTATTTTATTTGTTTGTTATTTACCATAGTTGATGAATTGTGAGACCTGATTTCATTTTCTTTAGCTATGTTGAACTCTTCTCTTTGAAATGAAGTCATAGAATATTCAACTCACTGCATGAGTGCAACACCCAATCCTGACCTACTCAAGATGAATTTGTTGACTTTTCATGGCAACTAACTTGATGAAAAGGGTTACGGGTTCAGTCCTCCATGACAGTGCAAAGATGATTGTTGTTATTTGCTTGTTGTCCAGCGTCTTTGAGCACCCGGAAAAGCGCTATATAAATTTTATGTATTATTATGAAGAGGAAAAGAGGAAAGAAGTTTTTCTTCCTCATCAATCCACCCATCATCAGTTTCAGTCCTACCTTCCCCAATTTCCCATTTGAATTGTCTGTAATCATATAACAGCTTCCTCTTGTGGCCTGAGTCAGACAGTGCAGGTAGTTCCTAATGTTGCTGTCCAGCTGAGCAACCGAGTCCTGCAGATAGAAAATGTTCACAGGACTCCCGGCTGCCAGGGCGGGCAGGGCTCTCAGCACGGCTTCCGGCTGGTCGGGGAGGTCCGTGATGAGCAGGTGGACGGCGTGACAGGCTGAGTCTGTGAGGGCCAAACTCAGGGCGGCCAGCAGATCCCTGCCGAAGCTGCAGGTGATGGAGTGGATCCAGGACAGAGCTGTGTACACTGTGTCAGGAGCACAGGGAACCATGTGCTGGGACCAGCAGGTCACCTACAATGTGGAAAAGAGAAAACCAGTCCTAAGATAAAAGTACTACCTAATTAAAGAAACAAAAAAGAAAAAAATATATTTGGACTAAATCGGTTAGTTAGTCCAGGTTTGGATAGTCATGTTCCCCAGTGGATGATTCCTAAGAGATAGTTCTTCCTTGTATCTTTTCCACGTTCCACTTTACCTTGTTTGAGAATGTCACAATGTTGAATAGAGAGTCCCTGAGTGAAGCTTTAGTCAGCAGGGTCTGGATCAGCAGGCGTTTCACTGACCCCAGAACAGCCCTCATGCTCTCTGAGCTGTCCAGGACAAAAGTGATGTTGCAGCTTTGTTTGCCCATAAGCAACGGAATCAGTGCAGCCTCAGAGGCCACCATCTGCCTGGATGTCATCCTAAAACTGCAATAACGAGGAGGAATGACACAATTTACTTTGATTTCCAGTGGTTTTTACATAACTTGATATTTGGCATTAACAAGAAAAATGCAAAAGAAATCAAGACGACTTGGAAATGTTTGGGGTCATATGCAGACCTTTACTAAATTTAACTTTATGCTGCAAATACAAAACACAGTAATACTGAAAACTGATTCTTGTCTTGTGTCAGTAGCAATAAAACCTAATTTACTCACACTTTGACTTGAATGTAACATCTTGGACATACAATTTTAGCGTTAGCTAGAATTTTACAGAAATATTTAATCTATTTTGTTTAAAATATGTCAACTTCCTTCAACAAAAACTGTGAAATTAATACAGTGAAAGTAACACAACTAGATTTATTTTCTAAGTTATAAAACTTATGCATGAGAAATATGTTACACATTCTATTTTTAAGAAAATAATGTTTTTGTTGGTTTTCATTTCATTGTTTTTTTATTGTAATTTAATGATTTATTGAAGTTAAATTGCTTTCTTTTGCTTTTAAATTACTATTTGTCTTACTGTGGCCATATTAAAAGTTATGTTTAGGTATATTAATGTAATTTTTTAAAACTCTTTTGCAAATTGAGTGGAGGTGGGAGAAGTACTTTGACCTTTTACTGAAATAAATGTAGCGATACTACAGTGTAGAAATACTTGCTTACAAGAAAAAGTCCCACATAAAACATTAAAATTGTACTTAAATATTCTACATCAAAATACACTTAAAGTACCCAAAGCAAACGTGCTCATTATGCAGAATAATGTAGACAATTGGATTATAATGATTGATGCATGCATGTGTACATCATTTTAATTTTACAACTGGTAAAGGTGGATGGTAAACACTAATAACATCATAATTTATTTGTTCATTTTGTTTTCTGTTATCAATCTGAGTCTAAAAAGTAACTCAAGGTATCAGGGTAAAAACAATTAAAATATTTGCTTCTGAATTGTGGTGGAACATAAATGGAAATACTCAAGTGAGATACATTTGGCTCAAAACTGTACTGAAGACTTGAGTAAGTGCAGTTAGTCATATTCCACCACTGAAACTGAACCTCACGGGCCGAAAACAGTTTGATATCAAATGTTTAACCAGAAACATTCACAGAAATTTACAACTTCTCCACCTGTGACAAAAACAGGAAACAGTTATTGTATGTCCTGCCACTGAGAAAACCACAAACAGTAAAGGAAGCAGCTAAATACATGACTCTTTTCTTGTTATTTGCCCTGAATTTAAAGTTAATGTTAAGTTAAGGATAAGCAGCAAAGACTCAGGACATTACCTACATTTTTTTTTGTGTGTTATCCACAGTCAGCTGCAGACGACAACTTCACCTCACTGTTGAGGTTGGTTTCCATGGTGAAATGTTCAGCACTGAGTCAGTGCACTTCACGGCCACTGGAGGGGCTGTTCACCTGCCAATCAGCTGACCAGGGTGCGTTACCAAACACTACTGTCACGCTACAGTTGCTATGTTACAGTCATAGGTCAGCTGGGCCATTAAAGCTGCTTCAGGTCCCTTATTCAACAGGCGACAGTGAGAGATGACGCTGATCCCTGCTGATGTATTGCTAACCCGCTTCTGTTTTTTACCTCTTATTAACAGCCTTAATTGTGTCAGACTACCTTTAGCTGGCCCAGTTTTATAAATGGCTCTCAGATAAAGTAGCACAGGGACGAGTTATGTAAGATTTTCCAAAGCGCTAAATTTCCTTTGTGGCAAAAACACAGAAGAACTTTCACATCACATCATTTGGGATTTATTTTGATTTTCAGTGCTGCACTTTGCTACAGTCACATGATAAAACATATCACAAGAATAACTATCATTTTGAAAACATTAAAAGGCAGTGACCTCAATGCAAATACATGTCTCAGACTAGAAAATACATTTACAACATTATAAAATACACTAGATACACAGCTGGTCTGCTTGCAGTAGACTTTACTAAGCTTAACAGCAACAACCACCAACTTTTGTTCTGAAGTCTGATTTCAGATATAAAGTGTATGTATTGTGTACGATACAAGAGTAATTTGTAGGATTACAAGAGCTTTAAATCACAATTCTATCAGAATCTTTAAGTCTACAGCTCTACAACACTTAATACTGTTTCCTATTCACTGCCAGTTCTACATGAGGAACCTGGTGTGTTGACGGCTGCCGTGATGTTAAAATAAGTGATATCAGTGTAGCTTATCTGACACATGAACGCAGCAAAGAAACAGGCAAAGAGAAAGTGAGAATATATGAGGTGAGAAATCAGACGTTCCCCAATGAGGCATCTAGTTGTACGAGTGAGGAGTATTTCTATTGCTTTTGGTCACTGTGCGTGTTGGTGGTTGGGAGATCAGTATCCAAGGTCTCTGAAGTCAGAGGAGCTGTTGAAGAAGCAGAAATTACCTTGAACATCGTGCATTGTCCACCAAAAACAATCTCAGTGTCCATAAATGTTACACATGCTTTTACTGGTTTTAAGACAAACAGTGTTTGTGATGCTTTGTAAATTCTAAAGCTGCTCCAACTTGTGATTTCCTACATTTCCCAGAATACCTTTCAACAACCCACAAGTAACTAGGATGCATTTGGTGTAATTTGTGCTGGTGTGCAGTGTTTTGTGGTTGAACAATGTTCATTACCTGCATTTTGCAACAGCCTGAAATGTGCTAACACTACTTTATTTTGATTATAACCAATATAAATAAAGTGTGTCAGTGTGGAAGTGACACTCTGTGTATGAAATATAATTCAGGATATACCTACAATAAATGAAGACATGAACTCTCCTCAAACGCTTTATTAAAGGTAATAAAACTGCCATCTTACCTTTCGCTGAACGGCTTTTTAGCAAACTGAACTTGCTCCCTCACCGTTTTCCCAAACACCAACATCTGCTTTTCAGTGTCAATTACACACTGTAAAAAAGACAACGCATCAACAAATTTTTGCATGTAAGTAACAATACAGCTTTTTCTCAGGAAGCATCCACAAGTCAAAATTGTTCTCATTTTGCTTCATTGGTTGTGAGAATCTAAGCTGAGCAAAGTCTATTAATTATTACTGCATCTTCATGATTTACATCCAATGATTTTTAAATGTTCCTGTGGGTATGGGATGATTTATTGAATTTGAGTTAACAATAGTGAAGGGGAAGTAAATGAATTACCTTGAGTGACCTTAGTGTCTTGTTTCCCAGTGACATCAGTGGCCTGTTACTTTCTGCAAATAAATGTATTTGGTGGACAATAAAATTAATGTTAAAAGTGTTTTAAAATCACCGGCGACTGTCTGAAGGTGTGATTTTTTTTACTCTTGGATATGTCTTATCCCTCTTCCTTACCCAATATGGCAAATGAGCACATTATCCTGAGCTGTCCCATGGACAGACTGAGCTCCTTGATGAGACCGTCGACACAGAACTTACGCTGAAATGGAAAACCATCCGTCTCCGTTTTGTTTTCCTCGACTAGTTCCTTCAAACTTTCAGAGAAACAGAAAATATTACTCACTGGATGCAGAAAGGGACCTCATGTCAGTCAAATGGACACATAATGAGCATGTGTGCTCTGAATCATCTCACCCTAATCTCTCCACAGTCAGCGAGGACATCAGGTTCAGTTTGCAGCCTGTGTCAATCAGCACACTCACTTCCTGTCCTAAACACTGTAAATGCAGAAAGAGAGAGAGAGAGAGAGAGAGAGAGAGAGAGAGAGAGAGAGAGAGAGAGAGAGGGAGAAGGTGGAAATGAATGTATGAAAAACACAACAAGATTTCAGACAAATAAAGACACTGCAGCAACAGAAAGGAAAAACATCATTAAAGAACATGATTTGAATACAGAAAATGGAAATAGTTGTTGTTTTACCAAAACAAAACCACTGTATTCGGACTGAAGATACTCGGACAGATGATTTTGATGAAGGTGCTGTAATGGAATACATTTTAAAAGTAATCTCCATATTTGTAAGTACTTTCACCAGCTAGCCCACTCCCACTCACCTTGCCGGGCACATAAATGAAATCTTTCTCCTCTTCTTCCTCATCGTCATGTAAATTTAACTGACTGCATCTCAGAAGGATGCCTCCGTTGTTTGGAGTTACTCCACACATGTTCATCCTTCCCCGGGACAGCTTGGCCTCCAGCAGGCGCTTCTGCAGAATATGGTGTGGCTGCTACAATAAAAATAAAATATATTCGTAATGAACAATAATATATATAATTAAATATTTGTAAAATGTATATGTAAAATGAGCATAAATCACCAACAAAACAAAAATCAGAAACTCAATCAAATATGAGCTCATAGTAAATTAAGAAAGACAGTGGCTCCTCATATGCTAGAGTTTATAGCCTGCTGTGGTTAATGTGGTTAAGGTTTAAAAAAAATGTGTAACTATGACACTTTATAATAAAAGGCCTTTCATGGGAGGCTCACCCCTTGTTTAGATGTCCCGAGCTTCTTCAGTCCATCCAGAGGCAGCAGATCAGCCGAGTCTTTATGGAGGAACTGGATCGCCTGCTTCAGCCTCCTCTGCTGCCTCAGAGTCGCAGCATCCAGGACCCCCGAGTCGTCCCGGTTCTCCGCCCGCATCCCTGTGAGCATGACGGCGGGTATCTGAGTCAAACCGATGCGGTGTGTGTTAATCCTTCTCTCAACCTGTCAGGATTCACCGGAGGCCAATGAGGAATCCCCCGATGATGTGTTAAGTCCAGTGTAGAAGGGGAGACACCCCCATCCTTGAGTGTACCACGCAGGTGGTCAAGTCAGATAGGTAACCAGTAAGACTTCTGGTTAAATTTCAAAATAAAACTCCAGCTCAAAAACTCATCAGAATGATCTGACATTGTTCTTCTGTACAACGACGCAGTGAGTTCAAAGGTCTACAGAGCTTATTTTAAAACAAGTTTAATTTGTACAGAAGATGTACAGCTTTAAAATTCAATTTAAAACTGTTTAACAGGGTGGGAAATAAAGGAACAAATGAGAAACTACATTAACAAGAAAAAAACAGAAAAGAATCAAAACTCTACATACTGCAGAACAATAATGATTAAATGTTAATAAATAACCTTATGAGAATGCCAAACTGAATGAAAAGGTTGTGAGGTTGCCTTTAAATTAGTACAGGACGCTGTAACTGTTCAAAACCTATAATACACAAAAACTGAATCCTGTCTTGCCTGTGGTTTTAGTCGGGGACCACAGGAACTTGTTATAGTGTTGTAATACACTTCTTGAGGTATTGAATGAAAGCTTTTACTTTGATGAGAGCTTCTGATATCATCCTGTCTCTTTCTGTGTGAGTTTGGTTTCGCTTTATGCAGCCTCAACCTACCTGAAAACACTGAAACAGACGTGAAAAAATTAAATTAAATCAAAGGAAGAGCTTCTTGCTTTTAAATTTGATATGCTACAAAAATTAATAAAAATAAGGCAGAACAAACAGTGTGAAATAAGTCAAAGGTTAATTAGGAATATAATTAGTTTTATTTGGGAACAACATTCTTTCGTTTCTGAGAATTTGACATATGCCGAACACATATCAGGTGAACAAAATGAGAAACAATAAAGAAAAAAAATTAACATCTGTATTCTAATGAGAAAAGTCAGCATGTGTGAACATTACTTCATCACAGTAAGCAAAATCTAATAAATTGTATCCCCATTTGTGTTTTCTTGTTTATTGATTATGTACAAATGTTCATCCTGTTTAGTTTGTGAGACTTATAGGTAGCGTCATTAAAAGTTTGACTGAAGATGTTGAAGATAAGACTGTATGTTTTATTTGAAATGCAAATCAGAAAATGCCCCCATATCTGTCATATATATCTAGATAGATAGATAGATAGATAGATAGATAGATAGACGTGTGTATGTTGTTATTGCTACTAGATATCCCAGATGTGATGTTTTGTGTCACTGTCAGACAGTTGTCAGCCGGACATTTCACTTCATTGCCCACATTCCCTCTGTTTTTCCCACATCACCTTGTTTTCAACATGGAGGCCGAAAAACGTCCCCACACGTCGCTGTTTACGTCGCAGAAAAGTCAAACCTGACCACATCATGCGGCATACAGCGGCTCGGAATGCACAGTGTTGGTCAGCTGTTGCCTAATGATGAAGTTTAAATATTTATTTTCTACGAGGACACTTCGCGTTTTCAGTCCAAAGCCTGAGACAATACGAAAACCGACGCGGAATGGCGTCTGGCAGGGGCCCGGGGAGATGAATAACAGCAACTCAAGCTTTGACTCGTGAATGACCGACATGTCAATTGACCAATAGGAAATGGATTTGCGAGTCCCTAGCTAATCACAGCGTCTGGTGGGTGGGTAGGCGGGGCCCACAGGACGGAGGATTGTACAGGGGTACATGTTCCCGGTGTGCGGGCATCGCGGAGCGTTTCCTGCACTGGTGCATGGTGGTCGAACAGGAGGAATTGTTGGAAATTTTTCGGAGGTTAGTTTATAAATTGGTTTTTACCCAGTGTGCATTATTCCCACAGCCATCTCTGCGAAGGGCGGGGGCGTAAGGCTGCGGCAAGGATTTGAAAGACGCATGGAAAATACCGTTTTAGTAAAAATAAAGTGACATCCAGTAGATCAAAATGCTTATGTTATCATTACTTAGCTCAGCGGTTCCCCGGTCTTGTTTCCGAACTGCGTCGCTAGTTTCACGGCTTGTAGCTTTGTGTAGGCAGCTAGCTAGCCCTCCAGCTGCCACACACTACCAGCACAGACCTCATATACCAACTGCAGACAGCCGTACGCTTGTGAATCTTACAATCTCTGAGAAATAGTTTGATGATAGCCACTAAAAAGTCGTGACAACGTTGGTTGGCGTAGATAGCACCACTGTTAGCATGTTAGTGGCTAACCTGCTAGCTCCGTTATGACAGAGTGTTATAACCGTATCTGAGCATTCACATACGGTGTCAGTTCTGTTACCGGCTAGCATCAGCCTTACAGCACAACTGGCCCGCCACACTTGTTATATAATGTTTAATTTGACAGTGACAAATGTGGCAAGTCATAGTTGTGCTATATCCTAGCTAGCTAGCTAGCCCCAGATGCTATATTCAAATCAACAAGCGCCAAAAGACAGTACAACGGCGACAGTAGACACTGACATTTGAGCCCAGTCAGATAAAAGCAAGTAAAATGTAGCTTAAAACCTGAAAACCCCCTCAAATGCTGGTCATTTACACCAGTAATTAAAGCAGATAAATTAGCTGTCAATATGTAAATAAGGCTGATCCACAACTGGTAACTTCCCCAGAGCTTCAAAACTCTAGTTTACTAGACCTACATGTGTAATTTAATTGAAAATGTTTTTGGGAATATGTACTATGAAAGCACAGTTACAGACATCATGAGGGCTGGATTGGTTATGTTTTAATACCTGAACTTGAGGGTCTGACTTGAAGCAAGTACCTGTGTGTAAATATAGTTTTTAGATTTTCCGTACTTCAGTTTTGTGCTTATTCACTTACTTGTTTGTTATACACACGTGTGTGTGTGTGTGTGTGTGTGTGTGTGTGTGTGTGTGTGTGTGTGTGTGTAAACACAGGTTTTTCATTTTTCTGTTTCGTCCTGTAGGTTTATGGATTTATAGCCCAGAAAACGTGAGACACATTTAGGAGTAAAGTACAATGACGTGCAAAAAGTCTACATATACAGGGTTAATAAGGACCCACAGCTTATTCTTGAGCCCTTTTCTATGATAAATTACTTATGGGTGTTATTATTATCAGTGGATCATTAGCTCTTACATTTTGCACAGTATCTCTGTCCTCAGTCAGTCATGCCAGTTTGTTTCTGTGCGTGTTTACTGGCATGTGGACACCAGTGTAAGTTTCAAATGTGTCTCCTGCATGTGTCACTCCAGCAGCTAAAGCATGCTCTTGGCCCAGATAAACCGGGACTCGCAGGGAATGGCAGAGTTTCATGATGCAGACGGGCAGCCGGTCACTCTCTGTCTGACTGAGGCCGTGACAGTGGCAGGTGAGCTCCCACAATGTAAAAATTCATCCAGACATGTCACTCCATTTGTTGTCAAATTTAAAAAGTCCAAACAATGAGTGTGTTCTCCATCCAGAGAAAGTTGGATTTACCAGGATCAGGACTTTATCTTCTCTTGTCCCTTTATAAAATACCATGCCATTACACAATGATCTTTCATGATGCATGACTTTCTTTCTTCTTAAACCAGCAGTTAAAGTATTGTTATTGTCAAATAATTTCCCAGATGGTGATCAGATGGAGAGCATGGACACAGTGAGCCTGCAGGCTGTTACTCTTGCGGATGGATCCACTGCATACATCCAACATGACTCCAAAGCTTCTTTCTCAGATGGACAGATCATGGATGGCCAGGTGATCCAGCTGGAGGACGGCTCTGCTGCCTACGTTCAGCATGTGTCGATGCCTAAAGCAGGTAACACAAATCTCTGCAGTATCCCCAGACAGAGAGAATGTTCTCGTTGTACTTTACGGTGTGCTGACATACCACCTCCTCCCTTTGCAAGAGTCTGTGGCTTGATTGGAAACAATAATTTATTTCTATTTACTACAAGTGTAAATAGACATGTCCAGAAATTGAACTAGAGTAGAGATTAACCAGTTACTGTTTGCAAGGTGGTAGTGCCTAATTTACTTTTTTTCTGTCATAGGAGGGGACAGTTTACAGCTTGAAGATGGGCAGGCAGTTCAGCTTGAAGATGGAACAACAGCCTACATTCACACACCCAAAGGTAAAAAATGAAAAAGTTCCTTTTCTCTTCTTCTTCTTCTTATGGATGGTATAAAATGTCTGTGTCTGTGTTTCTTTGTCAGTAATCTAAATTAGTTTGTTATATGTATTGCATTCTGCAAGTTATTTGTGCTGCAAAGACTAGAACTGAAGTAAAGGAAAAATGCAGGAGGGTAGTTTAATGTGTTGGTGTACCTACTTTGAATCAGTGTTCCTCTGCTATTTGTTTTCCTTAATGCCCCTTTACAAGCTTGAGAGAAGTAGTGTACTCTGAGGAAGTGGCTTGAAAACACATTGTTAACTGCTGTGTTTTAGATCAGTGAAACATTTTTGAAATATTCTTTGTGTTTGGCTTTTATTGTCTATGTTTTATTCATAGGTATAATAAAAATGCTCTAACATAAGAAGTGATTTGGAAATGTACAGTCCATTCACAATACCTTTTAACAGTGATAACTCACGAGTCATGCGTTTCAGCTGAGTGACTTTGTACAAAGAAGCTGTTACTTTGTCTACAGACATGTTCAGTATGAAACCATTCACTAGACCTGAGGCCATTTGATTTCTTCTCTCCTTGTTTCTGTGCAGATGCATATGACCAGAGCGGCCTGCAGGAGGTGCAGCTGGAGGACGGCAGCACAGCCTACATCCAGCACACGGTGCACATGCCCCAGTCCAACACCATCCTGGCCATCCAGGCTGATGGCACCATCGCAGACCTGCAGGCTGAGGCCACCGCCATCGACCCTGAGACCATCAGCGTGCTGGAGCAGTACACCACCAAGGTAAAATCAGTTATCATTGTACTGGTGTGACACCATTTTGGCTAATTTGCCAAATAATATAAAATCAAAAACTTAAAATTGTAACTTCAAAGTTTTGCTTCAATACTTTGCTTTTAATGTCTAACATTTCACTATGTTAGTGATGTTAAATACTGTATTTGATGTTCTGTATCTGTCTAGATATGTTGTGTAGCATTTGATAATGCAAACTGTTGATATTTACCTGTTTTAAATGTTTACGTGCTCCTCATGGTTTATCTTGTACAACATTTTTGCATATCTAGATAACACACCTGTGTTTGTCTTAGTCCTTACATTTCCCTTGGTTATAAAATGTTCATAACTCCGGCAGTATATGTTGTAATGCGAAGTGTCTTTTCTTTTTTTCTCCTCCCCATCAGGTGGAGAATATAGAAAACCCCTTGGGGTCTTTCAGCAGAGTGGAAGCAGATAATGGCGTCCACATGCGGGTAGAGGTTTTTTTTTTTTTTTAATGAATTTTCATTAATTTTTTTTGTTCAAGTTTAACATTGAAATCTGATTCATTCCTCTTTCAGATTGTGTTACAGGGTCAAGACAACAGACCAGGAAGGGTCTCAAATGTAGGAGAGAAGTCTTTCCGCTGTGAATACGAGGGCTGTGGAAAGCTCTACACCACTGCCCACCATCTCAAGGTAAGTGTGGGTGTTGTCGTTGTGTGTGTACATAAATGTTGTGTGTGCTTTGCTTGTGCCTACTCAAGTATGTGACTGTTTAAAAGACAGTATTTCCCACATAGCTTATTCCTATGATGTTGTGAGCTACTTGTTTGTTTGTTTTTCAGCCTCAAAACGTTTTGTTTGTGCTTCTCACAGGTACACGAGCGCTCCCACACCGGAGACAAACCATACATCTGCGAATATCCTGGTTGTGGAAAGAAGTTTGCAACAGGTAGTTATGGACAGTATGGGATAAGGACTCAGCCTTAATGGTACACTTGCAGCTGTTTGCAGTAATGCCAATATTACTATTGTATAAAGACATTTTTGTCAACATAATACTTTGAAATCAAAGTGAAGTACTGTGTGCTGTTATTGAGCTACAACAAATTACTGAACAGATATAAACGTGTGTTAATGAGTAATAAGGGCTTAACTGAATGTCAGTGACTCATTTTCTGTTTTTTATGGCTGTTTAAGGGTATGGACTGAAGAGTCACTCACGCACACACACGGGGGAAAAGCCATATAGATGTCAGGAGCTGAACTGCTGCAAGTCCTTCAAAACATCCGGAGACCTTCAGAAGCACACAAGGACTCACACAGGTACTCGACCATACCCAGAACTCGCTGATCAGTCAAAATGTCGTGAAATTCTGTTATTTTAGTCAAATCTAACAGGCCAGAGTCACACACCAGCTTATTTTTGAAACCACACAGATTATGGTGCAGTGCCAGGATTGGCTGAACAAAGTGCAAAGGATGCAGGGAGCTGAATTCTTCTTGAGAGCGACCAAAGTGCTGGAGGAGTTTTCAGGCACATGGTCGTCATGAGAAGCATAATGCCGAGATGTTGCTGTTTACTTTTGAAATACACGATTATAGCAGTTTTGTGATTTATGGAGTGAAATGGCCTAATAGAAAGAAGTACAGTGTCATAGAATACACCAGCGTGTGTAATGTCAAACACTATTTTAAAATCACCTCACAGTCAAGTCCAAATTAATTTATTTCCATTGTTTGTTTTTTTTACACGTGAAGCTGGACACATCATTGTTGAACTGAGAATTTATCAAGTTTTGGAAAATTATGGAGATTCAAAACTGTAATGATAACCTTGTAAACCCATTTCTTGTCATGCAGGAGAGAAGCCTTTTAAATGCCCGGTCGAAGGTTGCGGCAGGTCGTTTACCACCTCCAATATCCGTAAAGTTCACATCCGCACACACACCGGAGAGCGGCCATACTACTGCTCTGAGCCAACCTGTGGGCGGTCCTTCGCTAGTGCCACCAACTACAAGAACCATATGAGGATTCACACTGGTGAGTCCTTATACACCTGAGTCTATTATTTATGTCTGTTCCATGTAACTCAAAATGACTCCGCAAGCAATGGTTTAGTACGCCAGCCTTAAGTGAGTGACGTAAGTTGCTGTACAGCACTGCATAAAAAAAGTTTACACAGCTTCTACAACAATAATCAAACAAAACTCGTTGTCTGACTACTTTCCTGCTTCTCCAGGAGAGAAACCATATGTGTGCACAGTGCCTGGATGTGAAAAGCGCTTCACAGAATACTCCAGCCTTTACAAACACCATGTTGTTCATACACCCTGCAAACCTTACAACTGCAACCATTGTGGGAAAACCTACAAACAGATCTCCACGCTCGCCATGCACAAACGAACAGCCCACAATGACACAGAACCCATTGAGGAGGAGCAGGAGGCGTATTATGAACCACCAACAGGTCAGTGTAAAGATAATGATATAGAGAAATTTCTTAACACACATTATTTTATAAAGATTGTTAATAGTGTTGTAATCAACAGAAAACTAATCAGTAACTAATTGATAAATCACAAAAATTCACTGGTTTCAGCTTTTCAAATATGACAGCTTGATACTCATGTTTGTCATGATAATAAAGTGAATGTGTAACAGAATTTGAAAAATAAAGATAATCAGTAGTTGCAGTTGTACTTGAATGATACCCTTGGGCAGTGTGGGTGATGTTCACAAGAAGTGGGATACCACAAGAGAAGCACTAGGATATTAATAAGCCTTGTGAAGATGAGAGAGTGTAAAATGTGCCAACAGCAACAATTATAGAACATATTCAGTAGAAATGTTTGTACATGAATGGAAAATATGAAACTAATCTAAGAAATATGTACAGTGTGAAAATGTACAGGAAACATACACAGACTGTAAATATATGTAATTACATATGAATAATATAGAATAGCATTTTTTTTTAAATACTGACAAAATCTTTCTTAATTCAGATGCCATTGATGACCCTAATGTGAGCTACACAACAGCGGTGGTAGAGGCAGATGACTCTGGCTCGGAACAGGTTCCAGTGGAGAGCTCAGACATGGTTGGTCAGCAGCACGTTGCCTTGGTAACGCAGGAGGATGGAACACAACAGCAGGTAATGGAATGTAGTGACAAAACAATTAGTTAAATACATTCCATACACTCCCAAGAATTTAAATCCTCTCTAAGTACAGTGTCCCAAGTTCGAGTTCAGACTCCTGTACTTTAGAGCTCAAAGCTGACAATTTCAACTCAGGAGTCAAAACTCCTGAGGATGGGAGGTGCATTTGCAATTGGAACAGCAAAATTCTTGGTGACACCACCAGTTTAGGCTGACACTGGTGATTACACTTCAACACAACTATACCTTACTGTGCTGTGACAAAATAACTTTACCTTCAGTAATAAATATTATAGTTCAACTCTGAGACCAGATTTTATCTTCCAAATGGAATTACCTCATATATCAAAATGCTGCAGACACCAGAGTCAGCAGTAAATTGCCAAAAGGCTGGTTGATATAATACTGTTCTTCCCAGGATGACAACGGTTTGTTGTTTACTGGCCAGTCATCTCGGGAGCCCGGTTGCTAGCTGCTGAGAAAGTTGTCCAGCATATCTGAAATGTACATCAGGTGACTCACCTGAATCACTCAGCCCTGAAGTGACGTTTCCTCACAAGCCCCACCAGCACACCAGCACAACCCATCTGCAATTAGTCCCATGTTTCCACACAGTGGTTCCTTGTGCCTTGTAACAGTGAAGATGATGGTGATGTATTTTGGTGTTAAAACAAAAAAGGAATAAGGCAGCAGAATTAGGAAACTAATACTTAAGAGAACTAAAGAGAAAATTTCCAAACAAAAATGTGACTATGTTGTTCTGCAACAACATGCCTGAGTGATCTACTGTGAAACTGAATGTTCTTAAATAAGTTTTGTATTGTGTCTGACCCCAGGTCAGTATCTCTGAAGCAGACCTACAAGCTATGGGTGGCACCATCACCATGGTAACCCAAGAAGGCACAACCATAACCATCCCAGCCCACGAACTGGCAACACAAGGTGCTCACTCAGTTACCATGGTAACAACAGACGGCTCAGACGAACAGGTACAGAACTGCCTGAATTCTTTGCAGACTGCACAAAATGTGAGAATAACGTCAGTTTAGAGGGTTTTCATGTGATGTCCTATGACATGTTAATGCTTAACTTATGTTACATATATTCATTAACACATCACATGACATCTGACTGTTCAGGAAAAAAAGACTGAAACTTGGGACAAAAAGGTGTACTGTTACAGAAAATTTAAATTTAAACAGAAATTTAAATTTAGGAACAAACTTACTTCATAAGACCAACCACTTTTACTTATACTATTATAAATATTACCAACATGACTAAAAACCCACACTATGTCAGTCTTTTTCAGGTATCTGTCCATTTCTAGGTTAATTGTATGGTGCACAACCAGTTTCTGTTGGATCTGCACTGTGGCATCAAATGTGGCCACTAACTGATTTGTGACCCAACACCAACGCAGTTGATTGATTTGAGTGCAATGTCTCTGTCTCCCTCAGGTGGCCATCATGACACCCGACATGGCCTCGTTCCAAACTGTGGAGGAGGCAGGTTACAGCCAAGAACAGGATGACATTCATCCTGTCACGTTACTGGCCACCTCCAACGGCACTCACATTGCTGTGCAGGTTGGTAGAACGTCACCATAGGAGTGAATAGACTGGTGGGGTGAGTTCTGATCTGTGAATTTGTTTAGTTCAATTAATGACGAAGACGACTGGGTACATTTTCTGTTCCATCTTGTTTCAATGCAGAAAATGTTAAATGTGTAAGTTTCAACACTGGGGAAATGCAAGTGTAGCAACAGAGGAATATTGTTCCTACAGAATCTGCATCATTTCTGTGCCTTTAGTTTTAGCTGGAAACTGCACTCAGTGTTCTGTTGTTTATATGATACTGACAGGAGTTTTATGTGATACTGATGGGAGTTTCAGTCAGGACTAAAGGGCACTTAAATTAGTACCCCCCACATAATCACTCCCCAGATCCCACCCTGCTGCTATTTGCTTAAATGCTTAGCTAAAATTCATGAGTAGGTGGGGCTCAGCTCAGGGGGTGTAGGCGTGTCTCTGCCTCCTTGCCTGTGAATTTGATTAGGGATCAAACTAAACTGAAACTTAAAAACCACAGGATGTGTGAGTTTCTGTGTATTCTACTCTCTGAAAAAAGGAAGCAAGTGCTGTTTTAATAATAATTTATAGTTGTGGTTTTATTTCATTTTGCTTTGACATCAGCACAAAAGCTTATCAGCAAAAGCACAAGGAAATGACTGGAAATTTCCACGTTAGTCATTGTTTTCCATTGGCGGAGTGACCAGGTGATAATGTAATGACAAACACCGGTTGTCCTTTCGTCAAACAGATTCACTACATGAAAGATAATGTTTTATCTATTCAAACATTGATTTAACTACATATTATACTATTAAGTTACATTTCAGGTTCACATTATATTAACTATTTAAGCTTAAAACCCCTGAGGGGCTACAATCACATCAAAGGTTGCAGGTCTGATGACTGACCTTTATTTATACCGAAAAACATTGTTTTCATTTACCCCCTTCTGCTCCTTCTGTCATGTTAATTACAAAGCAAACACTCTTTTCCCACCTTTTACCACCGTGTGACAGTCATCAGTGTAATTCAGCAGCCTTTAACACACTCAGTCACAGTCAGAGTTAGGATTGTCTTTCAAAGAAGTGTCAGAGTAAATAGATTAAATCAGTAGCTCTGATCGATCAAAAGTGATTATCAGTATGTCAGTCAATGTTTGTATTATGCACATTGTTTTCTTTTTTCTCTGTAGCTCAGTGATCAACCTTCGCTGGAGGAAGCCATCCGAATAGCTTCAAGAATACAACAAGGAGAGTCGCCTGGCCTGGATGATTGATGGACTCATTATGGACTATGATTTAGGATCAAAACCATCTCAATTGGACTATATCGAGAGAAATTAAGTCTTCCTCCATGGTTTTTTTCCACAAAAGAACTTAGCTTTTATGTGTACATAGGATTTTGATAACTGGAGTTCCGCTATGCTATTTTGTCCTTCATCCAAAAAGATTGGAGGAGGGAAAAATGCTTTCTAATGGTGCACAGTGCACAGTGCAGTGTACAGCTAATGCTATTTCTAATAAAAAAAAAAAAAGATTGTGTGATTGACTATACTTGACTTTGAACACCTGATTCCTATATTACACTGTGTTCACCTTTACCTTTGCTCAACTGTAAAGGCGTTAAATATACAGTATATTCTATAGATTCAGTTAAAGGTTACATAACATTACAAAACAAGTAAATACTAGTCTTACTAGTATGTGAGCAAAGTTTGTTGTAGTTTACACAAAAAAGAATAATCATACAAACAACAACAAATGACCAACAATATCAACAAAACATGTAGAGACTCCAGTAAATGAGCATTGTGAAAACATTATCTTTGTCTAAACTTTTAGGTGCAGATGACTAACACAGTAGAGGTGCAGATCTGAGTAATGAGTTCAGTCCACTATGAACTGAAAAGTGTATGTTTTTTGAAGCCTTCCCATAGACTTACACAGTGGTTGAAACTAAATACATTTACTCAGCTACTGTACTGTACTTAAGTACAATTTGGTTGCACTTGCCACTTTAACTTGAGTGTTTCTCATTGTGCTTCAAATGATTGTATTTCACAGGCAAATACTGTACTTTTATTCATACCCATAGAAATTGATAGTAATTTGCTGTGATAATTTCTCTATTGTTTTTACTACATCCTTTAAAAATACACAGTGCAGGACCCACCAGAGCTCATATTGTTCTTACATATTGAAAATGTATTTAAAAAAACAAAACAAAACAAAAACTTATGTGGAGCACGTAGGGTTTTGGGGGCCTCCCCTCGGGCAGTCCCCTGGCTTGGAATCCGTCCTTGATGTGGTGTTGTGATGATTTTGAGGTGTTGGTTGCGCATTTTAACTACTGAAAAAAAAAACTTTTTTGTTTTTCTTTTTGTATAAAATAGATTTAAATTAACTTTGTCTTGTATAATCTGAACGGAATGGGGTTTAACTTCGTTTTTTGACTTTGGCCTTTTTATGTATCGCCGCTTCTTTGATCGTACCGTCTAAATAATAGATGCATTGTCTGGAAGGTGATTGTTTGACCCCGGTGTTCGCGCCATATTGTTGCTGCTGCACCGATGACGTAAGGACTCCCGAACGCTCTCTGGAACGCCCATCTTTCAAAATTTCGAAGGGCGCTCTGATTGGCTGCCCGAGACCACATGACCAACGGTCGCGGGAAGTCCTTCGCCACGCGCGTGATAGGAAGGGGCTAGTTCTTGACTCATTCAAACTTTTTTGTAAACACTGGTTTGGTTTTATTGCGTAAAGACGCGTTTCTGTGTCGGTGAGTAATCAAGAAGGTAGTGAAGGATACCGATACTCAACTGGACCGGGTAGTTGCGGTATTTGTTTTTAGTTTAACGCCAATTTCAGACGTTGTTTTTACGGTGAATACGAGCTAACTCCGGGGCCATTGCTCAGCGCTGGATGGGCGTGTAGGAGTTAGCAAACACGTTAACTTTTTTAGGATGTTAGCGGAGATTTAAGCGTTCCTGTAGTTTTTGGGCACTTTTTTGAATCCATACCTTTCTTTTAAGGTAGCTGGAAGTTGGCTAGACTTGTGTGTTTTTTGCGAGAAACGCCACTGCAACCGTAGTGGGCTCCAACCGCGTGATTTTCTCTTCTCGACGAAGCCGGGGTTTAAATGAAAATGTCGAGCTACAGTCGCCATCGGCACGGATCCGCCTCCCCGAAAACTCGACCGATTCGTCAAAAATTACAGTTCGCATCCAGCGACGGGGAAGACGACCTCATTGAGGACGTTAACAACAGCACCGGTGGAGAGTCTGGCTTCACGGAGATGGACTCTCCGATGCCACTGCGACGGGACACCACCGACAAACGGCTGGACGGGAGTAGCAGCCCCCTGAACCAGTCCGGCGGAGACGACGACGTGGAGCTGTGGGACGAGGAGGGCTTCGGTTCACCGTCTCACATGCGGTCCCCGAGCAGTGTCCTCTTCGCCAACTGCTCACCGTCGCCGAGGAAGAGCTCTCGGCTGCACGGGGGGTCACCGGAGCGGTCCTACGTCCAGGACGACGGGGAAGGATCCAGCTCCCCGATCCCCGACTGCCCTGACACACCTCCGCACAAAACGTTCAGAAAACTTCGGCTTTTTGACACACCACACACACCAAAGGTTAGTTTTTGTCTAAAAATATTCTAAATCGCTGTTACATGTTAATGAAAAATCAATTTATTCGAGATCATTGGCTGAATTTACACATTTTTTGCAAGGGCCACAGATCTCACAAGCAGGCTTTGGAGAGCTGCTCATGGTACCTTGTTAAAAAACATTTTGGCTCAGTTTCTTCTCCAAACGGCTCAAAAGTTACCTCAACAAGTTTGCACCCTTGAAACACTGATTTGGCTGCTCTGGGGATTTTGTCAAGGTGTTGGTTTGGAAAGAAAAACAGCGAAAATAAGCAACACCACGCTTATTCAAACATTTTTTTGAATTCCAGGGGATACTTTTGCTGTGTCAGTTAACGACCCATTGACCCACTTAATGTACAACTGTACTTATTGCATAATCCCCTCACTGTAGTCAGCCAGCCAGACGATTGAGTTTTATGTCTGGGCATGTGTTTATCAGTGATTATTGCATTACACTGCATTGCCTTTTAAACATTGATTTTTAAAACCTAGATCTTCCATTTCAGAACTGCTTTGCCACATAGTGTTTGTTAACCAGGTTTATTTCTAATCACGCTTTTTAAAATGTTAAGACTGTATGTCCCCTGCTGTTACTCTCAAATTAACAAGGCACTAAATCTGTCTATTTGCAGAGTTTGTTGTCCAGAGCCAGGGGCTCCGGCCTGGGATCCTCCAGCAGGAGAGTTGCCCTGTTCAAGAATGTGGAGCCTTCAAGAAAGTCAATCACAGACAGCAGCAGGAGACAGCAGACCCCTCTGGTCAACTTTAACCCATTCACCCCCGACTCCCTCCTCATCCAGTCTGCCACGCAGCAGAGAAACAACAGGAAGCGGGCGCACTGGAATGAGTATGTTCCTCAGATGTTTTCTCACACTGATACTGTTTTGTTAGAAATAACTTTGTCTTTAGAGAAATCTTGTGCGTCCAGTGGTTGCACCTGAAAAGACTTGCAGCTTGTAGTACTTTTCCGAAGTGGCTGTGGGAGTAGACAAGCTGCAGCCATTATTTTGATTGCATATTTCCCTTCCTGGCCAGTTGGTGTGTGATAACTTTATACCTTCACCATTACAGTAATGAAAAAGCCGTTAATCTCACATATTAAGAGCAGTGTTGAACACCTTTAGCTGCTGTCTTGTACACAGATCAAACCCATTGTTGTAATAACCAGATACGTTAAAGCCGTTAACTAAGGCCAGGAGTTTGGCTGGGGTCCAAGACCTCATGGTTACTGGTGAACTCTGCCATGTGCTTGTGAAGCCCCAGTGCTGCCCCCTGCTGTACAGAATGCTAACCAACACCCACTATTGTGTTTGATCTTTCAGCTCTTGTGGAGAAGACATGGAGGCAAGTGACGGTGAAGGAGAGGAGGAAATCCTCCCCCCATCCAAGGTAATTTATGTTTATGCGATCAGCATTAATTACAGTGATACACATATTTACAGTCAGGGAAATTGTTGGTTTATTTGTCTTCATTAGATACGGGTATAACATGTAGTGATAAAATCACCTCTCTGAAACCTTTCATGTGTAAATGGACTAAAACCAGTTCACTTAGGAAACCAGTTGGTTTCAATGGTTATGCAAAATGTTCATTGTGAAGCAACTGGAAAACAGGTTTCATGATGTTACAGGGGTCTCTTAGGAAAAAGAGATTTTAAAATGTAAATGTTTATTATAAATGGGTTGTTTAAAACACCTATTCTCCCTGCAGAGGATCACCATGATGGAAAGCAACATGATGTCCCGGTACGCCTCAGAGTTCCTTGAGCTGGAGAAGATTGGTTGCGGGGAGTTTGGTGCTGTGTTCAAATGTGTGAAAAGACTTGATGGCTGCATCTACGCCATCAAGAGGTCAAAGAAACCTTTGGCAGGATCAGTAGATGAGTAAGTTGAATTTATAACAATCGGAAAAACTCTCAATAAAGCCTACACATTTTTCACATGCAGATTTTAATGAAATGTTTCCTCCCAGAGCTCAGTATTATCCCACCCATAATGCGCCCAAAGTCATCTATGCGCTCCTTTGTATAATTGGACAGACAAGTCAATAAAAGCTGTTTACCAGAAAGACTTGAGGCACCTTTTTTTTTTCAGTTTAACTTCAAAACTTGCCTCAGACAAGTCTTAATTAGAACGATCTGTTCCCTTCCTCCACAGACAGAACGCCTTACGGGAGGTGTATGCCCATGCTGTGCTGGGCCAGCATCCTCACGTGGTACGCTACTACTCAGCCTGGGCCGAGGACGACCACATGCTCATCCAGAACGAGTACTGTAACGGAGGCACGCTGTCCGACGTTATCACAGAGAACTACAGAAGGTTCAGCTACCTGTCGGAGCTGGAGCTGAAAGATCTGCTGCTGCAAGTCACACGGGGACTAAAGTACATTCACTCTACATCTCTGGTGCACATGGATATCAAGCCCAGTGAGTACTTAACAGTGTAGAATGATACTAACTGTAGGCAGTGTAAGTGTTGTGAAGTGACACCCTGATGTAATGCCATGCATAAAAAAAAAATACAAGATATATATGTTAAGAACTTGTGCTTTGGATACTGCCACTGAGAGAAGAAATAAAAATGATAATTCTTCGAAAAGTAGATCTAAATTTTTATTTTTTATACAACATGTATTAGCAGGGTATTTCCAGGCCTTGAAAAGTCTGAAAAAGTATTGCTTTCAGTTTCAATGAGTTCAAGCCTTAAAACTAATTTACAAAGGTAAGTATTTTTCCCAGCATGCTGCAGGCAGTTAAAATTACCTATGAAAATATTTTTTGTGATTTATGTAAAGTTCTATTGGAAGCATAAAAAAGGAAGCTACTTTAAGAATGAACTAATCCCAACATCTATTTTCTGCTGCTTATCCAGGCCCAGGTTGTGTTTAATGATCGCTTAATGATATTTATTAGGAATTATTATTATGTACTGCTGAGGAGGAGTCACATGAATGTTAGTTAAGTTGGTCAGAAACTAATGGAAACCTTAATGTCTTTTTCCCAGGCAACATCTTTATTTCACGGAAATCCGTCGCAAGCTGTGATGAATGTGATGACGATGACGGTCTGACCACCAGCGTTGTCTACAAAATCGGTAAGTTGCCTCCACAGTTCCTTCATGACAACTTTCTGGATTTGAAAGTTTTACTTTTTAATTATTTATCCATGTTGTTTTACTGATGTCTTGAGTAGGCGTTCATCCTTGCATCTAAGATTTATTCTTTATTTGCGCCCTCTTCAGGTGATCTCGGTCATGTAACAAGAGTGAACAATCCACAAGTGGAGGAGGGTGACAGCAGATACCTGGCCAATGAAGTTTTACAAGAGGTTTGTAATCCTACTCAAAATCTGCTTGCTCTTTTTAAGCAGTACAACTGGAAACGAGGTCCTTAACTTCCCCTGGTTGTTCTGTTTTTTCTCTTTAGGACTACTCTAACTTGATGAAGGCAGACATCTTTGCTCTGGCTCTGACTGTGGTCAGCGCCTCAGGGGCCGAGCCTCTTCCCACAAATGGAGACAAATGGCACGAGATCCGACAGGGAAAGCTTCCCGCCATCCCTCAAGTGCTTTCTCCGGAGTTCCTCAGTCTCCTCAAGGTAACAGTCAACACCGTCTTTGGTTTTGTTTTGAATAACTAAGTTTGTGAGAGAAAGGGTGTCTACATGTGCATAATTGTTTTCTAAATTCGTTATCCCGAGGCAAATAAATCTGTTTTGGTAGAGAAATCCATAACTAATCTTTCTCTAGTGCCGCAACTGATGAATATTATCATTATTGATTACTCTGCCGGTTATCTTCTTTGTTCATTGATTATTAATTTTGTCACACATCACATCCCTGTTCAACAGCTTTTCCTTTCCTGGTTTAATCTTATATTTTTTCCCCTTGTATTTCAGCTGATGATCCACCCTGACCCAACTGCACGGCCATCAACTTCAGATCTC
Source organism: Toxotes jaculatrix (assembly GCF_017976425.1). NCBI lineage: Eukaryota > Metazoa > Chordata > Actinopteri > Toxotidae > Toxotes > Toxotes jaculatrix. The sequence continues at coordinate 24,322,328 of NC_054398.1, forward strand.
ATCAAACATCCGGTGCTTCTCACGGCTGCTAGAATGAGCGCAGATCAGCTCCGAGTTGAACTCGACGCAGAGAAGTCCAAGAACGCCCAGCTACAAAAGTAAGTACACAGCAGCACAGAAAAATTTCCCTGATTATTGAACCGATTGTTAAACTGGGAACTGGTTTTGTGTTGCAATGTCAAAAAGATTTGGGGAAAGTTCTTGCACTTTGTGAATAATTAAAGCAGAGCTGAGACAAGCAGTCGATCAAAAGAACTGTTTTGATAATAGAATAAAAGATTAAGCCATTTCCTCTGCATCAACTGATTTTATCAGCTGTTCCAACAGTAATTTATTCAGCAACTTGTTTGATAATCGATTGAATATTCAAGTCTTTCTTTGTCAGACGTAAGACTTGTTAAGGCATTATCATGTCCTGTGATGGACATTTTTCTTTTTCCTTTTTACAGTCCAAGTGATAAACCAGCCTCCTGGTCTCATTAACACTTGACTGTATTTTTTTGCCTTCCTAAGGGAGCTGAAGAAGGAGCAGCTGGCCAGGGCAGCAGCAGAGGAGAGAGTTTTGTCCACCGACAGGATCCAGACACGCTCCACAGTCCAGTCCAGCTCGAGAACCTCCAGACTCATCGGTAAGAAGATGAATCGGTCGGTCAGCCTCACCATCTACTGAGACTTTAATGCACCCTGACAGGAAGTTAGCTCACGGACCTTTACTCAGACCTGTTCAGTTGAAACGGTCGTGTGTTTTTCTTTTCGAGGAGAATCCTGTCAGTTATGGGGCTCTTTGGCCCAGTTGAAGCTGTAGACTGTTGCCACACCAAACTTGAACTCATCTCGATAGACTCTCATTGCCAACATAGTTCAGCCCTTTTGCCGATGGACTTTACTTTCGGGGAAAAAAACCCTCATTGCTCAAAGGTAGTTGCGATACCTTTTACATTCTGTCATTCCTTAAGTTTGTATAGACGTCAGGCTCTTTCTCCGTCTCTGTCCTTGCACTTCCCTCGACAAAGCCGAAGCCTCTTGGCAGCGGATCAAAGTTGCAGTGAAGCTCTCTTCAGTGTGAATGTACTTGCCGTCGCCGTGTGCACCTTACTGCCTGTCAAATGCCTAATGCTGGGTCCCAGAGGGTCTGAGAACTGACAATTTCTGTGTTTGTAATGGAGCACTTTGGAGGCAACATGTGGAACTTGCCACATTATTATTAATTTTTTTTTTTTAAGAAAAAAAAAAGATAAAACCTGCTGCTATTGATGTTTTGTATGTATCAGGGTTTGGCCAGTTTCAGGTTGGATCATTCTAAAGGTCATTGGCTCTTATTTTCAAGTAGCAGGAGTCCATCCATCCACACACATCCCCCAATTAAATGTCTTATTTTCTGCTCTGGATGGAGAGTGGTTCACACCATTTCAGAAAAATCACCCAGCTTGTTTGAGGCCAAAACCAGAGAGCTAAGTCATCATCTGTGGGGTTAGAATGGATCCATAATGTTTTGATTTTCCCTGCCAATTGGTGCTGCCAACCCTGCCTGTAGCATTAGAACAATCATCGTCCCGTTCTTTGGATTCTCATGTTCTGGAACTTTTTTTTTTCCCTCCTGCTGTCATTTCCACGAGGCTCGTCTTCAGTTAGAAAAGTATTCCTCATCTCTGTTTTCTAACATCTAACACAAAAAACCTGTTGTAACATGTACATATGTTCTTTTAATAAATTCTCACCTTCTATACTCTGTTCTTATCAGTGTCATTATTATTATTATTATTATTATTATTATTATTATTATTATTATTATATTGTAGAAAAAACTTACCTAGGTTAATCTCATCAGTGTCAGTGAACCAATAAACTTGCAGTATGTTTGATGTCCAGGAAAAACAGTAGTACGCCACGGCCAAAAAGCCACGCTCTGGATCTTTTGCACATTTTACATGGATTTACAGGGATTGCGGTCGGAAGTAGTGATGGGAATTCTGTCTCTTTTTAGAGAACCAACTCTTTTGGCTCGGCTCACAAAAGAGCTGAATCTTTCGGCTCCCAATTATTTTGTTGATAAAATTAAATGACATTTTGAGGCCGTACAAAAATATGACTTTTTTGGCCTATTTTGAAACCTTACTGTACTGTGATGTTTTTTGGCATATTTTGAGGCCATACTAAAGTATGACTTTTTTTATGGCCTATTTTGAAGCCTTACTATACTATGACTTTTTTGGCCGATTTTGATGCCTTACTATACTGTGACGTTTCTTATGACATTTTGAGGCCCAAAAAAATTTTGACTTTTTTTGCCTGAAAAAAACGCCATACTATACTATGACCTTTTTTATGACATTTTGAGGTCAAAATTTTTTTTAACTTTTTTTGGCCGATTTTGACGCCTTACTATACTATGACGTTTTTTATGACATTTTGAGACCAAAAAAAATTTTGACTTTCTTTGGCCGAAAAAAACGCCTTACTATACTATGACGTTTTTTATGACATTTTGAGGTCAAAAAAAATTTGGACTTTTTTTGCCCGAAAAAAACGGCATACTATACTATGACGTTTTTTATGACATTTTGAGGTCAAAAAAAATGTTGACTTTTTTTGCCCGAAAAAAACGCCATACTATACTATGATGTTTTTTATGACATTTTGAGGTGAAAAAAATTTTTGACTTTTTTTGCCCGAAAAAAACGCCTTACTATACTATGACGTTTTTTATGACATTTTGAGGTCAAAAAAAAATTTGACTTTTTTTGCCCGAAGAAAACGCCAATGACGTTTTTTATGACATTTTGAGGTCAAAAAATTTTTTAACTTTTTTTGGCCGATTTTGACGCCTTACTATACTATGACGTTTTTTATGACATTTTGAGACCAAAAAAAATTTTGACTTTCTTTGGCCAAAAAAAACGCCTTACTATACTATGACGTTTTTTATGACATTTTGAGGTCAAAAAAAATTTGGACTTTTTTTGCCCGAAAAAAACGGCATACTATACTATGACGTTTTTTATGACATTTTGAGGTAAAAAAAAATGTTGACTTTTTTTTGGCCGATTTTGACGCCTTACTATACTATGACATTTTTTATGACATTTTGAGGTCAAAAAAAATGTTGACTTTTTTTGCCCGAAAAAAACGCCATACTATACTATGACGTTTTTTATGACATTTTGAGGTCAAAAAAAATGTTGACTTTTTTTGCCCGAAAAAAACACCATACTATACTATGACGTTTTTTATGACATTTTGAGGTCAAATTTTTTTTTGACTTTTTTTGCCCGATTTTAACGCCTTACTATACTATGACGTTTTTTATGACATTTTGAGGTCAAAAAAAATTTTGACTTTTTTTGCCCGAAAAAAACGCCATACTATACTATGACGTTTTTTATGACATTTTGAGACCAAAAAAAATTTTGACTTTTTTTGCCCGATTTTAACGCCTTAGTATACTATGACGTTTTTTATGACATTTTGAGGTAAAAAAAAATTGACTTTTTTTGCCCGAAAAAAACGCCTTACTATACTATGACGTTTTTTAAGACATTTTGAGGTCAAAAAAAATGTTGACTTTTTTTGGCCGATTTTGACGCCTTACTATACTATGACGTTTTTTAGGACATTTTGAGGTCAAAATTTTTTTTGACTTTTTTTGCCCGATTTTAACGCCTTAGTATACTATGACGTTTTTTATGACATTTTGAGGTCAAAAAAAATGTTGACTTTTTTTGCCCGAAAAAAACACCTTACTATACTATGACGTTTTTTATGACATTTTGAGGTAAAAAAAAATGTTGACTTTTTTTGGCCGAAAAAAACGCCATACTATACTATGACGTTTTTTATGACATTTTGAGGTCAAAAAAAATGTTGACTTTTTTTGCCCGAAAAAAACGCCATACTATACTATGACGTTTTTTATGACATTTTGAGGTCAAAAAAAATGTTGACTTTTTTTGCCCGAAAAAAACGCCTTACTATACTATGACGTTTTTTATGACATTTTGAGGACCAAAAAAAATTTGACTTTTTTTGCCCGAAAAAAACGCCATACTATACTATGACGTTTTTTATGACATTTTGAGGTAAAAAAAATTTTGACTTTTTTTGGCCGATTTTGACGCCTTACTATACTATGACGTTTTTTATGACATTTTGAGGTAAAAAAAAATTGACTTTTTTTGCCCAAAAAAAACGCCATACTATACTATGATGTTTTTTATGACATTTTGAGACCAAAAAATGTTGACTTTTTTTGCCCGAAAAAAACGCCATACTGTACTATGACGTTTTTTATGACATTTTGAGGTCAAAAAAAATGTTGACTTTTTTTGCCCGAAAAAAACGCCATACTATACTATGATGTTTTTTAGGACATTTTGAGGTCAAAAAAAATGTTGACTTTTTTTGCCCGAAAAAAACGCCTTACTATACTATGACGTTTTTTATGACATTTTGAGGACCAAAAAAAATTTGACTTTTTTTGCCCGAAAAAAACGCCATACTACACTATGACGTTTTTTATGACATTTTGAGGTAAAAAAAATTTTTGACTTTTTTTGGCCGATTTTGACGCCTTACTATACTATGACGTTTTTTATGACATTTTGAGGTCAAAAAAAATTTGACTTTTTTTGCCCGAAAAAAACGCCTTACTATACTATCACGTTTTTTATGACATTTTGAGACCAAAAAAAATTTTGACTTTTTTTGGCCGAAAAAAACGCCATACTATACTATGACGTTTTTTATGACATTTTGAGGTAAAAAAAAATTTTGACTTTTTTTGGCCGATTTTGACGCCTTACTATACTATGACGTTTTTTATGACATTTTGAGGTAAAAAAAATTTTTGACTTTTTTTGCCCGAAAAAAACGCCATACTATACTATGACGTTTTTATGACATTTTGAGGTAAAAAAAATTTTTGACTTTTTTTGGCCGATTTTGACGCCTTACTATACAATGACGTTTTTTATGACATTTTGAGATCAAAAAAATTTTGACTTTTTTTGCCCGAAAAAAACGCCATACTATACTATGACGTTTTTTATGACATTTTGAGGTAAAAAAAAATTTTGACTTTTTTTGCCCGATTTTAACGCCTTACTATACTATGACGTTTTTTATGACATTTTGAGACCAAAAAAAATGTTGACTTTTTTTGCCCGAAAAAAACGCCTTACTATACTATGACGTTTTTTTATGACATTTTGAGGTAAAAAAAAATGTTGACTTTTTTTGCCTGAAAAAAACGCCTTACTATACTATGACGTTTTTTTATGACATTTTGAGGTCAGAATTTTTTTTGACTTTTTTTGGCCGATTTTAACGCCTTACTATACTATGACGTTTTTTATGACATTTTGAGGACAAAAAAAAATTTGACTTTTTTTGCCTGAAAAAAATGCCATACTATACTATGACGTTTTTTTATGACATTTTGAGGTAAAAAAAAATGTTGACTTTTTTTGCCCGAAAAAACGCCTTACTATACTATGACGTTTTTTATGACATTTTGAGACCAAAAAAAATGTTGACTTTTTTTGCCCGATTTTAACGCCTTACTATACTATGACGTTTTTTATGACATTTTGAGGCAAAAAAAAAATGTTGACTTTTTTTGCCCGAAAAAAACGCCATACTATACTATGACGTTTTTTATGACATTTTGAGGTCAAAATTTTTTTTGACTTATTTTGCCCGAAAAAACGCCTTACTATACTATGACGTTTTTTATGACATTTTGAGACCAAAAAAAATGTTGACTTTTTTTGCCCGATTTTAACGCCTTACTATACTATGACGTTTTTTATGACATTTTGAGGTCATAAAAATTTTTGACTTTTTTTGCCTGAAAAAAATGCCATACTATACTATGACGTTTTTTTATGACATTTTGAGGTAAAAAAAAATGTTGACTTTTTTTGCCCGAAAAAACGCCTTACTATACTATGACGTTTTTTATGACATTTTGAGGTCATAAAAAATTTGGACTTTTTTTGCCCGAAAAAAACGCCTTACTATACTTTGACGTTTTTTATGACATTTTGAGGTAAAAAAAAAAGTTGACTTTTTTTGGCCGAAAAAAACGCCTTACTATACTATGACGTTTTTTATGACATTTTGAGGACAAAAAAAAATTGGACTTTTTTTGCCCGAAAAAAACGCCATACTATACTATGACGTTTTTTATGACACTTTGAGACCAAAAAAAATTTTGACTTTTTTTGGCCGATTTTGACACCTTACTATACTATGACGTTTTTTATGACATTTTGAGGTAAAAAAAATTTTTGACTTTTTTTGCCCGAAAAAAACGCCATACTATACTATGACGTTTTTTATGACATTTTGAGGTCAAAAATTTTTTTGACTTTTTTTGCCCGAAAAAAACGCCTTACTATACTATGACGTTTTTTATGACATTTTGAGGTCAAAAAAAATGTTGACTTTTTTTGCCCGAAAAAACGCCATACTATACTATGACGTTTTTTATGACATTTTGAGACCAAAAAAAATGTTGACTTTTTTTGCCCGATTTTAACGCCTTACTATACTATGACGTTTTTTATGACATTTTGAGGTCATAAAAAATTTTGACTTTTTTTGCCCGAAAAAAACGCCTTACTATACTATGACGTTTTTTATGACATTTTGAGGACAAAAAAAATGTTGACTTTTTTTGCCCGAAAAAAACGCCATACTATACTATGACGTTTTTTATGACATTTTGAGGTAAAAAAATTTTTTGACTTTTTTTGCCCGAAAAAAACGCCTTACTATACTATGACGTTTTTTATGACATTTTGAGACCAAAAAAATTTTTGACTTTTTTTGGCCGATTTTGACACCTTACTATACTATCACGTTTTTTTATGACATTTTGAGGTAAAAAAAAATGTTGACTTTTTTTGCCCAAAAAAAACGCCATACTATACTATGACGTTTTTTATGACATTTTGAGGTCAAAAATTTTTTTGACTTTTTTTGCCCGATTTTAACGCCTTACTATACTATGACGGTTTTTATGACAATTTGAGGTCAATAAATTTTTTGACTTTTTTTGCCCGAAAAAAACGCCATACTATACTATGACGTTTTTTATGACATTTTGAGGTCAAAAAAAATGTTGACTTTTTTTGCCCGAAAAAAACGCCATACTATACTATGACGTTTTTTATGACATTTTGAGACCAAAAAAAATGTTGACGTTTTTTGCCCGAAAAAAACGGCTTACTATACTATGACGTTTTTTATGACATTTTGAGGTCAAAAAAATTTTTTGACTTTTTTTGGCCGATTTTGACGCCTTACTATACTATGACGTTTTTTATGACATTTTGAGGTCAAAAAAATTTTTGACTTTTTTTGCCCGAAAAAAACGCCTTACTATACTATGACGTTTTTTATGACATTTTGAGGACAAAAAAAATTGGACTTTTTTTGCCCGAAAAAAAACGCCATACTATACTATGACGTTTTTTATGACATTTTGAGGTAAAAAAAAATTTTGACTTTTTTTGCCCGAAAAAAACGCCATACTATACTATGACGTTTTTTTATGACATTTTGAGGTCAAAAAAAAGTTGACTTTTTTTGCCCGAAAAAAACGCCATACTATACTATGACGTTTTTTATGACATTTTGAGGCAAAAATTTTTTTTGACTTTTTTTGCCCGAAAAAAACGCCTTACTATACTATGACGTTTTTTATGACATTTTGAGGACAAAAAAAAATTGGACTTTTTTTGCCCGAAAAAAACGCCATACTATACTATGACGTTTTTTATGACACTTTGAGACCAAAAAAAATTTTGACTTTTTTTGGCCGATTTTGACACCTTACTATACTATGACGTTTTTTATGACATTTTGAGGTAAAAAAAATTTTGACTTTTTTTGCCCGAAAAAAACGCCATACTATACTATGACGTTTTTTATGACATTTTGAGACCAAAAAAAATTTTGACTTTTTTTGCCCGATTTTAACGCCTTAGTATACTATGACGTTTTTTATGACATTTTGAGGTAAAAAAAAATTGACTTTTTTTGCCCGAAAAAAACGCCTTACTATACTATGACGTTTTTTAAGACATTTTGAGGTCAAAAAAAATGTTGACTTTTTTTGGCCGATTTTGACGCCTTACTATACTATGACGTTTTTTAGGACATTTTGAGGTCAAAATTTTTTTTGACTTTTTTTGCCCGATTTTAACGCCTTAGTATACTATGACGTTTTTTATGACATTTTGAGGTCAAAAAAAAATGTTGACTTTTTTTGCCCGAAAAAAACGCCTTACTATACTATGACGTTTTTTATGACATTTTGAGGTAAAAAAAATTTTGACTTTTTTTGGCCGATTTTGACGCCTTACTATACTATGACGTTTTTTATGACATTTTGAGGTAAAAAAAAATTGACTTTTTTTGCCCAAAAAAAACGCCATACTATACTATGATGTTTTTTATGACATTTTGAGACCAAAAAATGTTGACTTTTTTTGCCCGAAAAAAACGCCATACTGTACTATGACGTTTTTTATGACATTTTGAGGTCAAAAAAAATGTTGACTTTTTTTGCCCGAAAAAAACGCCATACTATACTATGATGTTTTTTAGGACATTTTGAGGTCAAAAAAAATGTTGACTTTTTTTGCCCGAAAAAAACGCCTTACTATACTATGACGTTTTTTATGACATTTTGAGGACCAAAAAAAATTTGACTTTTTTTGCCCGAAAAAAACGCCATACTACACTATGACGTTTTTTATGACATTTTGAGGTAAAAAAAATTTTTGACTTTTTTTGGCCGATTTTGACGCCTTACTATACTATGACGTTTTTTATGACATTTTGAGGTCAAAAAAAATTTGACTTTTTTTGCCCGAAAAAAACGCCTTACTATACTATCACGTTTTTTATGACATTTTGAGGTAAAAAAAAATTTTGACTTTTTTTGGCCGATTTTGACGCCTTACTATACTATGACGTTTTTTATGACATTTTGAGGTAAAAAAAATTTTTGACTTTTTTTGCCCGAAAAAAACGCCATACTATACTATGACGTTTTTATGACATTTTGAGGTAAAAAAATTTTTTGACTTTTTTTGGCCGATTTTGACGCCTTACTATACAATGACGTTTTTTATGACATTTTGAGATCAAAAAATTTTTGACTTTTTTTGCCCGAAAAAAACGCCATACTATACTATGACGTTTTTTATGACATTTTGAGGTAAAAAAAAATTTTGACTTTTTTTGCCCGATTTTAACGCCTTACTATACTATGACGTTTTTTATGACATTTTGAGACCAAAAAAAATGTTGACTTTTTTTGCCCGAAAAAAACGCCTTACTATACTATGACGTTTTTTTATGACATTTTGAGGTAAAAAAAAATGTTGACTTTTTTTGCCTGAAAAAAACGCCTTGATATACTATGACGTTTTTTTATGACATTTTGAGGTCAAAATTTTTTTTGACTTTTTTTGGCCGATTTTAACGCCTTACTATACTATGACGTTTTTTATGACATTTTGAGGACAAAAAAAAATTTGGACTTTTTTTGCCCGAAAAAAACGCCTTACTATACTATCACGTTTTTTATGACATTTTGAGACCAAAAAAAATTTTGACTTTTTTTGGCCGAAAAAAACGCCATACTATACTATGACGTTTTTTATGACATTTTGAGGTAAAAAAAAATTTTGACTTTTTTTGGCCGATTTTGACGCCTTACTATACTATGACGTTTTTTATGACATTTTGAGGTAAAAAAAATTTTTGACTTTTTTTGCCCGAAAAAAACGCCATACTATACTATGACGTTTTTATGACATTTTGAGGTAAAAAAATTTTTTGACTTTTTTTGGCCGATTTTGACGCCTTACTATACAATGATGTTTTTTATGACATTTTGAGATCAAAAAAATTTTGACTTTTTTTGCCCGAAAAAAACGCCATACTATACTATGACGTTTTTTATGACATTTTGAGGTAAAAAAAAATTTTGACTTTTTTTGCCCGATTTTAACGCCTTACTATACTATGACGTTTTTTATGACATTTTGAGACCAAAAAAAATGTTGACTTTTTTTGCCCGAAAAAAACGCCTTACTATACTATGACGTTTTTTTATGACATTTTGAGGTAAAAAAAAATGTTGACTTTTTTTGCCTGAAAAAAACGCCTTACTATACTATGACGTTTTTTTATGACATTTTGAGGTCAGAATTTTTTTTGACTTTTTTTGGCCGATTTTAACGCCTTACTATACTATGACGTTTTTTATGACATTTTGAGGACAAAAAAAAATTTGACTTTTTTTGCCCGAAAAAAACGCCTTACTATACTATGACGTTTTTTATGACATTTTGAGACCAAAAAAAATGTTGACTTTTTTTGCCCGATTTTAACGCCTTACTATACTATGACGTTTTTTATGACATTTTGAGGCAAAAAAAAAATGTTGACTTTTTTTGCCCGAAAAAAACGCCATACTATACTATGACGTTTTTTATGACATTTTGAGGTCAAAATTTTTTTTGACTTATTTTGCCCGAAAAAACGCCTTACTATACTATGACGTTTTTTATGACATTTTGAGACCAAAAAAAATGTTGACTTTTTTTGCCCGATTTTAACGCCTTACTATACTATGACGTTTTTTATGACATTTTGAGGTCATAAAAATTTTTGACTTTTTTTGCCTGAAAAAAATGCCATACTATACTATGACGTTTTTTTATGACATTTTGAGGTAAAAAAAAATGTTGACTTTTTTTGCCCGAAAAAACGCCTTACTATACTATGACGTTTTTTATGACATTTTGAGGTCATAAAAAATTTGGACTTTTTTTGCCCGAAAAAAACGCCTTACTATACTTTGACGTTTTTTATGACATTTTGAGGTAAAAAAAAAAGTTGACTTTTTTTGGCCGAAAAAAACGCCTTACTATACTATGACGTTTTTTATGACATTTTGAGGACAAAAAAAAATTGGACTTTTTTTGCCCGAAAAAAACGCCATACTATACTATGACGTTTTTTATGACACTTTGAGACCAAAAAAAATTTTGACTTTTTTTGGCCGATTTTGACACCTTACTATACTATGACGTTTTTTATGACATTTTGAGGTAAAAAAAATTTTTGACTTTTTTTGCCCGAAAAAAACGCCATACTATACTATGACGTTTTTTATGACATTTTGAGGTCAAAAATTTTTTTGACTTTTTTTGCCCGAAAAAAACGCCTTACTATACTATGACGTTTTTTATGACATTTTGAGGTCAAAAAAAATGTTGACTTTTTTTGCCCGAAAAAACGCCATACTATACTATGACGTTTTTTATGACATTTTGAGACCAAAAAAAATGTTGACTTTTTTTGCCCGATTTTAACGCCTTACTATACTATGACGTTTTTTATGACATTTTGAGGTCATAAAAAATTTTGACTTTTTTTGCCCGAAAAAAACGCCTTACTATACTATGACGTTTTTTATGACATTTTGAGGACAAAAAAAATGTTGACTTTTTTTGCCCGAAAAAAACGCCATACTATACTATGACGTTTTTTATGACATTTTGAGGTAAAAAAATTTTTTGACTTTTTTTGCCCGAAAAAAACGCCTTACTATACTATGACGTTTTTTATGACATTTTGAGACCAAAAAAATTTTTGACTTTTTTTGGCCGATTTTGACACCTTACTATACTATCACGTTTTTTTATGACATTTTGAGGTAAAAAAAAATGTTGACTTTTTTTGCCCAAAAAAAACGCCATACTATAATATGACGTTTTTTATGACATTTTGAGGTCAAAAATTTTTTTGACTTTTTTTGCCCGATTTTAACGCCTTACTATACTATGACGGTTTTTATGACAATTTGAGGTCAATAAATTTTTTGACTTTTTTTGCCCGAAAAAAACGCCATACTATACTATGACGTTTTTTATGACATTTTGAGGTCAAAAAAAATGTTGACTTTTTTTGCCCGAAAAAAACGCCATACTATACTATGACGTTTTTTATGACATTTTGAGACCAAAAAAAATGTTGACGTTTTTTGCCCGAAAAAAACGGCTTACTATACTATGACGTTTTTTATGACATTTTGAGGTCAAAAAAAATTTTTGACTTTTTTTGGCCGATTTTGACGCCTTACTATACTATGACGTTTTTTATGACATTTTGAGGTCAAAAAAATTTTTGACTTTTTTTGCCCGAAAAAAACGCCTTACTATACTATGACGTTTTTTATGACATTTTGAGGACAAAAAAAATTGGACTTTTTTTGCCCGAAAAAAAACGCCATACTATACTATGACGTTTTTTATGACATTTTGAGGTAAAAAAAAATTTTGACTTTTTTTGCCCGAAAAAAAACGCCATACTATACTATGACGTTTTTTTATGACATTTTGAGGTCAAAAAAAAGTTGACTTTTTTTGCCCGAAAAAAACGCCATACTATACTATGACGTTTTTTATGACATTTTGAGGCAAAAATTTTTTTTGACTTTTTTTGCCCGAAAAAAACGCCTTACTATACTATGACGTTTTTTATGACATTTTGAGGACAAAAAAAAATTGGACTTTTTTTGCCCGAAAAAAACGCCATACTATACTATGACGTTTTTTATGACACTTTGAGACCAAAAAAAATTTTGACTTTTTTTGGCCGATTTTGACACCTTACTATACTATGACGTTTTTTATGACATTTTGAGGTAAAAAAAATTTTTGACTTTTTTTGCCCGAAAAAAACGCCATACTATACTATGACGTTTTTTATGACATTTTGAGGTCAAAAATTTTTTTGACTTTTTTTGCCCGAAAAAAACGCCTTACTATACTATGACGTTTTTTATGACATTTTGAGGTAAAAAAAATTTTTGACTTTTTTTGCCCGAAAAAAACGCCATACTATACTATGACGTTTTTATGACATTTTGAGGTAAAAAAAATTTTTGACTTTTTTTGGCCGATTTTGACGCCTTACTATACAATGACGTTTTTTATGACATTTTGAGATCAAAAAATTTTTGACTTTTTTTGCCCGAAAAAAACGCCATACTATACTATGACGTTTTTTATGACATTTTGAGGTCAAAAAAAAATTTTGACTTTTTTTGCCCGATTTTAACGCCTTACTATACTATGACGTTTTTTATGACATTTTGAGACCAAAAAAAATGTTGACTTTTTTTGCCCGAAAAAAACGCCTTACTATACTATGACGTTTTTTTATGACATTTTGAGGTAAAAAAAAATGTTGACTTTTTTTGCCTGAAAAAAACGCCTTACTATACTATGACGTTTTTTTATGACATTTTGAGGTCAAAATTTTTTTTGACTTTTTTTGGCCGATTTTAACGCCTTACTATACTATGACGTTTTTTATGACATTTTGAGGACAAAAAAAAATTTGGACTTTTTTTGCCCGAAAAAAACGCCTTACTATACTATCACGTTTTTTATGACATTTTGAGACCAAAAAAAATTTTGACTTTTTTTGGCCGAAAAAAACGCCATACTATACTATGACGTTTTTTATGACATTTTGAGGTAAAAAAAAATTTTGACTTTTTTTGGCCGATTTTGACGCCTTACTATACTATGACGTTTTTTATGACATTTTGAGGTAAAAAAAATTTTTGACTTTTTTTGCCCGAAAAAAACGCCATACTATACTATGACGTTTTTATGACATTTTGAGGTAAAAAAATTTTTTGACTTTTTTTGGCCGATTTTGACGCCTTACTATACAATGACGTTTTTTATGACATTTTGAGATCAAAAAAATTTTGACTTTTTTTGCCCGAAAAAAACGCCATACTATACTATGACGTTTTTTATGACATTTTGAGGTAAAAAAAAATTTTGACTTTTTTTGCCCGATTTTAACGCCTTACTATACTATGACGTTTTTTATGACATTTTGAGACCAAAAAAAATGTTGACTTTTTTTGCCCGAAAAAAACGCCTTACTATACTATGACGTTTTTTTATGACATTTTGAGGTAAAAAAAAATGTTGACTTTTTTTGCCTGAAAAAAACGCCTTACTATACTATGACGTTTTTTTATGACATTTTGAGGTCAAAATTTTTTTTGACTTTTTTTGGCCGATTTTAACGCCTTACTATACTATGACGTTTTTTATGACATTTTGAGGACAAAAAAAAATTTGACTTTTTTTGCCTGAAAAAAATGCCATACTATACTATGACGTTTTTTTATGACATTTTGAGGTAAAAAAAAATGTTGACTTTTTTTGCCCGAAAAAACGCCTTACTATACTATGACGTTTTTTATGACATTTTGAGACCAAAAAAAATGTTGACTTTTTTTGCCCGATTTTAACGCCTTACTATACTATGACGTTTTTTATGACATTTTGAGGTCAAAAAAAATGTTGACTTTTTTTGCCCGAAAAAAACGCCATACTATACTATGACGTTTTTTATGACATTTTGAGGTCAAATTTTTTTTTGACTTTTTTTGCCCGATTTTAACGCCTTACTATACTATGACGTTTTTTATGACATTTTGAGGTAAAAAAAAATGTTGACTTTTTTTGCCTGAAAAAAACGCCTTACTATACTATGACGTTTTTTATGACATTTTGAGGTCAAAAAAAATGTTGACTTTTTTTGCCCGAAAAAAACGCCATACTATACTATGACGTTTTTTATGACATTTTGAGGTCAAATTTTTTTTTGACTTTTTTTGCCCGATTTTAACGCCTTACTATACTATGACGTTTTTTATGACATTTTGAGGTAAAAAAAAATGTTGACTTTTTTTGCCTGAAAAAAACGCCTTACTATACTATGACGTTTTTTATGACATTTTGAGGTCAAAATTTTTTTTGACTTATTTTGCCCGAAAAAACGCCTTACTATACTATGACGTTTTTTATGACATTTTGAGACCAAAAAAAATGTTGACTTTTTTTGCCCGATTTTAACGCCTTACTATACTATGACGTTTTTTATGACATTTTGAGGTCATAAAAATTTTTGACTTTTTTTGCCTGAAAAAAATGCCATACTATACTATGACGTTTTTTTATGACATTTTGAGGTAAAAAAAAATGTTGACTTTTTTTGCCCGAAAAAACGCCTTACTATACTATGACGTTTTTTATGACATTTTGAGGTCATAAAAAATTTGGACTTTTTTTGCCCGAAAAAAACGCCTTACTATACTTTGACGTTTTTTATGACATTTTGAGGTAAAAAAAAAAGTTGACTTTTTTTGGCCGAAAAAAACGCCTTACTATACTATGACGTTTTTTATGACATTTTGAGGACAAAAAAAAATTGGACTTTTTTTGCCCGAAAAAAACGCCATACTATACTATGACGTTTTTTATGACACTTTGAGACCAAAAAAAATTTTGACTTTTTTTGGCCGATTTTGACACCTTACTATACTATGACGTTTTTTATGACATTTTGAGGTAAAAAAAATTTTTGACTTTTTTTGCCCGAAAAAAACGCCATACTATACTATGACGTTTTTTATGACATTTTGAGGTCAAAAATTTTTTTGACTTTTTTTGCCCGAAAAAAACGCCTTACTATACTATGACGTTTTTTATGACATTTTGAGGTCAAAAAAAATGTTGACTTTTTTTGCCCGAAAAAACGCCATACTATACTATGACGTTTTTTATGACATTTTGAGACCAAAAAAAATGTTGACTTTTTTTGCCCGATTTTAACGCCTTACTATACTATGACGTTTTTTATGACATTTTGAGGTCATAAAAAATTTTGACTTTTTTTGCCCGAAAAAAACGCCTTACTATACTATGACGTTTTTTATGACATTTTGAGGACAAAAAAAATGTTGACTTTTTTTGCCCGAAAAAAACGCCATACTATACTATGACGTTTTTTATGACATTTTGAGGTAAAAAAATTTTTTGACTTTTTTTGCCCGAAAAAAACGCCTTACTATACTATGACGTTTTTTATGACATTTTGAGACCAAAAAAATTTTTGACTCTTTTTGGCCGATTTTGACACCTTACTATACTATGACGTTTTTTTATGACATTTTGAGGTAAAAAAATTTTTTGACTTTTTTTGCCCGAAAAAAACGCCTTACTATACTATGACGTTTTTTATGACATTTTGAGACCAAAAAAATTTTTGACTTTTTTTGGCCGATTTTGACACCTTACTATACTATCACGTTTTTTTATGACATTTTGAGGTAAAAAAAAATGTTGACTTTTTTTGCCCAAAAAAAACGCCATACTATACTATGACGTTTTTTATGACATTTTGAGGTCAAAAATTTTTTTGACTTTTTTTGCCCGATTTTAACGCCTTACTATACTATGACGTTTTTTATGACAATTTGAGGTCAAAAAATTTTTTGACTTTTTTTGCCCGAAAAAAACGCCATACTATACTATGACGTTTTTTATGACATTTTGAGGTCAAAAAAAATGTTGACTTTTTTTGCCCGAAAAAAACGCCATACTATACTATGACGTTTTTTATGACATTTTGAGACCAAAAAAAATGTTGACGTTTTTTGCCCGAAAAAAACGGCTTACTATACTATGACGTTTTTTATGACATTTTGAGGTCAAAAAAAATTTTTGACTTTTTTTGGCCGATTTTGACGCCTTACTATACTATGACGTTTTTTATGACATTTTGAGGTCAAAAAAATTTTTGACTTTTTTTGCCCGAAAAAAACGCCTTACTATACTATGACGTTTTTTATGACATTTTGAGGACAAAAAAAATTGGACTTTTTTTGCCCGAAAAAAAACGCCATACTATACTATGACGTTTTTTATGACATTTTGAGGTAAAAAAAAATTTTGACTTTTTTTGCCCGAAAAAAACGCCATACTATACTATGACGTTTTTTTATGACATTTTGAGGTCAAAAAAAATGTTGACTTTTTTTGCCCGAAAAAAACGCCATACTATACTATGACGTTTTTTATGACATTTTGAGGCAAAAATTTTTTTTGACTTTTTTTGCCCGAAAAAAACGCCTTACTATACTATGACGTTTTTTATGACATTTTGAGGACAAAAAAAAATTGGACTTTTTTTTGCCCGAAAAAAACGCCATACTATACTATGACGTTTTTTATGACACTTTGAGACCAAAAAAAATTTTGACTTTTTTTGGCCGATTTTGACACCTTACTATACTATGACGTTTTTTATGACATTTTGAGGTAAAAAAAATTTTTGACTTTTTTTGCCCGAAAAAAACGCCATACTATACTATGACGTTTTTTATGACATTTTGAGGTCAAAAATTTTTTTGACTTTTTTTGCCCGAAAAAAACGCCTTACTATACTATGACGTTTTTTATGACATTTTGAGGTCAAAAAAAATTTTTGACTTTTTTTGGCCGATTTTGACGCCTTACTATACTATGACGTTTTTTATGACATTTTGAGGTCAAAAAAATTTTTGACTTTTTTTGCCCGAAAAAAACGCCTTACTATACTATGACGTTTTTTATGACATTTTGAGGACAAAAAAAATTGGACTTTTTTTGCCCGAAAAAAAAACGCCATACTATACTATGACGTTTTTTTATGACATTTTGAGGTCAAAAAAAATGTTGACTTTTTTTGCCCGAAAAAAACGCCATACTATACTATGACGTTTTTTATGACATTTTGAGGCAAAAATTTTTTTTGACTTTTTTTGCCCGAAAAAAACGCCTTACTATACTATGACGTTTTTTATGACATTTTGAGGACAAAAAAAAATTGGACTTTTTTTGCCCGAAAAAAACGCCATACTATACTATGACGTTTTTTATGACACTTTGAGACCAAAAAAAATTTTGACTTTTTTTGGCCGATTTTGACACCTTACTATACTATGACGTTTTTTATGACATTTTGAGGTAAAAAAAATTTTTGACTTTTTTTGCCCGAAAAAAACGCCATACTATACTATGACGTTTTTTATGACATTTTGAGGTCAAAAATTTTTTTGACTTTTTTTGCCCGAAAAAAACGCCTTACTATACTATGACGTTTTTTATGACATTTTGAGGTCAAAAAATTTTTTGACTTTTTTTGCCCGAAAAAAACGCCTTACTATACTATGACGTTTTTTATGACATTTTGAGGACAAAAAAAATGTTGACTTTTTTTGCCCGAAAAAAACGCCATACTATACTATGACGTTTTTTATGACATTTTGAGGTCAAAATTTTTTTTGACTTTTTTTGCCCGATTTTAACGCCTTACTATACTATGACGTTTTTTATGACATTATGAGGACAAAAAAAATTTGACTTTTTTTGCCTGAAAAAAATGCCATACTATACTATGACGTTTTTTTATGACATTTTGAGGTAAAAAAAAATGTTGACTTTTTTTACCCGAAAAAACGCCTTACTATACTATGACGTTTTTTATGACATTTATAGGTCAAAAAAAATTTTTGACTTTTTTTGCCCGAAAAAAACGCCATACTATACTATGACGTTTTTTATGACATTTTGAGGTCAAAAATTTTTTTGACTTTTTTTGCCCGAAAAAAACGCCTTACTATACTATGACGTTTTTTATGACATTTTGAGGTCAAAAAATTTTTTGACTTTTTTTGCCCGAAAAAAACGCCTTACTATACTATGACGTTTTTTTATGACATTTTGAGGACAAAAAAAATGTTGACTTTTTTTGCCCGAAAAAAACGCCATACTATACTATGACGTTTTTTATGACATTTTGAGGTCAAAATTTTTTTTGACTTTTTTTGCCCGATTTTAACGCCTTACTATACTATGACGTTTTTTATGACATTATGAGGACAAAAAAAATTTGACTTTTTTTGCCTGAAAAAAATGCCATACTATACTATGACGTTTTTTATGACATTTTGAGACAAAAAAAATGTTGACTTTTTTTGGCCGATTTTGACGCCTTACTATACTATGACGTTTTTTATGACATTTATAGGTCAAAAAAAATGTTGACTTTTTTTGCCCAAAAAAAACGCCATACTATACTATGACGTTTTTTATGACATTTTGAGGTCAAAAATTTTTTTGACTTTTTTTGCCCGATTTTAACGCCTTTCTATACTATGACGTTTTTTATGACAATTTGAGGTCAAAAAATTTTTTGACTTTTTTTGCCCGAAAAAAACGCCATACTATACTATGACGTTTTTTATGACATTTTGAGGTCAAAAAAAATGTTGACTTTTTTTGCCCGAAAAAAACGCCATACTATACTATGACGTTTTTTATGACATTTTGAGACCAAAAAAAATGTTGACTTTTTTTGCCCGAAAAAAACGCCTTACTATACTATGACGTTTTTTATGACATTTTGAGGACAAAAAAAATTGGACTTTTTTTGCCCGAAAAAAAACGCCATACTATACTATGACGTTTTTTATGACATTTTGAGGTAAAAAAAGATTTTGACTTTTTTTGCCCGAAAAAAACGCCATACTATACTATGACGTTTTTTATGACATTTTGAGGTCAAAAAAAATGTTGACTTTTTTTGCCCGAAAAAAACGCCATACTATACTATGACGTTTTTTATGACATTTTGAGGCAAAAAATTTTTTTGACTTTTTTTGCCCGAAAAAAACGCCTTACTATACTATGACGTTTTTTATGACATTTTGAGGACAAAAAAAAATTGGACTTTTTTTGCCCGAAAAAAACGCCATACTATACTATGACGTTTTTTATGACATTTTGAGGTCAAAAATTTTTTTGACTTTTTTTGCCCGAAAAAAATGCCTTACTATACTATGACGTTTTTTATGACATTTTGAGGTCAAAAAATTTTTTGACTTTTTTTGCCCGAAAAAAACGCCTTACTATACTATGACGTTTTTTATGACATTTTGAGGACAAAAAAAATGTTGACTTTTTTTGCCCGAAAAAAACGCCATACTATACTATGACGTTTTTTATGACATTTTGAGGTCAAAATTTTTTTTGACTTTTTTTGCCCGATTTTAACGCCTTACTATACTATGACGTTTTTTATGACATTTATAGGTCAAAAAAAATGTTGACTTTTTTTGCCCAAAAAAAACGCCATTCTATACTATGACGTTTTTTATGACATTTTGAGGTCAAAAATTTTTTTGACTTTTTTTGCCCGATTTTAACGCCTTTCTATACTATGACGTTTTTTATGACAATTTGAGGTCAAAAAATTTTTTGACTTTTTTTGCCCGAAAAAAACGCCTTACTATACTATGACGTTTTTTATGACATTTTGAGGACAAAAAAAATGTTGACTTTTTTTGCCCGAAAAAAACGCCATACTATACTATGACGTTTTTTATGACATTTTGAGGTCAAAATTTTTTTTGACTTTTTTTGCCCGATTTTAACGCCTTACTATACTATGACGTTTTTTATGACATTTATAGGTCAAAAAAAATGTTGACTTTTTTTGCCCAAAAAAAACGCCATTCTATACTATGACGTTTTTTATGACATTTTGAGGTCAAAAATTTTTTTGACTTTTTTTGCCCGATTTTAACGCCTTTCTATACTATGACGTTTTTTATGACAATTTGAGGTCAAAAAATTTTTTGACTTTTTTTGCCCGAAAAAAACGCCATACTATACTATGACGTTTTTTATGACATTTTGAGGTCAAAAAAAATGTTGACTTTTTTTGCCCGAAAAAAACGCCATACTATACTATGACGTTTTTTATGACATTTTGAGACCAAAAAAAATGTTGACTTTTTTTGCCCGAAAAAAACGCCTTACTATACTATGACGTTTTTTATGACATTTTGAGGTCAAAAAAAATTTTGACTTTTTTTGGCCGATTTTGACGCCTTACTATACTATGACGTTTTTTATGACATTTTGAGGACAAAAAAAATTGGACTTTTTTTGCCCGAAAAAAAACGCCATACTATACTATGACGTTTTTTATGACATTTTGAGGTAAAAAAAAATGTTGACTTTTTTTGCCCGAAAAAAACGCCATACTATACTATGACGTTTTTTATGACATTTTGAGGTCAAAAAAAATGTTGACTTTTTTTGCCCGAAAAAAACGCCATACTATACTATGACGTTTTTTATGACATTTTGAGGCAAAAAATTTTTTTGACTTTTTTTGCCCGAAAAAAACGCCTTACTATACTATGACGTTTTTTATGACATTTTGAGGACAAAAAAAAATTGGACTTTTTTTGCCCGAAAAAAACGCCATACTATACTATGACGTTTTTTATGACACTTTGAGACCAAAAAAAATTTTGACTTTTTTTGGCCGATTTTGACACCTTACTATACTATGACGTTTTTTATGACATTTTGAGGTAAAAAAATTTTTTGACTTTTTTTGCCCGAAAAAAACGCCATACTATACTATGACGTTTTTTATGACATTTTGAGACCAAAAAAAATGTTGACTTTTTTTGCCCGAAAAAAACGCCTTACTATACTATGACGTTTTTTATGACATTTTGATGTAAAAAAAAATGTTGACTTTTTTTGCCCGAAAAAAACGCCATACTATACTATGACGTTTTTTATGACATTTTGAGGTAAAAAAAAATTTTGACTTTTTTTGGCCGATTTTGACGCCTTACTATACTATGACGTTTTTTATGACATTTTGAGGTCAAAAAAATTTTTGACCTTTTTTGCCCGAAAAAAACGCCTTACTATACTATGACGTTTTTTATGACATTTTGAGGACAAAAAAAATTGGACTTTTTTTGCCCGAAAAAAAACGCCATACTATACTATGACGTTTTTTATGACATTTTGAGGTAAAAAAAAATTTTGACTTTTTTTGCCCGAAAAAAACGCCATACTATACTATGACGTTTTTTATGACATTTTGAGGTAAAAAAAAATGTTGACTTTTTTTGCCCGAAAAAAACGCCATACTATACTATGACGTTTTTTATGACATTTTGAGGCAAAAAATTTTTTTGACTTTTTTTGCCCGAAAAAAACGCCTTACTATACTATGACGTTTTTTATGACATTTTGAGGACAAAAAAAAATTGGACTTTTTTTGCCCGAAAAAAACGCCATACTATACTATGACGTTTTTTATGACACTTTGAGACCAAAAAAAATTTTGACTTTTTTTGGCCGATTTTGACACCTTACTATACTATGACGTTTTTTATGACATTTTGAGGTAAAAAAAATTTTTGACTTTTTTTGCCCGAAAAAAACGCCATACTATACTATGACGTTTTTTATGACATTTTGAGGTCAAAGATTTTTTTGACTTTTTTTGCCCGAAAAAAACGCCATACTATACTATGACGTTTTTTATGACATTTTGAGGTCAAAATTTTTTTTGACTTTTTTTGCCCGATTTTAACGCCTTACTATACTATGACGTTTTTTATGACATTTTGAGGACAAAAAAAATTTGACTTTTTTTGCCTGAAAAAAATGCCATACTATACTATGACGTTTTTTTATGACATTTTGAGACCAAAAAAAATGTTGACTTTTTTTGGCCGATTTTGACGCCTTACTATACTATGACGTTTTTTATGACATTTTGAGGTCAAAAAAAATGTTGACTTTTTTTGCCCAAAAAAAACGCCATACTATACTATGACGTTTTTTATGACATTTTGAGGTCAAAAAAAATGTTGACTTTTTTTGCCCGAAAAAAACGCCATACTATACTATGACGTTTTTTATGACATTTTGAGACCAAAAAAAATGTTGACTTTTTTTGCCCGAAAAAAACGCCTTACTATACTATGACGTTTTTTATGACATTTTGAGGTCAAAAAAAATTTTGACTTTTTTTGGCCGATTTTGACGCCTTACTATACTATGACGTTTTTTATGACATTTTGAGGACAAAAAAAAATTGGACTTTTTTTGCCCGAAAAAAAACGCCATACTATACTATGACGTTTTTTATGACATTTTGAGGTAAAAAAAATTTTTGACTTTTTTTGCCCGAAAAAAACGCCATACTATACTATGACGTTTTTTATGACATTTTGAGTTCAAAAAAAATGTTGACTTTTTTTGCCCGAAAAAAACGCCATACTATACTATGACGTTTTTTATGACATTTTGAGGCAAAAATTTTTTTTGACTTTTTTTGCCCGAAAAAAACGCCTTACTATACTATGACGTTTTTTATGACATTTTGAGGACAAAAAAAAATTGGACTTTTTTTGCCCGAAAAAAACGCCATACTATACTATGACGTTTTTTATGACACTTTGAGACCAAAAAAAATTTTGACTTTTTTTGGCCGATTTTGACACCTTACTATACTATGACGTTTTTTATGACATTTTGAGGTAAAAAAATTTTTTGACTTTTTTTGCCCGAAAAAAACGCCATACTATACTATGACGTTTTTTATGACATTTTGAGGTCAAAAATTTTTTTGACTTTTTTTGCCCGAAAAAAACGCCTTACTATACTATGACGTTTTTTATGACATTTTGAGGTAAAAAAAAATTTTGACTTTTTTTGCCCGAAAAAAACGCCATACTATACTATGACGTTTTTTATGACATTTTGAGGTCAAAAAAAATGTTGACTTTTTTTGCCCGAAAAAAACGCCATACTATACTATGACGTTTTTTATGACATTTTGAGGTAAAAATTTTTTTGACTTTTTTTGCCCGAAAAAAACCCCATACTATACTATGACGTTTTTTATGACATTTTGAGACCAAAAAAAATTTTGACTTTCTTTGGCCGAAAAAAACGGCATACTATACTATGACGTTTTTTATGACATTTTGAGGTAAAAAAAAAATTGGACTTTTTTTGCCCGAAAAAAACGCCATACTATACTATGACGTTTTTTATGACATTTTGAGACCCAAAAAAATTTTGACTTTTTTTGGCCGATTTTGACGCCTTACTATACTATGACGGTTTTTATGACATTTTGAGGTAAAAAAAAATGTTGACTTTTTTTGCCCGAAAAAAACGCCATACTATACTATGACGTTTTTTTATGACATTTTGAGGTCAAAAAAATGTTGACTTTTTTTGCTCGAAAAAAACG
Source organism: Toxotes jaculatrix (assembly GCF_017976425.1). Classification (NCBI taxonomy): domain Eukaryota; kingdom Metazoa; phylum Chordata; class Actinopteri; family Toxotidae; genus Toxotes; species Toxotes jaculatrix. Next base: position 24,346,352 of record NC_054398.1, read on the forward strand.
CCATACTATACTATGACGTTTTTTATGACATTTTGAGGTAAAAAAAAATGTTGACTTTTTTTGCCCGAAAAAACGCCATACTATACTATGACGTTTTTTATGACATTTTGAGACCAAAAAAAATGTTGACTTTTTTTGCCCGATTTTAACGCCTTACTATACTATGACGTTTTTTATGACATTTTGAGGTCATAAAAAATTTTGACTTTTTTTGCCCGAAAAAAACGCCTTACTATACTATGACGTTTTTTATGACATTTTGAGGACAAAAAAAATGTTGACTTTTTTTGCCCGAAAAAAACGCCATACTATACTATGACGTTTTTTATGACATTTTGAGGTAAAAAAATTTTTTGACTTTTTTTGCCCGAAAAAAACGCCTTACTATACTATGACGTTTTTTATGACATTTTGAGACCAAAAAAATTTTTGACTTTTTTTGGCCGATTTTGACACCTTACTATACTATCACGTTTTTTTATGACATTTTGAGGTAAAAAAAAATGTTGACTTTTTTTGCCCGAAAAAAACGCCATACTATACTATGACGTTTTTTATGACATTTTGAGGTCAAAAATTTTTTTGACTTTTTTTGCCCGATTTTAACGCCTTACTATACTATGACGTTTTTTATGACATTTTGAGGACAAAAAAAAATTGGACTTTTTTTGGCCGAAAAAAACGCCATACTATACTATGACGTTTTTTATGACATTTTGAGGACAAAAAAAAATTGGACTTTTTTTGCCCGAAAAAAACGCCATACTATACTATGACGTTTTTTATGACATTTTGAGGACAAAAAAAAATTGGACTTTTTTTGCCCGAAAAAACCGCCATACTATACTATGACGGTTTTTATGACATTTTGAGGTCAAAAAAAATGTTGACTTTTTTTGCCCGAAAAAAACGCCATACTATACTATGACGTTTTTTTATGACATTTTGAGGTAAAAAAAATTTTTGACTTTTTTTGCCCGAAAAAAACGCCTTACTATACTATGACGTTTTTTATGACATTTTGAGGACAAAAAAAAATTGGACTTTTTTTGGCCGAAAAAAACGCCATACTATACTATGACGTTTTTTATGACATTTTGAGGTCAAAAAAAATGTTGACTTTTTTTGCCCGAAAAAAACGCCTTACTATACTATGACGTTTTTTATGACATTTTGAGGTAAAAAAAAATGTTGACTTTTTTTGCCCGAAAAAACGCCATACTATACTATGACGTTTTTTATGACATTTTGAGACCAAAAAAAATGTTGACTTTTTTTGCCCGATTTTAACGCCTTACTATACTATGACGTTTTTTATGACATTTTGAGGTCATAAAAAATTTTGACTTTTTTTGCCCGAAAAAAACGCCTTACTATACTATGACGTTTTTTATGACATTTTGAGGACAAAAAAAATGTTGACTTTTTTTGCCCGAAAAAAACGCCATACTATACTATGACGTTTTTTATGACATTTTGAGGTAAAAAAATTTTTTGACTTTTTTTGCCCGAAAAAAACGCCTTACTATACTATGACGTTTTTTATGACATTTTGAGACCAAAAAAATTTTTGACTTTTTTTGGCCGATTTTGACACCTTACTATACTATCACGTTTTTTTATGACATTTTGAGGTAAAAAAAAATGTTGACTTTTTTTGCCCGAAAAAAACGCCATACTATACTATGACGTTTTTTATGACATTTTGAGGTCAAAAATTTTTTTGACTTTTTTTGCCCGATTTTAACGCCTTACTATACTATGACGTTTTTTATGACATTTTGAGGACAAAAAAAAATTGGACTTTTTTTGGCCGAAAAAAACGCCATACTATACTATGACGTTTTTTATGACATTTTGAGGACAAAAAAAAATTGGACTTTTTTTGCCCGAAAAAAACGCCATACTATACTATGACGTTTTTTATGACATTTTGAGGACAAAAAAAAATTGGACTTTTTTTGCCCGAAAAAACCGCCATACTATACTATGACGGTTTTTATGACATTTTGAGGTCAAAAAAAATGTTGACTTTTTTTGCCCGAAAAAAACGCCATACTATACTATGACGTTTTTTTATGACATTTTGAGGTAAAAAAAATTTTTGACTTTTTTTGCCCGAAAAAAACGCCTTACTATACTATGACGTTTTTTATGACATTTTGAGGACAAAAAAAAATTGGACTTTTTTTGGCCGAAAAAAACGCCATACTATACTATGACGTTTTTTATGACATTTTGAGGTCAAAAAAAATGTTGACTTTTTTTGCCCGAAAAAAACGCCTTACTATACTATGACGTTTTTTATGACATTTTGAGGTAAAAAAAAATGTTGACTTTTTTTGCCCGAAAAAGACGCCATACTATACTATGACGTTTTTTATGACATTTTGAGGTCAAAAAAAATGTTGACTTTTTTTGCCCGAAAAAAACGCCATACTATACTATGATGTTTTTTTATGACATTTTGAGGTAAAAATTTTTTTTGACTTTTTTTGCCCGAAAAAAACGCCTTACTATACTATGACGTTTTTTATGACATTTTGAGGACAAAAAAAAATTGGACTTTTTTTGCCCGAAAAAAACGCCATACTATACTATGACGTTTTTTATGACACTTTGAGACCAAAAAAAATGTAGACTTTTTTTGCCCGAAAAAAACGCCATACTATACTATGATGTTTTTTATGACATTTTGAGGTCAAAATTTTTTTGGACTTTTTTTGCCCGGAAAAAACGCCTTACTATACTATGACGTTTTTTATGACATTTTGAGGACAAAAAAAAATTTGACTTTTTTTGCCCGAAAAAAACGGCATACTATACTATGACGTTTTTTATGACATTTTGAGACCAAAAAAAATGTTGACTTTTTTTGCCCGAAAAAGACGCCTTACTATACTATGACGTTTTTTATGACATTTTGAGGTCAAAAAAAATGTTGACTTTTTTTGCCCGAAAAAGACGCCATACTATACTATGACGTTTTTTATGACATTTTGAGGTAAAAAAAAATGTTGACTTTTTTTTCCCGAAAAAAACGCGATACTATGACGTTTTTTATGACATTTTGAGATCAAAAAAATTTTGACTTTTTTTGCCCGAAAAAAACGCCTTACTATACTATGACGTTTTTTATGACATTTAGAGGACAAAAAAAAATTTGACTTTTTTTGCCCGAAAAAAAACGCCTTACTATACTATGACGTTTTTTATGACATTTTGAGGTCAAAAAAATGTTTGACTTTTTTTGCCCGAAAAAAACGCCATACTATACTATGACGTTTTTTATGACATTTTGAGGTCAAAAAAAATGTTGACTTTTTTTGCCCGAAAAAAACACCATACTATACTATGACGTTTTTTATGACATTTTGAGACCAAAAAAAATGTTGACTTTTTTTGGCCGATTTTGACGCCTTACTATACTATGACGTTTTTTTATGACATTTTGCGGTAAAAAAAAAATGTTGACTTTTTTTGCCCGGAAAAAACGCCATACTATACTATGACGTTTTTTATGACATTTTGAGGTAAAAAAAAAATGTTGACTTTTTTTGCCCGAAAAAAACGCCATACTATACTATGACGTTTTTTATGACATTTTGAGGTCAAAAAAAAAAATTTACTTTTTTTGCCCGAAAAAAACGGCATACTATACTATGACGTTTTTTAGGACATTTTGAGACCAAAAAAAATTTTGACTTTTTTTGGCCGATTTTGACGCCTTACTATACTATGAGGTTTTTTATGACATTTTGAGGTAAAAAAAAATGTTGACTTTTTTTGCCCGAAAAAAACGCCATACTATACTATGACGTTTTTTATGACATTTTGAGGTCAAAAAAATTTTTGACTTTTTTTGCCCGAAAAAACGCCTCACTATACTATGACGTTTTTTATGACATTTTGAGGTCAAAAAAATTTTGACTTTTTTTGGCCGAAAAAAACGCCTTACTATATATACTATGATGTTTTTTATGACATTTTGAGGTCATACTAAAGTACGACTTTTTTTGGACCATTTTGAAGCCTTACTATACTAGGACGTTTTTTTTATGACATTTTGAGGTCATACTAAAGTATGACTTTTTTTGGCCCATTTTGATGCCTTACTATACTAGGACGTTTTTTTGCACATTTTGAGGTCATACTAAAGTATGACTTTTTTTGCCCATTTTGATGCCTTACTATACCATGAAGTTTTTTGGCACATTTTAAGGTCATACTAAAGTATCACTTTTTTTGGCCCATTTTGATGCCTTACTATACTATTAACTTTTTTGACACATGAAAACGCAGACATGCTTATGCTGCAGTAAGCCAAATATACTCACCTGAAACTCTTAATTTTGCACTGAAAACTATTTGCACTGGTTACATTTGTTAGGTTGTACTTTTTCCACTTCTTACTTTGCACGTTTTCCATGCATGTATGAATGAAAAAGTGCAAAAGCATCGTTGGGGAATCGGTATCAAAGGCAAGGTATCCATATCGAAAATGCTTGAACGATACCTAGCCCTAGTTATAATGTTCATTTTGCATTAATAAAGTTTCACAGAGGTTTTGTTTAAACTTCAAGATCACTTTGCATTGATGTGGTTGTTGCTGAACTGTGTTGTATCACACTCCCTGGTGTTGCTGATATTTAGCCTAAATTGTTCATTTTTCTTCTTGGACCTATTTTAAATGTTTCAGCAAATGTGACGATTTTTTTTCTGGACCTACACTTAAAGCTCTCCGGACAGTTTTGCACAATATTTAACCCACTAAAAATGGCACACACGCACTGTGTTCATACAGCCACACACAGCGTCTATGGTGTGTGTGTTTTCCTCTCGCTGAGCGGTGCTGCAGCTCTTTAATCATCCCAATCATCGTGATGCCAAACACTCAGAGCAAACTATGACAGGCAGTCACGTGACTTTTCCTCACCGAGTCCAGCAGAGACAGTTCAGACGCTCAGAGAGCGACGGAGGAAGAGACAGGCAGATAGACAGACAGACAGACAGAGCCGGAGAGGACACAACAGAAGACACGCACAGGTTTAATCTCACCACCATGACCCTGCGGGACGAGCTTTTAAAGTCCATATGGCATGCGTTTACAGCCCTGGATGTGGACAAGAGCGGGAAAGTCTCCAAATCTCAGCTGAAGGTAAAAACAATACCCTTATGTGTTTTTTTGGTTATTTTTTATTTTTCGGAGTGTGTGCTGTGTTTGACCTGAACGGGAAACTCGCTCATTTGTCTCATGTTAAAACTTTCATGCCGAACGCGTTTCCCCCTCCTCCTCCTCCGAGGTTGTGTGGAAAAACACAAAATGCGCTTCGAACTGAAAGAAAGGACAAACCACTGCAGGGATAAACACGGTCAAACCATTAAAGATTCAATGAAGAGTTAATTCTACAAAACATCAGTTAATGAGGCACAAAAAGCTGTTTAAGCAAAAAGCAGGTGATGGTAAAAGAGATAATAAAAGATATGAGAGCAGACTGGGATCATTCTAAACTTATTGCAGCGCTCAAAATTAAACGGAAATCTCCATTTTAAAGAGTGGAGCAGGTTTTTAACGCAGCAACGATTAATCTGCCGACAGAAGCTGATCTCGTGTCATTATCATGCTAAAATAATATTTAACCTCCATGTCAGTCATTTTAAGGGAAGTCTATAATCATATTTATTTTAGATATTTCACTCTCAGTGATCTTAAGAAACGAAAACTTAATGTTCGTCGGTGGTGAACTGGGTCAGATTCAGTGGAAAAATCCAAATGAAAACAGCAAAGTAAAACAAAACAAAACTTTTTTTTTTTTAAAGTTTCCCGTAGATAGCGCTCAACATGTATACAACACTATGACCCACCCACATAGTTCCAGCTCTGTTACACTGCAGCGTGCCAGCCAAACATTGTTAATCGGTTTAAAAAAAAAAAAAAAAAAAAGCAACAATGAAGGTCAGGGTTTTCAGGTCAGCTGTGTCTCAAGCTAAAGAGAAAAGGCTTGTTTCTACGCACTGCTCAATGCAGCTTTAAGACGTGTTGCTTTTATTGAAAGAGGTGAAACTCCCTCTTTTCTACCTGGAAAACCTGTCACGCTCTTTCAACATTGTTCTCCTCTATGTCCACATGTGTCCGCACCATCTAAATGCAACAGATCTGCGAAAGTGCATTCTGGGTAACACAGGAAATCACCAGCTTCAGCAGAAATGAGCAAAATGTGTAGAAGAAATGTGGGTTCACTGGGTGGAAATAACTATACTTGATGAAAACGTAACTCCTGGGCTTTTTTAATCATTTTCTGCCATTTATAAACTAAATGTTCGATAGTCAGTTTGATAATAAATCATCAGCAGATTAACTCCCTTAGGTTTAATGTTTTATAAAGTCTTAGCAAACTTCTCAGGAAAATTTGACTGGGACATTGCACCTTGCAGAGGGAGTTTAACAAAAGATACTGTTCAGTTGCATTATGGGAAATGTAGGATCCATTGTGTTTGGAGTCAAAGCCTGGATATAACGGCCTTTGTTTCATCATTGCAGAATCAGATTGCTCTCATCTTTCTCAAGTAACAGGTGTTTATGCAAGTATGTGTGTATGTGTGGCAAAGGCAACACAAAAAAAAACAAACAGGTGTCTACACAAAACAGTGTTTCAACTCACTGAGCAGAGACGTATGTTGTGTGAGCTCTTCCTTAAATATGTAAACAGTATAACTGCATCAAGTAAATACCTCACTGCTTCTTCAGTACAGAGAAAAGTCTTTGACTGATTTGGAAAACTTTACAGATGAGATCCTTCTGTTTCATATCCTAATTAATTAGAGCTGAAACTGTAATGTTTTTGATAATCATTGTACCAATTTATCAAGACAAATACCAAAACCTCTGAGGTTCCAGTTTCTCAGATATGATTTGCCGATCATTGTCACCTGAGTATTTTTGGGGTTTGGACTATTGATTGGACCAATCGATCAGTTTGAAGATGTCACATTGTGCTCTTTTTTTCCCCTTATCTTTTATAGATTAAACAATGAACTGAACAAAACAACAGATTATTTAAAAAAGAAAATAACTGTTAGTCAGATCAATCATAAACTGAAGGTTTTTCCCATCATTCCAGGTGCTGTCCCACAACTTATGCACAGTGATGAGGATTCCACATGACCCCGTGGCGCTGGAGGAGCACTTTAAAGACGATGATGAGGGTCCTGTCTCCAACCAGGGATACATGCCATACCTGAACAAGTTCATCCTGGATAAGGTCAGCCAACAACACTGATTCAATCGGTGTTTATATCCAAAGAAAGTTAATGAAAGTAGAATATTTCATTAAACTTAATTTAGTAGATTCATAAAGCAGATGTGGACGTCATCCTTCAGCTGAAGGTAAAACAAGAGGCTCAGTGTTGTTGTCTCACAGGGAGACTCTCTTGTTGCTGTCACTGTGGCGAGTTTGCATGTTCTCCTCATGTTTGTGGGTTTTTTTAGGCAAAGTGAGTCACCAGTCTGTGCTTTAAGTGACTCTTCATCTCTTTGTATGGAAAATGAGACATTATCAGGAGTACAAAAACACAAAGGTCTGCACAAGTCTAAGGGAGTCAGTTCCACTTTTGACCCTCCTCCTTTTTAGGGTTTCAGTTTGAGTTGCTCACTAAGATTTCTCTGAAGATCGTCCTCTGATTGTCCCACCGCTAAAGTTCAGATGATGTTGATAAAAATACTGACGTGATCACATGGGTTGTCTTCAGAAGTGACTCACACAGAGTTCTTTACAAATGGTATTGTTACACTGGGTTTTGCCTCCCAGGCAGGCTGCCCTACACTCTGATTGTTGGACCTTGTTGATGGTGAAGACAGTCTGAGAGGACGTGAAGATGCTACTCAGGGCTTAGAAAACAACCACAACCTCACACTTTTTTGAAATAAAGAATAATCTGTATTTAAATTTGCAGTTTGCAGTTTGTACAGTATGTAGCTATGGCATTCTCCTAAAAAGATACTGGATGCTATATAATATCTTAAATAGGGTTGCACAGTAATAATAATAGATTTTTACTAATATTGTGGGAAGCAAAAAAGGCAGCTTCATCATATTGTTATAGGTTATAACTGTAAAGAATCCAGTGAATAATGTTGCAAAGTTTCATTGTTCTTTTGTTTGTTTTGGTGGATAAAGCATTGAATTCACTGGGAGCCCTTGACTTTGTCGCCTTTTCTGCTTCAGTAAATCTTAACTTGAGAACGAGTCCTGATATCGCTTCATGTGATCGGTTGCCTTTTTCTTTCTTTCGTATTCATCCAGTTTAACTGTTATTTTTTAAAGAGTTATTTAGTGACACAGCAAATATTCATTTAAAACACTTGTGACAAATGTTTTATTAAACTACAGAAGTCCACCGATTGACACGTGGTATTAGTATGTTGTGCTGGTGTCACAGTCTTTTGTGTCCGTCTGTCATTGTGCTGTTCTGAGCTCGGACAGCAACACAAAACCAGTTATTGAACACTGAGTCAGTTCATTCAGCTTCCTGTCTGTCACTCTGTGATGACATCATATTCACAGCGATCACAGTGTGACTGGAGCTCTGGTGATTGTCTGTCTTGTTTTTCTTACGGTAAATGAAAAGGCCTTTTTCCTTTGTGATGTCACAAACAGCCATGAACTCTAACAGAAGTCCCGCTGGCTGTTTGGAATTCTGGTTGGTGAATGGTTGTTGCCATGGTGAAAGCTTCGGAATTCTGTTGTGTCATAGGAAAACTCTCCTCGGATTGTACCAAGGTGTCTGCAGGTCTTTAAAAGTGAATTGTTTCCTCAAAACAAAGGCCTTTTTCTGTGGCTCTGGTTGAATGTCTCATGTAGGGCTGTACATGGTATTTTTATTACTGGTTAATCTGAAAATTAATTTCTTTATTAATTAATCAGTTGAACATATCAGAAAATAGGGGAAAAAAAGATCAATCATAGTTTCCCAGAGTCCAAGGTGATGTCTTTGCTATGTTAAGACTTGGAAAACCAGCAAAAATACATAACTGGGCACTGTGAATTTTTACTGTTTCCTTAAAAATGAGTTAATAGATTATCAGAAGAGCTGCTGATTAATTTTCTGTTGATCAATGAATCGATTTAGCTCTAGTCTCTGTAAACATAGAGGTTAGATCAGCTGTAGTTTGGGAAGCCTTGGTGACAGCAGACCTCTCGTGTTTTTCCTTTGTGCTGCTGTTAAGTTTCTTGTGGACTCTTTATTTATGCCTGAGGGGATTGTGGCAGTTTTCGTGTGACACCGATGCTGAAGCCTGTTCTGTTATAAAATTGTTTCACAACAATACTTTTCCTACAAAGCAGCAGCCTATTGTGTAACTTTCCCTTGTGGGGACCTTGTCACAGTCAAACATGCAGGCTGCTGCTGTTGAGTGTTTTTTTTTGTTTGTTTTTTTTAAACAGAAGTGATTCCAGTATCATTTTGAGGTAGTTCTTTTTTTCCTCAAAGATTTCTAGACTCAGCAACTTCTGAGTAACTCTGGAGTTTTATCTTCAGATTTAATTCATTTGTTCCTTGTTCCGTCTTTTGAAGACATTTGGAAGATTGAAGTTGTATAACGTGTTTAACAGCCAGCAACACTAAATTAGTCGTGTGTGTGTGTATTTGTGTTTCTGTCTCAGCAACACACACTTTAACCCTTTCACACCCAGTGTCTCACAGGATCTAATCTCTTTTAAATTTATGTTTACAAGCGTGAAAATTTTTTTTATATATAAAACACACAAAACTACATGTGTTATTGCTTCACTATTCCATCAAATGGAAATATTTCAGATATTCTGTGCACCATTTTATACACAAACATGAAGTGAAGTTATGTGTATTTGAGCTGAATTTGGCTGGACAGGGTGAGTTTGTAAAAACTGTCCTTTCAGAAAGGACAACAGGGTCACTTTTCTTTAAGGAAATGTAAATTCTGGATTTAGGTTCAGGAAACAAGACATGACGTCATGGACAGACATTAATACCACCCCCCCACCCCACAACACACATAGATTTCCATACACACTCATACATGACCACCCCACCCACCCATTGAAGTGGAGGTGAACAGGCCGTGGAGAGTGAGGGCGTTGGTCACCAGCATTCAACTGCTCTCACTCCTGAGGAAACTCCACCCGGTCACACAAGGAAACTGTGTGTGTATGTATGTATGTATGCACATGTGTGTGTGTGTTGTAACCAGAAACTGAAAAAGAAAGGCAAAAAGAATCCTATTTTAGACTTTGATGGAGTTGTTAGTCAAGAAAAACAGAAATCCTTAAAAACAAAAATACTGCTGTGTGTGTTTGTGTCAGTGTGCGTGGTTGTGCATGTGCATTTAAGGTAGGAAGTAATGCGAGGTGATACAGTGTGTGTGCACAGATGGAGCACTGACGGGGCCAACTGGGTCCAGGGCCCCGTCAGTGCTCCATCTGGTCCGCTGGTTTGGCAGCAGAGAGTCCTGAGCTTCAGAGGTGACGCTGAAGCTCAGGACTCAGCACTTTGTGGTTTGATGGAGCGCAGCATTCCTCAGAGTGATCCACTGTTACCCTGAGATGCCCTGAATGTGTGTGTGTGTGTGTTTGAGAGACCGTGACAACAAACACCTGAAGATCTGCTTCGGTTAAAGGACAGGTTCACATTTTTTTTAGATAAATATTCACATGGACATTCATACACTGAAAGTGTTATATTTACCTGTAACCAGTTCCTCCATGTGACTGTCGCAGGACCCAGTCCACTGGGCTTCCACTGGAAATCCTAATCCAGTACAAAAATGTACTGAGGCTGATGAGGCTTCAGTGGTCTGAGTAAGACAAATAAAGTGAGTCTCTTCCAGAGTTAATGTCTTTTTAGTACAAAATTTGTCTTTGTGTTTTCATGGACAGTGTTTCCACTCTGAGCTGCAGTAGAGCGAGGAGAGAAACACCTGAGAAACACCGTAACATTGGAGGATGCCAACCTGAATTTGTTTTTGCACAGATCAAAGGACTCTGGATTATATAGCCTGACAGACATCACACTTTAGAAAGGAACTGTTCCGTAGCTTTGTTTTTTCCGTACTTCAGTTTCTTGTGATTTATCAGCTGACATATATGCAGACACTGATATATCTGCAGTGAGCTCTGTCACTGAAACTGCACCGGGACGAGAGCTCTCCTCATCCAGTAGACAGACTTAAAAAAATGCAAACCTGTCCTTTAACGTCAGATCATTGTGGTCACATCATATTGTTCTCCTTCCTTTATCCTCTGTGATCTGATGGTTTTAACATCCCTCGTCATTTTGGCTCCATTTTTTTCTGTGGTTTTGCTCACAGAGGCAAGATAAAGGTGTGTGGTGGTTTCCCACCGAGTTCACGTTTGGTGAACCTTTACAAGCAAATCAACACGGTTGACCACATGCAAACTTTGAGGGAGCAGGGAAACCATGCGAGTCCTAACTGAAGGACATGTCCATATTTGTCGTCACATCATCCAGTTTTGTAAAAACGCTGCTCAAATAATGTCAGTAGAGCTTCACCAACCTACCAACACACTGAGAAAATAAGTTTTCACTTTTCAGTCTAACCAAGTGTTTAGAAAGAAAATACTGAAACCCTGAGGTCTCAACACATTAACCTCATAATGTTGGATGGGTGGCACGGATGAACCACCCATCCAACACCTGCAGATGGTATGATAATTTTGTGCTTTGGAGCATTAAAAACTCTACTTGTTTCCTCTTTTTAAATGAATTTAAGTTCATATCACGTCTTTTCGCCTTCACCGAACACTCGACCGTCCCTGTCACTGGAGGTTAATATTTCTTTTGCAGCAAACCTTTTGATTAAATACCTGATGATCTTGTTTAACAGCTAACAAAGCTAATCGTCTCGTTTCACTCGTCTCATTTCTGTGGAATATCTGTGCGAGTTGTAAATCCTGCTGCAGATAAGGCCGGAGTCTGGCTCCTGAATCCTAATGAACATGTGGCAGCAGAGAGGAGGGGAGGCAGCGCTGACAAGGCTCTTATTGTTGAAGTGCAGAGACTGAGAGCGAGAGGGGGAACAGAAAAAGAAAGAGAGTGAGAGAGGGAGTCAGCGAGCGAGGAGGACAAAGAAAAACAAGACGAGCATGACACAACAGTGTTGGACAAAGAGCTGCCCTTTCATAACAAACTCAGCTTTCACAACTTCACTACTGTTCCCTCCCCGTCTGTCGATTCTTGCTGCTGACTCATTCAAAACCACCAGTCTAAAGCCAGCGGGATGATACAGACGAGTCTGCCACCTGAACTCAGCCTCCATCATCATCATCATCATCCTCGCATGAGACACGTTCATGCTGCTGAGTAATGACGGGAGACGCTGTTTTATTGGCGTCAGATCTGACATCCACAGTTTCTTCCTGTGGTTCGTGTTGAACTAATGTTTACACGTCCACTACCTGCAGTAAAAGAAAAGGTACAATATCATCATTAAACAAAGCCAAATAAACATGTGACATACACATTTCATATACATTATATATGTATAAAAGGCTGTTTTACCCCAGCAGTGAAACCACCATCCTGCTGCTCATCTGTCAGAGTTGAGATGCAAATCTATCAGGTCTCTGGAGGCTGGTCATTAAATAACAATATGCTCTAAAGACTCGAGTCAAGTTTCAAATCCTAATTTCTGTGACTTAATTCTGATTTCAGTCCACGTCTTCTCCAGCAGGAACCTGTCAATCCTCCCCTCATGAAAGATATAACATCTAGTTTAGTAAAAAACTGTTGTAGAGAGGTGCTGATTCAGCTTTATCTTCATTTTTTTGGGGTGTAGTTTGTGGTTCTGTTGAACTGTATTGCTTTTACTGAGAGATGTTTCTGACATTTATCCGACCGTCGTTGATTTAAAACCAAAATATGGCAGAATACAAAGCTCCCAGTGGAGTTTCTGAGCTGTGAGGAAGGTGATAACATTACAGCGAAGCACTGTCTTTGTTTACACTTTGGGAACACAGAGAGTGTTTGGACCATGCTGACCCTGTGGATGGACAGCAGAGAGGTGTATTACACTACTACACACGAGCCCACAGGGGATGAGATTTTTGGAGGATTCTGGGTGGAGTGTCACTTTAACATCCAGCCCAGGTTTCCACACACTTACCGCTTACCCTAAATTAGCACAATAGAGAGTTACATCAGATCCTGTGCAGCCTTAGAAAAGTTCAGACTGCTTCACTGCAGTCATTCACTTGGGCTGAATGTGTCCCTCAGCACAGAAAATGAAAATAATTAAATGACCGTGAGAGAATTCGGGATAAAAGTTGCAGATCAGGTTGGAGCAGCAGTGGAGAAAAGTTGATTTGCTGATTCAGTCGTTGGTTTATTTCCAGTGTAAAAGCTCTGAGCTGTTTTTACACTGACTTTAATCTCACACTGATCACAGCTCAGAGTTTGTGTGTGGGGACGTATTACAAGCATCTGCCTTTTTTAAAATAAAACACGTCTTACATCTGGAACAGAATCCACAAGTTCTGGCTTCACATCAGCTCTCTACTTATCACAATATGACAAATGCATGTAAACGCTATGTAAAATAATCAAACTGATGATCGGAGCACTGAACACCCCTTAGATTGTCCTGTAATGGATTCTAATCTATAAAGAACCAGTAAATGATGATAATGACGCAGCACGTCACCCAGAGTTTATCCTCGTGTCTCTGGGATCTAAGGTCCATGTCTCACTTTCTCCCTGTGACTGTGAGATCTGTTTATTTTTTTAAAAGTGATTTTTATGAAAGATTTTACCATAAGTCCTGTGAAGTCCAGATTACACCGTGAGATGTGTCTCATCCTAAAACATGCCCTTTGTTTTAATGGCATAACTAGAAACACACCAACAGTAACAAGATCTTAAGTCTGTAGGTTTTATGTCTGTGTTGGTGCCGGTTGGTTGGTACGGATTTTAAATGCGTCCCTGTTACTGTGCCTTAAATAAACTGATGTTGTTAGTTGTTGTGATCTGTAAATAATCTGAGTGTCACAGTAAAGTTCACGTGAGTGATGTTTAAGTACCAAGTGAAGTTATCGCTGCTCACATCTTTGACTTATCTCTGACTGTTGTTATCTCTGTTGTGTCTGTGCCTATAGTGAAGCCGTGAAACCAGGTCCTGCATCGCTGGCTGCTCAAAACCACAATGACATGGCTGCATTTCTCACTATGTTTATGGAAATAGTGGTTTTGAATAGACAAACTTAGTCTGTTTCAGGGTTTGGTTCACGTTCCCAATTGGTTCGTAATTACAGCGAGTGTTGGAGCTGTTTTTTTTGGGGGGGGGGGGGGGGGGGGGGCTTGTGTTTTTGACGGGACTTCTGCCAGGAGTCTCCTTGGAGACGCTACTGTTCACCGGCTCAAGGAAAACACTTTCCCTCCACAGCACCGATTGTACCTTTTCAAGAGCTTTCCTCACATTTTGCTCTGGAATTTGAACCTTTTTTTTTTTTTTTTTAAACAAACCACTTTTTTTTTCTCACTTCTTTCGGCCGTTTGGCTTCGGCAGGGTTTGTGTCATCTCTCTGGGAAGGACGATACAATGAAAATGTACTTAAAGCATCAAAAGCATTGATTAAGCATCTGACCTTCCTCTGTCAGTGTTACATTGTGTTATTGGATTACTGTTACTGATGCATTTTTCTGTAAGCAGCATTTCGTAGGTGGCTGAAATAAAACTTAACATATAGACAATGAATGTGTGTGTGTGAATGTGTGTAAATAATCTGTGTTTTGCTGTTAGAATTTAGAAGAAGTAATGAAAACATCAGCTGGTTAAATGTTTGAGGCAGTTTCATCTGACTCCCAACAAACTGCACCGTCATCTAGACTCACCACAGCTGCTGTTGTGCTCTGCCACAGGTGACGGATAACTTTGACCGTCAGGACTTCAACAAAATATGCTGGACGCTGTGCTCCAGGAAAAACCTGGAACAAAACCAGCTGCTCATCTCCAACGATGACGCCTTCAAGATCTGGTGCATCTTCAACTTCCTGTCTGAGGACAGATACCCGCTGATCATCGTCACCGAGGAGGTGAGTGTTCACCGCAGCATCATGGCCTGAAAATCGAGATTTGTGACAGACTGGTTATGAATACTGTTTTTGTTTTTTTTAACCAAACAACAATACCTATCTCCAATGCTGCGTTCATGTCATATTGTTAAAACTGTAATTAGAAACACCAACGTCAGCCTCAGAGTCTGAGATTACATCCAGTAACAGTCTCATAGATCTTTACAATTGAAAAGCACTTTCTCAGAAAGAGTTGAAACTGGGGAAGTTACTGATGTAGATGCTGTTAATAGAGTCACACTGCCCAGCATTTCTCTGGTAAGTTCCCACTCATGGCCACCGTCACGGTTCAGGCTGCAGTTTGTTTAAAAAAAAAAAATCACACAAGTCAGAGGTGGACTCAGAGCGATGTATGGTCCATGTGGTGTTTCAGTAACCAACCGGTTGAAAACGTCTGTTACTCAAGAACAGAAAAGGAAGTTTCCAGCTTCCTGTTCTTTTACAAACGCTGGAAGATTTATTGTTGGGTATAACAAACATCTGAGCTGAATCACAGGAAGACTGTTTGCAAAAGAAATGTAAATTTATATGCTGCAATAAACCATGTAGAGATGAATAGCAGGAGGACATGGACAGTCATATCTGAATATAAATGAACAATGGTTTATGTTTTTAAAAAGAAAAATCTGAACAATCACATTGTTTTACCAATGTTTGTGTATTTCATATGATATTATGCTTTTGTTTTGGTGTGTAACTGTATTTGTGTCTACGCACAGATCGAGTACTTCCTGCGTAAACTGACGGAGGCGATGGGGGGCAGCTGGGTGGAGGAGCGTTTCGAAGACTACAAGCTGCAGCTGGACACGAAGCAGCAGTGTCTGAACGCCTGGGAGCTCATCAGCTTGGTGGGCTCGGGTCACTTCAGCAAGGGCATGGACCGGCAGACGCTCTCGATGGGCATTAACGAGGTCTACCAGGAGCTCATCCTGGACGTGCTCAAACAGGTGGGCGGCACACCTGCACAGACAGAGCTCTGATGATACAGTCTTCATAAATGATGAACAATCTTTCATCTCAAAACAAAAGCAGCTTCGTTCAGTCAGTGGCAAAATCATTCATTCATTCATTTTGTGATGTCAGAGTAACCGTTGGTTTAAATTACCCTTCTTTCCCTCTGCAGGGCTATATGATGAAGAAAGGTCACAAGAGGAAGAACTGGACGGAGCGCTGGTTCATGCTGAAGCCGAACTCCATCTCCTACTACGTCGGCGAGGACCTGGCCGAAAAGAAAGGAAACATCATACTGGATGGAAACTGCGTCATGGAGGCAAGAACCTGCTGTTTGTGATGAACACTCTGCCACTCGGCAGCTGCTTTTCCCAGATGAAGAATCACAGCTGAGAGCTCTGAACACGCTCATCACTGGACAGTATTTTTGTTACACAACATACTGATTGTGGTGCACTCTTCATGTTTGCATGCATATGTGTTTTTTTTTTCATTTCAGCCTTTGCAAGATAAAGAGGGAAAGAAGTGCCTCTTCCTCATCAAGTCGTCCCACAAAAGCTTTGAAATCAGTGCGTCGGACAAGAAGAAGAAGCAGGAGTGGATCCAGGGTGAGCAGTCACATGGCTTCATTCAAAACCAGAGATCACATTATTCCTCCTGTTACTCATCTGATGAACACGATTTAATTCTGCTGTTGTAAAGCCTCAGTGTGGTGACTCACTTCATTGTCTCATTCACTCACTCCCTGACTGCTGAACATACACTTTCATACACATTGAGCTCAGCTTTGAATGAAATAAAAACATGATGTTTATGTCTCCTCCACGTTTCCTCTCAGCCATTCAGACCTGTGTGAATCTGCTGCGTCAGGGCCGGCCGGCGCCGCATCGCGAGGCTCGGCAGAAGCGACGGGAGCTGCGACTGAAGCAGCAGGCCGAGCAGGAGGAGCTGGAGCTGAGGATGAGGGAGCTGCAGACGGCCAACGAAGCCAAACAGCTGGAGCTGGAGAAGATGAGGAAGGTGAGGAGCAAACACACAAAACACGCATGTGAAAATGTTCGCCTGTGAAAACAGGCCGGGGCAGGAAACGTCTGTTCCTCTTTGTGGTATCCTGAAACCAACAAAGCTTCTGTGACAAGAGGAGGGCAGGAGAAATTTATGAGTAAAGACTGGACTTGTCAACATAATATGGAAGTGTAAACAAGGTGTGCACAGATAGTCTGTCCTCAGTCCAGTCTGGTTTATTCTATATGGGTAAAGTTATCTCAGCTCCACTGTTTGTTTTAGCACTGAGGTCATAGTTAGTGGTGGTGATGTGCTGAGCTGCATTATACACACAGGTTTCTAATAATCTGTGTGAGTGTGAGAGTCAACAAGGACATGAGGAACACGTCCCAGTACAACAACACCAGCTTTACCTATCACCACAGTCATAAACAAATCATTAAAACTCACATTTACAACAGTGTTCAACAAAGATTAAACAACATGGAATTTATGGCAGAGCTGTTGAATTGCATTGGATTGCACAGGTGTACCTAATAAGTGGCCACTTGAGTTTACCTTTATATGAAAGAAAAAAAATGTGCAGGGATCAAAACAACAGTGACGTAAGAGACTGAAACTGCTGCCAAAACAAACACACAAAAAGCCATACAAAGATTAGGGGCAGCCCACTGCAAGACAACTCAGACAAACAGCTTGATGGACTTAGAAAATGGATGGGTTGATGTGATGACTGTGGTGATTCAGAAAGAAACAAAAGAGAAAGAAAAGTGATGTTGTAAACACAAACGTTACCTGTAGGTAAGACTTTTCATCTGCAGCTCAGTCTGCTGCTGTAATCACTGCCACACCTGTACAACCAGGATGTGTTTTCGGTTTAAATACTCGATCAGAAAACAAACAAACAAAAGGGGAACTAATTCAGTGGAATTTGTTAGTGAGCGAATGAAACTGCTGGGATTTCCCCCCGTGGGAATTTATTAAGCTGCAAGATTTAAAAAAAAAAAGAAAAAAGAAAAAGAAAAGCAACTCCTCAAAGCAGCCAACAAAAACAGTTCAAAATGTGGACGGGAGTGGGGGGGGCATTCCCCTTCCAGGACAGACTATGAAGGAAGAGGACAGGCTGTCCTGTCAGTCTGTGCAGTTTGAAATCAACTCAGTGTTTAAGGTTTTACCGGCATAGGAAACAGACGTTTGCACTGAAGAAGAAAGTGTAAAATAAAAACAAAATATATATAAAAGATGTGTATAAACTGAGGAATTGAATAGGCTCTCTATTCAAGAGAGAGAGAGAGAGAGAGAGAGAGAGAGAGAGAGAGAGAGAGAGAGAGAGAGAAGGAAGATAAGGATAGATAAGGATAAAAGAACTCAAAATAGAAAAAAATAATCAAATAATTTTAAAATAAAAGAACGTATTTATAGACATTAGTAAGTATACATGTACAGTAAGTATGTCCATTCTCAGGGACCAGCACAGTCTGAGTGGTCAGTGCAGGTATAGACAGGTGATTGACAGTCTTCGTGGCGGTTGTTGTCCATTGGACGCTATTTTCGTCCTTACCGTCACTGCTGTCATCACAGCTGCAACCAAACAAATCAAAAGTGACTGAACAGCATTCCTCAGAGATGACGTCGAACCTTAAAATAACGTGCTTCATCTTTTGTTATAAATGACAGCGTGATTTTCATACAACAATCTGGTGGTTTCAGTCACACACTGCTGCAGTTTACACAGTTCACACAGCAGTTGAAGTAGGTCACCTAAAAACCTGTGGTGGGTCACTGCCAATACATGAATACCAATAATAGATCAGCTCCTCCTTCGACTAATGAATAGTCTGTCACTTGCTGCAAACAGAGGAATGTGGATTGAACTGAAATTGGGGGGGGTTGGGTGGAGGACGTGACATCAGTCTCCATTAAACATGTTTTTCCTGTTAATCTCTCTAAACCTGACTCACACTCCAGCCTGTTAACTCCTGCTGATGTTAAAAATTCAGTGATAATGTGGATTCACTGAGTGCCGGTGACGAACGGCTGCTTCCTGTTCACACTGTAAATGGCTCAACAGGAAGTGTCAGTTTCTCAAACAGCAGAGAGCTGATGTCATGTACAGACTGTAGTTTTACTCTTTCAGCTGTTACTGTTCAATCATTACCAGTCTGTTAGAGAGTTGTTTGGTTTACTGACAACACTCAGTGGCCACTTTATTAGATACACCTGCACAATTGAATGCTATTCAATACAAAAGAAGTGCCACAGATTTGACAGTTATAAAGTTCAGATTTGTTGACACTTTTAAAGAGAAGTTAATTCAACTGTGTTTATTAATGAGACCACAGTGGTGGTGTTGTATGGGACTGTGTTACACTGAATATTTTAATAATAATTTATTCTATCATTGTAGACTGAAACTATGTCCAAAGGTAGAGATACACAGTGATCCACTGATACTCTGCACATATCAGAGTAAAGTTACACGGTGGCCTGAACTGTTTGCGAGATTCAGCAGAAACAATACAAATGAACAAATATCACTCACGACCTTATGCAAACTGCTTTGGTTCATTAGAGGCTTTTAAGCCACTGTTAAAGGAAGTTTATTTAAGCTGTGTTAACTTTGATCAGCAATTTAGAAAAGTTAGAAAAATAAGTTAGAAAAATTATCACAAAAAGTGAAAAAACAAAACAGTTTACTAACTAATTTATGGGATCACTCAGGGCACAGGCTCTGTGAGGAAACGCCTCATTCTGCCACGTTCTGCCATTATTTAAAGGCTTTTGTGTGAGAAACTGTGTGTGTATGTTTGTGTTTGTGTATACTGTTTATGCATCAGGCCCTTGGACAGCATTTCCATCATTGTCTGGGCCTGTTTTTAGCTGAATAACTGTAATTAATTTTAAACATTTTGACTAAAACTCCTCTGAGGAGTTTTTTTTTTTTATCCTTTAGCTGAACTGAAAACACACAAATACCACAATTTGGTTGAAAGGTTTCCAGTTCAGTGCAGAGGGCGCGCTGCTGCCACCAGCAGCATTGTGACAGATGCAGCAAGAATCAGTCAAACTAGTTCACATCATAGCTGCATGACATACAGCGTAGCAGAGGACAACAGTTTGTCTTTGTCGTGGGACGACACTACCCTACCAGGCAGTGCACAACAATCTGCCATTGAGGTGCAAGTCTCCGTCCCACATAGCTGACTGCATGAATGCACAATGAACACACATGCACTGCCACAGTGAGAATGAGGCTCAGGGTCATCTGCAGAAATCACTGGTCTCTCTTTCACACACACAAACACACAATAGCCACTCTGCCTCTCACACCATGCTGCTATATGGTAAGTAGTAGACTATGGCAGTTCACAGCTGGGTGACAGCAGTTAACATGAGGTTACTGCTGAACCACCCAAAATATTTAATTTACGTAAAGATTTATTCCATGTGGGTTTGATATGCAGCTGCCCAGCACGCTGTAAGACACACTGGGGTTTTATGCTTCATTTACAATAGTTATAAAAATGTCAAACATTATTTTCATTTCACTAGAATGTACTAGAATCAACACCAACACAGGGAGACAAAAGCCAAAAATGAAACACGACCACCAGTACTAGGGCAACACAGGGACTACAGGAAGATCTGGTGCACAGGAAGACAACCTGAGTTCATGTTTCACTATTTCAAATAGAGTGTAAAAGTAAGCTAAAGGTTGTGATGCATTGTGTTGTACAAAGATTTGCACTTTGAAGTTTGCTAAAGCGCAGAGTGTAGTGATTTCATTTCAGAAACAGTGGCTGAATATACGTGTACTTTTAAGTTTATTTTGCATAATTTCTGTTAGATTGTAAAGCCAATAAGTAATGATTAGTTTTGTGCCCCTCTTTTCTTTAATTAGATACAGTACCAGTCAGAAGTTTTGGAACACCTCCATTTTTCCTGTTTCAGTGTACTCTGACATAAACAGAAAAAAAAATCATGGACTCTTAAATCCTAAATTTAATCTAAGGTAGGAATATTTTATTTTATTTTATTTTTTTTTTTGATTGCCATCTGTTTTTCTTTTGTCCAGGCTCTGGAAGAGGCAGCGGCTAACGCAGCAGAAGAAGAACGAAGGCGTCTTCTGACCCAAACTGAACTCCAGGACCGCTACAGGATGGACATGGAGAGAGAGAAAATGGTACGTGATCACTCCTCGTCATCCTCCACTGAGTCGTTACGTCAGAACAAGTGGTGGAACAAGAGCAATTTTGGTCGTTTTAATTTAACATTTATGCACGGGTGTCAGACTGAGACATAAAAATGATACTCAGAGCTTAATTCAAACTACAGCAGCTTACAGTGAAGGTCAGTGAACACCGACAGCCAAAGACTTATATAAAGTTGTGTTCATGTCCTTGCTACACATCAATATTAATACATTATTATTGTCTGAGGTGAAGACGTTTCTGTGTAGCTCAATTAGTATTGACAGTTTGTGGTTTGATGCTAAATAGAAACACACACACTTGTTACTTTCAGGTACACTTTGTAAATGTAACCACCAAAAAAAAAAAAAAAAAAAAAAAGCATGTCTGCCGTGCTTCACTGCCTCTGGCGATAACATCTCCACATGCTCAGTGCACAGCATAGATGTAATGTTCCAGCAGATGATTATCGACCATCACTGACTTGTTTTGACTATGAGAGACAGCTAGAGTTTTTTTCTTTTATTACCTTTTTGATGAATGAATTAATTAGTATAATGTCAGGAAATACTCATTACAGTTTCTCAGAGGTCAAGTCGATATTCTTCAGTGCAAAAGATATTAAATTTACAGTGAAATAAAATGAAGAAAAGCAACAGACCCTCCCTTTTTAAAGTCTGAATCCAGACAGTATTTGACTTTCTTTGCCCAATGAATAACTGAAATGATGAATTAATTTTTTAAATTGTTGCTAAAGTTTATCAACTGATCATCTCAGGTAAGTGTATGTTTGTATACACCCACTATAACCAGAGCACAGAGCAGCAGAACATAAACTATATAAAGTGAAATTAAAGGATAAGCTGATGAAGGAGGCAGTCTCTGAAACTTTTTCCTTTAGGACCTCCTGTTCATTAAAGCTGTTCAGCCGTACTATCTATATTGAATTCTCCGTTTATGTATTCAATCTTCATTTATTTAAATTTATATGAATTTCAGATAAAGCATTGCTTTATACCTCCTTGTGCTTCAGGTACGGCAGCAGATGGAGGAGCAGGTGGCCCAGAAGTCCACTGAGCTGGAGCAGTACCTGCAGCGGGTCCGCGAATTGGAGGACATGTACCGTCAACTGGAGGACGCTCTGGAGGACGAGAGGCGCGCCAGACAGGACGAGGAGGCCGTCCGTAAACTGCAGGCACGGTCAGTCAGCAAGGAGGGGAGGTCACGTCAAAAGTCTGCCATCTTGTACTACAGATGAATGATTTTTTTCTTGTGCACTCAACAGCAGAGTAGGTGATGATGATGATGATGATGATGATGATTACAGCCCTGACTTAATGTTTTTTACAGTTTGTGAAACAGTCAGTAAAACAGTCCTAGTTCAGTGTAGCACTGACAGCCACTATAAAACACGCTCACAGTTTCTCTGTTGCTAAATCAGTTAGCCACAAAACCACGGCACACTGAACTGAACGTATAATCTTCTATTTACTGTGCCCAAATGATATAATGGTAAATGTATCTGCGTTACAGTCGGTGCACACGTCTGACGCTGTACTGGTAGTTTGTCTTCTAAGTTCGTAGCAGTGGCTAACCAACTCCAAACAGCCTCACGGCCTGAGTCTGGTCCTCCTTCGAGTCACACACACGAGCAGACAGACATTAAACTTCTACTTCCCTCTTTCCACCATGTTTCCCCCCCTTGTTCTTCCTTCCTCTCTGCTGACATTTACTTTCCACCTCTCGCAAGATTAACCAGTAGTGACCATGTGGTCAGTGCCACTGCTCTTACCACAGTGCCTAACCTAAACGAATGCAAATAAAGATCATCATTTAACTTTAGAAAATGAAGGGCAGGGTTGTTAAGTCTTTTACTACATTAAATAAAGTTTAATGTAAAACTTAGTGTCTAAGAGACTATGAGAGAGGAGATGTGACACAGAGATGTGCAGTTGGGTGGTTAATGTTATAACATGAACTGAACCAACTTTAGTTTTCACGTGTTTTGTCAGTAGCACCACTGTAGTTCAAATTCAATCTTTATTTCCTTTTTTATTTTCCTTCATTAATCAATCAGACTAGTGCGGACTAGATAGACCGATGCGTATGAACTGATGAAGCCCCTTGGATAAGAGGCGAAACGTCTTCCCAGACAAACATATGTCCAGTTGCCTTCGATTCAATTTTCAAAGAGAGAACTATGACCTGGATGAATGAGAACATTCACAGACAGATTCATTAATCAAGCAAACATACAGTTTGGTTTGTGCTCTTGTGTTTCAAGGTCAGGGGCATTCAGATCTTTGCTGCCTTTTATATCAGTTTGTTTGATAAAGAATATTAACTATGTAAGTGACATTTGTGTAGAGCGATCTGTAGTTACATTTACTTGAACCATAATCTTGAAACCACAGTCAATAATTGCACTATAGCCCCACCTGCTGACACACTGCCAATACGCAACAACCTATTTAGCATAAATTTCTAAATTAGTTGCTTGATTTTATTTAATGGGGTGAGGAAACATTTCTCAGTCTTAAATTTAATTTTGATACTAGGGTTCATGTTATTATTTTAAATGTGTCATGGCCTGTTAAAGTTTAATGTTTTCAAAGACTGAGTTATGCATGCATGCTTGGTACGAACTTATTTTACTGTCTCCCTCAGCTTAGTAGTGGGAATAAGAAGCCTGCCTACAGTTAACAGTACATGTATAAAGTATTACAATACCTCTCATCCATGTTAATGTGTGTATGGAGCAGGTTACTGGAGGAGGAGGCCATGAAGAGGTCAGAGTTGGAGCAGATCCATCTGCGGCAGCAGAGAGCCATCGCAGAGACGGAGGCTGAGAAACAGGAGCTGGAGAGGGAACGTCTAGCCAAAGAGAATGCCCTGCAGGCTGCGATGAAACAACTGGAACATCTGGAGCACGAGAGGCAGGGGGCCCTGGAGCACTACCAGGTCAGCTGAGACACTCAGATTGTTTTCTAAATCAAATTACAGTAAATTATATCACAGTGTGGCTTGTGGAGAATCCTACAGACTCCTCAGTGGTAAGAACTGGGAGTGGAGCTGCACATCCTAATTTCCATTATCCATTATCCATAAGTCCATAAATCTATAAGTCATTTTAACAAACTGTCAAAGTGCCGGAAATGATGAGGAAATGTCCAGTGTAAGTACACTCACACTGTTAATGTTTGGGAACTCAGCAGCTGAGTTTCAGCAGTGGGCTGAGGAATTTGGGCTGTAACAAATATACAGAGTACAACACACAGTGTAGAAAAGCAAGCACACTCCCAAGGACCATCCTGTTAAAAGGGAATGTTAATGCTTGTGCTTTTGTTTCAGGATGTGTAGATATAAGACGTTTTTCTTTATTTGTAATGGTGATTTTTGTTTCAGAGTGTAAATAATAATGCCAGTATATGAGGTAACATCATGACTTTTTATTTAGGTCAGTATGTCTGTCTACATACACTGAAAAAAACAGTTAATTTCTGAGTGAAGTAGTGTCCTGCTTAGCCACATGGTGTCGCTGTATGACTGTTAGATGGGAGGCAGCTATTTAGACAACAGTTAATACAAAGTACACACTATCTGTTAATACAATGTACCATAAAGTGCTGTTCTTAAGTAAGGTGTCCTAAGTGCTCTCAGGGAAGGAAAAAAAGGCTGTATTTTAATACTTAATAATAACTGTGCTGTGTGTTTTGACTCTGTCTTTCTGTGTGTGTGAACCAGACGGTGATAAAGAAACTGGAGGACGCAACCAACAACACAAAGACCTGGAAGCACAAGGTGGCTGAACATGAAGGCTTGTTACGACTCATTCAACCAGGTAACAACACATTCATTGCTGTCTGCTTGTACTTCTTACAGCCTGTCTGTCTCTCAGGGGGTCTTATGGTGGACACTGCGGGAGTGTGTCCACCATAAGAGTTGTCATGAGCTAATTAAAAGGATCAGAGTAACTAGAGAATTTTGGATTGAAATATTAGGCAAACTGATCTCCCATTAAAAAGAATGACTGATGTGTTTCCAGAAAAGTGAAATTCCACAAAAATAAAATAAAAACAAAGACTTACTGAACTTATGTGCAGACATTTCAACCACAGAGGGCAGTAAAACGCTGCTTTTCATTTTGGAGTAAGGACACTTGATGTTCCAAACTGGACTCGAGGACTGTTGCATCACATCACATTTTTATTCCTGAGCTCTTTAGCAGAGGCTCACTCTCGCCATCATTACCTACAGTTTAATACTGAAGCACTGGTTTAGAACAGCAAACAAACTGTTCAGTTAAAGTCAAACATTTTAAAGTTCCAGCCAATCAGAATAAAGAATTCTCAGTGATCGTGGTATAATGAAGGTTATAGTCCACCTTAAATGAAATATTCTTACCTCTGAGGTGAATAACCTCTTGAATTTTTCTTCTCCAGGTTCCAAGGGACAGAAGCTGATCACCAACTGGGGCCCGGCCGCCTTCTCTGAAGCAGAGCTCAGTCTGAGGGAGAAGAAATGGCAGGAGATGAAGAACCAGGCAGCTCAGTAGAGCTGCTGTAAGACCTGAACCTTAAACACGTCTACAAGTCGGAAGAGAAGACAGGAGAGGGCTGCTGGGAGATAGTGTCTTTGATAAGACATATCTAAGTAGTCACTGGAAGGAGGTCTCTCATAACTGGACTTTCAGTTAAAATAAAGCATTTTTATGTTTAGGGGGGCATAATCAATTACGTTTATCCCTTTTATGAGTCTTTAGACTTGCACAGTAGGAATCAGCACTGATAGAAGTGGTATACTTTTAAACAAGTCTCTGTTATAGTAGAGCACCATAGATTAAAGGAGCAGTCACATATTCACATTATGAGGATTATGTTTACTAATTTCAGAAGGGATCCCACAGCAATACTACATGAAGAAGTGATAACTCAGAATACAATTAGGTGTAAAGGCATTCGGTAGTTAATATTAGTGTTTAACCCTAACAGTTACCACAGATACAGTATATCACAGTAATTAAAGAGCAGGAAAATAACTTTAAATGGTGCCTTGGCCTGTCTTAACTTTTAGCCTTTGCCGTCTTAAAGGACCCACGGCCAGGTGGTTATTGAAGCTACCAGTCCCTTTTCGTCAGTTGTTAGTAATTCAGTGTATTAACAGTGGGCCAAGCTGATGACCATGGTTAACAATACACTCAAATATAAATCTATTGATTTTTAATACATGCAGCTTACTCAATGTCGTGACTGGAAAGGAGTGTACACACAACTACCTTTTTATTTTCTTCCGTTTAGTCCTGACTGTCTGTTTGTATCTGTGACATGCACTACTTGTGACCAGAGTCTGACCTGTCCAGTGCCAATTTCTTGAGAGCGTTTTAGGTTCACGCTGTTGTAAAGTTAAGATCTGGTCAACTGCATCTATCCTTTTGTAAAATCTTTGAAAAAGTATGAGCTATCGAAAAGTACAAACTACTCCCTCTTAAGTCTTTGGGACCATTTTTACATGGAATATAAGGGTTTTTTTGTAAATATTTTAGCAGCGGTTTTCTGTTTTCTTACTAAACTTTAGCTGCATGAAGGCAGCATCCATAGCACCAGAGGATGACATCTCTTATGTAAAGTCAATGATGTTTAACAAAGTTGAAAATTGAAATATCATGTACGATTCACTAAATCGTTTAGTGTCATCATCAAAGTGCTTTTCTCTGTCTAACTAACTGGCTCTTAAACATTTCCTGCTTGTAAACACTGTGTCTGAAATGGGGCATTTTGCCAGGGCCTCACTCTGAACAACAATGCTAACTGCCCAACATTTGTATTGTGTGGTTGTACTGTAACCTGTCCTTGAGTGAACATTGTGATTTCTATTTTATGTTTTTTTTTTTTTTTTTTTTTTTATAAATATGTAAAAAGGTGAAGACTGAACTACGTAATAAAACATATCTTGAATAACTGTCTTCATTCTCTGGATTTTGTTTTAGATTCGCTCGACACTGCTGGTCTAAATACAACTATTCAACTCTATTGAAAATCAATTAAAGTCATTTTTATGCAAAAAATGTTTTCAGCCTCTCAAATATGAATTTTTTTTTTTCCTCTTATTCAATTCAATTCAATTTTATTTATATAGCGCCTTCCACAGTCAAAATTGTCTCAAAGCGCTTTACAGAGACACAGAGCCTGACCCCAGAGCAAGCACTTAAGGCGACAGTGGCAAGAAAAACTCCCTTTTAACAGGAAGAAACCTTGAGCACCTTGATCGTATGCAGATTAATCAACAATAACAATAATCAGTTGCAGCCCAAAACTACACTACCACACAAACTCAGCTGAATTTTGCAAACCCTTTGAAACCTCAATTATAAGTGATAAAACTGCCTGAACTTCAAATGTTCACCAGAGGGCGCTACAGTGCCACAAACACCACATCGCTGCATAATATGTCTCATGGCAAAGGACAAGCAACAGGGGCAAGGGGAGCAACACTTAGTGTCAAACTGTAGTAAATGTTAACTGTGGATCATCTGGGGACAGAATAGTGAAATGGTGACTTCATTTCCATGACTTCACCGTCTAGACTTTCCATTTTCCAAAATAAAGCTGATCACTGTCTTCTGTCTCCTGTCTGGCTATGCAGGATTCAGACAATATCATCATATGCTGTTCAATACTTGTGTAATTATAATAATGAATAATTAAATTGTCATCCTCTGTTTGTAATATTTGGGCAGTCAGGGATTTGCAGTCATTTGAGGTCTGGGGCAGGAAGGGTGAGGAAGTCAATGAAACCTACTCGCCACACAAATGTCCACACTGACAGTGTTAATGTGATTATATCTGGACTAACCCTGGATTGAACACTATTAATAATAATAATATTAATAATAATAATAATAATAATAATAATAATAATAATAATAATAATAATAAGATTGAGTAATTTTAAGTTTTTGATACTACTGCGGACACAATACTACAGTTTTGTTACTGTGACTACAACAATACTTTTTGGATATCTTACTAGGAAACATATAAAACATGTTTCTTGAAATGTTAAAGCAAACTCAGAATTGTACTAAATAACACAGCCAAATTTAGTTTTAAATCAGCAACAACTTGATGCAAGATTAAATGAGATTAGCACTGAAACTCTAAGTCAGTTAATCAGTGAGTCAATTAACAGAAAATTCATTGCCAACACTTGATTATTCGTTCGTTCATCGAGAAAAAAAGGGCAAACATTTGTTTCCAGCCTCTAAAATATGTGGATTTGCTGCTTTTCTTTTTTTCGTATTTCATTTAACTTCTATAAATGGGGCTTTGAAAACTTGCGATCGCCTTGTTTCACTGTTTTATGATACTGATCATGAAAACTACTGTTAGTTGTAGCTATAAACAAGATTACAAATCTGTTTGTTGCCTGACTCTACAGACACATTTTGATGTGCCCCCAAAAATTGCATTTGAGGTTTCTTTGTTTTAAAATGTTTTCCAGATAGACACTGTCATATATATCAATATTTGATATCAACATCTTATGAAACATCTTACCCAGACCTAAAATTGCTGACTATGGTAAAGAGTAAAATAAGAATTGGACTGATTTGCTTACTGTTCAGTACACATGTGGGGTTACTGCATAGGGCATCTTAAGATTGTAAATCAGAGGAAAGAAATAAAGATGCAATTTTCAAAAAAGTTACTGTGATGAAGGTGTTCCAGATTAACTTAATTAACCAGAGAACTGACTGTGGTAAATCTGTAGGTTACGAACTTTTTCTCCCCATCCAGCGACCTGACAGTGAGCCTCTAATCCTGACAAGATTCAATATGCGTAAATGAGAACAGAAAAACGGTATCTGAACATTATGCAAAACAGACCAGCTTGTAAAATCTCCACTTTTAGATCAGCGCCCCCTCAAAAGATCCCCAACCAAGTTAATTCATTCCATCCTCCTCGTATCGTGCAACAGTCGTTAATTTGAGTGAGACGAGAAGACCAAACAAACACACACAAAATACGTTCCCAAAAATCTGTGCTCCAGATGCGCTCGGCACATACCACAGCTGCACTAACATTACTTTATGCAACAAGATGGCCTGTCATTAACGCCAAGTGCCGCGCCGGATGTGCTCTGTCAAACCCCCCCCCACCCCCCCCCACCCCCCCCCCCCCCCCCCCCAGCCTCCCATCCTCCTCCCAGCTCCCCATAACCCCCAGCAGCGTCTGTATCCCATCATCCTTCTCTCTTTTAAACATCCTCACACTCATCAGCCTGAGGTTATGAGGCTTGTGGCACGCGTGCTGCATTCCTGGGAGGTGATGCGAAACAGAAATGCATTAAATTCCAGATCTGGAATCCATCGCAGGGGGTGTGTGTGTTTGTGTGAGCAGCGGTGGGGGGGGGGTTAGGTTGGAAAATAAGAATAAGGCGGGGTTAAAGGGTCTCACTGCCCCCTCGAGTACTAGAGCATCTGAGGTACAAAGTGTCTAAAGGCGCCTGAGGAATTCAAAATATATAGGGTTTGAAAGTTTTAGGAATTCTGGGTATTTATAGCAAGTGGGGTTCTCGGGAGCTCTGGGCCCTGTGGAGGTTTACGGAGCAGAGGGGTTCTCTTGGGACAGCAGAATAAAACGCCTGTAGAACATTTACCTTCCTTCGCAGTATCGCATATGACAATTCATGGACCCCAGGGGTGTGATACGGCCGTATTAAGAGTTCAGGCAAGCATCTGGTGAGAGAGAAGACAAAAATAGCATATCACTGCATCTTCACATTATAGATCTCTACGGAAGATTAAAAGGTCCCTGGAGAATTCCTGTAAGGGTCAACGACACAAACAGATGTCCTCCGCCGCCTCATAAAATTGAAAAAACACCAAAAAGTGGGTCCAGAGAGTGAGGAATTAACAGCAGCATTCCACTTCACACCAACTACAGTGACTATTACTGTAAAGACCAGCTCTGCCTCGCTGGTGGAATTTCACCTTCAACCTTATTTCACCTGCATGTCATCTCTCTTGTCTACCGGCACATGTTTCTCCACATCATCCTCCTGACATTTCACAACATCACATTAGAGTTGGATTTGTGTAATGTGGGACTTACACCAATGACTGAAGGTTTTAGTTTAGAGATTTCGTGAGGTTCAAGGGTGCAAGGAGACGGAATTTGGGACAAAGGATCTGGCTCCAATCAGCGCATCTGACTGAGGTTGACTCTGCACCCACAGGAAGGCCGAGCCCGAGGCCACAGCAGGGAAATCAAACCCATCTTTCTCAATTGTTCATTCCAGATATAAATATCTTTTGACAACATAAACAGCCAAGCTAAAGGTGAGCCGTGTGCCACTCTGACCTCCCATTTGTATTTTTACCCTTTTAAGTTAGAGGTTACAGGGTATACATGTAAAACTACATGCACACACACTTGCCTACCGTCAATCACATGCAAAAAGCATGCACACACCTACATGAACGCACAGTGTTCACACCTGGGTGCACTCACAGTCACTTATACACCTGCCTACGCTCAAACGTATGACTGCTGCATGTACACATAACATGTATCCAGAAACACACAAATACAGCAAGGCATACAACTAAATGCGTATATCTGAATGTGCTAGAGAAACATACATGAATGCAGGCAATGTAAAAATTCAGCCTGATATGAACTGCAATTAGGAAGCAGTGAGAGGTGACTGGTTGTCTACATGGTCCGACTCTATCTGTGAGGAATGCTTTACGTGACAAGACAGAAAGACTTCAAAAGTCGAGTGTCTCATCCTCTTACTCCCCCATGAACACAAAAGAATGTGTGGCAAGGCGCAAATATAAAACACAAGTGCTTCTTTGGAAAAAAAAAAAGAAAGAAAAAAAAAACCTTGCAACCCCCATGGACTGTGCTGCTCTCTTGCCAGCACATGAAGTTATTCATTTTTCAGCTGAAACCGTCTGACTTATGACGGAGCCAAGTTTGGAGCTGGCCTCCTACCAGAGCATTGTTTACCACCATCCTACTTAACTGCACAGAGTATATGAAATCATGCTAAAAATACCCGAGCGCAGCAGGCTTAAAGGAAGCAAGTGAACGAGTCAGCAGAGCTTTTCTTTACCGGGTGAAAGGCCAAGTGCTTAATGAGACGACTCCAAGGGTAGAATTACCTGCATGCTCCTGTCTCATCATCTCTTCTCTAAACACACACCATTCTCTTCCTCTGGGATAAGTGTGTTATCAAGGTAAAATAGTAGCTGGTATTTATGACCAGTGCAACACAAACTGCTTTGTTCTCTTGTCAAAAAAGACATAATGACTCAAAGGAGGGACTGGCACCTAGTCTTAACTGTCTTGATCATCCTGTAGTGAAGACGCCAGCCTGGAGCTTTGCCACTACTCCGCCTCCACACTATAACCCTTCCTCACTTTATCAAATGATTGCGGTTCCCAGAAAATAGTGTCACAACATTTTAGAAAATCTGAGTGTAAATTTCAATAATAGGACACACCCATTAATAATGTAAAAGCTGTATCAGACAATATTCAGACTGAATATTGCCACATAAAAAGTACATGGAGTGCATGGAGCACCCACAGTACTGTTGAATTTTTTGGCTGGACTAACAAGAGAAGCTGAAGATGAAGATAATGTGTTGGGCATTTTTCACTGATTTGTGATGTTTTATAGACCAAATAATTAAATCAGAAAAATAACTAACAAATTAATTGATGATGACAATAAGGATCAGCCCTATTTAAGACGTTTATAAAGCAGCCAAAATAATTGCTAAATTGCTGAATCTAATAACAATAAATGATGACATTGGGGAGAAAATGTTTACTGTGAGAAGCAGGTGCGAGTATCCCTCACAGCTGTCATTAATTAAGCGTTCAATGGCAAATTACGTTTTTACTAATGTACAGACAAACAGAGGACAGTCTTTGCTTATATCACAACTTTAAAAGTCACCAACACTGCCTCCTTTCATCCACCAGGAACCAAATGTTGAGGATCTTCATGTAAATGTCCTGTCGTGTCTTCACGAAGACGTGAGGAACATTTACAAATTTAACAAACATGTCTGAATGATAAAAGACCATCACACACAGATGAAGCAAGCTATGTTACAAACAGGTGAAAAAATGTCTGAAAAGCGCCAAACAAATCCTCAAAACACCAAAACAAGAGAGGTGAGGCACTATTTGAAAGAACATATCTAAAAAAAAGTAAACTAAATTCCTGAAGTTACCCAATCCATCTCTCCATTTAATTTGAAAGTGGTGAAACATGCCTTAAACTATAAAGTCCTAATGAAGACAATGTGACGGTAATCCTTCGGCTCCAACGCTGCAGATAAACTCCCCAATTTCTAATGAAGTGTTATACAATCACTTAGCTCACAAGAGTGCCAGGGTCACATTTCAAAGGGTCTGAATCACTCGGTGGGGAGACCGGGGTGAGTGATGGCCAGTGATACTAGCCAGATTTATTTTCTTCATGCACTATCAACGCGGCATTGGGGCGAACATTGCTGTGTTTCAGTATGCGATGCCTCCGTGACAGCAGATGACTCATGGCAGCAGAATGTGATGGAACAGGAAACATCATTTGCAATTACACTGTTAACTTCACAGAAATAACTATATTAAACATGCTATTTTCGAAACACATTTATGGGCCACTTGTGGGACATCCATCTGTTGGAATTGGAGGAGACAATGAAATAAAACCACAAAACATCTTGGAAATGTGATCTACATTTGCTTTGCTTGTTGCCTTAGTACAAAAATAAAAAAGGATAAACAATTGTAAACCATGACCAACAAATTCTAACAATTATACTAGATATTAATGTATGTGAATGTACTTGGTTTTATTGTACAAGGACAAGGAATGTATTACTCTTAGATGCACATTTACCCATGTATACACAGCTAGAAACTGTAAAAATAAAGACTGGTCATAAACTCAGCTTTAACATATGACCAACTCATATCATTTAGTATAGAAAAGTAGTGCTGTTGTTTGTTGGCGTGACTCACACAGAGGTGTTTTGAAAGCAAGTAAAAGCACTACACCCACACTGAGAACAGACTGTAGAGGGAGGTTTCTACAGATATTTAAAGTACTAAAAAGTAAGATATTTACTGGCCAATAGCACTAAATAGACACTGTATCTGTGGGAGGCTGACAATGTTGTTGATCAATATCAATGACGACTCCGCCAGGTGCAGAGATTTCTGGCTTTGAAAACATATTTTCCATCCTGCACCCCACCCACTGGAATTTCAAGACTCTCCAAATCGATCCCTGACGTATTTGCACTTTCAACGCAACAATGAAAGACTAGTGAGAAACGAATATCACCAGACACGTAAGCTATAAAACGCAAATATGTGTCAGTTGCAGGTCAAAAAGTAAATTTAGCATGCTGATATATTATCCTCCTCTCTGACAAAGTAACTTCTCTCCATTACGAAAATGTGACTTCATGCATCACATGCTTGTGAAATCTGTGTCTTAATAGCTTAATAAATACATCACTGGGCTCACTCCCTCACATCACTCATATGCTTAATACTAATCAAACTTGGTAGGAAACACAACACAGACTACATTAGCAATCTAAGGGTTCAGTACCTGTGTTAGTGGACATTAAATGATGCACGTGCTATTGTTCAGATGCAAATTAACCATTGCACCTTCTACTACCTGTGTTTAGTGGTGACCTTAAACACATTTCATTTCTCTTTAATGATCACAGAACTTCTGTTTGCAATTGATAAAAACTAGGTGTAACCTAGGTGACAATTGGTTGATTAATCAACAGGAAATTAATCTACAATAATTTAACTATTCATCATTATAGTCCAAGTGGTTTTAATCAAAGGTTTTTAAGCAAAAGTGACAAAGATTTACTTGTTCCAGCTTTTCAAATGAGAATATTTCTGGATTTTCCTTGTTTCCTTAATCTTCTGTAACGGTAAACTGAATATCTTTGGTTTTTGTATGTTTTACTGGTTGAACAATGCAAGCAATATATATACTATGTCTATACTATGTCTATGATGGACATTTTTTTTCTTTTTACTAAAACTACAAACTAAACCAAAAATATATTAATTAGCATGCAGATTTACTGATAATGACAATAATCATTTGTTAAATCCCTAGATGGAACTGACACAAAGCTGAACTGTTAATGCAAATGATGCTTGTTTTTTTTAGCCATAGTAGCAGCAGCTCTATGGAGGTCTGTCATCCATCAGTTGGTGCGATACTTTGGTCCAGACAGAAATATCTTAAAGACTATTGCATGGACATTCACAGTCCCCAGAGGATGAATCCTAGTGACTGTGGTGATCCCCTCACTTACTCTAGCACCACCGTCAGGTCAAACCTTTCTACAGGCATTTCCTATGATAATGGAGACAATAATATTGCCTCCATGAGCTGTGTGTCACAGCCACTGCTGTTTAATATGTTGATCAGTCGAACACAAATTATCTACTTCCATTTGTATTCCATTTCATTTAGAACAATAACATGCACCTGTTCCTTAAGCAGAATCTCGCCTCACATCTCTCCCTCTATGACCGTCTTCAACTCTCCGGTGTCCCTCTGGGGAGGCACTTTGAAAGTCTCTCACCTAGCACTATCATCAAGTCAAAATCTGTCCAGTACTTAGGTTTATGAGAAAATATCTGGAAAACTATTCATATCCCATCAGCTTCAGCTGCATTTTGTCTGTGGAGCTAATTGGAAAATGTTAGCATGCTAGGACTAAAATAAGACTGAATATTTCCAGAGAATCATTAAAAACAATAATAACTGTAAATTTCCTCTGACTTCTAGTAAGAAATGTTTTGTACTAATTTGTGAAATTTATCTTGAAAAAGCTATCTGAGCATCTGGTGTATGATTAAGTCAAAAGATCTGAAATTGTGGGTACAGTATAAACCCATGAAATCATAACCATGTCATCTTTGTTGAGGTCTGTGCTGAAATGGCGCAACTCCTCTGTGTGTCATGAATTACACAGAAATGCCACTATTTTGGGAAATAATGACAGTGCTTTTAAGTGAGAGATATCAAAGCCTGTTACAAAATGGCCCCAATATCAGATTAACTTACATCTGTGGTTTAACAATGCATTGAGATTTCTGGCCTTCAAAAGTCGCTTTCTGGTTTGTTTTGGAACAAAATCTCACCCCCATTGATATTCTGACACGCTACTCACATTTTTAACAGCCTAATAATGGAAAACTTTGCTACGACAGAGCTACTGGCAACTTGCATTAGCCTTGAATGATCTTAGTGTTAAAAAAAAATTAAACATTGTCAGCTCTCACGCAGCATCATTTTCAACATCTGCACATTGTATGTCATCTTGGGGATATTCACTTAAGAGAGGCTGTGAGAGTACTGAATATCTGACTACCAAAACTACACCAGCTGGGTACCACAGGACACACACACGTGGCAGTAAGAGGCCAAAATGTAGTGAGAATGACTAACATATCTGAAATTCAATAACCAAAAACAATTTAACATGACATCTTTGGTAGACAACAGAGTTAATTGAGACACAGTACATCAACGTTTAAGTCCAGATTGCTCTGCATGGAGCACGCACAGTACTGTTTATGTGGCAGTTTTGGATTTCAGGTTTAAAGTTTGACATCTGGACACTCATCCCTGCCACAGCCCAAGTGAAGGATGACAGGACGGATTTATCTTTAGATAAAAACCTTAGAGCAGCTTTAACAGTCAAATACCAAACCAATTCAGTAATTGTTCTCATGTCACAGAGAAAACAAGACCGATGGTTCGACATCCATTTAATGTCTGGCACAGCATGATGCAGTAATGCTGAGGCCCAAAAGTAAGTCTATCTATCCATCATATGACATCCTGCCATTTCCTTTTGCCAGAATTTGTTTGTGTGTGTATAGATATGCATGAGGTATGTGTTACAGGCATTGGGGCCGAAAACAGCACCACGTTCATGAAGAAACACAATGGGCGGCTTTGAGGGAGCACAAGTTATCTCAGGTATCAGTGAGGCAATGAAATGCTATGGATGTGAGCGAACTGTAAAATATATTTCGGAGCATGTGTGCAAATAAAAAGTAATACAAAAGACACAGACTGTAAATTGTGTATGTGCGGGTTGGACAGCAGACCCTTTCACATGCCCTTGGTAAGAAAGCAGGTTCTCTTTTTAGCATAATCTATTTTAGTGTAAAATTTTAAGGTTATAGATAGTATTTGTAAATTAGAAAACTGAGTGTAAATTATTATTATTATGGATTTTATGTTGGATGCCACCAAGGCCGTATTATGGTTTTGATTAGTGAAAGGTGAGAGTTAAAATGAATTTCAAAGATGTCAGAATAATCCAACAAGAAGCTTCTCTGGGCCAGACTACCTCCTTACAAAAGCTGCTGGACCAGTGATATCCTTTCTGCCTGAAGGGACTGAGCAGACTTTTTTTGGTGTTTAGAACTAAGAAGAACTGTTTTATTATTGAGGTGTTCATACCATTCATACTGGTTTGATTTATAAATAATTACATAATTATTTAATAAATACAATTTAAAGCAGAAATAATTAAAAAAAAACCTAGTGTACCATTTGCATTCATATAAATCAAATCACACTGCATGTAAATGTCTCCTTATATCCCTTTATTACATTATACATTAGTTGATACATCTTCATTGCACGCCAAAAGTTCTTTAGGTGCCCCTAAATTTTCAACTTTGGAGCATATGAGCTCCTTGGGAAAAACATAAGCATCAAGCTCTGGAGTCAAGCCTTAAACAAATGAAGAAAATATGTTGGAAACATGATCTTTATGTTTATTTTGTTATGTTGTTTTTGTTTTGTTTGACAAATTTATCTGTCTCTTCTTCAGCCCACACAAATGTTTTTTTTTCTGCTGCAACTTTTCAGCTCTTCGGTGTAACAGAAGCAAACAGATGCAAAAAATATAACACACATGAAAAAAGATGGAAATGCACCTACAGTCTATCAGCAAATCCTGTCTAGAGTCTCCTTAAACTTGAGAACCCATATCTCCACATGGAGGCAACTCAACTGGCTCCTTCAGACACAAAAGAGCAGTGGTTATAGTCAAAGTTACTTCAGGATGTTGGAGCTCCTCATCCTGTTCAACACTGAAAACTCATTTTGGTCACCTGTACGTGCAACCCCATTTTTTGGGTCACTCTCCAAGGCTCATGACTATAAAGGCGTGTTGAAACAGATGGGTGATAACAAGATAGTGTCTTAGTTAAACACTCTCTAGTGTCTTCCAAAAGACTCTCATTTTGTTTTTGTGCAAATGGCTTGTAGACAGTCAGACAAATCAAGAGCTTCACCTTATTCAGATTTGTCAGACACAATGTCCACATCATCACTGACACCACACAGCCCCTTTCAATGTCAAGATCCACCTCACCCTAACATAAGAACAGGCCCCTAAAATAAACAACTCCTTCACTTTTGGGAAATTTCAGAAAGTCTCAAAGTCCCAAATCCACCACAGCAATGCTTCTGATTCCATGCCTAAGGGCTTAATTCTCATTCAAAGCAACTAATTATAAACAAAACACTGTGGCCATACTGTAGAATAACACACCAGACTGACTTTCTACTAGTTTGGTCACGCTGCCACTATGGTGTGACATCCCTGTTTCAACACTGAAGTAGCAAGCTCTACTTGTTGTTCTGAACAATGAAACAAACAAGACTCCAAAAAATGTAGGTATTTCCCACCATCCGCCACGTTACAAAAACAAAAACACACATGTTCGACGGGATCATAGATGGAATGACCAAGACTTTGATCTTCATACCAAAGTGGAATCTTTCTCTGACCTCAGTCACAACATTACTGGCAGAAAACTGGACTCTCCACATATCCATCACTTGACACAAGATTTAGTTTATATTCTGACTAATGGCTCTGCCCTGCCTCATCCAGCTCTGATGAACTAGTCTCTCAGGGCTGCTTTTGAGACATTGCTTTGTGCGTTTATGTGCTGGAATTCCCATGGCAAACTTCTCAGGACTCACAGGTCCCACATGGTGTAAATCTGAAACTCACAGTCAAAAGCCAGAGTTGCACTGGGCAGGAACAGCAATATTTAGACGAGATCTTGAGAAAACTTGAGGATTAACTGTCAACTCTGAACCCAAGAAATGGAAAAGACTCCTTATTAAGTCAACATGTAATCGTGCTTACAACATTCATAGCAGAGCCTGTGCCAGCGACCCTCTTCAAAATATTTTGGGGGATGAAGAAAAAAATCCTAAGCAATTTATGTTATTTTCCTCTTCTAGTCACCTTTACCAAATTTCTCAACATACTGTACTCTCTGAGGAAAAGCATCACACTACCTGATGACGTGATTAGTTCAAGTGCCAGTTCTCCTCTTTGGAATGGTGCATGTTCACATCTATTCAACTTTAGCTGCAATCAAACAATAAAAAGATGACTGTTGAGACAGAAAGTGAAGCGAATTTTAGGAGTGGTGCAATTGCATAAAAAGTCAATGGAAATACACAGATGCAAATTCACACAAAGATGCACCTGCACAGATTTAAAATGTCTGAATTTGTATTGGTGGCTGTGCGTCTGTTGCTAACTACGTTACAGCTAATGTACATGTAATGTTGGTACATTGGTTGTTTGAGGACAAGAAAAACCAAACGGCGTAGCAGTCGCATCAAATCTGCATGATTTAAAACAAAACAAAAATTTACTTTCTGTGCAGTTTGCAGCCACGCTAGCAGCTCCGTGAGGCTGTACTTAGGCAGAGGGATGCTGTAAATGCTAATGTCAGCATGCTAATATTTCACAATATCTGTATTAAAATGTTCAGGCACAGCGTTTACCATGTTTATCATGTTAGGTTAGCATAACATCGCCTAATTAGAACTAAACTCACAGTATAACTGAAGGGAAAGGGAATGAATTAGTTTTGTGAGCATTTCTTAATAAACTCAAGTATTGGACAATTTGGAGGAGGAGGAGGAAAGGTCAGGGTATAGTAAAGTCATAGCAAATACAGGGACTGTACTCTGGTGGCAGGGTACTGTGGTCCTGTGCTGAGACCTAGAGCTGTGTTGATAAAATCGATTCTCCTATTCTCATTTTATTTTGTAAAGATCGATTCGTACGTGCTCACGTGCGAACTCACGTCATCGAAGCTACCAAACAACCAATTAACTCACGTCATCGAAGCTACCAAACAACCAATTAACAGTTAAAGTTCAGATCATTTTTGTTATTTCTCTCTAACCACATCAGTCAGGAATACGTGGAGAACTGTTTTTCCCTTGGGCAAACAGTTATTTTCCACCAGTAAATGGTAAATATCTGATATATCTTTTGTATTTTTCCACACAAAACAACGTGCATAGTAATTTTCCACTGTTTGGAAATGATGCAAGAGTACTCACATTTAGACAAGTGCATATCACTCTGCATGTTTTCAATGGAGTATTCCCTTTCAGACCCATGAAGAAAGCACCATGGTATTACATACCGGAGCAGCAGATTTAATAAGATCTTAATAATTCCTCCCTTTTTATCTCAGCTGTATTAAAAACAGAGAACTATAAATAGACACTGAATGTCTAATAATATCACATAATGGGTGCCTGCCAATGTTGAGGTCAGATTGTGCTCTACTAACCCCTGACTGTGGAAATCAATGACAGCTTCATCCACACCAAACCAAACACCATATTGCCTTGATGTAATCTAAAAGCTACTCCTGCAGCAACATTTCAAGGAACAAAAAAGCTCTTGATATGGATACAAAAACCATTCAAAGCCATGGGTGGTCAGATAGATTTTGATCATGAGTATACTCTGTTTTGGAATAACAAAATTCTGCAGCATGAGGCATGCCATCAGCATGCAAAACAGATACAGCGCAACCAATTTAAGAACTGGAAGGGATCATGTTAAAACACAGATCATTGAATCATCTTTTGGCTTGTGAAAGGTACAGCATTGTTGCCATGACGGCACTGTGTGTATCTGTTTGAGGCATCCCAATGCATGACTCGTGCTTCTTTAGACCCATCCAACCTTTATGTGAGATTGGGTTTTATAAAGTCATATCAAAAATACCTGACACAGCCGCTTATAGAAACATAGGGACGCGTTGAGGATGATGACTGTGGTGGTGGTGGTGGTTGTAATGTTGGCTGGGATTACATCAGCTGCATGCAGGTCAACACAAGTTGAAGGCAAAAGGTTTCGGGGAAGAACTACCATTACTTTTAATCTGAACTTTGAGTTCAGACACAAGACCAAGCATTAATTGTGCTAATTCATAAGGGTTAGTCTGTCAGTTCAAGCAATTTATTAGGGCAATTCTACACCTGTAGCTCAGCTAATTTGAAGAAAATGGCACATTATTGTCTATCAGCTCTGGTCGGGCTCCTGCTCATTCCAGCTTTTTATTTATGTTCTCTGGTGTCACAAAAAGATCAGAAACAAATAAAGTATTACTATAATGCAAATTTAATGTATGTTTTGAGTAATGACAAACAGGCAGAAACAGGATAAGAAGGGGGTGGTTTTATATGGAATTATTTTAGGGGATATTATAATACAGTGGGACGCCTGCACATTAACAAATAATTTGGAGATATATATATGAGTGTATATATGTATATATATGTGTATATGTATGTATATGTATTAGTGCTGCACGATTAATCTAATCGCAATCGCGATGTCACGCTGTGCGATTAAGTAACCGCCATAAAAGACTGCGATTCGCGATTAAATGTAAACCAATGTGGAGTAATTGACGCCACATCCACACGCTGTGGGCAGCCGCAGATATGGTCACGTGACTACCCGGCTTTCAGCAAACAGCAGTGACCGACATGGACGCTGAGGAGGAACACGAGGGACAAGCAGAGTTGGTGGTGAAAAAAAATGTATATGTATGTACATGTACATACATACATATACACACACACACACACACACACACACACACACACACACACACACATATATATATATATATATATATATATATATATATATATATATATATATATATATATATATATATATATATATATATATTGGATTCAGAGTTAGGTAGTATTACTAGACAAGACAAATATCATGACAGCATAAAAAACTAATGTACTTTCCAGTATCTCCAAAACACGGATCAGGACATGCCTTGTAAGTTTATGTTCACCTTTGCCAGAAATAACATAAGGTTCCACTGAAGGTGGGAACATGATTACTCATTGGTTTTCAGGACTAACAGTCCTAGTGCACCTTTGTAAAGCTCTCACAACTTCATCATTAAAGTTGTATGCTCTAAGAGTTCTGTGAGGTCTGTTTGTATTTCTAAAAAGAAAATGAAAACTATTAGGCCCAAAACCAGTACCAACAACTTGCGGCCAATAAGCTAGAGTGGATATTTCAGGTAAAAGAAATAGTCGTTTTTAGGTTTAGTAAGGCAGTTGAAGATCTAAAACAAAACAAGACTTGATCAAAACCTAGTCATTGGACTGCCCTTCATCTGTTTGCTTCTCTCCTACTCTCTGTTCTCACATATTCAGTATTTGTTATAGCTGAATTCGCAATAAAACTGTTCTCATTTATGTATTTCTGTTTCTTTTGTCAGACAACAGAACATAGAAAGTATGAAGTAGTGACTGAAACATGGTCCATTAAGATTACTTTTTAACCAGCAGTCACTTCCAAGCCATTTCCAAGCTGCTGCTCTGCTAAAATCCTGATAAGTTACAGACAACAGCTGTGCTGTGATTTCTGCTGTATTTACTCCTAAGATGATCTCTCAGATGGAAAGTTAGAAGCTCATTCACATCTATGTCAGATGCCATGTGGTCAACTGAATGAAATGCACAAAGAGGTCTGCCTGCGGAGGGAAAGCCCGACCTCATGCTCTGTGGGTCAATACTGGCGACTGTCTTCTACAAAAAGTGGATAAGAGTTGTCCAACAAGACACCAGATTTGTCAGTAGGTGCTTTTTTTTTAAAAGTAGTAGTTAGTAAAGGGGTCTGAAAAGAAGTCGGTAAATCTGGAGAAAAAGGAGCTAAGTAGGAAACACTGCCTGTAAACAACCCCCTGATGGGGTCATAGGAATTGTTTGCTCTTGTGTTAATAGGGTTGGCCCAGCTGTTGTGGTCTAGCCAAACATGAAGACTTCATAAGGTTAGATATTGTTGCCATCATGTTATTGTGTTGTATGTACTAACACAATGACTTACACATTCTGCTTGCATCCTGCTACCCTTGTGGTGGAAATGTGGAAAAAAAATGTTGAATGTCTATTGGCTAATGTGAGCCCTTTTTTGTGTGTAAGCGTAACTGTTTATCTATCAGTGAATTTAACAATTACTATGGTGTAAACCATCAGTATTTTGTGTGTGGTTAGATACAGTCCAACCAGACTGAAAGCCAAACCCTAGGGGTGAAAACAATCTCAACTCAAAGTACACCAACTAGCTTACATGCATATCCTCTGGCTAAAAGCCTGCCAGCTGATACCACAAAGGCTTTCATTAACTGTTTAACATGTCTTATAATGAATGTTGATTTCACAGTTATTAAGATCTCATAATAGATAAAAATAGATCAAATGTGTAATGGTAGGGTTTGGGGTATGTACATTTTTCTCCAAATACTTTACCCGATTTTCTGCGCTGCTCTGAAGTTGATTATTCAACTGACAGGAAATTCATTGCTATCAATTTTGATAATTGATTGTCATTTAAGTAATTTATCAAGCAAATGCCGAACATTCTCTGGTTCCAGTTTCTAAGATATGAGGATTCGCTGCCTTTATCTGTTTTATATCATTGTAAATCAAATATATTTCGGGTTTTGGGCTGTTGGTAAGCAATTTTGTGGTCAGCATTTCTCACCATATTCTGATACTGTACTGAAGCCCTATTCTTAACTGCAAATATCGTGAATACAACATGTCCATGACAGTTGAGCCTACAGGTCCTTGGCAGAGATAAGGTCAATGTTGAGGCCATCAAACAGGATTTTTTAAATATATTTTTAAAACCACATATTACAGGTTTGGGAGTACTTTGGGTGCAATGTGCACACACGTTTTTAAGGTAATGCTCACATGAAATTTAACATTTATTTTCAATATATTTCTAAAACATGAAGCGTTCTGTGTTTTTATTGCCTTTCAATTTTTTTTACATCACAGAGAAAATTCATTGTTGCTATTGTGGAGGACCTTAATACGTGGTTAATCATTACACATGTAGAAAACACTGCCCTTGTTCAGAATGCCTGGAAGTAACTACCAGTGGATTTAAGTAGCACTCAGAGTGATTAAACCCGTCATCTGGAGGTTCACAAGTTTAGTATAAAGCACATGTTCCTTCCTCAAATTTTCACAGTGCATGCAGTTGCCACAACAACACAGAGCTAATTTAAATACACTTAGCTCTTTGTAGCTATTTAAAATCACAGATGGCTAACTTGGACTGAAGCTGATGAGCCATCAAAAAACACATCTTTAGAAATATTTCAGCAATAACAACATTTGCATCCAACTTAACTGCCTTAAAGCATGCATGGCCAGTGAACCTAACCTTATAACCACCCCCCAAAATGACCAGCTTTACAAGAAAAAATATGCAAATGGATTTGGTGGACACAAATCTCCCATTTGCAGCGCCAAGAATAAACCTCTCAGAAAGAGAGAAAAAAAAAACTATTTAGATCAATTTACAAAACTCTGAAATGCACAAACCCTCTTTCAACGCCTTCTCAAAGAAGAAGTGTAATAAATCAGAATTAAGATTTGCCCACACTAATAAGCATTAGACACAGAGTTTTTGAGATTGCTGACTCGATTATAATCTATCTGCATATTTTTGGTTTCACTGCCTACATGTGGGGTGGATGGAGTTGACATGAACTGTCCCACAGTCCCTCCCACTGGGTCTGGCATTCAGGTACAGCTCCCTCCCTCCCTCTATAAAGCCTCTCATGTTAGCAGTTTAAACTTCAGACTTCAACTCATGGTAAACTCTTTAGAGCCTTGGAAAAAGCAGCTAACTCTACTAAACAGTACACAACACACTTGAATGTGTGCCATAAATTCTGTACATCACGTTACAAGCCAGAGCCTGAGGTAAGTGACTTTTTCCACAATTTTAATCTTGGTTCAAAATCAGTTTTTAAATAATTGCTTCAGACTTCCTCAGGTATTTAGTACTGTTAATTGATGCCCAGTCAAAAATGTGAGTGTGATGGACAAGAAGTTGAAGGACTAGAAGCTTTATTAGTATTCAGTGATGCTGTCTGTACTGATGTATGGATGTTTCATCAATAACCTGCCTTACAATTCCATTAATA
Organism: Toxotes jaculatrix; assembly: GCF_017976425.1. Lineage (NCBI taxonomy): Eukaryota > Metazoa > Chordata > Actinopteri > Toxotidae > Toxotes > Toxotes jaculatrix. Next base: position 24,391,036 of record NC_054398.1, read on the forward strand.
TTGATTTGTAATTAACAAACCACCAGACTTGTTTCTTAACCACCCTGCTGTTCAACTACAAAAGCTGGCCAGTTGCCAATTAAATACTGTCTTCAACAAATCAATCACCACTTGAGGCAGGAGATCAGACTAAACCTCATAAATACAATTTCTGTAACTTTACTTTATAGCTCGCAGCCAAAATGAGATTATACCTGCACACTGTCATCTGCTGCTGTGTTTTCACCACCGTCCTGCCACTGGTAAAAGGTGCCACAGGGGAACTTAACTCCAGCCTGAAAAAAAGGTGAGCTGCCTGATCAACATGCACTATGAGAACATTGTGTTCATTAAAAAAAAAAAAAAAAAAAAAGCCTCATTATGGTCTCCTTTACCATGCAAATCAGGTGTTCTTTCCTAACAACAAGGGTGTGTCTGTTATTGTAGGAGAAAAGTGAACAAAGATATTTGAAAGTTTGAAAAACCTAATCTATGCAATACGCTGTTCCTTAATTATGTTCCTTAAACATGTCTTTGGCATTTCTGTAGCGTAATTTCTTCTCAATCGTTGGTCTGCCAATATCAATATAACTGTACAAACCTAATACTGGTCAATATAAATGAATAGCAGATTTATCGATTGGGACATTTTTGATTTTCAAGAATCAAACAATATTTTCCAGAAACAAGAAAAGTCATTCCTTCATGATAATGCCAATTCTGATCCAAGAGAGTTCTTCAAACATCTTGAGCTACACTGGCATCAAATGAAATCATGTTCAATGCTGTGTCATTCTCTTTATGTCTGCACCCTACAATTCATCTTTGAGTGCCGCCTCCTGCTATCACAGCCTCTTCTGTTTCTGTGTTGCAGGTTTAAAGTATTGCTGCAGAGCCGTATGAAGAGAGACCTGGGCAACAGCTTAGTGACAGCCAATGAGCAGTACTCTGACATCCATATTGGACAACAGAGAAAGGTTGCAAAAACTGTCTCACCACCACTAAGGTAACAAGAAAAGCAGCATTTTTGCTTTCATTTGATAACTGACCATGTCAACGTATTATGTGTTGCCAGGTCAGATTTATCAACCCTGGAAAGCAGTCTGAAAATAGAGCATAAATATTTCTTTTCCTTTTCCAGCTTTGGGTTAAATATCAGACCCAGGAGGTCAACATCACCCAAACAAGTTGGCTGCGTCCTAGTCACATGTGTGTACCATGACCTGCTCGACCGAATTATCAAGATTAACAGCCCTAAAGAGAGCTGTGCCCCTAAGCACAAGATTGGTTCAAATGGCTATGGGCGGCGGCGACGGCGCTCACTCCAGGATGTCACTCAACTTGCCCTCCAGACAGAAGGACGGAGCACTGAAGCTGGTCAGCGAGCCCCCAAACAGAAAAGCACATGCAAAGTCGCCTAAGACAGGCATGGAAAGGCAGAGGAGAATTCCTGTTGGAGGTTTTTTTGCGCTCACAGCAGATGAAGAGAAGTCCCCTCAGAGGTTTTATTCCACAGATTTACAACTAGATGCAGAAACTGCTGCTACGTCTTTATGGCCCTGTCACAGGAAGTTCAGGTCACTCTGGATGAAAGCGAGATTCTGAAGTTTGTGTGTGTATTCTTACCTGCAGGTTTCAATGTGTCTGAAGGAGTGCATGATGTTTGGATGAATTCAAGTTAGACCTGTGGGACTTGACAAAAATGTCTGTCTCTTCTTCAGCTTTCAAAGTAAGCTTGGCAGCTGAGAAAGAAGACTATTCCTAAAGGTCTTCTCCAAAATACCCATGAACTGAAGAGGAACTGAGGCCAAAACGAGGGAGGGCTTGATCCCCCCTCAAGAAACTGAGATTACTGGACCCCAAACTGTCACATTCAGGATCCTCTCACAAGAGAACTGAATGTGGTGAAGTGCAATTTATACAATATGTACTAAGCCTTTACATAGTTAAAAATATGTAATTATCAGCTTGTATATACATAAGGATATATAAAGCTACCTTATTTTTAAGCGTACAACACTATTATATTTTTATACAGCCAAAACACATAATAAACATTTTTAACTTCAATGAAGTATTTGATGCATCTTAATTGTGTAAATAATTACCTTGTCGTGTCCATGTAATCTTATCACTGTTTATGTGTATATCAATTGTCTTAACATTATTATGATGATTATACCTTAATGGAAATGAATCATATTCGCAATGTTTCAAAGACATTTGTTTAAATGGTGAACGTCATACATAGCAACTGAAAAGCAAAGAGGTTATTTAGTGTTTGGCCAGACTTTAGAAGCCATGGAAAATGATGCAGAGGCTCTTTTTGGTATCATGTAGAAGACTGATGAGCTAATGTAAGTGTTGTGCTGCCACCTAGCTTTGCAGGCGGCAGGCTACATGTAACAAATGCAGGACCAACTGGTTCAACAAGTGAGCTTCAACAAAGCACTTACTGTGGTAATGTTAAATGTTTCATATTAATAGTCTTAGTTTTGACATTTATCTGCTTATTTGAATGTAATAAATCACAATTTACTCATAATTCAGCTGAAATTACTTGAAATGGTATAAGGTAACATGATTTATGTCTTGTTGTGGCACACATGCCAGAAATTGTAATTGTTTTCAGCTGGCTGCGATGTCCTGCAATGTTCTGAAATAAATGAATGAAATCAACAATGAAAAGAAGTTGAACTCTGGTATTATTTGGTGCCCTAATATTAATCTGCTTGTGCATGCGTGCCCTGATGTTAGCAGGCTCACAGGGGACACTGCAGCACAGGCACTTTGTCATGTTGTGATGGTATATGTGAAGTTAATGTTGCAATTAATGTGTCTCTAAAATACTGTGAGCAGATCGAGAACTCTGAAGTCATTCTTGATGCCAATCTTAACTTTTTAAGTCTGCAATATAACTAGGGCAGTTTCCTATCACTTAAAGAACATATCCAAAGTTAGATGATTCATATCTCAAGCAGATTCTGAAAAGTGGTCCATACATTCAGCTCCAATAGATTGGATGACTGTTATGCTTTTTGCTGGACTACCAACACAGACCATATGAAAGCTTCAGCTCATTCAGCAGCTCATTTAGCAACACAGCAGCCAGAGTGCAAATACACACTGCAAATGCACCGGTTCATAAATCTGTTCATTGGCTCCCAGAACAACACAGGTTTAACTTCAATATTCTGTTGGTCTGTAAAGCAGTTAATGGTCTGGCTCATTAGTGTATTGCTGGACTGTACTCACTCAGTACAGTCTGGCAACCACCCCTCCCATCTGGGAGTTGCTTTCTAACAGTACCCAGAATAAAATCCAGGTCTTCAGAGGAAGGTTTTAGTTACTTTGGTCCTGTTTTCTGAAATAAACTCCCAGGTGGCCTGAGATCAGTGACTGCTGTTTCCAGATTCAAGAGAAAACTTAAAACCTTTCAGTTTTGTCAGGCTTATACCAGTTTTTGCCTCAGAGAGGCTGGATCATCTTGAATTGCCATTGCGTATGAATGGGGCTATACAAATAAAACTGACTTGACCTGACTAAATGTGATTAACTCCTGAGTTTTATAAAGTCCAAAACATGTGAACCAATGGTTCACATTCCATTCTAAAAATAACACTGCTTATCAGCTGCACTGTCTAAAAGAAACACATACTAAAATTAAATTGTGGAAATGTCTTGGGCCGACATGTTCCTAAAATTGTGTAATCACAGCATTTCAACAAAATTAATTATGTTTTGGCAAAGACAATCCAAGTTTTGATGAATGGAGAGAAAAGAGAAGTGTGCCTCGCCACACATTAACAACACTCAAATGAGGACAGAGATATTAATAACTATGGAATTTGACCTCCACTGATATACAAAGTGGTCACAGTGTCCTGAAATGCACAGTGCAGTTCTGCACAGTGCTTCAAACAACATGAATGAAGCTCTCTTCAGCCACTTGGGTCAACTGAACAATTCACCTTACACATAATCTACGAGGCACTAATGTTGTAAATTTCCAACATCAATAGTTGTTTACCTCTCTCTGCCAGTCTAAACAAGTGTATAGGCTGTGCTATGTAAATGTGTGGGGTTACAACTGTCACAATAAGTTTCAGGAAGTGATTTGCATCAGTGTTGCTCAGTTAAGAAAAGGAAGTGCAGGAGGAAGCTTGTATTTACACCAGAACTTCTGTATAACATTGCCAAGAGCATGGAAACTATTCAGTGTTCTCATTCCTCACTGTTAATTTGAGGTAGATCATTTTACCAGGTCAGCTGTCACTTATTGTAGATATACAGTGGCAAGAAAAAATAAGTGAAATCTTTGGAACTGCCTCCATTTATGTATGAATGTGTCTTAAAACATGGTCAGATCATCATATAAGGTGCAATAATGAACAAACAATCTATTTTATCTACTAACACAAAAATCATTGTATTGTTTTAGTTCACATTGAATCCATCTTTCAAACATTCACAGTGTAGGTTAGAAAAACTTTGTGAACCCCTCGGCTAATGACAACAACAAGCTAATTAGAGTCAGGAGCTGAGTCCAATCAATTAAACAAGATTGGAACGGTGGGTCAAAGATACTTTGAATTAAAAATAAATAAATAAATAAAAAACACTGCATCTGCTCATGTGAACCAGACCTCACAAAAAAGGAGATTTCAGAAGACTTATGATGAAGAAAAGTTGCATAAAGCTGGAAGCTGGGTGTAGAATTTAGATACTGATCACAGTCAGAATCTCCCTAGAAGCGGGTGCTCAGCTAACATGACTCCGAAGGCACAACACTGAATGCTCAATGAGGTAAAATAGAAGCCCACAGTAAGGGCTACAGGCTTAAAGGAAACATTGGAGCTGGTTTACTGTTCATGACTACATGCCTGAAGTTTGCTAACACTTTTTCCAGAAGTTTGCTAAAGAGCGCTGTGACACTCCACAACACTACGAGGAAAATGCTTTGTGGAATGATGAAAATAAAGTTGAATTGTTTGGGAAGAACACACAGCACTGCGTATGGTGTAAAAAGGACACTGCATACCAGCATGAAAACATCATGACAACAGTGGAGTACAGTGGAGGGAGCATCATGATTTGGGGCTGCTTTGCTGCCTCTGGGCCTGGACAGCTTAACATCATCGAGGGGAAAATGATTTCTGAAGTTTAGCAATTGGCTGTCCAACAACTGAAGCTCAGTAAAAGTTGTGTGATGCTGCAGGGCAATGAAGTAAATCTGAAGTAAATAAATCTATTACAGAATGACTTCAAACAAAGATAATTCACCAGTCAGGGCCCAGACTTCAGCCCAACAGAGATGCTGCGGAATGAGCGCACACAGCCGTTCACACCAGAGATCCAAAGAATATGGCTGAGCTGAAGCAGTTTTGTGAGGAAGATTGGACCAGATCTTGTCCTAAATGTTGTACAGGTTTCATCTGCGGCTGCTTGTTTAGAGCTTAATGCTGCCAAAGGAGGTTTGACCAGTTATCAAATCCAAGAATTAATTTACTTTTTCTACCAGCACTGTAAATGTTTAATAGGGTGTGTTCAATAAACAAGATTATAAGTGTGTTATTAGCTTAAGGACATTATGCTTGTCTAGACTATGACTTAGACGAAAAGAAGATGACATTTAATGACCATTTAACGCAGGAAACCACATAGTTCCAAAGGGTTCATATACTTTTTCTCACCCCTGTATTGGTATCGGTGTATACGAAACACAGTAGTTACATACTGTAGTTACTGTTTTTGGACAACAAGTCCACCAATGCTCATCAAATAAATTAATTTACATTTATGAAAATACAACATAAAACGCTACAATATTAAATATTCTGTTTCAAGAAATATTGGAACTATTGGAAAAGTTAAAGATTAAGTAAACAGAATCAAAATACTAATCCAACTATCCAGGGGAAATCAGGGGGACTTCACTGTTGTAAGATTTTCCCCCACTGTCCAGATGGTGGTGTTGTAAGCCTTACTCCACTCAGAAACCACCTCAGCCCCAGCTTGCATATGATAGGTATGTAGGTAGTCCACAGACAAATCTGCATGGCTGGTGTTCATCAGCAGTCATTGACAGGACCTTTTCCAAAATAGATTTCAGGAAAGCTAATCTAAGTACATTTTCCTCCTTTAATAATAATTTTTTTTCCTCCCCGTATCTTATATATATTCATATTTTGCATGAATAATGTACTACACATACACAAAGAGGGGTGTGGTCTAAATGAAAGAACAGTTTCCATGCTCTTGGCAATGTTATACAGAAGTTCTGGTGTAAATACAAGCTTCCTCCTGCACTTCCTTTTCTTAACTGAGCAACGCTGATGCAAATAACTTCCTGAAACTTATTGTGACAGCTGTAACCTCACGCATTTACATAGCACAGCCTATACACTTGTTTAGACTGGCAGTGAAAGAGTAAACTGGCTGTGTGTCTGCATGCTAGAAGAGGCTGCTCTAACAGGACTTGTCTTCTGTCCCATGACACCTAATAAGGGTTGCTACAGTTCCAAGGGTTGTTAACATTGTGCACCACCCTGCAAACAGTAAGTACACTGCCGTCACAATGATGTTTTGTGTCTGGGTTTTTAACTCTTATCCTCTTTATGTGCCTTTAGCTATAGTCACACTTCATCTTTTTCAACACTCCTGCTTTTTCCCTGCACTTGCCCTGCTTCGCACGGTTATTGATAGACATACCTTCAGTTGTCTTTTGTCTTGGAGGCTAACGCAGATCAGATACTCTTCTCTCTGAAAAGTAGTAGTGCTATAATATTTGTTCTCCAGACTGCCGTGCATCTAGATGTATTACAACAGAAGAATCAGAATACTTTAAGTTGTAGGCAAGTGACAGTCAAAGTAATTGCATTTCACTGAATGTTAACACTGAATGTTGAAGCTGTGACACTGTGTGTTTACACTGTTGTTAACACTGCTGACTCACACCAGAATTTATTTGAGGGTTTTTTCTCAGCCTCAGCTCCTTTGCTGTACAGGTTTGTACAGCATGTTCTACTCCTCTTTGAGCAGGTGTATTATTGCGCTGTTGGTTCCACACAGTGCAAAGCAAAGCCAGGTCAAGTAAACTTGGCAAACCTGGCTGTTTAGGCTAAACTAAAACAATAAACTAAAAAAAATACAGCTAAGCTTAGGAAAACAATGAAGTTATGGTAAAATAAAACTAAAGAAAAAAAAAAGAATTATTTTCAAAGAATTACAAAGAATGAATGACCCTCTTTGTTTCTTTCAAGTAAATACCTACTTAACTGTGCTTAACTTACTAGACTATGATTATTACTTATTTGTATTCTACTTATATTACACATCTGGTATTCCCCCTAAACTGCCTGTCTCGAAGTTTGTTTGTGTCTTTGTTCCTTCTACATGCTGCAGTACTGGGAGCATTTCCTTGTCCTCCTTGAAATCATGGGTTGGGTCAGGAATTAGGGTTGTACAAATAAAATTTTGTGATGGTACTCCCTGAATGTGTGAACACAGACAGTTCACATTTAATTATTCTTAATTATTTTTATTTGTACATTGCATTTGTACAATATAGCAAATGAGCTGAAAATGAATCCCTATGAATGTTCTAGGAAACTGTGAAATGCTGTTCACAGTAATGCAGTGACACTAAAACACGAAATGAGGAAGATAACTTTAGCTATGCAACAGACTTTGCAGTCTACTGCATTTGTGTTTGTTTAAGCCCATTCTTCACTACAAACGGTCTGTACTGAAGTCAATGACTAATTTCACCACATAACAACTGGCTTCCTGGAAAGGTCTGAAAACATTCACAGACAATGAAACCTGAAATTCCAGTTCAGTTCTTTTGAGTTCACTTCAATAAACTGATTTTTCATTTATCATTGTCATGTTGAGCCCTTTTACAATATGGACATAGCGAGAAATGTTGTGCAGGTATAATTTTTACCATTTTCACCATCTTAGTTTAGCATATTAGCATACTAACATGCTAATTAGCAATAAGCAAGGGGGTTTTATAGAACCTGTCCTTGTCTTGTCCAAGAAAGCATGGGTTGCATCAGGAATGCATTTTGTAGGAAGGAGGAACAGGAAGGAAACAGTCAAAGGGTGAAAAGGACCTTAGAGTATTTGTACAATCAATTATTAAATGCTGTTCACTGTAAAACAGAGATGCTAAAACACTAGATGAGGAAGACTGATAACTTGAATCTACTGCATTTGTGTTTGCTTGAACCAGAAATGTCTGTACCAAATTCCATGGATATCTATCGTGTAGTTGTTGAGTTATTTCAGTCTGGACTAAAGTGCTGGACCAATCATCAACTGCTGTTGCCACCCCTGGCTACAGTGCATCAAGGGACAGTAAACTGTAGTGCACACTCACACTTTAGCCTAATTCAAATTAAACAACTAGAAGTACTGCACAGCGGCAGTATGCCTCAGTGCGGTTGGGTGCCTGTTTGTAGCAGAGGTAGAGGTAGAGGTAATGGGTGTTTTGTAGTGATAATGGCAATGTTTGAGAAGGTTAGTGTTGGGTGTTCACAAACTAAACTAACACAAGATCACAGTGGCCTTGACCTTTGACCTCCAATACATATTGACTCCATCTTTGACAAGCAGTGATAATATGTGCAAAGTTTGAAGAACATCACTCACAGCACTGTAGAAAGAACACATTCTGAAGCACAACATCTGCATTAAAGCTCTTTTCAGATCTGCCTTAAGTCACAGTCAACATTTGTGCAAAGTTTGACAGAGAGACCTCAAAGCGTTCTTGAGATATTGCATGTAGAAGAATCCAGGACGGAGGGATGGCCGACCGGCCGGACCACCCAAAGACATAATGCCTCTGGCCTTGGCTATCGCCGGCGCGGAGGCATAAAAACATTATTACAACTGCAATAAAGGCATGCATTTTTAACAATATTTAATGTTGTTAAATTTAATTAAATGTTTAATTCAATGTTTAATAGTATTGTTTAATGAAAAATCACCATAACAGAGATGATACTGTTTTATACTTCCTCAAAATGCACACAGACATCCCTACTGTGCCAAACAATAAACAAGGAAGCATATTGCATTATCACTTTCCTCAGTGAAAATAACAAACAACCATACACTCAGCTGAAAAGTTCAACTAAGATTATTATACACAGTGCAACTGGTAATAGAAACAAGTAAACTCAGCCATAATTTAGGCTGCCATATAAGTGTTTCATGATTTGCCATATTTATATTATATATCTCCCAGATGCCCCACAGCTAGCAAACAGAGAGCATTCCATTATCAGGCCAGAACTTGTTGTGCAGGCATTTCCCCAAAAAAATGCAACAAGCCTTGACATGCCTTTTAAAGAAAAGTCCAGACTGGTTTTGTGATCCTCTATACATATCTATCACCCTACTGAGTGGACACATCATCACAGATACAGGTCTAAGCATCAAGAGAGCTTATGCTGCCTGTATATTCAAGTATCTTCAAAGCACAAGTTTCAGCCCAGACCTCATTCTTCTAAACTCTCATACTATCTCACCTGCCACCGTTGCTTTGAAACGCTTACATACATTTCAGCAAAATTTGAATATCTAAATATACACAAACTTGTTCACATTGCTATTGTCAGTGCACTGACACTGAACACTATCAGTGCAGAGCCTTTAGACATGCCAAAGAGTGGCGTGACTTCATGGTGCAATGTTTGTCTGTGTGTACCTATTAGTCCTCTGACAGAAAAAACAGGAAATTCCAAATGAAACCCTCTTAACCACCTGCCAACCTGAGTTTCTCTTTGCTTCTTCTTTTAATTTCGCCAGTGTTGGCCACCTCAGTGTTGTATACTTAACCAGACAACTCACATCAACCACAGTTTAGTCACAACTGCAGTAAATTGAAGTTAGTGTGTCAAAAAGCCCAAAGTTGGGCATATAGGTGTCTTAGTCTTGATGTCCAATGGAAGCCCTAAACTATTGATATGACAGTGACATTACATCAAACAGTCGAGTTTTTTGATGAGTCCACATCAGTTTTAAACAAATTTCTTGAATTGTTCAAGTTTTACTCAATTACAGAGTGGAAGACTAAGAATATTTCCATTTTACCGAATGGATAGGATCTGCCTTGATTGGAGTTTTGGTCCTCTGTGTCCACCTCATGTCTCAAAATAAAATCCATGTGAATAAATGTGAAAGGATTTGGCCAATGTTGACATAATTTCTCTTGAATTGAGTGAAAAAAAAAAAAACAACTATCTTTCAGGATACAAATGAAATTACATTTCTATTACTCTCAATTGTATTCTTGGATTAAAAAAAAACATGATTTCTCTCATTGTCTAAAAGCTTCAAATATTAATCAAAACATTCAAACTGAATACAAAGATAAATGACTTGGATCAATGACTGGGTCAAATGGACAGCCTTTCTCTGAATGTGTGAGTAATAAATGCAGTGCAGAAAATTTACTTCTGCTGCTGATTTTGACTTACTGAAAGAGGCGTAAGCGCGTGCGTGCGTCATGAGGAGATCTGAACTGCACTTTAATCTCTTTAACTCCACTGACCCTCCAGCAGGTCTGTCATTAAAAACACATGTTGCATGGGCAAGTACTGTGTAAAGCCTCAGAATCATGGCAGTTGAGTTTGCATTTTGGCAACTTAACACTGCTGCAACAGCAAACATCTCTCACTTGCATGTTCCACCTGCACAGAATAAATCTGTTATTTTAAAACACTTGGCTGCATCTTGCTCCTGCTTTATATTTTCATTTTTTGAATCTTCAGAACCTCAACCTCAGTACTTGCCAAACTTGACCTAAATATGGCGCTGAGCATTAACCCACTTTGCTGATGTCTGTTCCACTGGTCTCGGCCAAACATAAACAGTTTCTTTTAGTGTACTTCCCTTCAGTGTTTACCTATTACTGCAATAAAATCTGACAACTAGGTAACTGTAGCCAAGATGAAATAAATATTTTTTTTATTAGCATTCAGCAACTACAGCAAAAATCAGTCTTGGCCATAGCCACAAAATCAAAACCTCACTGGTGCAGTAGCTGTTGAATGCTAACAAAATAATTGTCTTAAATCAAATAAATTCTACTGCCCAGTATCATGTTTTAGCTTTTCATAAAGAGAGCTCAAAGGATCCCTTTATGGCAAACAAAAGCTAGTTATACAGAAGTTAAACCGGAAGTGGTGTAAGACTTTGGCTCTCTGTACACATTCTTGAAATGCCAGGTCAACATGGTACTGTAGCACTTTGGAGACACTTACTTACTACTTTACTTCTCCAGGCTTGAAACTCTACAAACTCACTCAGAAACCACCTTTAAAATACTAGTCCACCATTGAAGTGTGGATGAATCCAGTGTTAATTAAAGATTTGTTTCTCTTAGGTCAAACCGATCAAAATGAGGAGAAGCAACACACCCCTCTGTAAGCAGCAGTCTACACCATGCTTTGGGAAAGGTGAGTAAATACTCTAATGTAGGATGAACATAGCATACACAGGCACATATGTATATTTGTACAGACCAACAAACACTAACAATGGTCTCACTAAATTAACACAAGCACAATTCGTACTTCCCCTTATTAAGACCTGAGAATGTATCTGTTACCCATCAACACATCCAGCACTGGCAAATCAAAGGGGCAGATATCCAGCCCAATCAACGATGCTGGAAAAGGATTAAGCTGTATAACATTCTTGTTCCAGCCGCCCGGTTAACTTGGACTGGGTGGCAGCCGCCCCCGCAACCTGGGCCTGGACCCAGATAAGCGGCAGATGATGACATGACATGACATGACATTCTTGTTCCATCGGCTTGTAACAGTACTAAATACTGAGAAGAAAACTTTATATGCTCGCTTGATCTGACAACTAATGTATTTTAAAAGTAACTTTTTTTAATCAAGCAAGCGCTTTGCTTGTGGTAAATAATCATTCTTGGAATCATCATGGAAAAATGTACCTTGCCAGGATTACCTAGAGAACCACAGTATTTCATGTCCTTATTGGCCCATCTCACAGATAGAAGCTCACATGTTAGCAGCCAGTTGTGACATACCAGCTTGGAAAGGCAGCCCCTGTTGCCATGACGCTCTCAACACCCTAAAATAGAGATAGAGAGGGACACTCAAGACAGCAACAACTAGCAGCTGCATTATACATACAGACACCAGACCACATAAACAGTAGAGCAAAGCCTGACTGAGGCAGTCGGAGTGAAAACACAGAAGAGACGCATCGTAGATACAAGACAGAAACAGACACCAGACCAAAGGACAAGTCTTCAAGGTGCTCTGTTAGACCTGACATCAAATGGCAGACATATAACAGTGGAGCCAAAGCTAAGAACTAGGGAGTCTAGAAGAGACAGAAGCAGACACATGAAAGCAGAAATACTTGACTCAACAGGCAAAGACTGAGAGAGTCAAACATGGCCCAAACCACTACAGAAGGTAAGAGAGAGAGAGAGAGATTCCTCTACTAATTATAAAACTGTATAGTGACCCTGAGATGCAATGTGATGACAATTACCAGTTGGTTCATTCAGTGTCTGGAGTCTGAGGCACGAAGGTGGTGAGATTTGATGGACGATTTACTTTCTGATTCGAAGTACACCACACTAGCCAAAAGTCAGCTATTATTAAAAGTGAGTACTGTGAATTACTGAAGCATTTTATTATTGTAAACATTTTGTGATATGTCAGGCTACATAAAGGTCTATACTTCAAAAAAAAAAAAAAAAAAAACAACAGATCAGCATATTCACTGACATTTTATTTGGTATGTTAAAAGACCCTTCCAACATACCAGACTTTTTGTAGGTCAGGTTTCTATAGCTGGGGCATGTAGGTCAAGGTCATCTAGACGCTGCTCAGCTGTTCCAGTAGGGAGACTGTACATGTGCCAAGAGGCTCTTCTGGAATGACAGCTTCCATAACATGCTGGCCAAGGAACAGGCAGCAAATTGTGACAGTGCGAGGGCAAATGTTAACGGTGACATCTGTGAAGGCGCCAAGATCACTCATAGTTTTCAGTCAGATAGAGTTGCATGTAAACCACTTAGGATGGTGAGTCGGCAGCAGAGATGTTTGCTATTTGATATGATAGTACTGCAAGACGCAAGTTGATTCAAATACCTCCACAGGGACTGATGTTGACACAGACCAGGTGTCTTACACTGACTGCAACATTATTATTATTAGTAACAGTGATGACATGGTGATCAGAATAGCCAAACATCTCCACTACTGATGGGATGTTGGATAGCAACAGTAGTTTTCACACCAGGGAGATTAAGCAAGCAGGAAAAGCTATTTAAAAAAAGAACAACTCTGCTGTCCTTCATCTGGTCTGATCAAAATATGAATTCATGGGATCTCAAGTTTAAAAATAGGACAAGGGTTCATGTCATGGGTATGTAAGAGATTCAACTTGTTACAAATAAACATGACCATGTTCCCACCAAAAGGTCTTGAGAACCAAAATCATGGTATGCTAATAACTGCAGTTCTAACAACAAAGGCTCAGACATTCACTTTCCATTTAGAGTAAAAGCCACACAAATCCAATCCTGTGAACTACCAGGATAGGATGTTTGTGCCTAACAGTGACTGTCAACCAGGCTTCTAAAAATCATGCCTCCCAATGCATCAATCACTGATGCAGCAAATTGCATGTTAATGTCATACTGTTGGATTCAAAGCAACCAGCCAGACTTCACTCAGCAGATAAACTAAACACATGCATCAGCAGACTGTGGAAGCTAGATTTTTTCATGTTTTCAGTTTTCTCTGCATTGCATACCATTCCCAGTGCTTTGTGGCCCCAGAGAGCGACCCTTACTACCCCTGAGGGGTTGAGAGGTCACGCTGCCAGGCTGGGACACCCGGGACAGTGATTAACTGTGTTTACTGTAACTTGCCTGAAACGCTGGCAGGGTACTTAGCCAGTACTGAAACACAAGTCAGACACTCAAGACATGTTTACTGGTGTGAGTTAAGATGAGGCTATGCAAAACATGCCTAGCTTACTCCTTTACCCCCACCATCGCTAACCTCAAACTCATATTTGTAGGTCTCATGTTTACCTTCCTGGTATTTGTAGTTACTGGCACCACTAAGATAATGTTTTTCTTCTCCAAGTGTGGCTATATTTCAACACGTTAATGAGATGAACTCTAAGGTGTTAGCAAGTTTCTCAGATTCTAAAACCACATTATCACATTGAAACTGTGATCCTTGTTTCGAGTCCACAAATCATAACATAAAACTACTTCAGTAACTACTGCTAATGACTGCTGTGAGGAGCTGATATCCTAGTAATCACAATTAGTCTACAATATACCAACACAGCAAGCATTTTCTTCATCAGCCTATATGTCACTGGTGGCCTCTACCCAGGGACTACAAATGAGAATTAGATTTTAGCTTCATCTAGTACAATTAGGGCTGCCCCCTAAAAGACAATGAGTCACACAGACCAGTGCAGGAGGCTTTAAATTCTACAGACTAAGTCTTGTCTTAAAATGACTGACCCACAAAACTACGATGGAAGTAGAGACAGGTGATGGAAACAGAGAGCAACACAACACCTGGAAGTGTGAGGCAGGGCAGCCAACTCGTTTCTGTGGGCCGCTCCGATACTCTCAGCTTCGCTGTCTGCCTGACCGCGCAGTCAGCTGCCTGGCAAGAGAGAGACTCTGCAGTACAGTCTGATTTCATAACTGAGCACTGATCAAAACACAAACTTTGACTATATGAAAATCAGATGTTTTTATATTAGTTAGGAGAGCAGACTGAAAGAAAAGCTAAAATCAACAAAAAAGTATCATTTGTTATAACCAAACATTCACTGTAGGCCTACACAAAATGAAGATTTGTGCCCTGAACCAGTACTTATCATTTGTATCATATTATAATATATTATAATGCTCACTTTCTTCCTAGACACCTTTTTAAACCAAGCCTTCTTTGCCAAGACAAAAAATGCCTAAAACTCACACCTTTTCCAACTCTCTCAGAAATGCCACGGCATTTCCCAAGACTTTCAATGGCTGAGGTGGACGAGAAGGTACGTCTCATAGCCGAGAAAGTTTACGCCTCAGCCCTGAAGGAGGAAGACACCAAGGATGCTATGGCACTGTTCACCGTGCCGGAGGACTGTCCCATTGGTCTGCATGAGGACAGGGAGAGGGCGCTGAAGAAGGAGCTGGCTGAGCAGCAGTCTCAAGAGTGTGCTAAGAAGTAAGAAACAGAAATCTGTTTGATCTGCACAGCCGCTGCATTATAAATCTTCAAACACTGGAAAATACTCCCAATTGTTTGCAGTGGAGTTTCTGAGGAGAGAAACACTTTCTCTTTCTTGTGTGTCACTAGGAAGAAAACTTTCATGCTGAAGCGTTCGCAGTCGATATCTCTACAGATACCCATCAGTAATGACTGGCCCCTGTCTGTGGTTTCCCCAATGCTGTCCCCAACCACACCTGAGCCTGATCTCCCAGAGAGCCTCCCAGACTTCCAGAGAGTTACCATCAGTGGAGATTACTGTGCAGGGGTAAACAGGATTAACTCTCCAGCACGTTCATGCACTAAGTCGTGTAAAATGAACATGTGAATAAAAATTTATAGAAATTTATGTCTGCCAAGACTGCCAATTGTGCAGTGACCTCCAGTATGACCATCAGTTGAATTTCAACTTACGTAAGACAACACCAGAAACAGCATGCATCTACCTGTGTATAATAGTTTGAATGTATTATTAAAATCATAAAAGGGCTTTTGAGGACAGACTTAGTTTTGTATTTTTCTTCTCCAAGTAATCTTTTTGAAAACAAAAGGTCAAACAATACATTTAACCACTTGAATTTACAGCCTTTTAAAGGGGTGAAAACTTTTCCATGAAATTTGCAGATCACAGTTGAGGATTATGAGCAGGCAGCCAAGAGTCTCCTTGGAGCACTGTTCATCAGAGAGAAATACTCCCGACTGGCCTACCACCGCTTCCCCAGGACCATTGCCCAATTCCTCCGCAGTGCTCAAAATGAGAAGTGGCAGGAGGAGGATGAGGTCTTGCCAGGTATGGGAAAACTCTACAGGTTAATACTACATATTACACCACAGTTTTTTTTTTTTGCATATGATTTCCGAAACAGGAGCCATGTACTTCACACTAGATTTGTAGCTATTTCTCCTCTAATGTTGATCAATCAACCAACATTCAACTTTTACTTGGTTAAAGGAACAAAAAATTTGCAGGTCTGGATGGCAGGAAGAAAAGTGACTATAACAAATAAAACAACTACTGCATCATTCATTTGAATCCCTTTTTTTAGTAGTGTATTGCATGGTACTGATGAAGCCAAATGGCTATCAACTGTACTACATGACTATTTTTAAGACCTCTCTTCATGTGTACTAGAGCTAGTGTGAAGAGTGTGTGAGCCAAGGTCAGTCAGACTATTCTGGACTACAGACAGGAACAAGTTTCCAGAGGCTGTTGCTGAATATCATCCAACAAACAACAACAACCAAAAAGGTTCAGAGAAAGGAAATGTGTCATCTTGGACATATTAATACATATATGAATTACATCTAGTGGTCATCTGACCAACAGTTTACAACAGTCCTGTGGAAAGTCATCTCTGCTCCAAACAGATGAAGAACAGCTTCATACCTCTCTTTAATGAACCACTAACGGTAAAAGCTTGAGCCACAGCAGTGGAAGCAGTTTGTTTAGGACAAACAAATGACTCCACAGTTAGCATAAGCAACAGAGTTTCCATTTCAACAACCATATCAACTTACAGAAATTTAAAATTCAGCCACAGAAGTTTCAACAGATGGACAGACACTTGAGGTGAAGAACACCATCGTAATCTTCCCTCAGTGGCAAATATAAAAATAATGTCTCACAGATTAGGTGCCCTTTCAAAGAACATTATTTTTGCTCTTTACATCATAAGATAGACATAAATACTGTTCAAGGAGTTATGATACAGTTTTTATCCATGTAACTCAGCCCTGTTGAAAAGCATTGTCTATAGTTTAAATGACTATGATTATTTTTCATTTACCCTTTTGTTTATTTACTTCTATCATCTGTAGACATCTGGCCTTTCCCTCATGAAGGCGAGGACCCATACTCCATGGAGGGTATTCCTGAGGACCTGAACTATGAGCTGCAAATGAAGGACGGCATAGTTCATGTTTACGACAATGCAGAGGCCCTGAAACAGGAGCAACCCCACAGTCTCCCATACCCCGACCTTGAGACCTTTGCCATAGACCTGAGCCATGTCCTCGCTATGATAGCTGATGGCCCAACGTGAGTACACAAATGTTTTGATTATTCTTCACCACAGCAGATCAAATTGACATTTTACACAGTTTTTAACTGGCATTTTAAAAATTACTGTGAATAATTTTCCCTTCCTGATCTGTGATCCTGATCAGTATGCCTAGTGCAGAGGATAAGTCAATGACATATCTTCTATTTTTGCTATATGACATGTTTTGCTGGTCTTCTGTTGTGTTGCCTCACAGGAAAACCTACTGTCACAGACGACTGAACTTCTTGGGTTCTAAATTCTACCTTCATGAAATGCTGAATGAAATGGCAGAACTAAAAGAGCTTAAAAGTGTTCCACACAGAGACTTCTACAACGTCAGAAAGGTTGGTTGGTATTTTTCCATCTAACATATACAAATATTAAATAGCTAAAGATTTTGTATTAAAAATTAAAATTAAAATATTCCAATCCACTGGCCAACACAGCTTCAATCTGAGCCCTTGGGCTGAAAGGCTGTTTCACTACAGCAGATGTTATTTTTAATTTCAGCACCTTCAGTCTAAATAAACTCAAGTTTATGGATCTACTGTAGCTTGTCCAATAAAATCACTGTTTTATGCTCCATGTCAAACACAGGTGGACACACATATACATGCTGCTGCTTGCATGAACCAGAAGCATTTGCTTAAATTTATAAAGACCACATACCAGACAGAGGCAGATCGTGTTGTTTTGGAGAAAGGCGGTCGGAAGGTGACACTCAAGGAAGTCTTCGACAACCTCCACATGGACCCCTATGACCTCACCGTAGACTCACTGGACGTGCACGCTGTAAGAACAAATTGAAATAGTCAATATTTTTTTAAATTTTAAACATTTTCAAAATGATTCCTTCCATACTTCTGCAGCCTTCATTGGGTTAATCTTGTACAATTTGCTTAAAAACACAATGTCCTTGAAGCAAGACGTCAGACATAATGGCTATGCGCCTGCCAACAATTAATTTGTTTTCAAATAACTACAGAACATTTCACTAACCTGTGTTTATTGACACAAGGATGTAATTATAGATGTTCATTTATTTCATATGGTGTTACACAATCGTTTTCTATTTTCCATGAAAGGTAATTTCAGCATGTAATATGAAAATAATCAACACAGTCACTTTGCTGGAATGAGAGTGTGATCATCAGTACATAAGATTCATCCTCTCTCACGAATTATTCTCCTAGGGAAGACAAACATTTCACCGGTTTGACAAGTTCAACTCCAAATACAACCCCGTGGGAGCCAGCGAACTGCGAGAGATTTACTTGAAATCAGACAACTACATCAAAGGAGAATACTTCGCGCGGCTCGTCAAGGTGTAGTATGAGTTAATATCACTTGAAAGCTCCGCACACTGGTGTTTTTATTTATCCGGAAGATGAAATTACACAAGGTCAACACAAACTTTTTTGACTGTAGACAGAGTTATTTCCTTTACCCAACCAAAGAGCTGGCTAAATGTTTTGTGAAGTGGTGCAGTGTGTGTGTGGAGTGTGCTGGAGTTAGTCTCTAGGCAATGGTTTATGAGGTTTTAACAAAGTATTTCAAATTTCTCTCGTAAAGCTTATTATTAAGTTATAAATCCAAAATGCAGAAACAAAAACACCTTCCTTCTTTCAAGAGGAACTACAAAATAACTCTGGTGGGTGCACACTGTGCCGTCACGGTCGAGTTCCAATTTGTCACCAAGTTGTTATCAAAGACACACAGGAATAGATTTTTTATAATCATAAAATAAAGAACCACGATTCTTGTGTGGATCTGTTTTATTAAAATGTTGTAGTAATGATTTATTAATATTAAGTACAGTCTTCAAAAGAAGTCTAACAGGCTCTTCTCACTGAAAATATTTGCCATTTCAGAATGTCTCTCCCTCCTCCAAACATATGTGTACTGTATGTTTACTATATCTTTGTATGTAATGGCTTATCTGTGGTGTATTATCTGTAGATTCCTTACAGCCACTGGTGATAGTCTACTGAAATGTTACTCCAGAAATTGCTTCAGAAATCTATGACAGAATCACATGTTATCTGTCCAATGAGTAATTACTAACGTTCACTTCTGTTTTATCAAGAAGCATCCCTAACTTCCTGTGGTTTGGCGTATGTTTCAGGAAGTGGCTAAGGAGCTGGAGGAGAGCAAGTACCAGCATGCTGAACCCCGCCTGTCGATTTACGGCCGCTCTCCCAGTGAGTGGGAGAGCCTGGCAACCTGGTTCATCCAGCACAAGGTCCACTCACCCAACATGAGATGGATGATTCAAGTTCCCAGGATCTAGTAAGTGCTCGATGAAAGCAGAAGCTAACTGTAAGACACCAAGCACATTCCTTACAATAAGACAAACATGGTCCTACTAACACAAAAAAGACTGGGCCCATTTTTAGAAAGGAACATGTTACAAACTGCTCAAAATTATTATAGCCATGACAGTAAACCACATATAAGGTCACAAATATATCAGTGTTTCATTCATTTTCCACAGTTTATGAAATCCTAAGTAGATCAATTTTATAGAATGTTGAAACTTGTATGCCCAGAAGAAAAGTAAGAATTTATATAACTCACGCTCAATCAACATTAATCAGTAGGCTGTTCTAAATAAGCAAACAAATGCTAAAATGTTTGTTGTTTGTATGGGAAGATGGGTTGATTTGATTCCTTTTGTCTTGCAGTGACATTTTCAGGTCAAAGAAATTAGTACCACATTTCGCCAAGATGCTGGAGAACATATTCCTCCCCCTCTTTGAAGCGACAGTCAATCCGCAGAAGCACAAAGCCACACATGTATTCTTAAAATACGTAAGTACTTTTATGATGGGTGCAATCTGTAACAAACGGGAAACTTTTAAAGTGAAGACTTCTAAAGTTAAAGACTTTTCAGCTCTGTGGGAACAGACAGAGCAGATGGACAGTAAAAGACAAAGCTAGAATACATCTTGGTGCCCTGATGAAGAAACATGCATGGTTGCGTAATATCTGTTGCACTGTGCTAATGTGCTGACATCACCTTTGTTGTCCTGCAGGTAACAGGATTTGACAGTGTGGATGACGAGTCCAAACACAGTGATCACATGTTCTCTTACAAAAGCCCAAAGCCTGAGGAGTGGAACACAGACGAAAACCCTCCCTACACCTACTACCTGTTCTACATGTATGCCAACATCATGGTGCTAAACAACCTGCGCAAGTAAGTCCTGGGTGTTTGTGCAAACAACGACCTTGCAAAAAGTGTTTTATGACATGTAATGCCAATCCAATTAACACCACAGGTATGAGAAGAATTGTTGTCAGGGTGATCTGCATACCTTTTGAGTCTATAATAAATCCTGAATGGAAAGAAATGTATTGTTGAAATTTTAAGTTGAAAAAATGGATGTGTTGATAAAATAATAAAGCCATAAAGGCTGATGGAAATGCATTAAAAGAAAAAAGCATGGCGTCTTCCTATGCTGCTTATTTCCAGAAGTGCAGATACAGCATCAGCATATTTGTGCCACCCACTAAATGACTCTGACCCACCAAAAAAATAAAAAATAATAAAAATTATTCAGTGTTACAGAAGAGTTACTCCTACTAGTCCTCTCGAGTAATACGCAGTTCCTTCTGCCGACTCTCTGGAAACTGGAATAAATTTAAAGAAATGAGCCTCATGAAATGCTACACATTTTATTTCTCTTAGTATGGCATTTAATTATTTGTCCCTTCCCAGGGAGCGAGGACTGAACACCTTCCAGTTTCGTCCCCACTGTGGTGAGGCTGGCTCCATCACCCACATGGTCTCTGCCTTCCTCACGGCTGACAACATCTCCCATGGACTCAACCTCAAGAAGGTGCAGTCCTCAATTCATACTTGGGTTTGACACACAAGTCAATGTTGGTAGTTGAAGAAGCCAATACAGATATCTGATATTTTGCTCCAATATTGGAGCAATAATATCATTTTGGTACCAATAACAGAGATAATATGAGATTACTAACCATGTTGCACTCACCAAACCAGATTTTGATTGTTTTGATTTTAAATGAAACTTAACCTGATAAGCTGTGCTTTAGCATTTCACAACTCTTCTTGATCTCTTGATCGGAATTTCTGGAGGTGGCACAGCCATGGTGGCTAAGTCTGACTGTACCTGCAACACAGTTATGCTGTTTATTCAAAGCAATTTTCTGTTGCTGCCGACAGGCACACCAACAATTAATTGTAAGAGCGTTCATGCACTGGACATAGGCACTGGACTGGACATCTTCCATTAATCAGTTTATAGTAGCCAATGACACATTTACATTGTATCCAAGAACATTTTGCAGATTATCCCTTTAAAGTTAATTTTCTCCAGTAACCCCTCAAATTAGTATATAGTATTACTGTTCTTCCTCCTCCCCAGAGTCCAGTGTTGCAGTACCTGTACTACCTAGCCCAGGTACCGATTGCCATGTCCCCACTGAGCAACAACAGCCTGTTCCTGCAGTACTCCAAGAACCCTCTGCGAGAGTTTCTACACAAAGGCCTGTGTGTGTCGCTGTCCACAGATGACCCCTTGCAGTTCCACTACACCAAGGTCAGAACCACTAGAATGATAACGAATCATATGATAATTTATTTTCATCACACTCAGAATCACTTTAATCACCAATTACTACAGATATAAGAATTTGTTTCGGTGGCACTAGTCCAGAGACATCTAGGCAACTAATCAAGACATCAACATGAGTAACAGGACCTCACTTAAAGCAGAATTAAACGTGCTGATGTGTTGTATGGCATACAAACCAAAACTACACCAATGAAAGTTAGCTAAAAATTTCCATTATTTAGGGAAAACATATTTCACACATGGTCCTAAACAATATTACAATTATCCATAAAGTTTTTTTGGTACCATCTTATCACAAATGATCCTTTTTGACTCCTTTTTAGGAAGCTTTGATGGAGGAGTATGCCATCGCAGGCCAGTTGTGGAAGCTGAGCACCTGTGATTTGTGCGAGATAGCCAGGAACAGTGTGCTGCAGAGCGGCCTCTCACACCAGGTATGGTCCAAATGTTTTGCTCCATCAGTTGCATAAAGTTTTTTTGGGACTACAAGAAGACTTCATAAGATTGAAGAAAGACAATCCTTGCTAAATATTTACCAACCACACCTCTCCCTGTTTCCCTAACAGACTGAAAAGCTTTATAAAACAGGTTGCCAAAAAAAAAAAAAAACATCTAATGTTTCAACTGACAACATAAGATTCAAATCAGGGGCTTCACTGATTATTCAAATCTCATGTTGACAGTTGAGGAATTGCACTTTTTAAGACATTTTTTTCAAAGCTAGTCATAAAATAGTTTGTACAGTTTGTTCCCCTCAATACTGATATAACGGTGATAAGCTAATATTGGCCAGCATACTGGGCCATCCAAACTCCCAAAAAACCAATGAATAAATTATCGGTCAGACACAATACAGAGCACCTCACCTGTATGATAATGACCTGCACTTCCTCTTCCATACAGTCCCAGCCTCAGTTAACCAAAGGTCTATAAAATCCTGTCTCCATCCCCTGAAATGTCCTTTGCTACTTCAGTATAATAAATTTCACACAACAAAAACCACAAACCTTGTGCCATAGTTCATACTGCCACTCTATGTGTCCTACCATAGGCTGTAAGCTGACCAAGTATTTGTACACTGAACCTCTACCTGCTCTGGACAAAAAGAGCATGCCACATTCTTTAAACTACTCTACATCTTTCTGTATATTTTCACCCACAGGAGAAGAAACACTTCATTGGTTCCAACTACCTACAGGATGGACCAGCAGGCAACGACATTCGGCGGACAAACGTGGCACAAATCCGCCTGGCCTACCGCCATGAAACACTGTGCAACGAGCTCAGTTTTCTCGTGGACGCAGTGAAGACAGAGGTTGGAACTAACCTACCTGAGTGATGAACAAGGCCAGCACAAACTGTGTCTGGATATGTCCTAAGGGATTGAGGGGCATAGGTTACAAAGCATATAGATTTTTTTTTTTTTTTTTACATTTTCTTATAAGTCCTACTGACCCAGATTTAAAGGGGGTTCATACTATTTTCTTACTATTTTATGTTGTTCTTGGTAAAGGCATTTGGAGTGGCCTACCTAATGTAGAATTATAAAAACTTGATTTTAAGACTATTGAAAGATGTATCTATGACCTCTGGCAATCACTATGTGCCTCATTTTACTGGGATAGAGGTTTATTTTCTTTTGAAGGATGTTAAGCTTACTGCATTTTGAACATTTGAAAACCTGATTTAGAATGGACGCATTTAGATGCAGGATATGGAATTAATTCCATTGAAAAAGTTTCCAAATTTACAAAATTCTGACTGCTAGGTGAATTGTTCGTGTCATTTTTGCACATATGCATGTTTCAAAACACTTTATTTAAGACTTGTAATCCTTAAAAAGTGTAGAAGAAAGATAGCTTTAAGGCTGCAGTCAGATTTGCATTTTCACAATGAATTTGTCAATTACATGATTTTGATGGAAATGAGTAAGAGGTCAAGCGACTATTCAGAGAAACAGGTCCAAGTATAACCAAGCCTAAAAGCTAGTTTTATGAGAGCACTGAAGTGAAATCTGTATCACAAATCCCTGTTAAACTCACCACCATGAAAAGACTAAGACTTTCTTTTTTATGTTTGTCATTTCTCATAGTTTTTCATATGGAAAATAAAGACTGCAGAACAGTCAAGAATGTTTTTGCATATTTTTTTTTTTTTTTAACTTGAGTATGTCCCTGAGGTTACATTACATATTAAGGCTGGAATAACAATTGGATCAATCCATCCATTCATTTTCTGCTGCTTATCCAATTTATTAACTATATCACTAGGCATAAGCCAGAAAATAATGACAAAAAACATGAAATAAATATCAATAGAAAGACATTAAAATCTTATTGCACTTGGTAAATGACTCCAGGCCTTCTTGTCCCTGTCGGCTTTTACAGATAACTTTCATACTTTGGATAGTATTACCATGAAAAAGGTACTAAACTATGCAGAAATCCTGATTACAGGAAGTTTTACTACACAATGCTGAATAAAAAAAAATAAGGGGAAATTTAACTTTTTTTTTCCAAATCCAGAACACCTTGGACCATGCCCAAATCAAAAAACATTATTCTTAGATTTATTAAATCTAGATTAGATTACCCCCGACAAGCCAACTCTGACAAGACTCTGCTTCGAGAAGATTTGAGTTTTTGAGCTACCTAACCTTATCACAATGAAACGTCAGGAAGATATCGTAAAAACATATTTCTTCTTGTAAACATAAATTTACTTACCAGAAGTAACCAGACTTTAGGCGGACGACTTTCCAGCGGAGTCCTTACTCGGGTTAGCTCTGAGGTGGCTGAAACCAGATAAAATGTCCTAAACGAGATAACGAAAAACTGTCAGTTAAACCAAAACTTTACTGGCGACTGGTTTGACAGGTGAATCATGTTTCAGTTCTTTACACGCTAACATTTCTATGTACACTCTCTGCGGCCTAAAACACAACTGGAAGTTCCTGCAGTTTGCTAGCTTTGTAGTAGTTAGCTTGCTACCAGTTAACAAGTTAATGTCACTGACCAACAGCGGCGCCGACAACACCACAGTCCCTCCGCGACGATGTCAATGAGCCACAGGTTATTGTCAGAGCTAGCAGCTGTTAGCTTGATTTAACCGTTATACATATCATGGTCATGTGTTGCTGTGTCAGTTAGCTCACTCGTTTCACATATTCGGAGCTCATAAACTTTCATGAAAGAAGAATATTTAAAATACGATCTACACAGAGGGGAATTTAACTCCTCAGCGACCAGTCAGGTGTAAATAAACTTGTCAAATGGGTGTAAGCGCGGGAACTGAACTGCAATCTAAATCAAATCCACTCAACTAAAATCAAGATGGCGCATAATTTCTTCTTCGTCTGCCGGTCATGACGTCGCTCATTCGTGCCACTGACGCCCAGAGGCGGTATCACAACAATCTACTCTACAAAACCACCATTTGTACGTGTTATTTGTTATAAATACTATTTTCTTCTCCTCAGTTCTCATCCGTCCGTAAGTGCTACACTTACCCATTGACTGCACTTTTCTGGAGTTATTTCCCAGGGTCGATAAATACCATCTGATATATTTACAGTGAATCCAAGAGGACTGTGAACGCAAATATCAAAATCATGATTAGAAAATACCAGGGCCCTGGATTTTATTCCATGTGAAGATTATTACTGTTCTAAAAATGTATTCATCATAGAACAGTATAGGGCTGAAAGGATGGATGAAATAAAAAGATTAAAATAATGATGAAAAACTATTTAGTACATAGCTTTAATGTTACATCACTGGTACATGACAGCATTCAGGTTTTTATTGCATAAGATTTCCTTTGCATGTTTAAATGGGATGGATAAATTGTTTTTATATGGTCAGTTATACAACATGTCTTCACAGAAATGCAAAAGGAGCTGGAGGTATCAGGGTGGTGTCAACCTTTAAATCCATCAGCACACAAAGGCTTTAAAGTGCAAAAAGTGAGTATCTCTTTATTTGGAATACTACAATGCAAAGAAATTCAATTTTAGTACACCTCCTTCCATTCAGTTCTGTAATTAAAATGCCTTCAATAATACCAGGACTCACGTCAGTAGAAATTCAGGATAATGCTACCACCTTAAGGTTGCAACATTACATTACACAGCAATTTGTGTCCTTAGGGTATGATCAGAAGCATTTACATACAAGATGTGTATGTAGGATCAGATGCTTTATAGTGGTCTATTATGAAAAGTGGCCTTGGACTGAAATTCAACATTTTCTCATTCTTTAAATATCAAATGTGTAATAAGTTTACAATGGACCATGCAGTCATGAGGCCACTAGATCAGACTGCCTCTAATCAAACTCTTGCAAAAAGCTTCCTGGACAGTGTCACATAATATTTTCCACCACAAAGATAAAATCATCTGTTGTTGTAGTGCACAAACACCAAGCAAGCTACATTGAAGTTTCAAAGTGCAACTTGTCACCATTGACAACCAAAAATTACGTTTGGTTTAAAAGCATTTCATGTTTATGGTCTGTTAACAGAACAGAAATCAAAAAGCTTCTCATTAAATGACTACTGTGTAAAATTTAACGGCTTATGGTACATTTTTGGAATAATTGTGGAGTTATTGTCTCATACTGGGAAAACATTTTTAAAATAAATGAAAGTGATCAAACACAAAGCTGATTAACTCACTCAGTGTCACGCATCAAAAGCTGAATTAGCAATTCATATCTCTACAACTTTAAATGAAGCATTAGATTTTAGTAAAAATAAAAATTTATCACTACTGAAAATTAAGGTTAATACATATTCACATTTCATGAAATACTTAAGCATGGATCCAGTTCACATAAATCACAACCAGGTCCACTTAAACCAAAGATGCTGCATGTGATTTATTTAATCTGGAAACCAGGACAGAAATACTTATTTAAAATAAAACTATTTTTGTGGCTTTAAATTCTATTTAAGTGGAAACCTACATGAGGCCAGTTGTGACTGAGAAGCTGCCTATCTCAATAAATCAGTTATCTTGAATTAATGGCAAGACAAAGCAGAGCAAAGCAAAGACAAGAATGTCTATTTGGGGAGTGTGAACTACAGTACTTCAGTACTTCTACAGCAATCAGATTAAAATAATCTTAATACAATTAAGGAACGGAAAAAAATATATTTAAAAAAATTAAAAGATGAGAACAGCACAGATAATAAATAGTGGTTATTTCCACCAGTAAAGATGACACCACAGCAAGCCAAGTCAGTAAAATCATATAAAACTAATTAGTTCTGTACAACCCGAAGAGTATCAGTCACTACGTCAGGCCTGCAGTGGATCAGAGCATCAGTTTATAACATGTTCACATAACACGGCTCATAAGGCATGTCATGTGGGATATAAACATGCAGGGTTATATTGCACAGACTATAGAACAGCTTTAGATAAGGAAAATAACCTTGGCTTTACAGTTTGACCAGATACTCTGGAATAAACAGTGTGTGTTTGGTGTCTTAGATTTGCACTTGAAGCAGAAGTTCTACATTTTGGAAAATGTGCTTATTCACTTTCTGCATGAGAGTTAAATGAGAAGACTGAGAGCAGTTTCAATCTTCTCATTTAACTTGCAGACAGGAAGCAAATATTTCCCAAAATGCTAGACTATTCCTCTAAATTTTAATATAATATGTTTAATATAGTCAAAGGCAACTTCAGCTTGGATCAGGAATCATATTATACAGTTTGTGTTTTGTCCCAAATCAGGTCTTTGCCTCTTTTCCTCCCATGTTGGTTAAATCACCCAAAACATACTGTAAGAGCTGTACTTCTGGTTATTCTGTGTTAAATTAAAAGATTATAATTTATTATAGCATACTACAAATACTGAATTTTCACTTCATACAACATATTATCACACACAGTTCCCATAAAGCACCACATCTACAATACGTGGGTTACAAAGAGCATCCTGGGAGTTTTAGGACTGAAAGAGACAGGGTTTCATTTGTATTTTCCAGCTAATTTCCTAGAAACTTTCCTTAAAATTAGCTGGTTTAACTTATAAAGATATTCTGAAGAAACCCTTCAAACAATGAACTTCGCAATTTTGTACTAATTAAAAGGGGAATGAAGACAGTGGTGGCAACTAACCCCTTCCTTAGTATCCTTGTAATTTACAGTTAAATACCAGCCAATGATTGAGGAAATTATGTCAAAGGTTTCCAGGAAATCAGATGTAAAATAGGGACCTGTAAAATTAAGTGTTACTGTTTTCATGTTCCAAACCTATCATTAAGAACATACAGATTAGGAAACCATGCTGGTTTCTTCTGCGTTACTAGCTTTTAAAGAAAAAAAAAATCTCCTCTTCAGTGAAAGTGACATTTTGTGTTGCAAAGTCTACTTGGTACGGGCCGATTTCCTTTGTTATATAATTGGCTCAGTGCGCTGCGTGTTAAGGCCTGTGTGGGTGGCCTGCCTCATCAGCCAAGTTGAGGATGTAGCCAGCTATGTCGTCCTCTGTGGGGAAATCAGACATTACCCACGATTCATTGGCAGCAGTCACTTGCAGGCGACATATCGGACAGTTTCGGCTCTGCCCACTCCTAAAGAAACAGAAGAGAGTGTAATAATTACCAGCTGGTGTGTGTTTCGCGGGAGACAGAAACTTTTCTGTGGCAAAATTTAAATGATTCATGAAGTAATAGATTCATTATTGAACCAAATTCAAGCCTCAATCATTTTACCATTTGTCAATGCACTTCTGACAGAAGCTGTGTGCACAGGGCAGGATAAGGTCGGCCTTTCCGTCCATGCAGATACAGCACTCCTCCTCATCAGTCAGCTGCTTCACTCTGCACAGAAACACAAACACAAAGGCTTCAGCGTTCAGTCAAGTTGCCTGAGAAAGATATCTTTGAGTGTTATAAAAATGTATGAGGATTTAGACATGATAGCCCCTCAGCCTGCCATTTTCTGGAATAAGCAGTTATTCTACTGAAAATTTTGTTGTAAAATTCCTAATTTAAGCTGCCTCTGGGGCAACCTAGAACCATCTTTTCCTGTTTTCCAGATGTCCTGCCGCCTGTGACGAGTAGGAAAAAAAAAAAAACATCTGTGGCTGAGAAAAGACCAGAAAACCAAAAAACATGAGCTAAAACTGAAAAAGACTCAAAGCTTAGAGTTGCTAATAATTATCTCTGTCACTGTGAGCAACCCATTTCACATTACACATTGTCAATTAGTCAATAAAAATACTGACTAGTCCAGCTCTATCTGGAATCATCATGTCATAGTTGTACAGACAGGACAGTAAGTGTGAACCCCAGTACCAAGATAGTTTTTGGTCACTAGTCTTTGAACTGCTGGTTCAAACTCTTATAAAATGTACTGCAATGTATTCAGCACCTTATGTCTTAATTATGTTCACAAAGAGTCTTTGATCTGAATGTAAATCAAATAGTTCTATGTCAAAACTATGCACTGAGCGAAACACTGTACTATGGGGTCTTTGATTAGGATTACATGTCATGGGAACCAACCTGCCCATCCACATGCTGGCCTGGCAGGAGTCTGTGGAGGGGAGCTGGGCGGACGGGCCCTCGGTGGCACCCTCAGCAGACAAAACCTCAGCAGCCTGACTGGTGATGTCTCGGTACAGCTGGATGAACTGGTACAGGTTCATGATGCGTGATGCTTCCACCATACCGCTCTCCTTGTTGATCTGGGGGGAGGACAAAGGCAATGACATGACTCACATGACACGCTGGTGTAGTTTACTGCCTGATACAGGTCTATTTCCAAACTGATACATTTGTCTAACCCTATTAAACACAACAGAAAGTGAAGGAATAGAAAGTGAGGCAGTGCTCACTTTCTCTCACAGGTTTGCAGGTGTGTGGTTTCACAGACATCTGTTTCTTTCTCTGACACAAAATCAAAAGGTGCAGACAGATGCTCGGGTTGGCACGTGATGTGTGAGTAAAAGGGTATCTGGTCTCACCTTGGTACAGACGATCCTGACAGCCACCTTCCACAAGGCTGTGGCATCGGATCCTGGCTGCACCTCAAACAGCAGGTGTTTCTGCTGTCCAGCAGCTAGCTTGGCCGTACTGAGAAAGATCCAGCAGAGAAGAGAGGGTTCATTCAACTCAATAACCTTCCTGCACCGTTTTCACTGCTGTTTGCTACAGTAGTAAACAGGACTTCGTATGAACACAGCAACACATGCAAACACACACAAAGTAAGGTCCAGTTTTTGAAATACTGCCGTATTTAATGCTAAGTTTATTAAATTTTAAGTACATCTGTGGTCACGCTGAATGTTAGATTGGAAAATCTACCCTAAAACAGTATTTTCATTGCTACGACTATTCCAGTTATTTCCACTGATTTGTATTCAGTGTTTGCTTGTGCTTTGACTGCTGGCACACTCATTAAAAATGCAAAGCACTGGAAATTTACAGTATATAGTCTAATGAGTCAGATCCTGATTTTGCAGATCAGCAGAAACCAAACCGTGAAGTCCAAGGAACCCTCTGTAGACCTCCATGATAAAACTGTATCATAGATCAGGGGAAGAGTATAATACCATTTCTAAAGCTTTGAGAGCTACCAGGAGCACAGTGGCCTCAATAACTGTGAAATGGAGGAAGTTTGGATCCACCATGGCTCTTCCTAGAACTCCAAACACTATACTTGATGAAAACCAGGCACTGCTCATCACCTGGCTAATACCACGCCTACAGTGAAGCATGGTGGTGGCATCATTATCCTACTGGGGGGGCTTCTCAGAAGCAGGGACAGGCAGAGTGGTCTGAACTGAGGGAAAGATGAATGTAGCCAAATGCTGAGAGGTTGTTGAAGAAAACCTGTGCATGTGGCAACCATTCAGCTTTCAGCATGACAGTGATCTGAAGTATACAGCCAGCCGGGACAAGTCTCTGGCTGTCCTTGAGTGACCCAGCCAAAGCCCCGAGAACATCTGTGGAGAGACCTGAAGATGGCACTTCACAGACGCCTCCCATCCAATCTGACAGAGCATGAGAGGATCTGCCAGGAAGAATGGGACAAACTGCCCAAATTCAGATGTGCAAAGGTTGTCGAGACTTAACCAAGAAGACTGGAAACAGTAACCGCTGCCAAATAACGGCTTTTACAAAGTACTGGATTAAGGGTCTGAGTACTTTTGTAAATGAGAGATTTCAGTTTCTAAAGAGATGTTTTCACTTGGTCGTTATGGATTATTGAGTGTAGACTGATGTGCAATTTTATCCATTTACAATTAGAGCTACAAGACAATAAACTGCGCAAAAAGTAAAGGGTCTGAATACTCAAGTGTCAAGCTCAAGGATAAGTGGGCACAGCAAATGGATGGATGAACAGATTTATTTTTCGTGTTTCATTTCATAATATTGAGTTTTTTTGAAACAGCTGAGACAAACTCGCTTTAAGCACATTATCCTGCATCCCTGTCACTATCTCTGAGAGCTAGTGAGCTAAAATTAAAGTGGCAGAAGCAGGGTCTAATGGGCCTCGGGAATAAAACGGGCCGAATCCTGGATGATGGAATAGTGCTGCAGTTCTGCAGTTCAGCTCTCAATTGAAACAGTTTAAACTACACCAACCGAAAAATAATTACTAAACATTCAGGTTCAGGCCTATCTATAGGTCTATCTTTACATTCCTCACACTGTAATTAGATCAAAACAACCTTGTCCTGTTTATTCAGCTGCACCTCTACTGAATTACAGCTGTATGCTTGAAGGATTAAGCATCCATCATTACTAACAGATATTTATTTGTCTACTGAACAGCTACGTGTCCTCAACAGACTGAGACTTACACGTCGTTAAGTTCGGACACTCTCGCCAGAAACTCCTCGTAGGTGAGGTAGCTGCTGTCGCGCACCAGCCCGACATGTTTCACCAGCTTCTCAGGCAGACGGGTCATCACCGCCTGACCTGAGATCTGCTGGCCCATCCCGGCAGCAGCAGCACTTACAAAACGGCACCGGCAGAAGACCGCACCTCATTCAGTTCTGCAGAACCTGGAGGGAAATTAACAGTTTAAAATCAGTTTTTGCAACCTGGTTTGGACTGCTTGTTTGTGATAACCAATATTTATATATGTTCATAACAGTGCATTTTTTTTTTTACCTGTTTTGCTCTTCTGGTTAGATGCTGAACTGTATCATGTCTCATTTAGTTTGTGCAATGACAGTAAAGTTGAATCTAATCTGTGGTTTAGTCTGACATCACTTAAAAAACAGAGGAGGCAAATTAACAGACAGTAATCAATACTGTATTAGACACATATAAGACCTGATTATTTACTTTACAATTTTCTGATGGAAACAAAATAAACTGTACTTTACAGTACACACGCCAGTTCTGTTGCCTTGTATTGAGAGAATACACAACATTATAGAAAGGTATGAGGACAACACCTAGAAGTGAAAGTAACTAAGTTGGAAGTACATCAGTAAAATACGAATACTGCAGAATTAAGATTCCTTGGCCAAAAGTGCACTGGACAACATAAGGGTGAAAAGGTCTAAAACATGCTCTTATAAACCCGACTGCTCTGCCATCAGCAGTTGTGATTTAGTCTCAGTTGAACTCAGTTATTGCCTCTCGTAGAAATCATTTTAATGTTACCAGAGGCCTCGAAGGCCACTTTCACTTTCACTCCCCGAGCACCTTATTAGGAACACCATGCCAATACTGGGTAGCTCTTCCCTTTGCTCTCAAAACAACCTTGATTTGCTCTGGCATGGATTCCACAAGATGCTGGAAACTTTCCTTTGAGATTCTGGTCCATGTTGACATGACTGCATCACATAATTTCTGCAGATTTGTCAGCTGCACAGATCTGGAGACTGGGGAAGTCACTGAAGTTCACTGAACTCACTGTCATGTTCAAACCAGCTGAAACCAGTTTGAATGACTTTTGCTTTGTGACATGGAGCATTATTATGCTGGAAGATACCACTGGAAACATAAACTGTGGCCATGAAGGGATGAGCACGGTCAGCTACAATACTTTGAGAGGCGGTGGCATTCAAACCATGATTGATTGGTATTAACAGGGGCAAAGTGTGCCAAGAAAATATTTCTCGCACCATTACACCACCACCACCAGCCTGGACTGTTGACATGAGGCAGGTTGGGTCCATGGATTCATTCTGTTGACACCAAATTCTGACCCTACCATCTACAGCCTCAGCAGAAATCCAGATTCATCAGAGCAGGCTGCGTTTTTTAATGTCTTCAGCTGTCCAGTTTTGCTGGGTATGTGAAAACTGCAGCCTCAGATTTCTGTTCTTGGCTGACAGAAGTGGAACCAGACGTGGTAAGGCTGGATGTGATGCTTTTCTGTTCACCACAGTTGTAAAGAGTTTATCTGAGCTACCGCACATTTTCTTTGGCTTCATTTTGAGTAAACTTCAGAGACTGTAGTGTGTGAAAATCCCAGCAGATCAGCAGTTTCCGAAATCCTCAAAACCACCCCGTCTGGCATCAACAATCATGCCACGGTCACTGAGGTCACATTTCCTCGTTCTGATGTTTTATGTGAACAGTAACTGAAGCACCTGACCTGTAATAATAACGTGCTTGGTAAGCGTACATATGCAAAACATGAGAGACTGATTCTACAGCAAGCAGGTGATGCAATATAATATTAAAACTACATAAATTTGTCAAAATAAAACTATTACTCAGACAGGAATAGGAACTACTGTTAAAAAACAAACAAACCCTGACAAGTCAACAAACCAGACCTGCAGCAGCAGCAACAGTTGAGCCTGTGCAACACTCCTACAGGGATGAGACATCACATATCAGCAAAAACCCTATCTTGATTTAAAATTTAAACTGGCAGGAAGGGAACCTGAGCTGCATTAGCGTACTTATTAGCATTATATAACAGAGTCCAAATGACCGGGAAGCTAACGCTGCGGACTTTAGATACGGTATTCACGCAGTGAATAACAAGAGCACTATTCTGGCTTTCCGACATTAAAATGACTCTTTAAAATACATAATTTACTTAAAACATATTCCTGCACTGAGCCTCAAGTCAAACACGACGTGCCTGCCATAGCAGCAGCGACAACAGTTTGCTAACCGAGAGCAGCGTTATTTGTCACGTAACTCACCGGTCAACGAGCCACAGGGAGGAAGAGCCGGCGTCCAGGTGAAGATAAGAAAGGTAAAGGTGACTCTGTGGCGTGATGACAGAAAATCAGGCTCCTCACCAAAGCGTCAACATCAGAGGCAGAAGTTCACCATTAGCTTTGCTCTTAGCGTCTGTTTCGGTTGACGCTACACGCTCGCCGCTTGATGACGTTGCAGGGTACGTCACTTTACCATTTACGGAAATACTGCAACAGACGTGGCTGTTTAAAGGACAATTCCCACTAAATTAAATAATCAAAACACTCAGGAAATGTAGTAAGACACAGACTGTTGCCTTGTTAACTAGCAACCAGTCAAGACATCAGGTTTATCAGAGCTAATAATTAAAATATTTTGGAACTCAGTCCTTCACTAATCACTTTATACCTTAAAATATAAACTGAACAATGTTTTTTTCCCCCCAAATCCAACCAATTAATTTATGATCCATCAACAGAACAAAGATACTGGTTGGTTGACTGTTAGTCCACAAAATCTCTCCTTTATTGCATGATCTTAATTATATATCATGATATCATACTGTGGTACCAAATAGATACACACTGTATGATGATGACAAGGGAATGCTTTTCAGAAATAATGGTTTTGTTGTTCTTCTTGATTTAGTTTACTATCCTTTTTTGAACTGCAGGAGAAAGATGATGGGAGATTAGATCTGAATACACGTAACTACAGGAGATCTGGGAGGCAGTAGGTAAAAAAAAACAAAAAGAAGTAGACAGTATAATGAGCAGAGAAATGGAATGAGGGAAACTGCATTTGACTGGAGGGCAGGAGAGAAGAAGTGGCCACCTGGGGACAGGTATAAGGAGGATAATATATAATAAGATAAGATATATTCAGGATATATATTCAGGAGGAAGACATCAGGGAGTAAAAGGAAAAGAAAATCTGAAATGTGTATGAACTGAAATGTACAAGAACACCCAAGAAGGCAGCCTCTAAAATGAAAACTCAGGTTGCTTATATGATGATTAAAGAAAAAGAAAAGGAGCAGATTAACCTCTGATACAACCCAATGGAGTGTCATTGTAACAGAGTTAGAGAAGTTGAATGAACTTAGTTCTCTGGTGAAAAGTCTGTTTTTCACCCAAAATCTCATTTTGGGTTTGGCTCTGTCTGTAGCCAGGCCATCTGTTATTTACTGGCAAACACAAAACCTGAAGGGGACTCATACAGAGCAGAGCCTGCAGCACAGGTGACACCTGTAACGCTCTCAGACCTGAAGAGACACACACACACACACATATCGGCTTATTTACCTAATATTGTCATTCAGCTCTATATTGTAATTTAACTGTCGTTATTTCTGTTTACTCCAGACAAACAACATCTGCTGCATGTTTGTCCATGCTGGAAGAGATATCCCTCATCTGTTGCTCTTACTCAGGATTTTTTTTTCTCTTTTCATTACAGTGTTTTTTGTGTATTTTTTTGTACTTACATAGTTTACAATAAAACCTTTACATGCTTCTTCTTAAATAATCTGAAGGTAAAAATAATAAAAAACAAAATGTAAACATAAATGTAAATCACAATAAATATAACACTGAATATTTAGACATGATGGCAAATGAGTTTATATATCAGTTGCTGTTTATCAAAAAGCACAAATTTACTGTTGGTAATTACTGTATTACATCTGCCATCAGATACTCTTCTAAAGCTGCTTCATAAATCAGGTTTATTTTCAAATGAATCAAATTATATAATAAAAAGTCAGTAAATTGATGTTAATCTCCCCAGTGTATACAGCACTGAAAAAAAATAGCCAGCCCCTGGTTGTTTCTAATTGTTGACCCCTGCTGTACAGATTGTAACACCCTTTAAGGTAAATTTGTGATTTGGGGCAAATATAAATAAAACTAACTTGACTTGACACAAGGGGTGTGACCCAAAAACAGCTGTATGTCTACTCATCCCAGTGACATGAAGTGACATGAATTTCATCCTCAATTTCAGATACATAAAATGAAGTCAGATTTAGTAACTGCTGACATAAAATGTAATAAGTATTTTGTAATAAATATGTTAATTAATTTTTTTTATAAAAAAATAAAATAAAAACACGGTTAATGTGAAATAATAAGTAGTTTCAATTGAAGTTAAGATAAATTTAGTTGAACATCTAAATGTAATAACTGCTAAAATGAGATAACATGTCCACTTTCTGTAATAAGTTATGAAATATAATTTGTATTTATATATTTATATCTTATATCTTATATCTTATATCTTATGTCTTCTGACTTGTGTTATTGGGCAATTACACTGATCTCATATCACAGTGGCCCGGTGATCAATATTATGACATCACCAGTTACAAGTACCTAACAGTCTTTGTATGAAGTAATAATTTGCAGGTATTGTAACAGTGTGTTCATAAAAATTTCCTTACAATTTATACATATTTTTATGATGTCTTGTTACACCTATATCCAATAATCAGGACATTTTATTACATTCACACAACTAGAACTCGATTTAGTTGCTAAAAAATAAGGTTCCCTCTGTGTCAAGCTGTAACCAGCAGATGGCAGCAAAGAATACCAATATAGAATAGGAATTAAATCTGAAGCCCATAAATAAATATAAATATAAATATAAATATAAATATAAATATAAATATAAATATAAATATAAATATAAATATAAATATAAATATAAATATGTGTGTGTAAAATTCTAAGATGTTAAGGATGTTGACACAATCCAGCAGCACATTAATGAAATCCAGCTGATTCACTTAGTTCCGCTCATTAAGGAATCAAGTAATTATTGCCATTTCATTGTTGATTTGTAGGAGAAAGAAAGAAAGTCACCTCACACAGTTGAATGCTTTTTCTTTTACCCAGTTCAAGAAATGAATGGCTAGCTAATAACTAGTCATTTCATTTCTTGAATTGGTTAAAGGGCTTGATTTTTTTTGGATGGAAGATGGAACGTCCGACTGATCAACCTCAGTTACTCAAATTCTCACTCACAACATACATTAACATAGAAATGTTAATATATTGTTTAGATTGAAAACAGTTGTTTAGTGCAGCACTGAATCCATCCTCATTCATTTCACACTTAGAAACAGTGTATGAAAGGCAGCTATCCATTAATTGAGTCTGGGTGCAGACCCGAGTGTGGGCATTGATTCAAGAGGTCTGGAACCAGTCTTTAAAAATATATGTCTGAACTAAGAAAACAACACATTTATATGAGGTAAGTTCACTGTTTTTTAGCTTAGATTCTGGGAAAATCCCCTTTAAGTTCTTAGCAAGCAGGAAAAAAGATATTAGACAGGTATGAACAATTTTATATACAGATTTTGTGAAAATGAACATAAGTATAAAGGCTTCATACTGTACAGATTAGTTGTTTTAATACATCACACTGAAAACACACAGTAGATCTCTTAAAAACCCATGAAAATATGGATCATTTTCAGTAAACAGCAGAAGTTGAAAGTGAATCTGTGGCAACTGCATCCATAATTAATACTGTACATAAAGATGATAATTTAAAAACGTCCTCTGTTACTTCTTTAGCTGACTCACTGGCTGTGTGGTCCATAAACTGATAGTTCTTATGATGAGCCACTCTTTCTGACTGGCAGTAACAACTATTCGTACACACTCGATGTCAAAGCCGATCTTGTGGTCCACATTGGTAACCTCAATGTTTCCACCTTTAAACTCCCCTAATGTGATGTAGGATGTGCACTGCCTTCCCTGTTTAGTTTCCACAGACTTCTGTCCCACCTCCAGAGCTCCGTGATGAAGAATGTCATTCTGCCGATCCTCTGTACCTGTAACAATTTTAATTCTGCTGATTTTAGTTGATTTATTAAATATTATGACAAAGAAATCTCCAGTGCAGGGAGGCTTCCCCCAGAAATACTCATCAACGATACTACTATAAGCCTTTGTGGCATCATAGTTTTCAAAGACGTTGATGTTCGTGTGAAGGGTGGCGGGAGGGTTGTCAGGAATGTCAATGGAGTCTTCCTCAAAGTCATCGTCCTTCAGCTTGTTCTCTGCTCCCTTGTAAGAAGAGTAGTAGCCCATGTGCTGGAAAAGTGAGGGCTTGAAGCGGATCACGTCCTTCTGGGCCAGCAGACCCCTGAAGTGGATGAGAAGCCAGTCGCAGGGCATTTCCTGGTAGAACATGAGGAGGAAATGAGCCAGACGAGGCAGGTCTCTGGAGTGGTACAGCTTTCCGATGTAGCCCAGCTTAGAAAATTCCAGCATCACCCAGTAAGAACCTTCTCTGGAGGTGATCACCTTCTTCAGCGCTGTCAGGAAGTTCCTGGAGCAGCGCACATCGTCCTCTAACATCATGTAGAAGTGAGAGAGGTTTGTGCAGAAGTTGAGGAGGAAAGCGTAGTCAACGTTCTGCTTAGAGCGGAAACGGACCCGGTCCTCCGGGTCATTGTAGTTCCGTTTCAACCCATCCAGAGACGGGTAATACTCCTCTGGAGTGTGGATCACAAGGAGGCGTCCGGCTATGATGTGGTGAGCAAACTTCCTGGTGATTTCCTGCACCAGGTTTTCACACCAGACCAGGTCAAAGTCGGCCAGGTGGACCACAACCACAATCTCTTTCAGTTCCTCGTAACTGGACTGATCAAAGATGGATTTGATTGTTTCCAGAAGATAATTCCCCTTTTTCCTCTTGACAGAAGACAAACCGATGGTAAGATACTCTGTGAAGAGAAATCACTTTAGTCACTTCATTATGGAACAAAATCCTGAAACAATTTTGTTGTTTGTGATTATATATGTTAAGACATCAAAGATGGATGACCTTGGTGGAAATACCTACTTTTGCGTGGCAAAGGAATTCCTGCAAGATAGCGATACGTCACATTAATGGTCCCAGAGAAATTGGATAAGTCTCTGAATGTGTGGACGTATCTTTCAGAGTTTGCAGGATGCATCAGTGTCTCTCCCAGCTGTCTTTTTTCTGCCTCCTAAAATTACAAAAACAAGCACATACGGCGTAAACGCAAAACGCCAAGAGCAATAATCAGACAGAGGCATTCAAAGCCTTCAAGCGTCGCCATAATGATTTGATACATCTCAAAGGCAAGAAAAAACCCACCAGCACATATCCGTCATCCATGTAAAGGTTGAAAAAAAGCAGAAAGGTGATGAGGAAGCCGAGGAATGGGAACACGGATCGTTTCCTGAAACACCTCATCTTGTCCACGGACTTCCACATCAGCCTCATGATCACGACTCTCACTGCAGGAAGCCAGAGACAAACAGAAAGCTGGTCATCAAAAGGAAATTAAAATGTGTGAGAGCTTGCACACATGGATAGCTACATATTTTTTTTTCTGATCCCTGTAGACATTAAGGTTATGACATTGATATTAAAGATTAGTGGTAGACTTCTGTGACTAGAATAACAAAGAGCTCATCACCTGCTTTAATCAAAAAGCATTAATCAGTTTTGCCTCACTTATCAGGGGAGAACTGACATTTCACTGAAACTAAAAAATGATAAAAGATCCCTG
Source organism: Toxotes jaculatrix (assembly GCF_017976425.1). Lineage (NCBI taxonomy): Eukaryota > Metazoa > Chordata > Actinopteri > Toxotidae > Toxotes > Toxotes jaculatrix. The sequence goes on from NC_054398.1 coordinate 24,430,652, forward strand.
CAAAGTATCATAGTGATGAACAAATTCGAAAAGAAACTACAACAATTTTGATAGCAGAATAACTGATTAATCAAGCAAAAAATGGCATCATGCAAAGGAATGTCTCTGCATTTTGATCAATGCTTGATCAATCATGCAAAACAAGCATTTTTAATGTTTTCTAAAGTTTTAATTAGAAGTAGCCACTCGAGGCAGCGGAATGAACGTTTTAGAAAGCAGTTCCCTATCCATGCATCCACTGAGACTGAAGCAGGAAAGTAACACTGTGGGCCAGAAAACCAAGATAACAAGCTGAAAGATGCTAAAACGTTCAGTATAATTGAGGGGAATCGCAGTCATGAGTTATGTTTTTGTTAGCTTAGAATGAACCCTTCATATCTACACAGAGAGCGGTTCCTCTTCCATAGAGCCGGCCATGTCGCACCACCAAGCTCAGAACAAACAAACCAAACACTGGATCTAGAGAGTTCATTTCCCATTTTTTGCATTACCTGAGGGCCACTATAGGTTCTCCTACACACTTTTGTAGCCCTGAAGAATCGATCCTAAAGCTGGATGGACATTCATCTTTAATTGGGTTATGATGAGGTACTGAGCATGACAGATGTGGCCAACGGCACTGACGCAGAGACACAGAAGGCAGATTTCAAGGTTTATCGTTGCATTAAGCAAAGTGATTGCTAATAATGAGTCATTTTGGACGTTAATCTAACTGCTCACAAGGGGAAATGTCAGTCGTCTGCTCAGTTTGTGTGCAGCTGTCACACGAGCCAGATGATGTTTCAGATATTGATAAACACCAGTGACATTTCTGGAGAGACAACAAATGCTCTCAGCTTCGTTCAGCTTGATATTTGCTCATCGTGTCGAGAGTCCTTTAACTAAAGAGAATTACCCTGCTCGCTACCTGTCCTACTTGGCACCTCATCTAAAAAACTACCAATCCCATGACACTCTCCCTATTTCTGATGTTGCGTAAGA